>NC_065883.2:8254221-9454221 GCF_932274485.2 Patella vulgata | reverse complement strand
CTACGCGCAAGTGAAGTATTGAAATAAAATGAACCATGTGTTAGTCCCAAAATGACCTAGTTTGTGTCAAGTGGACGTTAAACTCTCTTTCTCCTTCTATTTGGATAACTATCGTACTTCAAAAGATTGAACTTAAATATCTACATATACGCATATTAGATAGGCTAATGACTACACATTGTCTACACGAAATGAAATGAAATGAAATAGGGTTTAACGTCCTCCTGTTCTGCTCCGAACTGGGCTAATGAAGACGGGCATAAGTCATACAGTGTGCTAAGGGAGAAATTTTGCCCGGACAGTGGCACTACGGCCTACTCTTATATCGAATTCAAACTATCAAGGGATCTTTTACGTGCACGCCAATGTGTACACGGGACCTCTGTTTTTCGTCCCATCCGAACAACTAGACAGCTGTCCTTATCAAGCCCTCAGTCCTGCATCACTGACAAGGGGGAACTTATCTACACGAGAGGTAGTGGGGGTTTTAACGTCCACTTGACAGAAACTACACGTATATACTAGAACATTTCGGGACTAACATATGGTAGGGGTCTTTAGCAGTCATCGATCATGTTGTTGTTGTTTATTACAGATTTAACGTCCACTACATTAAATATGATATTATGGACAGGTTGATTTAATTAAATCATGAGAGATCAATCATGAACGATCATGACTTATACACACCAACCTAACAGCCCAGAAAGATGTCCACCACTCAGTCAATTCAAATCTGATTTCAGAAAAGAAAGGAGGTTCCTTTTTATATTTTATTGCATAGTTATACTGTATCAAATCTTAGTTATCATAATGATGAGATATCTGTTATTGATCTAAATATTCGCAATGGGACTTTTTAACATGTAAATGATACTTACAATTAATCCCATTCATAAAGGAGTGTTTGATTAATCCCATTCAATTTAGGTAATTTGTTAATCCCCTCACTACTATTGGATTATCTACTTTATCAACCTAACACCAATGTTGTCCTTGGTGACACGTGACATGGAATATATGTATATAAGTTAACTTTGAGTCTATCGTTAACATTCACTTTCTGTCTTCTTAGTTAACCCTTTAAACTTCCAACATGAGAGAAATCGTTCATATGCAAACTGGCCAATGTGGCAACCAGATCGGAGCTAAGGTAAGTTTAATATGCGACAGTCTTTGAAAGTAAATTGTTCATAAAAAATGTTTCCTTTCTGGTCAATGCTAAGTTGCAATCATTTCTGTTGACCGAGTCGCTTAACCAGGGAGCCACGGTGACTAAGTGCGTAAGATGCTGGCTCGCTAGACTGAAGGTCGCGTGTTCGATCCCTGCATTGGCCTAGAAAGTTCATCGGGATTTTCCGACGTTATTTCCCCTTGTCAGTGGTGCAGGACGGAGGGCCTGACAGGGACAGCTGTCTAGTCGTTTGGGTGGGACGAAAAACCGAGTTCCCGTGTATACAATGGCGTGCACGCAAATGATCCCTTGGCAGTTGGAATTCGATATAAAAGCAGGACATTATGCCGCTGCCCAGGCAAAATGTCCCTCATAGCACACTGTATGACGTATGCCCGTCTTCATTAGCTTTACCAGGGCATGATTTGCAAAGCTATTGTATATCCGCTGTAATAGCCAATAAATTTTATCGGAACTGGTATCTACTTTAAAACGAAATTCTAACAATATGTTTTTTTTATCTTTCAGTTCTGGGAAGTAATCTCTGATGAACATGGTATCGACCCAACTGGAACTTATCACGGTGATTCTGATCTTCAGTTGGAGAGAATCAACGTTTATTATAATGAAGCTACAGGAGGGAAATATGTACCCAGAGCTGTTCTCGTCGATTTGGAACCCGGTACCATGGATTCTGTACGATCAGGACCTTTTGGTCAAATCTTCCGTCCAGATAATTTTGTGTTTGGTCAGAGTGGTGCTGGTAATAACTGGGCTAAAGGTCATTATACAGAAGGTGCCGAGTTGGTTGATTCTGTTCTAGATGTGGTCCGTAAAGAAGCTGAAAGCTGTGATTGTCTACAGGGATTCCAGTTGACGCATTCCTTGGGTGGTGGAACTGGATCTGGTATGGGAACTCTCCTGATTAGTAAAATCCGTGAAGAATATCCAGATAGAATCATGAATACCTTCTCTGTCTGTCCTTCACCTAAGGTAAGGCGATTTTTAAATTTAATTCCCTTAAACAGCAGTGCATATCTGTTGTAATAAATATATCTGTTCAAATATGCCGCTTTTAAAAACCTGCATAGCTTTACCCATGACTGAAGCTCTATGCATTTCAAGGTCTGACGCTGGAGGTCGCGGGTTCGAGCCCGGTGTTGGCCGAGAAAGATCAACGTGATTTTCCGGCGTGGTTCTCCCTTGTCAGTGATGCTGGACGTAGGGCCTGACAAGGACATCTGTCTAGTTGTTTTGATGGTACGAAAGACCGAGGCCCTGTGTACATATTGTAGTGCACATAAATGATCCCTTTGCAGTTGGAATTCGATATATAGCACACTGCATGGCGTATACCCATCTTCATTAGCCTAGTCCGGACGTTAAACCCCATTTCATTTTTATTTCTTTTTGGGCATGAATGATTTTACCTTAATTAAATGTTCCCTCTGTTTTTATTTGTATTTATAATTTCAGGTATCAGATACAGTTGTTGAACCGTACAACGCTACACTCTCAGTTCATCAACTGGTAGAAAATACAGACGAGACCTACTGTATTGATAACGAGGCTCTCTATGATATCTGTTTCCGTACCCTCAAACTGACCACACCTACTTACGGTGACCTCAATCATCTGGTGTCTGCCACCATGTCGGGTGTGACCACCTGTCTACGATTCCCTGGTCAACTGAATGCTGATCTACGTAAACTAGCTGTCAACATGGTACCTTTCCCACGTCTACATTTCTTTATGCCAGGTTTTGCTCCCCTCACCTCTCGAGGTTCCCAGCAGTACCGAGCTCTCACTGTACCCGAACTCACCCAGCAGATGTTTGATGCCAAGAACATGATGGCTGCCTGCGATCCTCGTCATGGACGTTACCTTACAGTAGCTACCATGTTCAGAGGTCGCATGTCCATGAAAGAGGTGGATGAACAGATGTTGAACGTTCAGAATAAAAACAGCAGCTACTTTGTTGAATGGATTCCCAACAATGTAAAAACAGCTGTCTGTGATATTCCACCAAGAGGTCTGAAGATGTCAGGAACATTTATTGGTAACAGTACAGCTATTCAGGAACTGTTTAAGAGAATATCTGAACAGTTTACAGCTATGTTCAGACGAAAGGCTTTCCTCCATTGGTATACTGGAGAAGGTATGGATGAGATGGAATTTACGGAAGCTGAATCTAACATGAATGATCTGGTATCTGAATATCAACAATACCAGGATGCTACAGCTGAAGAAGAAGGAGAATTTGATGAAGAAGAAGGCGAAGAAGAAACATAAATAGAAGATACGCAAATCTTATTAATAGAAATATTTAAATTATTACAAATTATTTTAATCATTGTTATGTTTATTCTGTATTATATAAATCATGAATAAATAAATTAAAATATATAAAAAAATCTTTTTATTTGAATTAGGTTGACTAAACAGGTGATCGGTTTCAACTTACCACTGTTAAATGAAACTCGACGTGTTAGATTCTTGTCATGACCGTTTGGTTTTATATTGCAATAGTTGTCGTTCGGGATAAAGTTAGAAAAATAAGGCAAAGATGAAAGCCAATTTTCTGAACCTTTCAAGATTTTAATATATTCAAAACGAATGCACTATTAGTCTCCTCTGGGCCGGCGGAAGCAATTCGCCTAGGCCGCCTAGGCCCCGTAGCTCTTGGAGATCTAGATCGTCGGAGACGCTTTCTAAGCGATTTCTGACTAATAAAATTACTCAGCAATGAAGTGAAATTTATTTCATTTTAACTCCCTTACCATAAAAACAAAATCTGTGGTGGTTTAATCCTGTGATGCTGACTTGACTAATATATGCATAATGCATGATGAAACTTACAATGTATCTTTATTATTTTTAGCTTATGGACACTCTAGACTAGAGGTCACAATTGTCATCCAATTTTGATGAAACTTGAAATGTATATTTGGTTCCTTTCCATATTCGCGCATATCTGATTGTTACTTTCTGGATTATAGCCCCTGATTGTACGAAAAATCTCGTTTTTAGCTTGTGATCCCTTTAGAGGTTACAATTTTTATCCGATTTAAAAGGCATTCGAATATATCACCGTTACACCATAATTACGGCTGAGTTTACATTTCCTGAAAATGAGACCGTGCTGCCCGACAAAATGGCAACTCCCCTAAAAGCATATAATATTCAGTTTAGATCTAAATATTAAGGCCATCTGCAGATTTCGCCAATTAAGGCCATCTGCAAATTTCGCGAGATGTAAACAGGGCTAGCGCAAACCCTAACCAAAGATCTAGCCCTTACCCTTACTCACAATCCTCTGCAACAATCACTTGCCCTAACCCTGTTTACATGCCGTGACCTTGACGAAATCTGCCAGTAGCTTTAACAATAGGATCTGATCGTAATACCAAGGTTGTAGACCATCCAGCGGTTCGAATTTGTTATCCAATTTTGATGAAATTTAAAATATATATTTACTAGAAGAATGCCCGGCTTCGCTCGGGGGTCATAACTCCGAAACCGGAAGTGTAGACTAACGCCACCTGGCCTATGTTACTTCCCGGTCCGAGCTACCCCTATACCCCAAATTTCAGACTCGGGGCAGACCTAGTGTAGCCGCCAACCCCGAACAGACAGACTAACAGACAGACAGACAAACGACAGTCACAAATATTAGTATAGATAGATATCCCAAAGACCTGGGTTTCTTCGATATTGGCTCGTATTGGACCGTGACTTTCTGAATTCTGATCCCCTGATTGTAGGAACATCACGTTTTTAGTTTACGGGCCCGCTAGAGGTTATAATTTGTATCTTATTTTCAAAACTGAAGGATAAGATAGCCCTTTTGATTTAACCTCTTCCCCCGTCAATTTCTTACAAAATGTGGGCATATCTTGCATGGCAATCGCTTGTTTCAACTGGCCATAGCAGTGAATTATTTGATGGATAAGGGGCACAAGGAAAGAGTATACATAAAACTCTATCCCGTCGTTTTCCTAATTACCTAATATGTCATAGATACAACAGAAATGAGATGGACATGAAATAAAGATTGACCGTTCAGTTATCCATCGCGACCCTCGCAACCGCGTGTCTCTTAACCCTGGGAACAGTATAGAGCATAGCAGGGTTTTCTTCTTCTGAAAATAGAAGTCTTACTTCTACTCACTTCTATGTTAAATTCAAGCCTTTTTGTTTTTAAAAGAATAGTTACTTGTGTGCAACAACCTGGAGAAAAGGGTACTTGCGGCCAAAAAATTTGGGGGGGGGGGGGCTAAAGCCCCAGCCCCCCACCCAGCCCCCCTACTCCGCCGGGCCTGCTCCTATCAAATTGAAATTAGACTACAATTTCGTTTCGTTTATTGTACAATGTAGACGTATTATCCAGTCGCCCCTATCTGGATGTGTTATGTGTGTGTTGGGGCGGGGGGGGGGGGGGTATTAGTTTTTCTGTTTAGGAGTTGGTTTTTCCGGCCCCCCCCCCCCCACTGCTAAAGACGCCTACGTTTTTTTTTTATTAAAATGAATTTGAACCATATGTTAGTCTCTGAAGTATTATAAACAATATTATCCAGCCATGGGTTCTATTACGTGCACGCCAATATGTATACCAGACCTTGGTTTTTCGTCCCATCCGAATGTCTATACGTTGTACCTTCACAGGCCATCCGACTTTTCTCGGTCAATACAGGGATGGAACACGGGATCTCCCGGTTAGCCAGACAGCGTCCTACCCACCGAGCCGCCATGGCTCCCCGTTTTAATTACACGTGTTTTACAGGAGGATTCGTTTATTAATAAAGGGAGGTAAATGTAGTTAAGGGAAGGCTTCAGACCACAGGTGACTTCGTTAGTTGTCAGTTCTGTGATATGTTGTACAATTCTACAGTTATTAGTGGAACTATATAGTTACAAATTTTATACTTATTCCTTATACCGTAAGGATGACTGCTATTATCTTTGGTCCACGGGTAAAGCCACGCCCAAATTTTGAGTGCCACCTACAGGCCGAAAGTCTTAACGTTTCGTCTTGAAACTGTTGCATCCTTTTTCCTTATACCCGAAGGATGATTCCTACTTTTTTGGTGCATGCCCAACCCCAAGGGCCAGAGCCAAATCCATTTTCTTTGTACGTCTTTGTGTTGCCCATGGATCGCATTGGAACTTGACACATTTATTCTTTTTACAAGGACGGCAACTATTGGTTATTGTGCATGCCCAACCCCGGGGTGTGGTGCCACGCTAACCTTTTGTTTCTATTTTGTCTTTAAATTCTCAACAGGTCGCAAGTATTAACAGATTTTATTCAAATTCGGCATGACCAATCATTTCAATAACAGGATTCTACTTATCTATATAGGCCCGTCCATCCTCCGTGCAATCCCCAGGGAAAGAGCCACGCCAAATTTTTTGTGTTTATCGTCTTGGACCATATTGGTCCACAATTCTAAATGGATTATCTTGAATGAGAGTTCTATTAGCCCCCCCTCCATTTTCTCACCGATCTTCTTTTAAACCACTTAATGTCCATTAGAATAATAAATAATACATGGTTGATTGTAGCTGCTTAAATTGATATGTTTTTTATAGGCAGAGTAATGATGCTTTGTTGCTAGAACAGCTAAGATGTCGCCTCGAACTAAAACTAGTTGTTTTAAGTTGTAAGCGGTACTCAGGTCGACCTTTTTCAGATGCATTCAGTTGTTACCAGTAACTCCCAGTTGCCGAAACGCCAGTTGCTCCCAGTTGCCGAAACGCCAGTTGTTCCCAGTTGACGAAAACGCCAGTTGCTCTCAGGTGCCGATACGCCAGTTGTTCTCAGTTATAAGGTAGACATTTAAGCCCGACTAAAAAAAATTTCAATAATTCTCGTTGGATATCTTTGTAGCATATCGTTTGATTGCGTATGGTTTTCATTTTGCCAGTAAGATTGTAATGTTGTCCCTTTGATTCACAGTACAAAATGTTTGGATAATTTTCCTACTTCAAAAGAATGAACTTGAATGTTAGATAGGCTATGACTACACATTGTTTACACGAGAGATAGTGGGGGTTTAACGTCCACTTGACAGAAACTACACGTATATACTAGAACATTTCGGGACTAACATATGGTACAATTTTATTTGAATAATTCGCTTGTACGTAGAGGTATTTAGCAGTGGGGGTGAAACCCCAAGGACCCGTAGAAAACCCACGATGTTAAGCGGGTAACCCTACCCCTTGTCACGTATAAGCTTGAGACCAAATCACTTAGCACAATGGCAGACCTGGGGCCTGTTTCACGAAATTTGAACTAAGCTAAAATCCATATTTAAGTAAATTGATTGGATAAAATTAGATTCTGCATTTTAGTGTTTTGCCAATCAAAATTGAAGTATCTACTAAAATTTTGATTTTATCTCTAGTTAAGATTTCGAGAAACAGGGCCCAGTGATAAAAACCACTCGAACACTCGCGAACACCTACGAATGTCTGGTAATCAACTTGCAAGCATTGCGAATTGGTGGCGAATTTTACTGGTAAGCCCATTAGCATATTCGGCACCCAGGAGTTCCTATCATCAATCATTTTGTCATTTTGTAGCCATATGGCTCCTACAACTTATCAACCCGCCCACCAACAAAATATTTTGTTGATGAATTTTGTACCCAAATACGTACAATGTAACCACAAGACACTCTGCATGTGCACTGATATCTTCCTCTCCAGGCTGATGTCAATACATCGTGGTAAGCCTAATGCCAGGCCATCTTCGCGTCATAGTTTTTACTGAAATTGTCTCGTCTGTTTTGCTGCCAGTCCTTCTGATTTCAAGGTGAGTAATACTTCCATAAATAAGTTTATTTTACCTGCTTCAATAACGTATACAGCATTCTAATGTGTGGCCTATGTATTTTGTGCACTGGACAGAATTATTTATGTGTAGCCATATGGCAACAGTGTAACTTATAGTTATGTATAGACTGTAACATTTGGTAACATTGTGCAACAAAGTACTGTAAAGTACTATACAGTTTTATAAGGTATTAAATAATAAATAACATGTTTTTGACATTTTCAGAATTGGATCATGTCATTTGCTGCTCACACCTTTTATGGAAGACGCGCTAAGGCAGTAGTGCCTGTTTCTGGTGACACATCTGTGGACGAAGATGTCACAGATAGTGAGAACGAGGATGAATTTCAACCTGAAACAGCCAATGAGGATACTTCATCTGACGACGATGGTGATAATAATGATGATGAAGTAGAACATGATGGTGATTATAATGATGATGAAGTAGGACATGGTGGTGATAAACATACGGGTTCCAGTAGAAGCCCCGAATATTATTAAAGCTTACAACAAACATATGGGTGATATGGCCACCACCCTATACAGAACCCCTCTCCGAACGAAATGAAATGAAATGAAATGGGGTTTAACGTCCTACTACTGTTCTGCTCCTATTCTGGGCTAATGAAGACGGGCATACGCCATACAGTGTGCTATGAGGGAAATTTGCCCGGGCAGCGGCACTATCGCCTACTCTTATATAGAATTACAACTGCCAAGGGATCTTTTACGTGCATTCCAATGTATACACGGGACCTCGGTTTTTCGTCTCATCTGAAGGACTAGACAGCTGTCCTTGTCAGGCCCTCCGTCCTGCATCACTGACAAGGGGGAACCACGCCGGAAAATCTGGATGAACTTTCTCGGCCAATGCAGGGATCGAACACTTGAATAATGTACGCAAATGTTTTGTGGACTTTCATACAATCAATTGAATGTTAAAAGTATTCAAGTCATGTGTTTCATGAATATTGTTAGTTTCCCTCTGATATTTAAAGCCTTTTTATAATAAAGTTTTTCAGTACCAAATTAAGCAATGTGGCCATTTGTCACAAACACATATTATGTGAAATACACATTGTTGCCATATGGTTACATGCCCAAATTTAGTCAAAAATGCAAATTTTTGAAATGTTCAACCAAAAATGTAATGTATTACTCCCAAACGTTACTCTATACAAAGGACATAATTTTCCTACCACTATTTCAACAAGTGACACAAAGAGGGTTAAATTAATGGGACTTTTTATCATGTAAATCACATTTGCAAGTAATACCATTGAAAAAGGAGTGCTTGATTAATCCCATTCTATTTTGGTAATTTGTTAATCCCCTCACTACTAATGGATTATCTACTTTATCAACCTAACACCAATGTTTTCCTTGGTGACACGTGACATGGAATATATGTATATAAGTTAACATTGAGTCTATCTTTAACATTCACTTTCTGTCTTCTCAGTTAACACTTTAAACTTCCAACATGAGAGAAATCGTCCATATGCAAACTGGCCAATGTGGCAACCAGATTGGAGCTAAGGTAAGTTTAATATGCGATAGCCTTTCAAAGTAAATTGTTTATAATATATGTTTCCTTTCTGGTCAACGCTAGGCTGCCACCATATCAGTTGTCCGAGTCGCTTAACCAGTGAGTCACGGTGGTTAAGTGGGTAGGACGCTACACTGGGTGTCGGGTGTTCGATCCCTGCATTGTTCTAGAAAGTTCATCTGGATTTTCTGACGTTGTTTCCCCTTGTGAGTGGTGCATGGGGGAGGGCCTGACAAAGACAGCTATCTAGTCGTTCGGGTGGGACGAAAAAACGAGTTCCCGTGTATACATTGGCGTGCACGTTCAAGATGCCTTGGCAATTGGAATTCGATATAAGAGTAGGCCATAGTGTCGTTGCCCAGGCAAAATTGCCCTCATAGCACACTTTATGGCGTATGCCCCTCTTCATTATCCCAGTAGGAGCAGAACAGTAGGACATTAAACCCCATTTCATTTCATTTCGTTTAACCATAGCGTGATCTGCACAGCTATTCTATATCCACTGTAATAGCCGATAACATATATCGGAACTGATATTTACTTAAATACGAAACTCTAACACTATGGCGTTTTATCTTTCAGTTCTGGGAAGTAATCTCTGATGAACATGGTATCGACCCAACTGGAACTTATCACGGTGATTCTGATCTTCAGTTGGAGAGAATCAACGTTTATTATAATGAAGCTACAGGAGGAAAGTATGTACCCAGAGCTGTTCTCGTCGATTTGGAACCCGGTACCATGGATTCTGTACGATCAGGACCTTTTGGTCAAATCTTCCGTCCAGATAATTTTGTGTTTGGTCAGAGTGGTGCTGGTAATAACTGGGCTAAAGGTCATTATACAGAAGGTGCCGAGCTGGTTGATTCTGTTCTAGATGTGGTCCGTAAAGAAGCTGAAAGCTGTGACTGTCTACAGGGATTCCAGTTGACCCATTCCCTGGGTGGTGGAACTGGGTCTGGTATGGGAACTCTCCTGATCAGTAAAATCCGTGAAGAATATCCAGATAGAATCATGAACACCTTCTCTGTCTGTCCTTCACCTAAGGTAAGGCGATTTTCAAATTTAATTCAATTAAACAGCTTGGCATATCTGTTATGATGTTTTTTATGCCGTTTTTAAAAACCTGCATAGCTTTACCCATGACTGAAGCTCTGTGTATTTTATAGTCCGACATATGTCACTCTTAGGGCTTGAGGAGCGTTGCAGGGCGAAGGGCATGAAAAGGACAGGTGCCTAGTCGTTGGGGTGGGACAAAAATCTAGGTCCCGTGTACACGTAGGATTGCACGTAAAAGATCCCTTGGCAGTTGGAATTCGATATAAGAGTACGGGTCGGACGTTAAACCCCATTTCATTTTCATTTCTTTTTGAGTATGAATGATTTTATCTTGATCAAATGTGCCCTCTTTTTAACCATCTTATTAACTGTTTTTATTTGTATTTATAATTTCAGGTATCAGATACAGTTGTTGAACCGTACAACGCTACTCTCTCAGTTCATCAACTGGTAGAAAATACAGACGAGACCTACTGTATTGATAACGAGGCTCTCTATGATATCTGTTTCCGTACCCTCAAACTGACCACACCTACATACGGTGACCTCAATCATCTGGTGTCAGCCACCATGTCTGGGGTGACCACCTGTCTTCGATTCCCTGGTCAACTGAATGCTGATCTACGTAAACTAGCTGTTAACATGGTACCTTTCCCGCGTCTACATTTCTTTATGCCAGGTTTTGCTCCCCTCACCTCTCGAGGTTCCCAGCAGTACCGAGCTCTCACTGTACCCGAACTCACCCAACAGATGTTTGATGCCAAGAACATGATGGCTGCCTGCGATCCTCGTCATGGTCGTTACCTTACAGTAGCTACCATGTTCAGAGGTCGTATGTCCATGAAGGAGGTGGATGAACAGATGTTGAACGTTCAGAATAAAAACAGCAGCTACTTTGTTGAATGGATTCCCAACAACGTAAAAACAGCTGTCTGTGATATTCCACCAAGAGGTCTGAAGATGTCAGGAACATTTATTGGTAACAGTACAGCTATTCAGGAACTGTTTAAGAGAATATCTGAACAGTTTACAGCTATGTTCAGACGAAAGGCTTTCCTCCATTGGTATACTGGTGAAGGTATGGATGAGATGGAATTTACGGAAGCTGAATCTAACATGAATGATCTGGTATCTGAATATCAACAATACCAGGATGCTACAGCTGAAGAAGAAGGTGAATTTGATGAAGAAGAAGGCGAAGAAGAAACATAAATAGAAGATACGCAAATCTTATAATAGAAATATTTAAATTATTACAGATTATTTTAATCATTGTTATGTTTATTCTGTATTATATGGTGGCTGATTGATATCATGTCGGGGTGTCGTGGTGTCGCCCGTGATGTCGGGTTGTCGGGTTGTCGCCTTATAAAAGGCGACACCACAACATCACAACATGATACCAATCAGCCACCATAGTATTATGTAAATCATGAATAAATAAATTAAAATATAAAAATATTTTTATTTGACTTATGTGGGTGGTTTCAACTTCTCAATGTTAGATTCATGCCATGGCCGTTTTGATTTATATTGTAATAGTTGTCGTCCGGAATAAAGTTAGAAAAATAAGGCCAAGATGAATGTAAATTTGGGAATATTCTTAGACTACAATTGCGGTTGGTTTATAGTTTAATGCAGACGTATTATGCCGCCACGTGGGGTGGGTGGATGGGTGTGGGTACGAGTGCGTGTTAGATATTCTTGTTTTCTGTTTTTTAGGATATCTGACCGGGATTTGGGAACGGAGTTAGCCTATGTAAATCTCCTCTAGATTACACGCTTTCCTCCCAATGCTAATGACCCCTTCGCGCGAGGAAATTATTGATATATGTTAGTCCCGAAATGACCTACTTTGTGTCGAGCGGACATTAAACCCCATTTCTCTCGATCCCATTTTTGGTTAAGAAAGTTCCCCAGGATTATCCGGCATGAGTTTTGCTTGTCAGTGATACAAGAGGAAGGGCCAAACAAAGTACAATGACTAGTCGTTGGGATTGGATGAAACACCGAAATCCTGTGTACACATTGGCGAGCATGTAAAATAACCCTTGGCAGTCGGAGAGGTAATCAGAAGCATAAAATGAGCAAGTTCTAACATTATGCAGGATTGATGGGTTTTATTGCGTAAATGATACATATCTATTTTCATTGATACGGCCTATAATGTTATTATGGGTAACAGTAGCGTTAAACGTTGAACCACTAGCACCTTCGATAGCCAGTTTTAAACAAGAACCAATGGTGATGTAAGGCGGTAAATCCAAGGACGATATATCAGTCGTAAAGCCACCAATTAAACTCTTCCAGTTCTGAAACATAGAATGAAAAACACATAGTAGATACGTATCACTTTACAAGGGTATTAGGCATAGTATGTTCCAGGCATAAATGTGTAATATTTTCCGTCAGAGAGAGAGAGGGAGAGATCGAGGGAGAGAGAGAGAGAGAGAGAGAGAGACAACCTAGTACAAATCATAATATGGCGTATGTCTATCTATTGTATTGACGACTTGACTGAGTTACAAATCTGAGTAATTCTTAAACTCAGAAATTTCACATAACCCGCCCTTCGTTCGTTAAAGGAAACTATGGACTGAGGTACTTCCGACTGAAACCTAAATTTTATTCGCCTGCAATCCCTAAAAGTTCTTAATAGTTACCTGCTGTGCATCAAAAACATCAAATAAGGCCTTGTATAAAATCCATCTATCAAAGTTAACCATGCTGTTTCTTACAGGATTTCCTTTTCTGAACTGTAATAAACCCCATCTGAAACCAAACACGAAATGATCCTTTAGAGGCATTTAGTAACTGGATAGAGCAATAAACTATAAAATGAAATGAAATGAGGTTTAACGGTCGACTTGGCTAATGAAGACAGGCATATACCATACAGTGTGCAATGAGGGAAATTTCTCCCGGGGCAGCGGCACTAGGGGCAGCGGTACAGGGCCTACTCTTATATCGAATTCCAACTGACAAGGTATCTTTTACATGCTTGCCAATGTATACACGGGAACTTGTTTTTTTGTCCCACCCGAACGACTAGACAGCTGTCCTTGACAGGCCCTCCGTCCTACACCACTGCCAAGTGGAAACCACGTCGGAAAATCCCGATGAACTTTCTGGGACAATACCGGGATCGAACCCGCGACCTCCAGACTCACGGGATGCAAAAACTCAGGGAGGCACGAACCCCATGACGCAAAGTGCGCCATTGGGCCACCTTCACTTCGGGTTTAACATCATTGTTCAATAAATATATAACAAGCAAATGTAAACAAACCTGCTAGGAAGATGAAGTGCTACAGCACCCGTAGGTTGCCATGAATACCAACTAGCTTCCGTTCCTGGAACCTATAAAAACGACGGTGCTTAGTAATAATTGACCAGGTAAAAATGACACAAGAATGAGTGGCACATGGGTCTTTTGCAGTGGGATGAAGCCGGAGGACCCGGAGAAAACCCACGAGGTTGGACAGGAGACCACGCCAGTTGACTCAGTGACAGACCTTATGATACAGCGCGCACGAGTTAATCATTCGGCCATCCAATCCCTTCTTTTTAATGTCATATTCAAACAATCTATTTTCTTGGCCACACAACATCTAAAATTATTGTCTGGACCATAAATTCATCTAAAATTATTAGGCTATTGTAGTTCAGAAAATAAACGTTATACTCAAAACGTACCTGTTCATAACGACCATTTGTACTGTTGACTTGTAGTTCATACTCCGTTCTAAAATACAAATAAGGATTTATTGCTCAATATTTGGAGAATTAAACAATCGGGGTGATATCTTGTGTCAGAATCATGTTTCATTGTTTATCACAATTGCGAGTTTCCGACTTGAAAACAGCAACATTTTCCTGTAAATTTGTCCAATTCAGTAATTAAAATCTTTGATTTGTTCGCGCCTGGAGAGCATAACAGAACAAGGGAGCGATATTTTATTCAGACCCATTCATTCCGGGATATGGGAGAGGTCGTGGCGTTGGATTATTTAAACCACTCTAGTGAGCGGGTCGAGAGACAGAGGGCCATTTTATTTTGTGTTCCTATCGACTATAGCTTGTGCTTATATATGTAATATCATAGCTGTTGTGTTATGGATTCATTCTGCTATATGAAACCTATATACAAGAAAATGTTTTCCTGAGTTTTTCGTATTAAAGAACACAACGTAAAGTCATATTAAAGCCCGTGGTGAAGTCCAGTTTAAGACCATGTGAATTGGAACATCATATTACTACAAATTTGGTTTGGTGCCGTTTTGCAGAATATTGTAACACATAGCTGTACTATAGGGTCCGTGTGTTGCTGCACATGCCGATTAGCGGCCGTGGCAAAGAATGTGTAGCAAGATTGCCAAATCTCTGTGGATATTTAGCGTGCTGCAAATGGTCTATACCAATATGATTAAACTACAGATCTATATTTCGTTTCGGTTTTTTTATACTGTTAATGGCCTCTAATCTGACCAGTTGTGATGGGAGGTCGCGTAAGGGGTCGTACCATATGACGTCATAAATTATATGGGACGGTGAGAGGGTATCTCACAATTCAAAAATAGAATTGGCTGTCACTAGATAAGGGACACGAGAAAAAGTAGAAAAATCCCGTGCATTCTCCCGTTTTTATTCATTCTGTTCTTAATAAAAACATGGTAATGCACGGACTTTTTCTAATTTGTTCGTTATCTTTTATCTACTGACAGCCAATTCTTTTTTTGAATTTTCAGATATCCTCTCATCGTCTCATATAACAACTTTTCATCTTCAACGGAATTATCAGTGAAATGAAATTCGATCGTTTGTCTGTTACCGCTCGTTACTTCAGTCAGTTATATAGAAGGACAACTCATGTTTGTCATGTTTGACGTCACTTCCCGTTTCTTCACGTGCTTGTTACACAACTCCCGTAACAATGCTCTCTGTGTTAAAATTATATTTGGGATGTATTTAACGAGTTCTATCACATATTTTATAATGACTGACACCAATATTGTCCTTTAAAAAGCTGTACTTGCCGTGCCATGATCATAAACCATACTTCGTTCTCTACAGCAGGTCCATCTGCTCGTGACGTATTTTGTATGAGATCAGCGAAAGGAAACGCCATTTCTAAAGACCAATAGGTAGCTGAAAGCAGAAATTGTAAGTTAAAGTCATCGATCGTGCATTTTTCAAAAAATGTCTATCTTGTCAAGGCTTAATTCACGCTCAAATGATATTTTTGAAAATAGCCTCTGCCAGAAAGCGCTATTCCACTTATGATCCCCGCCCAGCAACGTCGACCCACCCATCCACGATTACTCACCCTCACGACTAGTGGAAGATGAAAGATGTTTTAAACACATTTGATCAATACCGAGGATGATGACGGATGTTTAAGAATATAGTGTGTGTCAGAAAGGTTAATGCCATATGACAGGGTCAAATTTATTGTAAACATTGGTGGGAGACTCTCTAGATCCGGCGTGGAGTGGGGGGCGGGGGGTCCGAATGGTTAGTATGTGCGCGCTGTATCATAAGGTTTGTCATTGAGTCAACCGGCGTGGGTTCGATTACCTGGTTGTACGTGACAAGGAGTAAGATCGCTTGTTTTATTGAAATAAAAATTGAACCATGTGTTGGTCCCGAAATGACCTAGCTTGTGTCGATTGGACATTACCCCTCTCTCTCTCTCTCTCTCTCTCTCTCTCTCTGTCTGTCCATCATACAGGTAAACCTAGCACTGAGATCTATATAAATACTTACTATTATCACTGGGATAATTAACTACACCATCTGTATAAACACCTTTCTGTGATATACCTTCCCAATCTGTAAAAACACCACCATCTATATACGCCTATATATAAAATAAAACAACACACCATCTATATACGCCTATATACAAAATAAAACAACACTAATACAGATGACATGCTAAACATATTGTATATAATACCTAATATTGAACACACTGCAGGGGTGTGCAGAAAAATGAGCAGGAGGGGGGAGGGGCATGACTGTTCCGGCGTGACTGACTTTCATACCCCGCCCCCCCCCCCCCCCCAAGAAAATTTGAAGTTAATGTCCTTGCATCTGAGGCCATTTCGGAAGGAAATTTACTCTCTCCTGGGTCGCTCTTGCATAGGCCCCACATGAACAGCGTGTGTGTGTGGGAGGGGGGGGGGTCCTGACTCCTTGATCCCCACCCCGAACACACGCCTAAATTAGGTAATCTAGAACTTTTTAATACACTGACAAAAAAAACCCGACCTTTTCTGTGTGTTGTGGGGATTTTATAATTACACTATGATAAATTAAATTCTGTGTTGTAATATACAGGGAATTAAATAGTTACTAACTAGCGCTTTTCACTCAAGTCACATACAGAAGGAACCAAGCTAAATCGGGAACCGGGTGTAACCGCGTTGGGGAGTAAAAATAACATATTTATTAGGCTATATCTTACCCGTGACAACATAAGATCCCAGGTTGTACCAAGTGCATTGATTTCTATTTCTTTATACCTAAAATAAATATGAAATAAATGAAATGGGGTTTAACGTCTTACTGTTCTGCTCCTATACTGGGCTAATGAAGACGGGCATACACCATACAGTGTGCTGTGAGGGAAATTTTGCCCGGGTAGCGGGACTATGGCCTACTCTTATATCGAATTCCAAATGCCAAGGGATCATTTACATATATGTCATTGTATACACGGCATCTCGGTTTTTCGTCCCATCCGAACGATAGACAGCTGTCTTTATCCGACCCTCCGGTCTGCACCACTGACAGTGGAAACCACGTCGGAATATCCCGATGAACGTTCTTTGCCAATGCAGGGATCGAACACCCGAGCCATCGCCTTACATCCTTAGCCACCGTGGTTCCCAATAAACAGGATAAGACAGGTCACAAATAATAACTCCAACAAAAACCAACAGGTACAAAAATGCTGACAAGATAAACCTCCATGGGGGAAGGAGTTGGGGAGTTGGGGACTGAAGGAATGATCCCACGCTATCTTCAAGAACAGAAATTCTACAAAGAGGGCCTCCAAGTTTACAGGACAATTTTGCCCACACAGCAATTGAATTCCAACTGTCAGTGATTCTGTTATGTGTGTGCCAAGGTATATAGGGGACCTAGTTGATGTTGTCCCATCCAAACGACTTGACGCTGTGCCTTGCCAAGCTCAAGTAACCCGGTCCTTCAGGTTAGCGAACGAGGCGGCTACACCATAATGTTTTTAATTATTATTCCCGAAGAAGCACATCTTCTTTCACAAGTTTTGAATTCGTTTTTATGTGGAACGCCAACACAAGCTTTGATGGACCGATCGGTATTGTTTGCAAAGGCATACCAGCCGGGGGGGGGGGGGGGATCTCACTTTCGGGCAGACTGGTAAAATGAAAATGAAAATTATTATCTAGTTGGCAAAATAAATTGCCCGAAATCTAATAAAACGCTAATTTTACTTTTCTTTTAATTAAATACCACGAATTTGTACTGAACTGACTATGGGTTAAAACATTTTGTCTGGAGGCACTCTACTGTGTGCGACATTTTTCGGGCATCGACTATTATTTGTGAATGTAGCGGCAACAGTCTGATTGGATGGTTGGAATTCAGGTCGGCATAGAGTGGTATTTCGGTTGCAAACCGATTGGAAATTTTGAAATTGCCTAATTCACGAGCTACAATAAAAGAAAAACGCATTTGCAGCTGTTAAATTTTCAAAAGTTTCTCGGGGAGCGAGAGGTCCTCATACCCGCGACGATTTGATTTATTGGTAAGTCACCTAAGGTAGACTATGTTGGACCACATTGAAGTTGCTGTATTCACGGACCAGAATAGCAGAAAAACGAGTTTTCGGCAGTTAAATTTTCCAAATTTTCTCTCGACGGCCCCATCTCCGTGGACTGTAAACGATTGATTGGTTGATTGGGATTCAAGTCAGCTGCCTAAATTAAACCACTTTGAAATTGCCGTATTTATGTGCTGGAATAGCAGGTAAACTCGGGACGATTTTATGTATAAATTTATCTGATATTTTTAGATTTATCTTGGTTAGAGAACACCGTTGAAACACCCTTCATAAAAGCCTCTGGTTATTAAAACATTTAAAAGTCGCGTCATATACCGTCTTCTTTATATCATATATTATTATTATTGGCATACTTGTTTACCAAGGAAGTTACTCAAATATCTATTACATGTATATTGTTACACATGTGACGGCGTTAAGGAACATAAACGGTCTGACTATTCATTTTATTCGTGCAAACCAGTGAGGTGTTACGATAGAAATATAAGATGTTAATACAACCGTCTTAATAATACTACAATAGGTCCCCTAAATCACCAATTCAAAATTTTCGTTAAAGGCGGAGGGAAGGGGAAGGTTGAGGGGGGGAGGGGGTCCTACACGGTAAGCTCCACTCCCTCGCCTCTCGTGAGTAATAAGGGTTTTAACATCCTTATATTGTTACTAGCTGTTATAAACAAAATGTTTACCTACATGCTCATACTTTTATCCACATCAAAAAATACCTGCAATGAGAAAAATTAGTAAAATAATACATTTATTGATTTTATAATATGATGCTAGTATTTTAAATATTATAAATCTTATGATAAGAGACCTTTCACGAAGTCCAGGTAGAAGGGAATGGAATGGGGGATATGATGCTAGTATTTTAAATATTTTTAATTTTTTGATAAGATATCTGTTTTACCAAGTCCAGGTAGAATGGAATGGAATGGGGGTTGATTTATATCGTAAACATAATACTTTGGACATGGTAAGGTTTATTTATATGGTTACGCGTCCAATGCCAGCGTGACAAGGGCAGCTGTCTAGTCTTTCGGATGGGACGAAAAACCGAGGTCTCGTGTACACATTGGGGTGCACGTAAAAGGTCCCTTGCTAGTTGGAAATGGAGAGAGAGAAAAAATGGGTTTAACGTCCATTCGACACAAACCAGGTCATTTCGGGACTAACACATGGTTCAATTTTATTTCAATAATTCGCTTGCGCGTAGGGGTCTTTAGCAGTGCAGGAAACCGAGAGACCCGGAGAAAACCCACGAGGTTGGACTGTCGACCCTACTCCTTTTCACGTACTACCAGGGAATAGAAACCACGCCAGTTGACTCAATGACAGACTTTATGATACAGCGCGCACGCGCTAACCATTCGGCCATTTAACCCCGCGAAGAAATGAAGATCAGTGCTGACAATTAAAAATAAATGTTTTTATAGATAAAGGCAACCATACCTCAAAGGCATTTTCTTCATAAACTGAAATCAAACCAGAACATATTTTATTACAAATAAGTACCACCGTCTTATAAACCAGGTGAACCAGGCACTGAGTATGACGTCATGAAAAGTCCGTCAATCTATGCACAATTGTCCAAGGAACAAGTATGCCAAGATTCATGTCGATCGGATATACATTGGTGGGGACTTTTTTCGAAGGGTGTCGCCGTCGGGGCTTAAAATAATTCACTCCCGCAAGGCCTAATTAAGACCTTAAGCACTTAAACGATTTTGTTGCCGCCATATATATAATTCAAAGCATAAACAATATTAAATCATAAACAACTATACGCCATTATTAACTGCGACAAAACAGATAACAGTATAGAAAGACAAAAACAATGAAAAACGGCTTGAAATAAATTTGGCATCTAAGAATGCAGACATTCTGTGGTGCCCCCATTCCCATGATGCACTAAGCACGAGCTTATTTTACTTAATGGTTAATCTAGCACTGCCCGAGAGGATCAATAACACGTTAGCACACTCTTGGGTGTAAACAAATGTAGTCCCAACAAGTAACCTACGAACGGGGTATTCAGTTATACTACAAGAGGCAGATTGAACCATTCCACAAGCGGTTTATTTCTTCTTATCATAAAACTTTTCTAGTATCATTAACAAAAACAACAAATTTAACTCTAAATAACAACAGAAATCGAAACAGAGTCTTAATTTCATCTTTGTTAGATATGTAAAAGTTGCATGTCATATATGTAAAAGTTACACGTTACATGTAAAAGTTACACGTCACATATGTAAACGTTACACGTCACATATGTAAAAGTTACAAGTCACATATGTAAAAGTTACACGTTACATGCAAAAGGTACAAGTCACATATGTATAAGCTTCGCCAACTGATCTAGTCGGTAAATAACCTAATTGAGGGTACAGGGATTTGTTGAATACATTTCAAATCTTATCTGAGTCCCCTTGCCTTGTTTCATCTGATGTCAATGACTTACTTCTGCTATCTTTTTGGTCATATGTTGCCCATACTTTATCTTCCTTTAACCAGGCACCAACATAAACATGTGTATCATCCCATCTTATCTTAACCTGGGTCTCTTCTTTAGGTGCTGGAAATCTCGCACCACGAATATCTAAATAATTGTATAACATCTTCTTTGGTTGGCATTTAGTAATTGAACATATTAATACAGGGTACCATTTATTAGATACACAATTACTGAGTTTAATATTAAGCGACTTTTCGACGAGGATAATGATCATTAAACTCAGTAATTATGTATCCATAAAATCGTACCTTGTGTTGATTGTAAAACATATTAAAGGGCCAATCTCGATTATAGTTTAGAGAATAAAACTGCTTAATTGTGTGTTAAAGCCCTTAAAATTCTCTACCTTAGGTCAATCTCCATCTGTAAATGGAGACCTGTGTCGCAAGCTGTATTATACGGTGTCTGGATAAAACCAGATTTTTATTTTATAAAAATAACGTATGACATTTACCTTTTGTTATCAAGTACTATACGGTGTCTGGATAAAACCAGACTTTTATTTTATAAAAATAACGTGTAAGTGACATTTACCTTTCGTTATCAAGTACATGGGTTATGCACTGTATAGACCTCGAAGGGAATGGCAATATATTATCAGGTCACCCAATAAAAAAATTGAAGCGAAATCTTAAATGGGTTACATGTCCGGATAAGCGGGTTTGGCGTTCACGTCCAAACGACTCAATATTTTGATCTGAAATTTTGAGACAAGGTAAATATTCCATTCCTCTATATTGTGGCCCTTAAATTTCATACGCACAATCGAGGTCCATTATACAATGTTGGTGGGCACGAATGGTTTTAACACATACATTTTACAGTTCCACGGCAGACATCATTTTTGCACGTAAGCTACGAGCCACGAAGTTTCGATCTCGGTGTTGTCGTTCATATAGCCGCTAGTATTTGACGAAAAATCGAGGTACCATCTACAGGTTGGTGTTCGTGTAAAAGAACCCTTTGCATCTGGAATTAGACGACAATTAGACGGAAATACCCTGTCCCTCATTCTAAACTTAGGCTGCCTGTCTACAGTCAGCTCCGCTTGTGAACAGACACTTAGCTAGTTAACTGACGATTTAAGTCCTAAATCGGCCATTTTAGTCGAAAACACCATGTATACTTCGAGAATTTGGAGAAGTATTTATCTCGCATTCATTCAATAAAATTGAAAAGTTTTGTTTGTTCTTTGTGTGTATGACAACGTGAAACGGGGTAGAACCGCATTACAAAATAGTAGTACAAATTTTTGGATATGGCGGCCATTTAGGGCAGAGATGTATTCTCGAAGTATGAAGTAGATGGATCACTGTGTGCAGAATGTGTATCCCCCATAGTATGTATGTGTGTATGTGTCTCTGCATCTTCATTAGCCAGGCTATTTCATAAAACTGGGACGTTAAATACCATTTCATCTACACTCGACGATGCTTAAACCCCGCAACATGCTACAATTTACCATACAAATCCAAATTCATACTTTCTCTGATAAAACTTAACAATAAGTAGATTCTTACACACCAAGAGTCGGTTCATGAATTTGAGCAGCCGGGAGGTCCAAGGTGGAGAAATGAAATCAAATGGGGTTTAACGTCCTACTGTTCTGCTCCTACTGGGCTAATGAAGATGAGGGGACTTTTGTCCGGGCAGCCTATGGCCTACTCTTATATCGAATTCCAACTGCCAAGAGATATTTTACGTGCACGCCAATGTATACACTGATCCTCGGTTTTTCTTCCCATCCGAACGACTAGAACTGACATTCTAACTCACCTAGGAAATCCTGTGTGTGATCGACCTCTAGCCACGCCTCCTCATCCAGTTTACCGTCTACCGTTATGTTCTTGCCATTTAAATAATAGGCTACGTACCCTCGAGGCTGGGGTACCTTACATGATTTAGCTTCTTCTATTCGCTGTACAAACTGATCCTGATAACTGTAATAAAGCAAAATAATTCAAACCTAAGAATTAAAATTAAATTAGATGAAATGGGTTTAAACGTCATAGTTTTCTGCACCGACTGGGCTAATAGATACGGACATACACCATGCAATGTACCATGGGAAACATTTAGCCCAGACAGCGGTGCAACAACCTGGTCTTTGTTAGATTTCCAATTGCAAATTTAAACACGGGACCTCAAAGTCAAAGGAACGTTCTTAAACAACCCTGACGACAGTTTGTCTGCTGTAGATTGTCTAGCGGAATGACTGGCTGTAGTTCATTAGTTAATGATTCATATCCTTCGATAAAAGATGACAATAGTTGGATATTTGACATACGGACTGTGGGAATGGGACTATCAGTGATTTTCTCTCTCATTGCGTTTTCTGAAACCTTCGTTCGCAAAATGGCCCAAAGAATGATGTAGATTGCCAAGCACGGTTTGATATACAAGTATTTGGTCTGTGCATTGTGGGAATGACACTAGACATTTATTTCTCTCGCCGTTTTTCTGAAACCTTTAATAAAATTATGCTGCAGACCAAGTAGGTTACCAATCAAGTTTTGAATCACATGTACTAGTCTCTGTATAAATTTGTCTGGATTTGCTGTAGGTCATAAACTTTCATTTATATTCTGTGTTGATGACTATCCAACTATTGCCCCCTTTGCAGTCACAGCACCCACAGCAGCCCATTCCTTCTGAATGATTCTTATAAGTTTCTGATTGGATTGATGTTGGTATCCAATTAGGTGGTGGAACTCGTTTGTCTAGTAGCCACGCAAGGTGCAAAAATTGCAATACCAAATACCCATTGAGTCAACCCCCGTCATAGGCGTACGAGCCAGGGGGCAGGGCATGGGGGAGGAGGCAAGGCAGGAGGGAGGCTGCCCCATAACTTTCGGGCAATCTGACTTTTCGGGCAGACGGGTAAAGTGAAAATAAAATTATTATTTCTTCTAGTTGGCAAAATAAAGTGCCCGAAATCTAATAAAACACTAATTTTACTTTTCTTTTAATTGAATACCACGATTTTGTACAGGATTAACTATGGATTAAAACATATCGTCGGAAGCCACTCTACTTTGTGCGACATTTTTCGGGCATCGATTATTACTTATGCAGCTGCAACAGTGGGATTGGATGGTTGGAATTCAGGTCGGCATAGAGTGGGATTTCGGTTACAACGGTTACAAAACCATTAGAGAAGTTAGAGTTGCTTAGAAGCAGAACAAAGCATTTGCGATTGTTAAATTTTCAGAGTTTTCTCCGGGAGGGCGAGGCTCCCATACCCCGAGACAATTGATTGGTTGTTGGGGATTCAGGTCAGCCACCAAACGTAGGCTATATTGGACCACATTGAAGTTGCTGTATTCACAGATTGGAATTTTCTCCCAACGGTACCGTCTCCGTGGACTGTAAATGATTGATTGGTTGATTGGAATTCGCGTCGGCCATCTTTATTAGGCTATATTAGACCACTTTGAAGTTGCTGTACTAAGAGGCTGGCTATGTCTTAAAACCTGCCTGGAAACCTTCACCTACTTTATCGGGCCTTCATTCAAAGTGTATCTGATAGTCCTTTGTCTTGAATGAGACGTTTAGCATATTCATTTCTGTACATATAATTCCTGGAGACATGGACCTTTGTTTTTCACCAAAGCACCAGCTTTGTCTCAAAACAAGATTTCCCCCAATATTTCAAATTTTTATAACGTACTTCCGACAGTCTTTGATTTCGTCCGGGGCCTTATTTACCAATATAAAATATTTCAAAGATCCGACATTTTCATTGCTTCTATTACCGCCAGGGAGCCAGTGGAGTTCTTGGGTTCCATCCCGGTTTTAGCTGAGAAAGGTCCTTGGGATTCTCAAGCTTCCTGTACCTTTATCAGTGATTCTGGGTGGACGGCTTGGCAAAGAAAGCACAGTCGTTCGGATGGGACGTAAACCCTTGGACCCGTGTACACGTTGACATGCATATATAAACGAACCCACGAGAGTTGGAAACCCCAATGTCCCGGCAAAATTTCCCTCATAGCACAGTTAGCCCGTTTGTTTCAGAAAGGTAGGAAGTTAATCACATTTTATTGCATTGCAATAATAGCCAAACTACGGGTATAACCCCATATACCAACCTTTCAAATCAAAGTCAAGGACAGCTGTCTAGTCATTCGGATGGAACGCAAAACATGACTGATCAAGACTATGGCAAAACACAAGCTCTCACACGTAATAACCCGATATACCAGTCGTTCAAATCTAAGTCCGGATGGAACGGAAACATGACCGATCAAGACTATGGCAAAACACAAGCTCGCTCACGTAAAAAGCCAATACCCCAACCTTTCAAATCTAGGCCAAGGCAGCTGTCTAGTCATTCGGATGAAACGAAAACATGACTGATCAAGACTATGGCAAAACACAAGCCTACTCAGGTAATAAGCCCATACATCAATCTCGGGTGGAACGACAACAGAAGATTAATCAGATCAAGGAGTACGGTAAGACGCAGGCTCTTTCAGGTAATAACCCCATATACCAACCTTTCAAATCTAGGTACAGATAGAGAGAGAAAGAGAAATGGGGCTTAACGTCCACTCGACACAAACTAGGTCATTTCGGGACTAAAATCTATAGGTAGACGTTATCATTCAGGATGTACATAAAACACGAAACGTCCAACGATATATAATTTAACAACTTTTTTTTGTTTTTCTACCTGACCGTCTTCATTAGCCCAGGTTAGGAGCAGAAAAGTAGGACGTTAAACTCCATTTCATTTCATTTCATTTCTACCTGGGGTTTGGATGTCTGAATGGTTAGCGCGTGAGCGTTGTATCATAAGGTATGTCATTGAATCAACTGGCGTGGTGTTGATTCCCCGCGTTGTATGCGACAAACAGTAGGTCGTCCGTCCAACCTCGTGGCTTTTCTCCGGGTCCCTCCGGGTTCCCCCCACTGCTAAAGACCCCTACGCGCTAGCGAATTATTGAAATAAAATTTGTTAGTCTCAAAATGACCTAGTTTGTGTCGAGTGGTTGTCAAGCCCCATTTCTCCCTCTCTCTGTATTTTTACCTGCTATTATTTATACTCCGTTGTCATGGTAATCTTATATACAACTGTATGGCTGATGTATAATTATTTAATTATTTATTTATTTATATGCATAAGATCACCCTATGGGCAGATAGATCATCATTTGATGTATAGAGAAGTGGTTGATTTGTTTTGTTTTAACTTTTTAGAGAGAGAGAGAGAGAGAGAGAGAGAGAGAGAGAGAGCCTTGAACCAGTCAACCACAATGCCGGAGTAGAACTACAGCCATACGACAAAATAAACAAGGATATCTTAAACTAGACATGATTTGTTGACTTACCTTTGTAGTAAAGGTGACGATTGTTTTGGCCATGTAGCGGCCGGTTCGTCTTGACTTGGTGGATCCGGGTGAGCAAAATATCCAACAACGACTCCGATACCAAAACATATTGCACAGGCTAATAGACCTCCAAATATAACACAGCGACCCGAATACTGCATTATTATTCAATTATCTTAACACGTTGATCTAATAATCGATTATATAAAAACCCACTTCCTCGTTCTAATTTAATTTATACTTTTTACAAAGTTACGTGATCGGAACCACAAATAAAGCTTCAATCATAAAACATCTTGCTGGGAAATAACTGTTACAACTAGACTTGTATAACGCCCTTTTTAACACAATGATCACCACAAATAATTTAAATATATCTGAACACGAAACCTGTTCTCTAAAATCCTTAAAATGTTCTTTACAGTGGATTAATCCGGGTCAAGCTACCTTTAAAACAAACATTCCCGAGTAGAAGTTGGAGAAAATAGATAAACCAGGCTCTTTTCTCCTATTATACTTATATTTATTTACAACCGAGTCGCCATTATTATCTACACAACGTACACATCTATATGTGAACTATATAGCAATAATGGCCAGTGGCGTACAAAGAGAAGGGGCAGAGGGGTCAAAGGACACGGAGAGAGAAAGAGAATGGGGTTTAACGTCCACTCGACATAAACTAGGTCATTTCGGGAATAACATATGGTTCAATTTTATTTCATTAATTCGCTTGCGCGTAGGAGTCTTTAGCAGTGGGAGGAAACTGGAGAAAACCCAGAGGTTAGACAGGCGACCCTACTCCTTGTCACGTACAACCGGGGAATCGAAACCACGCGAGTTAACTCATGACAGAACTTATGACACAGCGCGCACACGCTAACCACTCCCACCCCCCAACAAAGTTTATTATGTAACTTTATACATGTATATTCTAAATGTCTTCCACTTTCACATTTATAATATTAGGCGCTATGCTAGAATCTCGGGGACATACACTCAAGGAATTGACCCCAGGCACCACCAAATCTCTGTACATTAACAAATAGACGGTGGTGTTTGACGTTTGATGTTGATCCGCCATTCACATCCCTGACAGAAAGAAATAAAAAGAAAATAAAAAAAAAATATGACAAGATAGGCGCTCCATAAAGCGAATGAAACGTCTATATAATAAAATATACTACTATTCATTCAACAGGGCAATTCAAATGACATGACACGTTTATACGATGTATATTATTATTCATTCAAATGGGAAATTAAAATGATATGACATCGGGTTTAAAGCGAAAATTTCATATTTTCTAAGAAAGTCAAAACATAATTATTTCTATGTCTTTTGCTCAATATGTTATCAGTTCACTATTATACGGTCATAGGCATTATTTCCCATACTTAAAAATCATTGATACAGGAAATAATAACACAATTACCTCCCTTGTTTTCCTATTACCCCCCATGGAATAGCTATCTTTAAACGTTTGAATTTGAAGTTGAAAATGATATTTTTGCCAATTTCTCAACTGGCAATAGTGAATTATTATTCTTTAACAAGGTAGGACTGTTTATAGATGCCATCTATTATAAGGCTTTATTTTAATAAATTTTAAAAATATGAAATTTTAACTTTAATGTACTTTTTTGCACCAACCAGGCCATTGAAGACGGGCGATTTTGCCCAGACAGCGGTTTTCCGTTTATGAATTCCAACCACCACGCTGAAAGATCCAGGACATGGCTAGTTTACACAGGACAGGGCAACGTTGTTTTCACAGAGACTGGTTGGTTTTACACAAGACTGGAAGTGGTTGTTTTCACAGAAGACTGGGTGGGGGTAGTTTTAAACAAGACTGGATGTAGTTGTTTTTACACAAGACTGGGCGTGGTTAGTTTTACACAAGACTGGATGTGGGTGTTTTTACACAAGACTGGACGTGGTTGACTTTACAAAAGACTGGACGTGGTTGGTGTTACACAAGACCTTGGCGTGTTTGTTTTTACAAAAGGCTGGATGTGGATGGTTTTACACAAAGCTTGGCTTAGTTGGTTTTACACAAGACCTGGCTTAATTGGGGTTGCTTTAATTGGGCGTGGTTTGTTTTTATACATCAATAACAATGTTACTAGTTTAAACTATGAATCAGATCCTTGTTCGTCACAAACTCAATACCGGATATTTGACTCCAGGTAATTAGGTTTGATTGCCACTCCGTAAAAATGTCATACCCCGATAAGATAAAATAATAACAGGCGAAAACACGGGATTACTTGTGTAGTAAGGGGATGGGATCCAACCTGTGCTCCATTTTTAGCCGTTTGTAGGCCATTGGCAGCATGGTCAAGAACTCGCCGCGAAATGCGGGATTAGGAAATATTTATGTCCTTAATAAGCAAGACGAAAATGTACAGAAATAGATGCATATTAGCATCAATCAGAAGGTGTTCCGTGGCGCCTAATCATACCCTGTCTCGTATTTCACGCCGGTTAATGCTCTTTTCGTGTCATATTTCGTCAACCTGCAGGTTTAAAAGAAAAAAAAAACCCAAAAAAACGATCCCATGTTTTCCATTGGTTTCAGCTTCTTCCCCAGTGTTGGCCAGGAAACTTCCTCCGGATTTTCCAGCGTGGGTTCCCATGTACCCATTACAATGTCCGCGAAAACCCTCGAATGTTGTAATTTGTCAAAGAGTAGGTATAAAGCCCGTGTCCGGGTAAACGTCCCCTCATGGCGTATGTTCATCTTCATTAGCCCGGTTGGTACAGAAAACCAGGACGTTAAACCCCATTTCAGTTCATTTCCATTCCATTCCATTCAATTTATTTCAATTCATTTCAATTCATTTATAACTCACAGCTAAGAATCTTTTTTCCTTTAAATGTCCTGAGTATTATTTATATCGTTGTTATATTGTCCTTATATAGCGGCAAAATAAAAAAAAACAAAAACAAACAGAAAAAGGAAAATAATTTTAAAAAAGTTCTTCAATGATAAACAATATCTGATACATAATTTATGACATATCTTCAGACATTGTAAACAAATTAATCTTATAAAGGTTAAAATATATATTTATAAAAAAAAACCCCAGAAAAAAGTAATTTTAAAAAAGGTTGTTCAATGATAAGTGTTGTGAACAATATCTATTACATAATTTATTACGTCTCTTCAGACATTGTAAACAAATACCTTTGAAATCTAATCAAGGTCAAGATGTGTATTTATCAAATTGTTTAAATCGTAAACACGTCCTTATTTGCTACGTAAATTCTAATAATTGAAAAAAGTGTTTTTTAGCTATATATACCGGAATATTTGTTTGTGTGCGAGAGAGAGAGAGAGAGAGAGAGAGAGAGGGGGGAGAGAGAGAGATGGGGTTTAACGCCCCCTCGACACACAATAGGTCATTTCGAGACTAACACATGGTTCAATTTTTATTTTAATAATTCGGTTGCGCGTAGGGGTCTTCAGTCGGGGGAGAGGGTGGCACGGCATGACCTAGTGGAAACCCACGACATTAGACAGGCGAAAGTACTCCTTGCCCCTTACACGTGAGTGCTAAACACAACTAATCTTGACCCCATGACCGACCTTATGATCCAAAGCTCGCACATTAGGCCATTCGACCATCGACCCCATGATATTATTAAATAGTTCTGTATAACTACCCAGCTGGAGAGAAAGGTGGGGGTTTAGCGTCCATTCAACACTGACTAGGTCATTTCGTGGCTAACATATGACACATCTTGATTTAAAAAATTGACATGGATTCAGGGGTGGGAGAAAACCGGAGAACTCGGTGAAAACCCACGAGGTTATCCAGGCCACCCCACTCCTTCCCACCCATAAGCCTTATAGATACAATTCATGTTTCATTTCCATTTCATTTGCTATCTAACCCGGGGATCACGGTGGCTAAGTGAATTAAATATGGAAAATTTCCCGTAGAGTGTACCCATTTGTCGTTATTTTTGTGCTGATTACATACAGTTGAATACGATATTCCTCATAAATTACCAAAAATTATTTTTGTGGAAGTCTGGTTATATTAAAGGGAATGGAAGATTAAAATTTTATAACCCAGTTCCTGGCGGGATCTCATTCGACCCAATTCTTGTGTGTTCGTTTCAAACTAGATTAGGAACCTTGAACTTCAGGGGTCGAGAAAACCGGAGAGCTCGGTGAAAACCCACGACGATAGGCAGGCCTTATAGATACAATTCATGTTACTTTCATTTCCACTTCATTTGCTATCTAACCGAAGCCGGGCCAAAGTAGTTGAAATCTTGAGAAAGTGGCGAAGATGAGTTGTTATTTGACCAAAGATAAAGAACCAATACATTACTGATCGTGTCACGAACTAACGAGATTAAAACATGGGTTACAAGTAAACTATCTTTAAAATGTCAAGTGTTTACATTCGACACAATCATGTCTCGGCTACTTGGTTTATACACTCGTTACCTGACGACGTAACTAATGGCGGATCTGCATTTTCTCGGTTTTCTACTTTGTATTCAGTATTGTTCGTTTTTTCCTGTTTTTTTTTTGTGGTAAATGTAACATATGCCCTAACTGTATAGTAAATATAACTCAATGAAATGAAATAGGGTTTAACGTCCTACTGTTTTGCTCCGAGCTGGGCTAATGAAGACGTTATAGTGTGCTATGAGGGAAATTTTGCCTGGACAGCGCAACTACGGCCCACTCTTATATCGAATTCCAACTGTCAAGGCATCTTTTACGTGCACGCCAATGTGTACACGGGACCTCGGGGTTTCGTCCCATCCGAATGACTAGACAACTGTCCTTGTCTGGCCCTCCGTCCTGCATCACTAACAAGGGGGAACCACGCCGGAAAATCTGGATGATCGAACACCCGATCTTCAGGCTAGCGAGCCAGCGCCTTACCCACTTAGCCACAGTGCCCAATTCTGTTGAATACTTTAAATGTTTCTCACTTAACATCGACCATCTAGTTTTAGACTACCTGGGTTTTTTTATTACATTTCACAGATATGGTTAACTGTATAGGTAATGTTTACTTTGACGTGCTTACTTTCATATTTCTTGTAACATATTAGGCTGGTCAAACTAACATTTGACGTAGAACAAATTGCAACAAAAGGTTTTTTGATTTCTATTGACTCATTATGATGTCCTAAGTAAGGAAAAGAAAGTTTACCAAAATCGGAGTCCAAATAAGGACGGGGGCGTGGCCAAATCCAAGATGGCGGCTCTCGATCAAAAATTGCATATATCTCTAAAACTATTGGATTTAGACACCATAAATGTATTGCTGACAGATAGGAAGTCGGTATCAGCGAGTTCAAAAATTGCGACGTTATGTCTCTATGACGTCATGACGTCGCTGCGATGTCACAACGGCATATCAGACGTCGCATTTCTTCCAAAATTAGTCCATTTACACATCTTAACAGCAGAAACGAATGCTGATGCAGAAAAAGAGTACATGCCCATTATGTTGGGTTGATAAAGAAGAACAATGTGTTACTATTACGGAGACGGGGGGGGGGGGGTAAAGTATAACTACTGCTGCATTGCCGATAGGTGATAGTATCAGAGTAGCTGCAGGAACACGGATTCATTTCAATTGTTGAAAAAATGAAATAAAATGAGGTTATACATCCTATTGTTCTGCTCCGATTTGGCTCCCTTAGTGTGCTATGAGGGAAAATTTGCCCTGCAATGGCGCAACAGCCTACTCATATATCGAATTTCATCCGCCAAGAGGTCTTTTACTGGAGAAGTAGTGCATCAAAAGGTGAATGGGTGGGGCTGATCAATTTTGACATTTGGCCCAAAAATCATCAGAAAGATTTATATTTTGACACCAGTTTCGTAGATGTAACCGAGATATGTTACAAAACCAACTTTCGCAGTAATGTGAACAGCACTCCCTGGTGGTTTCCACAAAAGCATTACTTTATAGTCGCGTTTTGTGGGTCCAAATCATATGTGGACAGATAGGAACTGAATACCAGAGTCCAAAAAGGTGAAAATCGGTCGACCCTATCCATGCAACATTCAATGCACTTCCACAGCACAAGCACAAAATAGGTTGTCAAACATTGAGTCGCTGGGCTCCGTAATGTCGCTTTTTGTTTATCTTTTTGGCCACTACATCGTTGTTCTCACTCATTCGGCTTCATCCTGAAAATTGATTCTTTCGTCTTTATACTAGTTATGTTAGGCCGCATTTTGAAGAAGTTCTAATATTTGTCCCCATGCATTTTCTGGTTATTTATCTCAGACGTCGGTTTGAAGGTTCGTTTTTATAAGAATACGACTTGCTGAATCCAAAGAGCTTGGGCATCCCCCCGCCCCCAAAATGACGGCAAATTCCGCTAGGAAGCCAAATTCAAAATGGGACCCATATTTGAAAGAAAATCATAAAGTCCCCTGTATAGTTTTTCGTGGTCTCCTAATTCCATTATTAACATAAAATATGTTCCACCCAAAGGTATTCCAATATGACCACTATATTCGCATTGGCGGTCACGATTGTAGTAATGTGATGGTGTAATAGGTTAAACTGGAGGTTTTCGAGGTCGCCGAATTAATATCTGAACTGCTACATGTAATATTTTCTTCCATGGTCTACTCAATATAGATATTTTGTCAAATTTGAGTACAATATTGGTGTTTCGTTCGGTCATGGCACATTTTGCGGTTCAGATGTTAATTTGCCTACTCCGAAACCCTACTATTTGACGTATTATGCCACCACATGGCTAACTTTGAAATTTCCCGCCAAATGTGGCCATATTGTGAATAGAGTCGTCATATTAGGATACTAATTTGTACTGGCATCATCCGGATTCTGAATCGGCACATATTAAAGATATATAATCCATCAAAACACATTAGATGGACTTTATTTCATGGCCCGCGACAGCGACATCCATGCCCTGGGACAAGCAACTCGACGAAACGTTTTGAAAGACACATAGTCTCTAGCGTCACTTGGCGTATATCTGGGGTAACTGGAGGTTACTTTGCTAAAACACATTGGTTGGAAAAAGGTCCGCAATTGCCAAAAATATCGAAAAACTATAAAACGAAGACGAAAGTAAAAGTTTCGCTTTCAGTTTCGTTTTTAATGTAAATTGTGCTTTATAGAGTATATCTTGGTGTTTCTAGCTTCTGCACATCTAACTTGCGGCAACCTTAGCAATTCATCAAAAACGACATAAATTCATGATTAAACGGGGACACCAAATTACGCAAGAACCTAAACTAGTTTTGGGAGCCCTGAAACTACTATACTCTTGTTCAACCCATCCCTAAAAAGGGAGGGGAAAGATGGGATGTTAAAACGTGTTGCAAATTTCTGCGGTACCTGATTACTTTAATCATCAGTAGAAATACGCTATATAAAATAATATTTCGTATATTATTTTACAGCTACAATAACGAAAGAAAAATATGTTTCCGTTTTATTCAAAAAGCAATGTATTGTCATTTCATGCAGAAAGATATGGTGCTAAATAGTGTATGCTTTAAATTATTATATAAATTAACACTTGGTATATTGATCGAGTATTTTACAGCGACAAATACCTTTCCGTTTAATAGAAAATTCCAATAATTTATTGTTAGTTTGAGGGGAAAGTGCTACAGGTGGTAGATAATATCTAAATGTTGTTTAAATGCATATTTCCATAAACTTATTATGCAGATAGATGTTAATATGGAAGGTCCACATTGATATAAAATAATATTTCGTGTGAAATAGGCGTCTTGAATACATTACAACATAGGCGGCTTATGAAATTTTGCAGTCTAGTAGTTTATTCATCCCTTGATTCTGAGAAATAAAAAACATTTTGCCATGAAAGCTGGTTTGAATACTGTTTGATGCAAAGTGAACGTACCCTTTACAGCTGGCCCAGTTTGCAATATTTTAGTATGTTTACGGTAATAACATGTCTTAAAATGCTTCTATTATAAAGGTAACAATTATTATCGTGCTACATATAAATATATAGATATAGGTATATGTTTGCTAATTTCATTTTGAATTCGTATGAGAGATTCCGCTCGGTGTATTTCTTCACAGTCAGAAGATACTACATCTTGTGGTAACTATGTGTTGTGACATCACATCTTGCGGTAACTATGCTTGACATCATTAATTAGTATGCACAGATAGTTCTTTATATAAAAAGACAGAACTTCTTTTTTGGGTGCTATTAAAGTATTCTTATTGTTGTAGCATTGTAAATGTGCTAATTTCCTTATATTTTTGTAAAAACTTTTTCCACGTTTTTCGCTTAAAAATGTGGTATGTGTTTTCTTGAAAATTAATTAAAAAAAAAATATGTTCTTCAAATAAACAGCTGCATTCTGGCTTTTATTTCATAGAAATTGACGAAAAACTAGAGCGGGTAGGATAAAATTAATATAATGTCGGCGGCCATATTTGATGACGTCATTGTGGAATAACCTACCACGTGGTGAGTGTCCACTCAAGTTCAAAATACTTACTTCGGCACCCACTAAACATTTCTTCGAAAAAATTCTCCCTACTCAAACTTTCCTACAGAACCATAGTCAGATGCTGGATTAGATACCCTGACGTTGGCGATAGCATCAAACGGAACGAGAACGGGTCAGGGCTCCACGGCACTAAGCAGGTGACTTATAGTTTTAAATTTTCCAATTTTTCCAAAAAATGTGAACTGAGAGAATCCGATTCTAATCTTACCAATGGAACTAGATACCCACATTCAGCAAAGTTACCCGTTTTCTTCTGCTTTACGATCAAGTAACAGTGTATTTTTTAATTACTTTATACCAACAAATGTTTTTTTTAAAACATTACCATTACGTGGCATACCTCCGGGCCCCTCTAGACTCCGGGCCCCTGGACAAGTGTCCAAGTTGCCCCCCCCCCTCTTACGGGCCCTGCTTTATTTCCATCGCACGGCTTAACCTGGTGTTTGACTACCGGAGTTGTACCATTAGTCATGCTCATCAGGAAAAATACATTCCAACAGACTCTCAGCTAAAACGTAAAAAATCGGGTAGACCAGTTTTCATATTTTTGAACTCTGTGGTATTGACTTCCTGTCTGTCCACATGAACGGGACCCCCAAAACGTAACTTTTTAAGTGTAGCTTTTAGGAACACTACCATTACAGCCAAAATTGTTTTTTGTTTTTTGTAACTCATCTCGAGTACACCTGTGTCAAAACACTAAATCCTTATGATGATTTTGGGGATTAACCAAATGTGGCCCAAATGTGAAAATTGGTCAGCCCCGCCCATTCAACCTTTAATGCATTTCTCCAGTAAAAGAACCCTTTGCAGTTGGAATTCGATATAAGAGTGCTTTTGCGCCACTGCAGGGCAAAATTCCCCTCATAGCATACTGATGGAGCCCAGTTGGAGCAGAACAGTAGGACGTATGTATCACCCCATTTCATTTCATTTCTTTTTATTGACGTAGGCTATTTTTGTCAACAATTGAAATGAATCTGTGTTCCTGCGGCTACTAATAGTATCACCTTTCGACAATGCAGTAATATTTATATACTTTTAGCTTCCTTCTACATTATTGTAACACATGGTTCTTGATTATCAACCCATAATGGGCAAATCCTCTTCTCTGAATCAGCATTCGTTTCTACTGCTAACATGCATAAATGTACTAATTTTGGAAGAAATGTGACTTCTGATATGCCGTTGTGACGTCACAGTAACGTCATGACGTCGTAGAGACATAACGTCGCCATTTTTGAACTCGCTGGTACCGACTTCCTATCTGTCCGCAATACATTTATGGTATCTAAATCCAATAGTTTTAGAGATATTTGCAATTTTTGATCGACAGCCGCCATCTTGGATTTGGCCACGCCCCCGTCCTTATTTGGACTCAGATTTTGGTAAACTTTCTTTTCCTTACTTAGGACATTATAATGAGTCAATAGAAAACAAAAAACCTTTTGTTGCAATTTGTTCTACGTACGACATCATTTAGCCGTCGTTTGACCCGCCTATATAGCAGATCATGACTCATGCTGACATTACACAATGGTTTCTCTGGGTTATGTTCCTGATTGTGTTATGAACCAGGAACCGATAATCACGCCATTACGTCATCTAGGAATTGTGACGTCATATCAAAAATGGAAGTCCTTCGATGCGCTACCCCCGCCCCATCCCGCGGTTAGGAAGTCTACGCCTTTCTGTTTTCTCTAGTGAACCAACGCCTTAGCACTGAGCCACCGTGGCCCTATTTCTTGTTGGGTTGGGTTTTATAGGTCATACAAGGTTATATGAATTTTAAAATATAGTGAACTAAATGGTTTAGTAATTGCCTAGAAAAATGCATTTTGCAGCTTTAGAAGATTTTGTAAATTATGTTGTATACCCCTTGATTTGCAATAAAACCCAACCACAATCTTAAATCAGAGCTATGACCCTTTAATTCTAGTTTAAAGATGTTAGAACTACGTGTAATCTATCCTAATATGGGCGTATAATGTATAATATTAAAATACCGGTATGCATAAATTCAATTTAAATGCGACACCTTTTATCTTGTTCAAACTGTGCATTATATAAAAGATCAAAAGACGTGGTATATTATGATATATATTTCACAGGTGTTTTGATTGCAGTTGTGAATACATTTTATATTTAGCGGCAATAGAGATTACTGAAAGACAAGGTCAATCAAAAAAGAACTACTTTTTTTTATTCTCAAAGAACAGTTCATTTTTGTTTTATTGAAAGTAATTTCTTTCTTATTAGAAAGTAACTATTTTTATTTAATTGACCTTGATGGAAAGACTCGTAGGAGATTCTCTATATATCTTAACGCCCTTTGTACACACATAACATGTAAGGTACATATGAATAAGTTGAAGTACACTCGTTATTATGTGTAGGATAAAGCACGGGACTGAGGTTATGCTGGGAAAGAAAGGATGAGGAAAATAACCCAAGGTTTTTCTTTCGAGGTTTTTTTTCTGAAGTCTTATTTTCCCCAGCATAACTGAAGTCGAGGACTGTATCTTGTTTATAAACCGTCTATGTGTCCCCAACGTGTCCTATTTTAGAAATTGAGTTTTGAAAGTGATGATCAGAAACTTTAAAACTTAATACGCAATTTGTCTACTATTTGAACTGTTCGTGAGATTTTCGTTATCCTGTACTATATATCTACGTTGTCTCGACGAATACAGGACCGCGGAACAGCGGTCTGACAGTGGAGTTACTTCCCTTGAAAGGGCTTATCATTTTCCAATAACCGACACTAACTCTTCTTGCAATCCAGGGGCGGATCCAGAGGGGGGGGGGGGTCGAACCCCCCCCCCCCGGTCGGCTACATAAATTTTTTTGTAAATCAACACTTTTTATGGGAAAGGTTTCTCGGCCGTGTGCTTTATCCTTTATCGTCAGATTTGGGACAGGATGGGCACTCAAAGCACGAGATAATGATATAGACATTATGTGATATCACAATTAAAGCTTTGCATCCATGAAATTGAATCACAAAGTCATTGTATTACTTCATAATAAAAATTGACGTTAAACGAGGTGTTGAATTTCTCTGTTTAAAAAGCTCAATGTGTATGTATATACGCCAAAATGACGATAGAGACCAAGCGGGAGGGGGGAGGGAGATACATTGTCTCAGGAACATGACCCCCCCCCCCTGAAATTCCTGGATCCGCCCCTGCAATCTGATTGAAATACAGATCTATATTTCGTTTCGTTTTTATTATACTTTCGATGGCCTACACTACATGAAGATTTGACAAGTTGTACTCAAAGGTCGCGTCAGGGGTTGTACGAACGGCTTTTGACCAGGGCCGTAACTAGCTCAGAGCAACGAGGGGGGCTTGAAGTGTTTTCAGGGGTGCTGTAATATTGATGGACAATGTATATCTTTTTTTTCTTCATGGTCGAAAATTTTTTCACGGGGGGTGGGGGTGGCGAAACTTTTTGCAGGGGGGGGGGGCAAAATTAACATTTTATTTGGTGCTGAAAAGTATAGTAGCATGGTCAATCTCATCTAGAGTTACTTCACTGTCAACAACACGAATCAGTAAATTATTCGCATTCTTTTCCGTATATACAAATATGTTTAAGTTCTAAAATTTCACTGCTAAAATTGCGCCATTACGTTTCAAATTATTCGGCTGCATGTTTTTTCTCTCTAAGAGGCCTGATTTATAGGTGGCGCTGGTTTGTTTAAATCAACTATAGACGATTAGAGCGTCTTCAATTCATCATATGTTACCTTAGGGTTTTGTCTGTTTGTTTTCTCTAAGAGGCCCATCAACATGTTTATAGATGACGCTGGTTTGTTTATATCATCTATAGACGATGCCGACGATTAGGACATCTTCAATTTATCATATCTTTGTAAGATTTGGGTTGTCCACATCTGGATTCGATCCTATGACAACCTTGTTGTGAAGTTACACAGTGAATAGAAGCGGAAGGCGTTTAACCTCATACCTTTCTGCCCTAATGGGTCTAATAAAGACGAGCATTACGATATACAATGTTATATGACGGACATTTTGCCTGGACAGCGGCGTTTTCTATGGTGGATGTTAGCGGCCATTCAAATGTCATCTAAATCGACAAGTCGACAAAATCAACCCGCCAACACGACAAAATAACCCGACGATCGTCGCCTTCATTTCGTCGACTTGTCGGGTCAATTCTGTCGACTTGTCGGGTTGTGAATAAGCCGAAGGCGACAAGTCGACATGTCGACAGAATTGACCCGACAAGTCGACGAAATGAAGGTGACGATCGTCGGGTTATTTTGTCGTGTTGGCGGGTTGATTTTGTCGAGTTGTCACCTTCGACTTATTCACAAACAGACAAGTCGACAAGTCGACAAAATACAATTAGTCAAATTCCACCTGACAAAGGGTTCGTTTACGTGCAATCCAATATGAACACGGAATTTCGTTTTTTTTCAGTAAGTGACTATCAGTAAGTGACCACAAAATAAGCCGAAAATTAGTATTAGTAATATTACTGAGAAAAGAAAAATGGTTTTACGAAGCTCCAATTCAACTTCCGGTTAAATCAAGACACTTCTCCACGGCAACTGCCGAACTGTGAACAAATCAAGCAGGGTCATGGCTTACTAAAAGAACCCCTATTCGCAAAGATCAAGTTCCCATCTAAATCATAACACACAAACTGGGCGAACAATTAATAAGTTTATTATCTAAATACAAAGACTATTTAATTCATATAATTAATCAAATATATACATAAATCACTAATGACGATTTAAAACACATATTATTTCCTATACATATATAAAACACACGGCGATATAATATTAATAAATCTGTTTCTATATATCTTAGTTTTAAAATACACAGCTAACTACAACACAGGGCTATATGTATATTGTTTGGTAAGAATTGGTTGCGACATAAAAGAATGTAGTGTACCAAATTATTAAAATGACAATTGGTCAAAATGCTGCAAAAACAGAATGGCATAAAATTAATGCGCTAAGATAGCATTAGCATTTTTAGCATTCATAAAATACAAGTATTACTTTCATGATGTACAATAAATAAGATGCAATTTTAGTTAAATACAGCATAATTTAAGCATTTGTAATTTAGAACATGTGATGAAATTTAATATACGATATTTACACGATATTTTTGTGTGTTACAACATTATTGTGTGTTATATATTTAGTTAGATAGAGTGTTGGTTTTCTCCAGCGCCCTCCTGGATTTATATTCTTTAGTTTCGAGGTTAGCATTCGTCAAGAAAGATAACACATGAAGGTCAAAGGTAAGCGTAAGTTAACCAATGAAGTTCAATAGTTAACGGTAGTCAAGAACATAAGCCAACATATTCAAGGGTTGACGGTAGTCAAGAACATCAACCAACGAAGTTCAAAGGTTAGCGTTAAGATAATCAGATCGCTTAATAATAGTTCGGGTAAATTCGGACAGTTCACATTAGATCGCTATTGAACTTCCGTGACTTTCCGTAATCTTCCGGAAACCAGGTATTAAGCCAGGAAGGCGTTTCACACACATATACAACAATTTTTAAATACAATGATTTATACATTAGATTTGATAGCAAAAGGTACAAACTGTTATTATGATGGTGGCCTATTTCATCCATATTACATAGTGATATTATATATATCTACATACATTAATACCAATCACAATATACATCATATACAAAAATATAGATTTACATATAATATCTCGTATATATATCTACAAATATGGTACAAAACTCGGATTGATCAGCATTCAATACGAACTTTACGTCTTTAAGAAAATCAACAATTATTAGAAAAAAAAAAAACACAAAAAAAAAAATTCTGAACGTAACTCTTTCTGAAAACAGGACGTCAATGGGGCTGCTATGTGGATCTGTATGCACCGTGTCTACTCTCAAGAAGTTGAAATGTGTAACGCAGAAAGTATTTCAGACTGTCTTACCTGATAAGATATTTGTTTTCAATTATTTTTGAAAATATATGTTTAAAGAGCTTTAAGGCAATTAACCTTCCGTATGCGAGGCTAAACCAGAGCTTTTAGACAATTCACCTTCCATATGTGAGACTAAAAACCAAAGTTTTGAGACAATTGACCTCTCATATGTGAGGCTAATATCAGAGCTATGCCATATGATTGGCAATACTGAACCTAGTTTCACACGCATAATGTATTATACATGAACTTACAAACATGTATATTATAAAACAACTTACCAAAACTTGAATTAATACTGTGGTCCGATCATGTAATGTTTTCGGTATTTACGAGATTCCGAATTGCATATTACGCCAGAATCGCGTTATAAGTCAAATGTTCTACTTGTAAACTCCAACGTCATAAGTCAAAGGTTCTACTTGTAAACTGTAACGTTATAAGTCAAATGTTCTACTAACGTTATAAGTCATGTATTCTGCTTGTAAGTCATGTAACTCTAACGTTATTAGTCATACGTTCTACTTGTAAATTCTATCGTTATAAGTCAAATGGTCTACTTGAAAACTCTAACGTTATAAGTAATATGTTCTACTAGTAAACTCTAACGTTATAAGTCAAATGTTGTGCTGACGTTATAAGTCAAATTTTCTGCTCGTAAACTATAACGTTATAAGTCAAATGTCCTGTTTGTAAACTCTAACGTTATAAGCCAAGTGTTCTGCATGTAAACTCTAAAGTTATAAGTCAAACGTTCTGTTTGTAAACTCTAACGTTATAAGTCAAATTTTCTGTCATAACGTCATAAGTCATATTTATTATGTTCGGTTTCTAAACCCTAACATTATAAGTCATATGTCCTGCTTGTAAACTATAACGTTATAAGTCATAATTATGTTCTGCTTGTAAACTCTAACGTTATAAGACAAATGTCCTTTTTGTAATTATTACAAGTTAAACGAACGACTTATAGCGTGATTCCAGCGCTATTTTCTTTCCGAAAAAACGGTTATCACGATAAGCACGATTGGAGCACACCTTTACACTCAGTATATTAGACAAACATTCAGTTGACTAACAGTAACATTCAATTTCGATTTAATTTCCATAATTATACAAAAGAGAAGTCCAGGGCCCCGTTTCACAAAAACTGCAGATAATATTATTAAAATAGATTTTAACTTAAAATTGTATCTAAAATGCTTAAAATCGTTTAAGACGATTTTAAGGAGATTTGAGATTTTGTGAAACAGGGTCCAGATTAGTGGTATTTATTTGTCCACGTCTCGATTCCAGCCGGTTACCCTTTAACTCAATGTTTGTCTAAGAAAGGATACAGCCGATTTATTACACAACATCTAGAAATATAAAAATACCACTGTCAAGGAAAAGAGGACGAAGCTATGGTTAGGGAAGGTAGGGGTTCACAAACATAGGGAAAAGAGCATCCTTATTATTTGCTACGTACCACACATAGTCACTCTTGGCAGCATTCATAGAACTGTTTGTCCAACAACAACTAAGCCTTTTGATTGGATGCGATCAGAGATGATCGCACTTAAAGACTATTCTTACAGACAATACTAAGGATTATTTACGGTAATGACGGGTTTCCAGCTTGACCCCTAGCTTGACCTTTCTTTAAGTTGGAAACTCGTATTCACGGTAAATACGACATAGATACTAAGGCTTAGTGTATCAAAAACAGTGAAAGAGGTTTCTTTGTTAACATTTGTAAAATTAATATTTAATTTGAACTACTGACCTTCGTAAACTTCTATTCAAACTAACATAAAACGTGTTAAAATTCAAAATGCAATGCAAAAAGGCCATTTTCTTTAAAAATAAAGTAATCTGAAGTGAAGGCAAATCTGTTAGCAACTTGGTGTTGGCATTTTTACTATTTGTTTCAAGACATTGTTGTGGCATACCTTACCAATATTTGAATTATATAAAATTAATGGTTTAACATTCGTGTACTAAAAAAGCTATAACAATTCTAAAGTATAGGAAGTGGCATCAGGTGTTCTTGAAAGAGTGTGCACACCCTGCCTCATGCATGTCATCTGTCACTACTTATAGCTAATGGGTGTAATATTTCAAAAGCTCTAGCTACTTGGCAGAAGGGAATGGCCAGTAGCCCACCTTGAAGTGTACTTCCGGAATGGCCATAATTGAAATGGTAAGGTGACTTCCGGAATCGGCAGTGTCAAAATAGTAAGTGAACTTCCGGAATTGGCATTATCAAAACAGTCCATAGTGCAGTAGCATTTCAAATTATTTTATTTTATTTTACAAAATCTACTCACTTCAGATTACTTTCTTCTAGTGACACTATAAGTTATTTCTTAGATATATAGGCCTAGATAATATAGATACAATATAGGCCTAGATAATATAGATATGATATAGACATAACTAGAATATAGGCCAGATAATATAGATACAATATAGGCCTAGCTAGAATATAGGGGCCTACATTATATAGATACCATATAGGCCTAACTAGAATATAGGGGCCTACATTATATAGATACCATATAGGCCTAACTAGAATATAGGGGCCTACATTATATAGATACCATATAGGCCTAACTAGAATATAGTTGCCTACATTATATAGATACAATATAGGCCTAACTAGAATATGGGGGCCTACATTATATACATACAATATAGGCCTAACTAGAACATAGGCTCAGATACTCTAGATACAATATAGATATAACAACATAAAGGGGAATGTCTGGAAAGATGGCAGTTAGTAAACAAACCACACTGAATTATCAAAATCTTCAAAGCCTTCATTCCAAAGTTTTGTCTTCAAACCAAACCAGCCGCGAAGCCTCAAATCAATTTTTTAAACAAATAAAAATAAAAAAAAAAATAAATAAAGCACACCTATCATAATATTTTTAACTTTACCTTCGATCATGTTGGAAACTTCCAATATGGCGGCTCGTAGATTTATTCTCCTTCGACTGACTATAATTACCGATTGCAAAAAGTGTAGGCTACATACCTTAAAAGGGAGTACCCGACTTCCGCTGCGAAAACACAAAATGTTAGACATACGATTGGTCTGTATTTAATATACCACGGTTTGGGTTAAGAGTCTTCAAAAACTGTCTTTATTTAAGTAACAAAATGTCCTATCACAGTTTTTAGTTCAATGACGATGCATGGAAAACATGTCGATATTTCACTTTATCTAAAAATGGAAATAAAAATCGTCATTTAAGTCTGCAGAAGTCACTATATAATTTGCCGGCAGGTGGCGCCGGAATGTGCTGACAGTGCTACACCGACCATGAGTCGTGCAACAGTCAGGATTTAAATCAGAATCGTCGAACCCTGCTGAATTAGCTGAAAAATAACAAGATGGCGGCCCCTGACTTGGGTGTTCCGGACGACCGTATAACATCCCTGCCCACGCTGGATAACCGGGACTAAATGGTTTAGCCTTTTTTATTTCTCGTCTTCGTTTCAGCACACAGATGGCCACCATGACAAATACACCGGTCGCTGCTAGACTGCCTAATGTGTAGGCCCACAACAGGGTAACAAACCCCGAGTTCTCGAATGTTCTTGCTGGATCAAGGATGGTTGTATTTTGTGGGACTATGGCGATGCTTTCACAATCTCTTCCCATGGGCACCACTTTTGATGATAAAACAATCACACATATTTCAAATTCAATATCGCTTGGAACATTCGCAAATAACTGACGATGTATTTCGGATGTCACAGTTACGTCACGTTCTTCCACAGAATCGTTTATTCGGCGCATGATCACTCGGTAACCACCGATCTCGTGAGTACTGGTGCTGTTCCACGTGACCAATATGACGTTAACCACAGCTGTCTGCAGAGTTACTTCTATTCTTGTGCCCATCATATCAACAGGAAGTAAGGGAGAAGGCACAACCCCCAGAGCCGTGAGACTAAGTGGATTAGCTGCGGAATCGATTTTCCATTCACATGTTTCGTTCTTTGAAATACTGCTACACCCGAAATCCTTCGGTTTCAACAACCTAAAGGGTGTTTGTTTATTTCTGTTCGGCGCGGCGCAAACCCAATCTAAAAGAGAGCGAGAAAAATCAGGATGGTGAAGCTTCAGCCAATGATATAACCAGACCATTTGACAATCGCAAATCAAGGGATTGTTGCTAAGTTGGATGTCACTGAGGTGCGGAAAGCGTTCAAACGTACATTTAGATATAACAGCGATTTTATTGTCGGAGAGGTCAACGGATTCGAGCGAAATCTCGATACCACGAAAAGCTTCATTGGAAATAAGAGAAATTTTGTTTTTAGATAAATCTATCTTTTGCATCCGCTTCGTGTTCAAGAAAGAATCCTTAGGAACACGCTTGATTCGGTTTTCCGAGAGCGTGAGCACTTTCAATGACCGTAGGTTTCCGAGCGCAAGAAGGTCGCCAGTTGTAAGGTTACTGTTTTTGATGCTCAGAATATCAAGTGACTTTTCTAAACCGTGAAAATTAGAAGCGTGGATCTTGCCTCCGAGATTTGTGTTGTCCATAAAAACTGCTTTAATCGAGCCATGTTCTACGAAAGTGTCATTTTCTATTTTACGCAATGGGTTGCCGCTCATTTTGAAGACTTGTAAATATTTCTCGGTCCCCTTCAAAGATCGTTTTCGCAGTCGCTCAATTTTATTTCTCTGTAGATCAAGACTCGCGATTAGCTCAAGCTTCTCGAAACAATCGGTGGGTAAATTAACCAGACTGTTATCAGATAGAATTAGCTCTCGAAGGTTCTTCAAAGGTCTGATTGAATGGAGAGCTTTGTCGTGTATTTTGTTATTGGACAATTGGAGATACTCTAAAGAATATTCCAGATTTTTGAACGCATTCCTATCGATACTCGCTATTTGATTATTCTGTAGATCGATATGTCGAAGGTGGAGCAACTCACTAAATACGTTACTGCCAAGAACCTGCAGTTGATTTTGGGACAGTATGAGTTTACGCAACTCCTTCAATTTGGCCACCTCTCTGAGATGCTGAAAGCGAATGTTGTTGTTGGCCAAGTTCAGGATCTGGAGGTTGACCAATGACGCGATTCCCCCTGGTTCAATATGATTGATGCGGCATGAGATCAGATGTAACTCTACCAGGTGCGTTAAGTCAGCAAAAGTGTTGCTTTCCAGTGTGGGCACTCGACAACCGATGATTCTTAGTACCCGAAGTTTCTTCAGATTGGCGAGGGCTTTAATGGGCAAGGATTGCATGGCGTACACTTGTATGTGAAGCTCCTCTAGCGTATCCTCCAAGCCCATAAACGCCTTCTCGTTGATCACCGTTACAATGTTTTCTGTCAAATCAATCACTTCCACTTTGAGTCCGATGAATGCACCCGCGGGCAAAGAACGGATGCTGTTTTTCTTTAGAGATAACTCCCGAACGCGACCATCGAAAGACAGGAATTTCGGAAGCTCTGTGAGATAAAGGAATCTACAGTTGATGACCAGTTGTCCATTTTTAGGTTCACACGTACAAGGATACGCTGGACAGTAGACGAACCCCTGCTCACGACCTGTACTTAATACCACCAGGTACACGACGATGATCAAAACTAACACTGAATTCATTTTCTGGAATAAAAAGGGGACAGCAATGCATTATTATCGACCAAACAAATGGATAAGTTGTTCAAGTAGAATTTAATAACTAAAATAGAATAACATGTAGTACAATTATATAGGATACCAGTTAACTTAGAGGCTTATTTCTAGCGACGTTTCAACGTAGGGGTTGTCGTCGTTATCAAGCAAATAATGACATTAAATTGTACATTACTATAGGGTTAGACAAAAGTTATAACAACATATAAACGTCTTCTCCTGATAAGGTTGCTGGAAATGCTGGGGATTTTCGATTAATTAAAAACGACGTTTAGATTCATTACTCAATTTATACCAACAAACTCCTATACTCTCATTATTTACATTTTTCAGCATTGGATTTAGTCGTATAATGCGAAATTGCAATCACAGAAACGATATGAAAGAGAATCTGTGTTTTACCCATATTGAGTTAAGCGTGTCTGCGATATCAACTAGAGTCGAAGCGGACGAAGCGAATATAACTTTAAATAGCGGGGCAAATTGAGACGATACCAGATGAGATACAAATATATATATATATATATATGTAATTCACCAAAGACAACACTAAAGAACAACATCAATACTGCATTTACTCACGTGCACCCACAATACATCATTCTGAAAATATCTAAAAACCCAAACCATTAAAGTGATCAACATACAACAACATACACTAGAAGCAATAGTGAACCACCGAGGGTGTCGCAGACATTATAATAATCTAAAGTTCAGTCCCCGCCTTAATACATTGTCAGAGGGAATAGAGCAGACCCCTTCTTAGTATATTATTGTCAGGTGTTCGTAACAGTGTCGTCCTTACTATATTGTCAGATGGTCCTAACAGTGTCGTCCTTACTATATTGTCAGACCATCCTTACTATATTGTCCGATCATCCTTACTATATTGTCAGATCATTCTAACGGACGGTGTCGTCCTTACTATATTATCAGATCACCATAACAATGCCATCCTTACTATATATCCTAACAATGCCGTCCTTACTATATTGTTAGATCCCCCTAACAGCGCCGTCCTTACTATATTTTTGTTAGATGTTTCTAAAAGTGTCGTCCTTCCTATATTGTCAGATGTTTCTAACAGTGCCGTCCTTACTATGTTGTCAGTTCATCCTAACAGTTTCGTCCTTAGTATATTATCAGATCATTCTAACAGTTTCGTCTTTACTATATTGTCAGATCATCCTAATAGTGCCATCCTTATTATAACTGTCAGATGAGCAGCAGTACCAAACACGATCGAGGCAATAGTTAACCTAGAGGGTGGATGGTGAAGAGATTAAAGTAATCGATTGTCGGGAGGATTTCAGCAGTCCCATCTTTCTTGTAGTTATCAAAGTATTCCTTATTATATTGTCAAAGGGCTCAAAGGACAGCACCGTGTCACTAAGGTAATGTCGGTAGGTTACAGTTACTGGGGGATTTATGTCTATCAGTTTTCTTATATTATTGTCACCCAATCAGCGACGAATTCGAAATGTCAGTTGACATTTTTCGAACGGAAGGGGGTAGGGGGTAACTCTCGATCCCCGCAAATAAATCCCAGTCTCGTCTCATGACGGTATTATATATACCATGGACATCGCTACAATGTGAATTTATATAAAACCAAAAACCAAAAATATAACATCCTAGTGATGTGTTTTTGTTTGCTTGTACAGTTCATAGCTACCACAATATAAACATTCACCAGAACACCATTCTATAACAGTTTAAATAAATTCCTGGATAATCCAAGCACCAACCTTTCACCATCAGATAGATTATTAATTACAGTACCTGGATAATAGTTATTACTGTCACTATGACAACCTGTTTACTTTAATACTTGCACTTCCGTTTCAACTACACATTTCTGTTAAATTTCCTACGTTAAAAATTTATATTTATTACATCAAAAATAAAAGAAATGGGCTTTAACGTGTTTCTTTTATACATCAAATGGGCTAATGAGGACGTACAAAAGTCATGCAGTGTTCTATGGGAGACATTTTACATGGGCAGGGGGAAGGGAAACTCTTCTTTCGAGTTCCAACTGTTGACAGAGGTGTATACGGGATCTCGGAGAAATGATCTGTCAGCTGTATAAACCTGATGTAAAAATAGATGCGTGTACCACTTAGCAAAATGTCCTCGGAAACGCCGACGTCCAGGCCCAAAATATCAACAACAGATTAGATCGACCCCTATAAATCTTGGGTAAACAATCTTGAATCCACGCTGAAAGATCATCTATCATTGAAAATCTGGTTTTGTTTTCTAAATAAAATAATCAATCTAAAGAGAAAAATAGGAATGAAGATCTGTGGTTTTAATATTGAAATTGTCTTAAACACCTGCGTATAATCCGCCCAGGTGTGAGGATATTGAAGATGTCATTGATATTTAATAGGAAATATTTGAAAAGTTATGTCTGCACTCACCATCGACATTGGTTATAGAATCAATAAAATTCAGATTCTCGTCAATTGTAAAATATGTGCATGATTGTATTTGTTTAAGTTCTCATTTTAAACTGTCTCCGGACACCTGTTACCACTGTTTGTCGTGTATTTTGTACACGGTGAACAGTCCATTTGCTGATTACACTATTTTGCCTATACTGTTTAAATCGTCAATTAAGTGATCTCCGGTGTAAGTTTAAAATCTTGGATTTCAAACATAATGTTTCATTGAAATTTAATATGTACAATAGTTTATACAAGTTGTGCCTTATTCACAAAACAAATCTAAAATATTTGAAAGACTAAAATATTTCAATATGTTTTTTATTGTACCGACTATAGTAATGATGATCGTGGCTAGGCTTAAAATTCCAAAGCTCACATCTCGGTTCAGAGTTGAGCAATTTGACTGCTGAAATGTTCAACATATCTAATCCCCCATAATGTATCTTTAAGTTTTTGTGTATAAGGTACCAGCGGGTTTGTAGTTTCCCGATTCCCCTTATAGTTTCAATTATCCGAGTATGAAATTATAATAAACATCCGCCATTATGCGGTTGCTGTTTTGTTGTTCTTGTTAGCTACTAGTAACATTTGTGTTTTATAAGATATATCTTTATATAAAATAAAATAAAATAAAATACCTTTCAACATCCATTTGTTCTCTGATATAAAGATTGTTGACTTCAGATTCTGTTTCTTCAAAATCAACTTCTAAAATATACAAACATACATTGATCATTATTATATTCATGGTAACAACAATAACTATATAGGGAACTCTACAATAATGCCTAGAGTTTTAGCCCATCGTGTGGTATGCAAGGGCGGATCCAGGAATTTTTGCAGGAGGGAGTTTGGCAGTTGACAATGTATGATTTCACCATCCTCTCCAAATTACGCAGGCGAACATACACACTGATGAGCTTTTTAATGAGAAATATCCAACACCCCGTTTGACGTCAATTTTTATTATGGATTAATAGGATCATATGGTAATTCATTATCGTTGATGCAAAGCATTAATTGTGATATCACATATCTCAGTATCATTATATCGCGCTTTGAATGCCCTTCCCACCCCATTATCTGATGGTAAAGGTCTGATAAAAGTTGTTTAAAAAAAAATGTAGCTGAGCAGATACCCTCCAAATGATAAGGCAAGCTCAATTTTTCGTCATAGGTCACGAGATATAAACAGGGCTATCCCTGGACCTAGCCCCAATGCTTACCTTAACCCTAACCTACTTTAACCCTCGCCAACAATCACGTGTCCTAACTTTATTTGCATCTCAACGACCTTGACAAAAATTGAGCTGGCCTTAACAAATAGATATACCCCCCCCCCCCGGTTACCCTGACAAGCGACTATCACAGGTGGCGCTGGCTTCAGGTTGACTAGATATATCGCCTGGATGTTTAGAGGTTCAAGAGATTAAAAATCCTTCAAATGGTGAACAGTGAGTTTAAATAGATAAGAAATTTATGAAGTGTTTTGGAGAGAGAGAGAGAGAGAGAGAGAGAGTGAGAGAGAGGGGGGGGGAAATTGAGTTTAACGTCCACTCGACACAAACTGGCTCATTTCGGGACTAACATATGGTTCAACTTTATTTCAATAATTCTCTTGCGCGTAGGGGTCTTTAGCAGTGAGAGGAAACCGGAGGGCCCGGAGAAAACCTAAGAGGTTGGACAGGCGAACCTATTCCTTGTCACATACAACCGGGGAATCGAAACCACGTCAGTTGACTCAATGACAGACCTTAAGATACAGCGCGCGCCTGCTAACCAATCAGACCCCCCCCCCCCCCCGAGGTGTTTTAGAAAAGAACAATAGTATCATATCTCGTGGATGCATCATACTCGTTTATTTCCGTAAATGGCAATTTTGAGATTTTCTCATGACCCACGGCACTGTTACAAACATTCCATTGATTAAATAAAGAGGTATTCACTCTGACGTAAACTTCGCACGTTCTTACTAAATCTAAGTTATGTACGCTTTATTTGCTGGTGTACACTCCGAATGAAACAAACTAATGTTTTCTGAAATTCTGCCTTGAGAACTATTTCGATTTCCCAGTTTGTTCTCACCAAATCAATTTCCTGTAGTCAAATGAAACAAATTAATTAAACGAAAAGTGGAGTTTCAAGAATTCGAACCGTGTACAAATAAACAAGTTCTCCCCCGAGACACCATTTAAAGTTTAAAAAACAACACGTTTAACACAAAAAATCTCACATTTTAACAGGGAATCTTTCAAATTAATTACAGCGTATTTATTCCATGGTGTGTTGGGAATTTGAAGCGCGTCCAGGTGAAGGAGAGTGTTTAACATAGAAACAATGTACCAAATATATATAGTTAACGGCATCGATGACGCAAACCTTTCGCTAGTGTTTGTCCAGGAAATGACGTAATCAATAAGATAATCATTGCAGTTTAGCATCTCAACAAACAGAGGTAATTTTAGATTGTGTGAGATTCTTCCAGACAAAGGGAGATAATTCAAGGTTAGGTGACATTCATCTAGACGAAGAATTAAAATTCCATTAGATGCACTAAGTTAGTGAGTCAGTGTTTTAACTCACTGAACCACCACGACTTCCAAAGAAGACGGAAGAGAGAAGAGATGGGTGGGGGTGGGTGGGGATGTACAAACGAGCGGAGATGAGACCCGTTTGTGAAATCAAATGAAAAATGAAAATGATATGGGGTTTAACGTCCTTCTGTTCTGTACCGACTGGTCTACTGAAGACCTACATACGCCATGCACTGTGCTATGACGGAAATTCTGCCCGGACAAATGCGCGACGGACTACTCTTATTTGGAATGAACCAAAATGAATCTATTATTCAACATTTTATGAAAGGAGTCTTCGTACCGCACTGGTCCCTCCTCTTTTTTCTTAATTCTGCCCAACCCCCCTCACCATTTACTCTCCACCCCATACAAGGTTAATCCAGGCCTGCTTCGTTCTTTATTAGACCAGTTGTAGTAAATGCGTGCGCGTTGTACCAGAAGTTTTGTCATTGAGTCCAGTGGCGTGGTTTCGATTCCCCTCTTGTACGTGACAAGGAGTAGGTCGGGATATCTCTCTCTCTCTCTTTCTCTCTCTCTCTCCTTTGAGCAATAATCCCAACTACATATAAAATGTTCAAAATCACCTGTATTGTTTCACCTGCATTCTTCCATTGCAATCAATATTACAAATCTTACTGGTCCAACACCCAAATTTACAAAGGGAGAAATCATTACATCTTAAACTGAATATCTGCGAAAACAGACATTTTTTTTTTCATTTTAATATTTGAAATGCTTCAACACGGTGCTAAAATAACGTTGCATTGACTTTTCACGTGGAGTTTTACGTTGTTTTTTTTTGTTTTTTTTTGTCGAAATAGCGACAGGAACACCAATCGATATCGATTCGACGAGTTAAGTGTTAAATTTAAAACAAGGGTATGAATATACCACATCCACTAGATGAAGGATGTTAAAGTTTATACGGGGGTCCCCAGTCTAAGTTCGATTCCGGTGTTGGTCGTGAAAGTTTCCTTTGATTTCCAAATGGTGTAGGACGGAGGGACTAACAAGGAACAATGTCTAGTCTTTCGGATCGGACCAAAAATAAAGGTTAGATCCCTTTCATTTACACCTCCATTTTCCAACATGGTTTCCCCTTGTCAGTGATGCAGGACGGAGGGCCTGATAAGGACAGATTCTAGTCGTTCGGATGGGATACACGGAAAAGATTCCTTGGCAGTAGGAATTCAATATAAGAGTAGGCCATAGTGCCGCTGCCCGGGCAAAATTCCTCTCATAGCACACTATATGGCGTATGCCCGTCTTCATTAACCCAGTATAGGAGCAGACCAGTGGCACGTTAAACCCCATTTCAATATAGGAGTAGGCCATAGTGCCGCTGCTAGGGCCAAATTTTCCTCATAGCACACTGTATGCCCATCTTCATTAACCCAGTATAGGAGCAGAACAGTGGGACGTTAAACCCCATTTCATTTGTCATGCACAACTGACAAACCAGTCAGCATTAAATATTTGCCAAATTCTTAATACAATAACATTAAACCTGTTCTAAGATTATTTACATTTTCTAATATGTGTATTTATAATTCTGTTTACATTTGTCTGTGTGGAGTATTAACATAACAGATGTGTTATTAAGGTACAAACAAACAAAATGGCTGGATTTAAATATAATGTCAGGTTAAACAGTTTGGGGACTTTAATCTTTGTTGCTTTCATCTGTTATGATGCCTTTTAACATAATGGTTATAATACTGTTAAACAGAATTGCCATTATGCAATCTCTGCTACTTTCTGTATGATCGAAGGTTGAAATAGACACAGGTGGGGGCGGGGCGGTCGGCATAATGATTATAATACTGTTAAACAGAATTGCCATTATGCAATCTCTGCTACTTTCTGTGTGATCGAAGGTTGAAATAGACACAGGTGGGGGCGGGGCGGTCGGCATAATGATTATAATACTGTTAAACAGAATTGCCATTATGCAATCTCTGCTACTTTCTGTATGATCGAAGTTTGAAATAGACATATAGGGTTGGTTGGCGGAATGGTCTAAAACGTGCGCTTTAGATCATTAGGTCTATCATTAAGTCAAATGGCGTGGTTTTGACTCCTCGCTTGTACATGATAAGGAGTAGGGTGACCTGTCCAACCTCTTTGACTATCTCCAGCCCCCCCCCCCACCTCAAGGGCGAGTTGGGTGGCCGAGTGGTTAGAGTGTGTGGGTTGTATTATGGGGTCTGTCATTGAGTCAACTGGCGTGGTTTCGATTTCCCGGTTGTACGTGACAAGAAGTAGGGTCACCTGTCCAACCTCGTGGGTTTTCTCCGGGTCCTCCGGTTTCCTCCCCCTGCTAAAGATCCCTAAGCGCAAGCGAATGATTGAAATAAAATTGAACCATACGTTAGTCCCGAAATGACCTAGTTTTTGTCGAGTGGACGTTAACCTCTCTCTCTCTCTCTCTCTCTCTCTCTCTCTCTCTTCTTTTAAGTTATAAGTTTAATCTGTATGGGCACAGCGAGGTTAAACTGTTCAAATAGTTCCTTCTTGTTACATGTATACCTGTAAAAAGAACTATGCTATGCTTACAGAGTTATCGACGTACCTGAACGAAATAACATCTATGGCAAGGTTTGGGGGCATTTGTGTGAGCCTTGTCATGTCTACGAAATAACAGATTTTTTTTCAATTTCTCGAATCAAAAAGTGACAGGTTAAAATCGGTATTCAATGAAAGAGAAGCTTGAAATTAAAACACATTCTAGCATGAACGACCAACTTTCTTGTTTGACGAATTCGACATATTTATTTTCAGCCTGAGCATGGAAATTGACAAACCCGAGAAATTAAAACAATGGAGAGAGGAAATAAAAAAAAAACAGAACACACATTAGGTTAAAACAGATGAAACGAAAAAGAGTGAGAAATTATGGATAACAATTGAACATTATTTCTTTGGTGGATGGGTGGTGCGATCGGGGCATGGTAGGCAAGCGGTTCGGAAACTGGACTCGCGACTACAATGGACGTAGAGAGATATTCCGGTATTTTTCCAGCCCGTCCTTCACGTGTCAGGGCTGGCGTCTCTGGGGCTAGCACGGAAAGTTAAATAATCTTTTTGTTGGGTTGTAAACTGTATGTTTGCAAGGTGCGTTGGGTGGAATCAACGTATAACGGATGACCGGGGTGGGAGACGAGTGGTCTAACCCCAAGCTTGACAGTGACAAGGAGTAGGATTGCCTGCGCAAACTCTTGGAATCTGTCTGGGACCCCCTGTTTCCTCGCACTTGTAACGATCCATACGTACTAGCGACTATCTAGCATGTGAGCATGTGTTGAATGGACTCTACACCCCATCTCTCTCCAATATGTGAGCTATAATCTTTTAGAGGCATTTAGTAACTGGGTAGAGCAATACACAAAAACACATACTTATGGAAAAACAGCTACTTATTTATTTGGGCGACGTAAGTAGCTGTTTTTCCATAAGTATGTGTTTTTGTGTAATATGTGAGCTGATCATAATTAGGTATGTCATCATATATGCAAGGTCGTGAGATCGATCCCACCCCATGTGGGCTCTTGATCATAATAAGGTATGACATCACGTATGCAAGGTGGTGAGGTCGATCCCAAGTGTGTACGTAACAAAGGGGAGGAGGGGGAGGGGGTCACCTGCCTCACCTCGTGAGTTTTCTCCTCGCAAGCCAAGTAGTAAAATATACCATATTTTCGTCCCAAAAAGAAAGGTTTAGCACAATACAAAAAATAACCCTTTTGGTTTTCTAGAAAAATCAAGTAACGGATTCTTCTGACGTTCTCCACTTCTAAAATCAACTTTCTTTAAATGTTCAGAATTGTAGACATTTTATGTGGTCACGTAACAACGCCATTTTCTGCTTTCCGGCTTTCAAAACATCTGAAGCGCGTCTGTATAAGGATATTTTCTAGCAACTAAACATTTTTGAGATCTTAGATTGCGCGTAAATATTTATAATAGCGGATCACTTTCAAAAATATTTCAATACGACTTTAGATGTCATCTAGAGGCAGTTTCTACTCGGATTTAATTCACATTTTTAACACTTTTACTTCTTTACGTATATTTGAACATAAGTAGAGATTTATTTAGTGAGGGCGTATTTGGACGAAACACGCAGAAAATACTCTTTAAGTCGTGTGGATATACGTATCAAAATGTACACCGTGTCAACACTGTAAATTGTATTGTGCACATAATCTTACCACAAACGTTAAATATTTTATCACAAAGAAACGGTTAACATATTAGTTATGCCAGCCAGCAGATTAGGTCTAGATTTATATAGTTGTTAAAGATATTCAAGTCGGATTTTATGCATTGCAGTTTCAAAGGCGTCTCAATCCGTACTAACATTATGTACATAATCTTGTTTTATTTTTATGTTGTCTTTTTTAATGAATAAGAAGAGATCCCCTCTTGTTCTAAATTCAGCTCGCCAACAAAATCATCAAACCTCAAAAAACATTCAGATTGATGTAGATAATCTTCTTGTATGTTCATGTTGTTTTTTTAATGAATATTTTCTCCTAAGAAGAGATCTCCTCTTGGTGATTGTATAAGTAACTTGAATATATACAAACCCAGATACGGCTTTGATCGTTAATAAAGTATATTTTTGACAAACATAGATATCCGTGGATTATAACTTTTACTGATCGCTTTCCATATAGCCGCAAACTAAAACGGGTGTTATATCTATCTGATTAAAACATAGATCCTATTTCGTTTCGTTTTTTATAGTTTAAAAATTCGCTTTACTTGTCTTTACTACATTAGGATCTGGAAGAGTTGTTATATTATAACCGGCGTTCTGGATGATGTTAGAAACTGGCCAATAAATCGGTCTGTTACGGCGAGGTTTTGGCGTGACCTACTAGAAAAATCAACGCTGATTGGTTAATCAAATGTTTGACGTCATATTGTCAAAAGCCGCTCGTGTGACCTCTGACACGACCCCCCCCCCCCACTACAACTGGTCAGATCTTCATCTAGTGGAGGCCATCGAAAGTATAAAAAAACGAAACGAAATATAGATCTGTATTTTTATCAGATTGTCTTGGGCGCAAAACTCCAGGAACGAACGAGCGGAAAAGCGGAAAACCCCGGAGTTCTACTCAACCCACATCGAAATTCAAACCTGGAACGTTCTAGCCAATTCCCTACACCCTGACAAATTTGGACAGGGATTAACTCGGAACATTCTTGTCGAGAATACGATTCCCTTAAAATACACTAAGTGACAAGATTAAACGTAAAATGGACACAAGATTTCCATGCTCAACTTTAAATTTGAATTATTTGTTGGCTGTCGTTGACCCCACCCTAACACCCTCCCCAGAGTTAACCCTTGTGTTGATTCAGGATTTATGGTCCGGGGAAGGGTTAAGAACGAATAAATACTAGCGGGTGATTTTAGCCAAGTCCACACCACAAATGTTATAGTTATTTGGGAAATTCTGTTTTGGTTAAGGTCGGGTTGTGGTTAGGGTTGTCCACACCACAAATGTTATAGTTATTTGGAAAATTCTGTTGTGGTTAAGGTCGGGTTGTGGTTAGGGTTGTATGTCCACTTCCCCCTGTTATCTAGCGTATTTAGAAAGACGCCTGACTTCAAGACACTTGCACGTGCGCGCTGTATCATAAGGTCGACTGGCGTGGTATCGATTCCATGGTTGTACATGACAAGGAGTAGGGTCGCCTGTCCAACCTCATGGGTGTTCTCCGGGTCCTCCGGTTTCCCCCCACTGCTAAATACATCTACGCGCAAGCAAATTAATGAAAGACAATTGAACCATGTGTTTGCCCCGAAATGACCTAGTTTGTATCGAGTGGACGTTAATCCTCTCCCCCCTCTCTCTCTCTCTCTCTCTCTCTCTCAGGACACTTGGTTTAAGAAGGATCTAGAAATCGCTTTGGTTATAACAAAACAGGTTATGGCTTTGGTGTTGGATAAGAAATTTCCTCAGTTTCCCGTTGTCAGTGGTGTAGAGAAAGCGTATAGTCGAGGTCCCGTGTGTACATTGACATGCGTGAAAGAAATGAAATGGGGTTTAACGTCCTATTGTTCTGATCCGTCTGGGCTAATAAAGACGCGCATACGCCATGCAGTGTGATATGAGGGAATTTATGTCCGAACAGCGGCGCTACGACCTACTGTTATATCAAATTCCAACTGCCAGGAGATCTGCACCACTGACAAGGGGAAACCACGCCGGAAAAGTGCACGACAGAGAACCCTTGGCTGGCGAAATTCGAAGAAGAGAGTAAGTGGAAGTCGCTGATTTGAAAACATTTCCATCATAGCACACTGCATGGTGTATGTCAGTTTTCAGTACTCTGGTTTGTGCAGAAAACTAATACGCTAAACCCCATTTTGTTTTTTACTCCAAATTTTATCGAAGAAATGTCACCGCTCGCACGACAAACTTGAAAAAAATACCAACAATCAAAAAAAAAAAAAAAAAAAGATACATATGTGTATTTCTACATTTGGAGACCTGAAAAATATTCCATAAATAAATTGTAACCCACATTCAGGCAATCGGAGCAGAGCAGTAGGACGTTAAACCCCATTTCATTTCATTTCACCTCTTTTAGGTTATGTAGTAACACATTTCTTAAATCAAACACAACAGTTACGACAAACTAAAAAAAAAAAAATGCAAACCATATCAAACCATTTTTATCGAAGAAATGTCAACGGTCGCAGGACAAACTTGCAAAAATAGCGACAACGAATAAAAAAGAAGAAAAAAAATGATATCCGATAGAGATGTGTATTTCTAAATTTGGACACCTGGAAAAATATTCGATAAATAAATTGTAATCTTTTTCAGGTTAAGTAGTTCTTAAATCATACACAACAGTTACGACAATAAACAATAAGAAAACAAATTGCAACCATTTTAATCATTTTTATCGAAGAAATGTCACCGCTCGCAGGACGAGCTTGAAAAAATAACGAACACGAATAAAAAGAAAATATCCGATGGAGATGGGTATTTCTAAATTTGGACACCTGAAAAATATTCGATAAATAAATTGTAACGTCTTTCAGGTTAGGTAGTAATACAGTTCTTATATTACGCACAACAGTTACGACATAAAAACAAATGTCACACTATTTTAAACAACTGTAATTGTAAATTCTAACAGTGTTGAAAAATCCGCTAGAAACATTACTCCTTGCAGATTAAATATAAAGATAGAATTCAAATATCCAATACCGCAGCCAAGAGATTGACTCTCAAAATACCCGCCCAACTTCCTACGTCCAGTGACATGGGAGAGAGAGAGAGAGAGAGAGGGAAGTGAGGTTTAACGTCCACTCGACACAAACTACTTCATTTCGCAGCGGATTAGCAGCGGAAAAAAACCCGAGCACCCGCAGAAAACCCACGAAGTTGGACAGGCGACCCTACTCCTTGTCAAGTACAATCGGGGAATCGAAACCACGCCAGTTGACTCAATGACAGGCCTTATGATACAACGCCCACGCGCTAACCATTCGGCCACCCAACCCCCCTCTACGTCCAGTGACATGGGGCCAGCATTTATTTCGAAGGATGAACCATAGAAAAAAATTCGGTCATTTGTCAAATATCAAATTTATAATATGCACAGAAATTGGAGAAGAAAGTCCCAAAATGCTAGTATGCAGATACTAGATTTTTCAAATATCAAATTGATAATATGCGTAGAAATTGGACAAAAAAAAATCAGATTGTACTATTATGTAGAAACTCGATTCGGCCATTTTTCAAATATCAAATTGATAATATGTACAGGGACAATTATGCTATTTTACAGAAACTCGATTGGGTCAATATTCAAATATCAAGTTATAGAAATCGGAGAAAAAATTAAACCAACTTATGCTCAGAAAAACACACAAACAAAACGAAAACAATCCAGAGAGCGAATAATTTCATGTATACCCTCCAAAACCCCATCGATAAATATCAATCATTCATGATACACATATCCTTGTTGACATAGCAACCGTGAACACACAATACGAAACCATGGAGATTACCTGCGATTAACGCTTTATCGCTTTAATCGATTACAACAATGAAGATTTTTGGAAGTTAGATATTTACCGCCATTGTTGACCTTTTGACTCCGGGGTAAATAATTCAAAAAAATATTTAGATTGTGCAACCATGTCAACAAGTGAAATATATATCCTCCACGCTGTATTTATCTCAAGGATTATCTGTGAACTTCCATCTACTCGCTTTCTCTGGAAATTTCGATGTATAAACGGAAGGATTTTCACTTTAAAGGTATATTTACATAACCCTTACATAACCTTGGTAGAGATACTGGGGAGGGTGGGGGATGGGGGTATTGTTTCAAGGTACAAGCTAACTATCTATTTATTTATCAAGTCGTTCCAAGCAGATATAAAAACCCCCCAGATTCTAGTCATTTTTTAAAATTTCATGTTAGGTAGGAAGATTATCCAGACAGTTATAAACCCGGGGCCTGAAATTTTAACTAACATTAAATCCAAATTTTAGTAATTTGATTGGATAATATTAGATTGACTTTAGTGCTTAGCCAATCAAAATTGAAGTATCTACTGAAATTTGGATTTTATCTTTCGTTAAGCTTTCGAGAAACAGGGCCCTGGACGTACTCATTGTCTATGAAATGAAATGGTGTTTAACGTTCTACTGTTCTGCTCCGAACTGGGTTAATGAAGACGGACATACGTCATGCAGTTAGTAAGTATGGGGGAGACTTTGCTCGGAAAGCGCCGTTTCCATCTATACTCTTCATCAAATGAATTTGAACCCATGATCTCGGGTTTTGACACCATCCAGACCACTAGACACGATTCCTTGCCTGGCCCACCGTCATGCACCACTGACCATGCTTGAAAAATCCCGAGGAACTTTCTCAGTCAACTGTACGGGATCGCAAACAAGACCTTTAAATAGTTGCTGGTTGAATTATGTGTGTTGTAACAACATTTAATACAGTCCAGCACGATGGAAAACATCATGTGGTCATCTCCACCAGGGGTCTTTAGCAATTGAACAAAAATTCACGTAGCTAGCCATGCACAAGCCAGAGATCGCACCCACAACACTCGGTCATATGAAGATTACCCCTTCGTGTATAACGAATGAACAATTCTAATTGTCTACGTCGCTGGGACGCTGGTGTTTTTATAACTCTGAGGTTGTTACTATGTATAGTAAAGATACAACTATTATACCAATGAACAAGGGTTCGGGCAATAACTCACAACTAGATTATCCTGGTTCGAATCCCGAGGTGGGCATAGAATAACCTTCGTGATTCGAACTCGAAATATTCTGGTTGTGGGCCACTGTACCAACCCCATGACGTTACTGTGTATAGAAAAGGTCCAGCTATTATGAAAGACAATCTAAAGCAGAATACATAAACTCGAAACGTTTACAATTTACCAGACAATGCCAGAGAGAGAGAGAGAGAGAGGGGGGTTAACGTCCACTCGAGGTTGGACAGGCGAACCTACTTGTCATGGACAACCGGGGAATCGAAACCACGCCAGTTGACTCAATGGCAAACCTTATGATACAACGCGCACGTGCTAATCATTCTGACATCTATGCCCCCCCCCCCCGATAATGACGGTAAAAATGAAATGAAATGGGGTTTAACGTCCTATTTTTCTGCACCAACTGGGCTAATAAAGACGGAAATCCTCAATACAGTGTGCTATGAGAGAAACTTTGTCCGGACAGCGGTGCTACGGCCTACTCCAAAAGTAAGCACAAAGAGGGATTGCACCACACATAATTTACACAAACAAATCTACGGACAAGACACATTATGCAGAAATCACAAACAATCGAACATATCAGATTAAGTGAATGGAATGGGGGGCTAGTCGTAAGCGTCCACTGCGCTGTACAGTCTCGGGTGTGTAGTGATACAGACTTCACTCAAATTAGATAGTACACTTATATACTTTAATTAATATTTACCTTAATGCTGTGTAGAAATTAGTCAACAATTCAGGTTAACGCATTACCTGGTAAACTCTCAACAAATTATCAAATAACACAGTCTTACGGTTGCCGTTTAGTCAAATGAAAACGAATCGACTTGTCTCCCTGACATGGAGGCCAGAAATACGATATTGCGCAGTTAAGTTGAATGCATTCCAGGGTCCAGCAGGCAAATAGCCAAAGTTTAAATTACGAATAGACAAGATACACGAAAACAGGAGAAAAATGACCCGTCTTAAGATCTTCACTAACTTTAGTTATTTCTCGTTTGGCTTCTTTGCATAGGATGACCAGATCAAAGCGGGTTATCCTCCAATGCTCAGGACCTTGGCTAGCCCAAGAATGACCAATGGAGTTATGAACGGACTGGCTTACCGTTTTTCTAATGCTCACAAAAACTCGTGGAAAGCCTGTCGTCTTACGGTTGAGCCTTAAAATAGTTCTACTTGTTTTGATGTTGATACAGGAAGTACGACAAATGCCGGGATTAAAACAGGTTGTTTTTGGTACTGGAGAATACATTCATCAATCGTTGACTCAAACTACCTTCTTAAGACGATTCTTAACGTAAAGCAAACATAAAAACATACACAGAACGGGGAGCAGACCGACAAGTGATGCGTAATGACCAGAGATAGATAGAGAGAGAGAGAGAGAGAGAGAGAGAGAGTAGGTAATTTTGGGACTAACATATGGTTCAATTTTATTCCAATAATACGCCTGCGCGTAGGTTTTTGTTAGCAGTGGGAGGAAACCGGAGAACCCGGAGAAATTCTACGAGGTTGGACAGGAGACCCCACTCCTTGTCACATACAACCTGGGAATCCAAACCACGCCAATGGACTCAATGACAGACATTATGATACAGCGTGCACGTGCTAACCATTCGCCCCCCTCCCACCCGCGTAATGACCAGATATGACACAGAGTTTAACTTTCTACTTATCTGCGCTAAATCAAGTTAATAAAACGGGTATTCACAATGCTATCACGTACAAACCAAAGATCAAACCCATGATTTGCACAGATAATTAGACTTGTAATATATCCTTGTAATCTATAGATTAATTAATACTATTGTTAACATATCCAATAACTATATCTTCATTTTGCAGTAATGTATTTTACAACTACGGTATTATCAATACCATTTACAGATAACTTCCTATAACGTCAGTATTATTAATATCAATTTACAGATAACTTCCTATAGCTGCGGTATTATTGATATCAATTTACAGATAACTTCCTATAGCTACGGTATTATTAATATCAATTTACAGATAACTTCCTATAACTACGGTAATATCAATATCAATTAACAGATAATTTAACTACGGAATTATCAATATCAGTTTACAGATAACTTCCTATAGCTACGATATTATTAATATCAATTTAGACATAACTTCCTATAGTTACAGTATTGTCAATATCAATTTACAGATAACTTCCTATAGCTACGGCATTATTAATATCAATTTACAGATAATTCATATAGCTACCCTATTAACAATACCCATTTACAGATAACTTTCAATAGCCCTTTCCGATAATTGTGTCACACACAAGAAATCAAAATGGCGGCGTCTGTAGGAGTTTTGATCGTTAAAACCGACACAACAGACTTTGTTTTAGAATTAATGTAAACAACACGTCAATTAAACCCGGTCACTTTAATGGATATTACTTTATTTCTGGCCTAGTCAAGAAACTTGATAATATCAGACCATTTCATTTTGTACAAATGTCCACATTAAGAATAGAAATTCGAAAACAATTTTTTGTTGTTATTATTTATTTTTTTTGGGGGGGGGGGGGGGGGTGTGCTACGCGTGTCCTTTAGATCATAACGTCTTTCATTGAGTCACGTGGCGTGTTTTGGATCCCATACTTGTAGTATGTAACGAGGAGAGATTGTTTGTACGTTAGTCCCGGGACATTTCATACCTCTTCAGTGCAATCTGACTACAAAAAAGTAATCAGAATCACACTACCCAATAGTGAGGGTGCATGGATGGACGTGTCGGTCGGGAACAGTTTGTTAAATGATATCAGAGGTGTTACACGGTGGATTAGTACTGGCTTATTAATAAGGACATCCGGGGTTCGATTCAGATGAAAGTTCCCGAAAATTTGCAGTATGGTTGCAACAGTAACTTCGTGATACCCAGTCTTGTGTCAACGGGGAGAGAACGAAATGGGGTTTAATGCCCGCAAACTACTTCATTTCGGGATTGGCACAATTTTATTTCAATAAATCGCTTGCGCGTAAGTTTATTGAGCAATGGGTGGAAATCAGGGGACACGGAAAAAAGCCCACGAGGTTGGACAGGAGAGCCCACTCCTTGTCATGCACAATTTACCCACTGACACCCCTTATGATATAAAGCGCATGCGTTAAACCATTCTGTCATCCCCACCCACCCCGTACGTCAAGGGTATCTTAACTCAGAATACAGAATATTCATTATATTGCACTGTTCGAGTATAGCGCTGACTCATATCGTGTTTAATCCCGTGGATGGTCGGTATTCTCCAGCCTGGTTTTCCCATTGTCAGTATGGCAGGACAAGACGGGGGACGACAAACCGAGTTACACGAGATGTAAACAGGGTTAGGGCACGTAATTGTTGCCGAGGATTGTGGGCTAGAACTACGATACGGCTTAGGACAAAGTTTTGGGGTAGGGTTAGGTTTGGAGTTAGCGCTAGCCCTGTTTACATCTCGTGCAGGTGTGCACGTGAAATACATCTAGCCCAGTGGTTGTTCTCCAGGTCCTTCGGTTTCCTTCCACTGCTAAAGACCCCTAGACGCTAGCGAATTATTGCGTAAAATTGAATCATATGTTAGTCCCGAAATGACCTAGTTTATGTCGATTTGACGTTACCCTCGCGCCTGCCCAACCTTGTGGTTTTTCTCCGGGTCCTCCGGTTTCCATCCACTGCTAAAGACCCCTAGACGCTAGAGAATTATTGAGTAAATTGAATCATATGTTAGTCCCAAAATGAACTAGTTTATGTCGAGTTGGCGTTACTCCCCGCCCCCTCTCTCTCTCGGTAAATATTTTGTTAATAATTTTTAAATAATTTGTTGTACTAATACTAGAAGCATTATTTAAATAAACTGGAGCAGCGGTGAGATTTTCATACGTAGGTTCTCCTTGTCAAGGATAAGGGACAACGTATCAATGCCTTCCGTGATCAACTCACTAAGCTAGAACAAATAATCTTTAAGTGTAGATCGTAAAGACCAATATTTGAATATTATTTCAACATATTAAATAAACTTTTATATGGTCGTGATAAAATGACAGCCATTTTGCATTTTTCACCACTTAATTCAATATTTGCATTAACTGTAAAGATTAACACAAACAAACCGCTAATAATCCAATATGGCCGATTGACAATTATTACCTTAAAAGGTTATGTAAGTAATAACAAATTTAAAAACGACATGTCCACATAACTTCCTTAATGTACATAATTTTTGTATTTTAAATTTAAGATATTTCCTTAAAGAAAGGCAAATTGTAAAAACAACCCAATTTGATAGCCAATATAATCAAATAACTACTTTAGTGTATATTCATTTAATCTAGGGTACACTTTTCTGAAAATAAGGCGAATAGGTAAAACTGTGTCTTTGTTTAAATCGCGATGCGCCATTCTAGCGCTATAGAATCACTTGTAACTACAATATTGTGAAAGATGAATCTATAATAGGAATAAAAGTTCGAAATCGTTCAATTCCGTTCAGATTTTACAAAGATAAGCGGAATTGAAAATTCATATATCTATGCTGTTTGCTATGCAATAAGCCGGTCGCCATTTTGATGTCCGCGAAAATTTATTGATAGGCCCTTTTTCTAAAAATCTGATTGAATCCAAGCCAGGACATTATCTAGCTTTAGTATCTGGATTTAATTTTCTTAATTATCTGTTAAATAATCAACCTGAGTACATAACAGCGTGGATTAAACCGTGAGAAATTTGTTATTTTAACGAAAAATGCAAATGACGCATCGTGATTTAAAGAAATGCATTAATTAACCATTTATAATTAACAGAAATGAAATGGGGTTTAACGTCCTATAGTTTTCTGTACATCCTGGTTAATAAAGACGTGCATGCTCCAAGCAGCATGCTGTGTGAGACATTTTACCCGGAGAGCGGTATAGAACGTTAAATCATTTTACCCGAAGAGCGGTATAGAACGTTAAATCCTATTTTATTCATTTCATTTCATGTGGTATTAAACGAGTAATGAATCATTTTCCCTACATCATAAAACGAATTTACTTTTTGGGCTAATCTCTGATTTTTCAGCACTCATGTGCATTTATTACAAACATAACACTTATAACAATAACATCCTTATGTAAAGATTTTGATATTGTAGGTCTACAAGTTTAATAAAAAAAAAAAAAACCTGACATTTTTCGCATTTCATAAGATTTTAAGGTTTAGTCGTTACAGCAGCTTAAATGGTTTGCATTGGTTCATGTGCAACACGAACTTGAATAATATATTCTAATATGAAGAATCGTTTTATATGCTCAATCACTTCGTAAGCTAAACCATTTTGGTTTAAACAATATTTTATTCAATACAATTGCATATAATTGTACAGTCTAAATTATACGAAAACAACCAGGCTTAAAATTGCGCCCCAGTCACAAGATTGTCCCTCTCTAACGTCATTTGTTTCATCTGCATGTTCATCCGTAATTGGACTAATTTAATGAAGATAGAAGATACGCTCCATATTATAAGATCACTTTCATATGTTTTTCTAGTCGATAGTACGCCCCTACCCCGCCCCCACACCCCACCCTCTCATTCACCCACCTTTACCCTTGAAGCAAAATACTACATATAATTAGGGTATATAAATTTGATACGTTTTACAGGGTTTATTTAAATTGTTATGGGTCTTGCCAATGTCGGATGTGACGAAAATCGAGTGAACACCATCAAGGAGCACGTTGAAGAGGAAATGAAATTGGGTTTAACGTCCTACTGTTCTACTCCAACTTGGCTAATGAAGACGGGCATTGAAAAGGCGTAGGACACGGATCACAGCTATCGTCAGTGTAATGCGACTGGAGCGGGAGCGGGGGGGGGGGGGTGCAAATAAAAACGTCTAATCCTTCAGATTGGCAGTAGCGTAAATATTATTTGGAAGTTGGAAACGGACAGGTCGCTCCCCGTACATTGCATGGCGTAATATATCCGTCATCATTATCACGGTTGGGGCCAAAAAGTAGACCTATTTTTCTTATTAAAGATACAAAACTCCTCAGATGGTGTTTTGGAGATTTCGAGAAAATATTAACTAAAACTTGTTTAAAAGGCATTTGGTGAAAGCGATATTAAAAACAGACAGCTTTATGGATAACATTCACCAGGTTTATAAACGGTGAGTGCAACCTCATTGAAACGTTGCAGTTAATAAACCTAGTGAATGTAGATAACGGTGAGTGCAACCTCATTGAAACGTTGCAGTTAATAAACCCAGTGAATGTAGATAACGGTGAGTGCAACCTCATTGAAACGTTGCAGTTAATAAACCTAGTGAATGTAGATAACGGTGAGTGCAACCTCATTGAAACGTTGCAGTTAATAAACCTAGTGAATGTAGATAACGATGAGAGTATCCTCATTGAAACGTTGCAGTTAATAAACCCAGTGAATGTAGATAACGATGAGAGTAACCTCATTGAAACGTTGCAGTTAATAAACCCAGTGAATGTAGATAACGATGAGAGTATCCTCATTGAAACGTTGCAGTTAATAAACCCAGTGAATGTTATCCATAAAGTTATCTGCTATTATTAATTAAAAATATTCAATGATTAAATATAATTATAGAATAAAACCAAGTACGAACAATCCAAACCATTAGACAAAATACGGTGTCCTAAGAAAAACGGAAAAGGCAAAATGGGGTAATAAGCAAATGGACTGTTCACCGTGTACAAAATAAATGATTAAATATAAATTATACTTACATAATCACAGCTCCAATCGATATGAATCCAACAAATATCAAAGGTCTAATAAAGCTCCTGGGATATCTCAGAAGGTAGGAAATAGTTCTCAATCATAAGCACATCTTGTGTCGATGATTAAATGGCAGCCAAAGATTGAAAAGTTTCTCTTAACTCGCGTGTTTGAGCAATGAAAACAGTAAACAGCGTAGGTCTTCGATCACAACCTCGCCAAAAGACGCGTTTCATTAGAATGATTCGAAGGGGGAAAGCTTCGCCTTCACGGAAGGAACAAACATCGGTGACATCCGATTGGAATTTGTTTGTTGATACGATGGGTCTTGTTAACATTCACCTGTTTCAGAGCAATAATAACTAAATTTACTTTAGATCGTTACAGTCCCGCGTCAAATAGACACAGACCGTTTCATGGGCTATGAATAAGCTACTTGTTACATGGTAGTTGTAGACGGTTTAAAGCGGCCATTATGTTTGATTGCCAGAAATATTTCGTGTATTTTTCAATCAGCGATGTTTTGATTTGGTATTTATTAAAAACTGTTATTCGGTAATCTCCGGCTGTTTATCAACAAGATGGGCCTAATGATATTTATATTGATTCAGGGAAAGACTAGAGATGTCGATATTTAAGTTGAGTTTAAAGGCACATGTTTTGATCTGATTGTGTAAATTAAATGAAATGGGGTTTAACGTCCTACTTGTCTGGGCTAATAACGACGGACTAACGCTATATGGCAGTGCTTCTCAATCTTTTTTTGCCAGCGGCACACCTTGGCACACATAAAAAAATATCGGCACACGTCAGGCGGCATACAACCGTAGACAGAGACTATTCATAAACACATAGAGTCAAACTAAATAAAGAAAAACACAGTTATGAACTCATCAGTAGACACCAGTGAATAGTCAATTGGGATGACATTGATTGAGAATCACTGCTATATGGTGTAATATGGGCGACAAATCGCCCAGGCAGATGCAACACAGCCTTCTTTTATTGCGAATTCCAACTATCAAGGGTTAGTTTACGCACACGGGGCCCCAGGTTTTCGTCCCATCTGAACGACTAGACACTGTCCAAGCCAGGTCGTTCGTCCTGCACCTCTGACAAGGAGAAACTGCATCGGAAAATCCCGAGGAACTTTCTCGGCCAGCATCGGGAACGAATCCGAGACACCATGGTTAGGAACCGCGACTCCAGAACTAAAAGTATGGTCACATAAAGGCGCTGGGCTGCAGTCTGTACTTAAGGAGGTGGGGTCGCCGTAGCTGATCATTCTGGGCAGTTGCTGCAATAGAAATGCCGACCACAGTCCGAGTCCGAAATCCGTGTCCAAATAGGTCAAATTGGCCAAAATCCGAAATGGCCGCCAGCTTTGGCTGGAAAATGCCAGTTGTTATCCAGTTATCATAATATGAGTTTGGAATCAAAATGTATCTTTTCGGGTTGGCTGAATCGATTTACATACACATTTTGGTTATTAGTTTTACCACGAGTCAATATTGGGAAATAATTTCAAATAGCTTCCATTTTACAAAATGACCACATTTTGTGTCAAAACATACGTTTTGGAGGAGCTGATTCCGTTTTCGACACATTTTCTTATCTTGGTAAATAATTGGTTCCCTTGGTCGAAAAAGGAGGAAATCTCATTAGAGATTAGAGGATTAAGAATACTCGAGTCTGCCTCATCTAGTACGATGACATTCATCAAGCAGCGTAGCAGGCATGACAAAAGGGGCCAGGCTCGGCAAACTGTGGATGCAGCATCATGTGAGTGTCTGATTTCGATCACCAACCTTGAAAATTGAACCAAGATGGCCAAACCCATTGAAGCACACAGCGAATTTATTTCACAAAATGATTCAAATGATGAAACACACATGGATATCGATATGTAAAGAATCATTGGATAATGAACTGCCCATCGACATTCCGAAAAGAACGGAAAGATAACGACAATAATGAGCCGATTAAGATCTCTGGCCTTGATTAAGTTTAATAATGAGCGGAGATAACAATTTCAATAGCAGCGAATTTAGGACAGACTAAAACTTGGTGTATAGTCATGACTAAGATCGACAATGAGCATTGTTTGCTTAGGTTACACAGAGTATTGAACAATTTCATTGCTAGCTGTCTCATAAAAATGTTAGATGTGCAAGTAATTAATGATTGTCGTCTATTTAGGGACATCAGTCTCACTATTGATTTGTTAAATACTATTAGATTAATGTCCAGTCGTCATTTGTCCTGCCTTGGCATGTCCACAAAATAGTTGTTGCGAGTTCTACTGTTTACTATTGTAACAGCGATTACCGATTTTATCTGCTGTAACGGACCGCGTCTACTAATCTTTCCTACAGATTATATAAAAAACAAACGGTCCGCAAAAATGAATTTTGGCACCACGGACCATCTAGACCTCGACACAGGATCCTCCGCTTTAATTTACAACATTGTGCAATATTAGCTGAATGGTAGTGAAATTTGTGACATTTCACATGGTATTTTTCACCAAGAACGAAATCACTTGCCTAATTTCTCAGCTTAGTTGCCCTATTAAAGCCACCAATACCGGTTATTTTTGGAATGACGGTGGACTGTTAATTATCAAGTGGTTCATAACATTTGAAATTAGAGTAAAAACGGAAACGATTGAATGTAAATCAGTACATATACATTCATATTACATTATATATACGTTACGACCCATTTGTGTCAATAGAGACTTTTGACAGGTGGAATTTTCCCCATCCGTATAACGTATCCGTATCGTCACGTGATACGCTGCGTTAATTTAGTTTTAGAGTTTTGGCAGATTTTCGCGCCGTCTACGTATGGGTAGCTGATCTGAGCGTAGTTCTATTACAGCATGATGGCAGTTATCTACCAAGATCAACATCCGCACTAGTCGAGTACGTAGCCTACAAATTCCCGAAGGGAGTGAAGTCGTTCGACAGTCGTTGAGTTATTTAAAGAAAAAATTAATGTCGAATCTTATTAAAAATATACCCCTTTTACAGATTTGCAAGGTCCCACCTCCCTAAATTTAGCACGTAGATCAACAAGCGTGCAGACAGACAGGAAAGATATGAAAATTCCGCGAAAAGCTCATCAAAAGTAATGATTAGATTCCAGTCTTTATCATGGTTAAAATCACACCAAATATACACCTTTGTGTTCTAGGATACTCATAGATTCATAAAAACGCTACGGCACAACATTTCAGCGTCTAAAAGTAGCAAAAAATACGATAAAAAGACGACGATGTTATACGGACCTTTTCCGTATGAAAACTGTTCGATACGTGCTGCCGTATCCGTGTGCCGTATCACGTATGAGAAATACACACGCATTGATGACGTCACACGCAAAATCGTTACGGATACGCAATACGGACCAGGAATGTACGCTTGCCAAAAGTCTCTAATTTCTAGGTCCCAAATATTAGCCATTTAGTTCCTTAAAGATTTTAGTAGAGTGGGGTGGTTTTCATAAAGTAACAGAACCAAATTTGTAGACACTTGCACACGTAAAAGGGAAAGTCGTCAGAAAGGATGGGTGTAAGTTTTTGCCAATATGTGTGAAAAACAAGATATTGTAGGAAGTTGACAATGGAATGAAATGGGATTTAACATCCTACTTTTCTGCTCCAAAAATGCTAATGAAGACGGAAAGGAATATGTTGACAATTTACACTTCAGAAGTGAAAGGCATCAGAAAGAGAGTTGTCTATTGCCTGGTTTTCACATGGGCTACAAATACCACGAATAGTGCCGAATCGAAATTAATCAAAATTCATGGCGAATCGGAATTTGTTTTAAAAATTCGCAGAGAACCGGGAGTAGCTACGAAGCACTTAGGAATATTGTACGAAAGAGTTACCACAATTCGTGGGTAATCGGGTGAAAAATATGTCGAATGTTTTCGATAAATTATGCAAGAGCAAAATCTGCCTATTGCATGTCTTTCTTTAAGCCTTAAATGTTTTTTAAATTACTAATTAGACATTAATTAACTTATCAAGACCATAATCAACTCTTGATGCCATCACTAGCCTGCGATATTTAATGGAGGGAAGGTACAATGTAAAAACGTAAATGCTAGTTTCTGGGATTAAGGGGGCGTGGAAATTTGAAGGGATTTCTCTTGATCCGACCCTTCCCCCTTTTAAATGAATCGCAAATACAAGCGTATCATATTAATCAAAGACAAATCACACGTTAGTCTCGAATGACCTAGTTTGTGTTCAGTAAACGTTAAACCCCATTTATGTCCGTCTTCATTAACCTGGGGGAAGGGGCAGGGGGCGAACGGTTAGCGCGTGAGTGGCATCATAAGGTCTGTCATTGTGTCAACTGGCGTGGTTTCGATTCCCCGGTTGTACGTGACAAGGAGTAGGGTCGCCTGTCCATCCTCATGGGTATTCTCCGGATCCCCCGGTTTCCACCCACTTCTACAGACCTTTACGCACAAGCGAATTATTGAAATAAAATTGAACCATATTTGTTAGTCCCAAAATGAATTAGTTTGTGTCGAGGGGACGTTAACCATCCCTCTCTCTCTCTCTCTCTCTCTCTCTCTCTCTATCTCGATGTACGGAGACTTAGGAACTGAAAACGAATCCACGTTAGTATTTGGTGTAAAAATGACCGATTCTCCCCTTCTAAAGGTCATAATGTTCAAGCTGCATCATACGTTAGCCTCGAATCACCTAATGTATGTTCAGTAGATTTTAAAGTCCATCCCCGTCTCTCTCTCACATTAAAAGTTCGCAAACCAATATTGATGCGACGATTCATTAAATAGCCGTGTCTATAGGGAATGAACTTGTGTTACAAACTAATATTAAAATTAAATATAATTTCGTGATTGCAACAAGTATATACATATTGATTATTGGGTTTCAAATTGTTTTCACGTTTTTCACACTTTTAACAAACTCCTCGACCTAAATCTATATATGTAAGTTTTTAATCTAAGTTTTGTGCCCGGATGCTTGGGAGACCCGACAATGAAGTATAAACATCCCAAGTAAGTGTTAACAAATGTAAAAAAATGAAAATAAATATTATGGATTTCAGTATATAGCAAATTAATATTGTTTTCAATGACGGACAAAATATTAGATACAATATGTATTTAATGATGAACAATTTATATTAGATACATTGTATATTTAATAATGAAAACAATATTATATACGTAATGATGAACAATATATTGCACACATTGTATATTAAATGATAAACAATATATTACACACATTGTATATTAAATGATGAACAATATATTACACACATTGTATATTAAATGATGAACAATATATTACACACATTGTATATTAAATGATGAACAATATATTACACACATTGTATATTAAATGATGAACAATATATTACGCACATTGTATATTAAATGATGAACAATATATTACACACATTGTATATTAAATGATGAACAATATATTACGCACATTGTATATTAAATGATGAACAATATATTACACACATTGTATATTAAATGATGAACAATATATTACATTGTATATTAAATGATGAACAATATATTACATTGTATATTTAACCATGAACAATATATTTAATGATGAACAATATATTACGCACATATTATATTTAAAGGGTCATTATGTAAGATTTAGTTTAAGAGCTGGTGGTTCTCGCTATAATAGTTAAAAAATAGATAATAAAAACAGAATATGGTGCAAATTTCAGTCAAGTTCCTTCAATCTGAAACGAGATGTTAGCGATTCCTTTTTAGACAAGCCTCGGTCATCATTACCACCGTGGTACGATAATAAAAAAAGTCTCGATTGTCCATTTTTACGTTTAATTATCCATCACAAAATGTTTTCGAATCCATTAAATATCGCAGGCTAACTATGGCATCGAAAATTGATTATAGTCTTGTCATGTTAATAAATATCGAATTAATAGTTAATATAACATTTAAGATTTAAAGAAAGACCTGCAATAGGCAGATTTAGCTCTTGCATAATGTATGTTTAATAATGAACAATATATTACATACACATTGTATATATTTAATGGTGAAAAATATTTTTCATATACATGACACATTTGATGATGAACATTATATAACATAATGAACCATAAATTACATACAATGTATATTTAATCATACATAAATAATTGTTCCCGGGTCAAACCGGTTTCTCTGGATTTTTCAATCTGGTCTCCCCTTGTCAGGGGTACAGGACGGTGGGCGTAACAAGGAACAGCGTAGACGAACTCTTGACTGTTGGAATTGTATGTCCGGGCTAAATATCTCACACAGCACACTGTATTATGGAAAATATGCCGGTCTACATGTCCCGGTCCTTCGATTCGACAAGTGTCTGACAAACACAGATGCTAAAACTTACAATGCGAACGCAAAAACATACACCCAACCTTTCTGATGACTTTCCCTTTTACTTGTGCAAATGTCTGTACAAATTTGGTTCTATTACTTTATGATAACCACCCCCACTCTACTAAAATCTAAACACAGCGTTAAACAATAATAATTTCATAAATATCTTAGTGAAATGAAATGAATTAGGGTTTAATGTCCCACTGTTCTACTAATGAAGACGGGCATACGCCATACAGTGTGCTATGAGGGAAATGTTGCCTACTCTTATATCGAATTCCAACTGTCAAGGGATCTTTAGGTGCACGCCAATGTGTACACGGGACCTCGGTTTTTCGCCCTATCCGGACGACTAGACAGCTGCTGTCCTTGTCAGGTCTTCCATCTTGCATCACTGACAAGTGGGGACCACGCCGGAAAGTCTGGATGAACTTTCTCGGCCAATGCAGGGATCGAACATAAATATCTTAGTATTAGGGATGAAAAATTTAGAATCAACCCCACTCAATAACTTTGTATTAGGGGTGATAAATTAGAATTAACTCGACTCAATATCAGTGAAGTCTGTGTCACTACAGGCCCGGGACTATACAACGCAGTAGACGCTTACGGCTGGTCCCCGATCCATTCATTTGATTTGATATTTGTTTATTTGGTGCAATGTCTATTTTCTGTCTTGTCCGCAGGTTTATCTTGTAGATGTTTGTTTTGCGTGCAGCGCGGTCCTCCTGCACTTATTATTAGTATTAGGGATGAAAAATTAAGAATGAACCCCTCTCAATATCTTAGTATTAGGGGCGAAAAATTAAGAATCAACTCCACTCAATATTTTAGTATTCGGATGTAAAATTAAGAATGAACTCCTCTCAATATCTTTGTATTAGGGGTGGAAATTGAACTCCTCTCAATAGCTTTGTATTAGGGGTGAAAAATTAAGAACCCCCACCCTACTAAAATCTTAAGGCAGAGTAAACAATGCTAATTTTATAAATATCTTTGTATTAGGGGTGACAAATTAGAATCAACTCCACTCAACATCTTAGTATTAAGGATGGGAAATTAAGAATGAACTCCACTCAATATCTTTGTATTAGGCGTGAAAAATTAAATGAACTCCTCTCAATTGTTAAACAAAAGAAACAATGACGTTTTAAAATTAACAGAAAAAAAGGTGATTTGGAAACAAAGAGATGACACCCCTCTCAAATGTTAGACAAACGAAACAATGGCGTTTTAAAATTAACAGAAAAAAAGGTGATTTGGAAACAAAGAGATGACAACTGTAATAAATCTGGGGCCAAGGTCTTACGTTAAGTGTTAAGATGGTTGTATTTATCACTTTGTTTTAAACTATTGTGTTTGTTAAATGGATGTATTTGGATTTATCGCGTCTTTTATGTATTAGTTTAATCGTGGGTAAATGTGTGGTTCAACTACTGTAGTGTCTTAGTTGACAGACTGGCCACACCGGAACGTGTCGTTCAACTCATCAACACAGCTTGTCAATAAACCCCAATCCATATACAATTTATACCGCCAGTAATTTCAACTCAAAAGGTCATTACCGAAGAGAGGGTTGTTTTTAACAGCAGCTGTGAGATTTAAGTTGTGATTATTCGGTTTTTCCCTTCTCTCACACTGCAGTCAAAACTAAACATCATTGACACATCAGGCGCACTTCGTACGCAAAGTTAAAATGTCGTCGGGAAAGAGTTCGTCTGTGTATGTCATCTCGGCTATTATAGCAGCTATTGCTCTTGGAGCGGGTTTTGTTCTTGGATATCTACTTAGACCTCATATAGCTTCGGATATCACGGATACGAATCTTCCCCATGATGGCGGGACTATTGTTGATCCCCATGGAAACTATAGTTTCTCCAGTATGGAATCTTGTGGAGAATCGACTAAAGATGATCCAGATATGAACAGGTAGGTTTACTTTTGCTTCCTGTTTGGCGAAAAGACCCACGATAGACTGAGTCATTAATATACTTGATAATCTCATCTCTATCGGTAGTCACGGCTGTACGGTGAGTTTGGCACTGGTTCAATAACCCAGAACGTCTAAGGTTCAAGCCCGGTATCACCGAGAAAGGTCTTCGGGACTTCCTAGTCTGGTTTTTGAGTGGTCCAGGATGTAAGACGTGGCAAGATAAAGCGTCCAGTTTTTCAGATGGGGCGAAAAATCGCGGTCTTGTGTAAACCATTAGTAGTACGTTAAAGATCTCCTGATAATTGACAATCGGCCGAACACTACTTGGCGTATGGTCGTATGGTGCAGAACAGTAAAGTACTAGACCCATTTCACTTTTGTTTCTTTTTATTAAAAGATCCCTGCACAGACTCTTTTCCATCACCACTGTTTTACGATTTCTCCCACTGCTAAAGCTCCTGCCCTCTCTCTCTCTCTCTCTGCTAAAGCCCCCTATCTCCACCCCCTCTCCCTCTGTCTCTCTCTCGTTATAAGAGTACAGAAGACATACTTTTTTCGTGTTAAGTGCAGATTTGAAACCGTGAACAAACTTGGCACCTGTATACACCTGTGTTTAATATTTACCTGTGGAAGTTGATCACTCTCTTGTTGATATTTTATCTTATTTTGAGGCTCACCATTTCTTTCTTCTCACACAAAAAGGCAACAAAAGAGTCATTACGTTAGCTTAGTGGCGTTCCTAAATAAACGGAGAGTGGTATCAGTTCCATGGTGATGATTTAGTTTGGAGCCAAGATTCTCTCGAGAATTTCCAGCCTGTGTTCCCCGTGGTGCAGGGTGGTGGGTCTAAAGGCATCCTGTCATTCCGGCTGTTTTATAAAACGAGGCCTTAAAGATACATTATGTAAGATTTACAAAAAGAGCTGACCATTCATGTTATAATAGCTCAAAAATAGATAATGTAAAATGAAAATATTGAAAATTTCATTCAAATTACTTCAATGTGAGCCAAGTTATCACCGTTTGTAATTTTGACAAGATGTGTGCATTATGGCAACCAGGGAACTGGTATATTCGAGACTTAGCCTCGCTTTCCCATTTTTAAATTAAATTTTTAGATGGCGAACCGTTCTAATCTAGTCAAAATCTCGAGTATCCAATGCCATCGAGAGTTGATTATGGTCTTGTGTTGTTATTATGTCTAATTAATAATTTATATAACATTTAAGACCCAAAGAAAGACCTGCAATAGGCAGATTTAGCTCTTGCATAATGTATGTTTAAGTAAGAGTAAGAGTAGGCCGTAGCACCGCGGCCATGACATAATCTTTGCTCCTTTTCATTATCCCGATTGATGCAGAGAAGCAAGACGTTAAACCCCATTTCATACTGTAACATGGACGGGAAATCTTCCTTTGTTCATTCCGTTGAATAAGCAGATTGTTTTCCTTCTAGTAGATTGGGTGGAGCTTATCCGTGCAATAACTCGACATGTTCAATGTTATTGCACTCTTTTGCTCGTTTACACTAGTTTTAGTAGAAATCATATAGAGAAGTTGGGTGGGTTTTCTGTGCAATAACAACAAGCATGTTAAGCAGGTGTCAATGTTACAAGTCATTGATAGCACGCTTCATTCGTTAACAGGTTTAACATCTCGACCTGCAGTTTCGATGTTTAAACCTGTTAACTCTTGAAAGCCGTGTCATAAATATAACTTATTTTAGTTATTCTGCCCCTTGTCTAATGTTATTTCAATTTGTGTATATTTCAGATATTTAGCTAACTGTCAATCAGATGTCTGTCAAGCCCATTCCTGTTATATCCCTCAACCATCACAATATGTGGTGTATCATGTTGATACTCACAGTATAGTGATAGATGGTAAATTAGATGAACAGGCCTGGAGGGAAGTATCATGGTCAGCACCGTTTGTTGGTACGTAGTTAAAACTATATTATATCTCACTGAAAATTCCAACCTCGTGGGTTTTCTCCGGATCCCCCGGGTTCCCCCACTGCTAAAGACCCCTTAATGACCTAGTTTGTGTCGAGTAGACGTTAAACCCTCTCATTGAAAATCTTGTAAAAATGGGAGCCACATTGGCCCACCGTAATCCACTGGCTGGCGAACCAGGAAAGGTACTATCTAAGTAATCAAGTGAGACGCTGTCTCACGGACCGAGTAAGATGTTGTCTCACTAACCGAGTAAGACTCTGTTTCACTAACCGAGTAAGACGCTGTCTCACTAATCAAGTGAGACGCTGTCTCACTAATCGAGTAAGGCGCTGTATCACTAACCGAGTAAGATGTTGTCTCACTAACCAAGTGAGGCGCGTCCACGACTCCACACTGAGAACGATACTGTTTCACTAATCGAGTAAGACGCTGGCTCACTAACCAGGCGGTACGGGGTTCGATCACCGTGTAGGAGGTCCAGAAGTCCCTCCTCCCAGGATTTTTCAGCGTGTCTTCTCCTTGTCAGTGGTAGGGGACGGAGTACCTGGCAAACTACAGTGTCTAGTCTTTCGGGTGGGACGAAAAACCGATGTCCCGCTTACACTTTGGCTTTTACTTAAAATAAATCTTGACAGTTTGCATTCGTTTAAAAGAAGGCGGAAACGCCATCGTTCAGACACAATTTCTCTCAGAGCAAACACTGCACATGGTATATACGTTAAACCCAATTTCATTTCAATTCGTTTATGTTAAAAATGTTTAACCTTTACGAACAGAAAAAAAAAACGTTTAAAAATGTTAATAGTGTATAATTTATGTAAACAAACTATTGTTAGCCATTGTTAGTTTTATTTGCTTACTTACACAGATACTATTCTCACGTACACTCAAACATATTTTACACCACTGACGAAATATTTTATTCTCTTCTGTATTAACCATCACGTCATTGTTTCATAGGTTAAGTTCAGTGACGTAGCTAGAAGGGTATAGCAGGGTAGCAAGGGGAAGTTACCCCCCACCCCCGCCCAACCACTTTTTTGAAAATTTGTCTCTTTTTTAAGAATGTTTTATGTCTTTATTTCACTTTTCTCTTCAAGTCTTTTTTTTTTCGTAAATCGCACGGAAAACATTTCTGGACTCGTTAACTTATCCAACCTACCCCTCGCGTCTGAACTTAAAGAAAATCCCCACCCACCACAAAAAGAAAATATTATAAATTTTAAATTATACGGAACGTGTCAGTGTGCCCTTTGATGTGCGCGTCCCCCCTAACCCTAGAATATTGCTGCATTCATATTTAAATATACTCTAACGGACTCATCAAACTGCTAATCTACGCCCCGTAGCTGCGTAGTATTTTACTAGACAACTGGCTGATGGTACAATATTTTGTAAAAAGTAAATTGAAGCGGGAGCTGTCTCTCGTTCCTTTTGGAATAAGGTTATGCCCTCTCTAAGAAATGTATTCAAGAACCCTACGCGCAAGCGAATTATTGAAATAAAATTGAACCATATGTTAGTCCCGAAATGACCTAGTTTTGTCGAGTGGACTTTAAACTCTCTCTCCCTCTCTCTCTCAGAATTGTATTCAAGTGTACAGTTAATTAATGGTAATTTAGAAACTCTGTATTTTAGATATCAAGGGTGAAGGAGCACCTACGCCTCGTTATGAGACAAAGATGAAATTACGTTATGATGACGTGAATCTATATTTAGCATTCTATATGGAGGAACCGGATGTGTGGGCAAATATTACGAAACATGATGGTCCAGGTAAGTTAATGTAGGTGCGTGATAAAACGTCATCTGATCTCAGAACTATGACTTCCTTTTAATTCATTTAATTTATGATATGGCTTATAAAATACATGCTTATTTACTCTAAAGCAGGGGTGTCAAACACGTTTCGGTCCAGGGGCCACATGAAATGGAATTGTACATCAACTGGGGCGGAAATATACAAAAATATCAAGACAAAGAAAATTGATTTATTTAACTAAAATCGTTACATATTATAATGCAATACAATACTTTGAAATGGGCCAAATTAGCTATTTTTTTATATTTTACAATGAAATCTTTTATAAACAACCACAAAAACATTGCTAGTTTCTAATAATTATCAGCACGTCAGTTTGTTGAAATTTGTTCCGCGGGCCACATTCAAACCCTTGCCGGGCCGAACCTGGCACGTGTTTGATACCCCTGCTCCTCTAAAGTTATGCCAATCCAACGATTGATAGTAGCCCATGTCTGCCACATACTCCGGTCAAAAGTCAAAACCTAGTAACTCATTTTTTTTTATCAAAATTGAGTTAGGACCAAATTTGTAGTTACTAGGGTCTGTGCTTCCTGTTGTTGTACTAGATAATCCAATCTTTTGATTTTGTAAGCAGTTACACCCATGACACAACCTAGCAACTTCCTTCATTTGCCTAGTATGCCACAGAAAAACCTAATAACTGAATAGTCAAATCAATGGATAAGCTTGGGTTTAAATAATATTCATTCATTACGTTTTCCTTCGTTTTCTCAAAATAAGAAAAATGTGAGTTACTAGGTGTTGCCTTTTGACGGGAGCATATGAATATAATATGTCACCCAGAATAAAACTAATATCTGGTTTTCTTTCTTGTTTAATAGTATATGGTGATAACAGTTTACAGGTAATGTGTGTGTTTTTATAAAAGGGAGAGAGAGAGAAATAGGGTTTAACGTCCATTCGTCACAAACTAGGTCATTTCTGGACTAACATATGATTTAATTTTATTTCAATAATTCGCTTGCGCGTAGGGTTCTTTAGCAGTGGGAGAACACCGGAGGGCCCGGGGAAAACCCACGAGGTTGTCACGTACAACTGGGATTCGAAACCACACCTGTTGATTCAATAACAGTCTTATGATACAGCGCGCACGTGCTAACCATTCGGTCATCCAACCCCCATTTTATAAAAGGACTATTTAAAGTTTTAGAACTATATCTGTCATAAAATACGATTAAATAACTAAAACAAACTTACTAGGTCCACATTGAAACAATAGAAATAATCAAAAACAAACGTCATTCATTAAAACTTCTGATTATTCAAAATGTATTAAAACATCATACATTCATTCATCATTTAATTTTCAGTCGTGGCGAATCCAGCCTCAACTGTTGAGGCAACTGATCTACACATTTTTTTACACTAAAATAAAACGAAACGAAAAATTAAAAATTAGTAAAATAAAATATTTTCAATAAATTAATGTTCATTCTACGACGACATATACCAATTCCGTCTTTGAGTGGCATTTAGGAATTGAAGAGTAACACAATGAACTTATATATGCAATGCAAATGAAATGAAAAGGAGTTTAACGTCCTACTGTTCTGCTCCGAACTGGACTAATGAAGACGGACATACGCCATACAGTATGCTACGAGGGAAATTTTACCCAGACAGCAACACTACAGCCTACTCTTATATCAAATTCCAGCTGCCAGGGGATCTTTTACGTGCACACCAATGTGTACACGGGACCTCGGTTTGTATGGAATGCCAATTGCTGATTAACATGCAACCTTTCAATTTTCTAAAGACACGAGTACCATCGTCGAAACACTGCATATTTATAAACCATTAATTGTTATTCCACTTATAAGTTTTTGTGTGTTATATCAATTCTACAACCATATTTACAAACACCCTTTATTTGTCTTTGTGTGATATTCTACATCGTCCACGAATCACATACGATCATGGAATGGAATTCATTTGTGCTTTCCCGTCTCTATAGTCCAGTCGGAGCAGAACAGTCGGACGTTAAAACCCATTTCATTTCATTTTATTTTCATTTGTGCTTGAAACATGTTGTATAGTCACGCCATATGTACTATACAGTATTGATTATTTTCGATATAAGGGGTCATTGTGTTGTGGTTTTTTTTAAGTTTTATGTTAATTTATTGAAAGACGTTATTCGTAGGGCTGGGTTAGGTTTACGGTAATCGTAATAATGATTAAAACGTGATTAAGTTTGTGTTTTAAAGTTTTATGTTAATTTATTTATGAAAGACGTTATTCGTAGGACTGGGTTAGGTTCACGGTAATCGTAATAATGACTAAAGTTTAGGGTTAAGGGCTAGGATAATCCTATATAATAAATACTGCATCTACCAGTTATGGGGATAAGGTAAGTGCTCATAAATACAGAATTTACGAAGTCATTTATATTCAAAAACACAGTATTTACTAAGAGGTCATTTATATTCATAAATACAGTATTTACGAGGTCATTTATATTCAAAAACCCAGCATTCACGAGGTCATTTATATTCATAAATACAGTATTTTACGAGGTCATTTATGTTCAAAAACCCAGTATTTACGAGGTCATTTATATTCAACAATACAGTATTTGCGAGGTCATTTATATTGAAAAACACAGTATTTACGAGGTCATTTATATTCAAAAACACAGTATTTACGAGGTAAGTTTTATTCGTAATCACTGGTTATAAATAACGCTGTCGTTTATTTGTTTTTTCCTTCAGATTCTGATTGACACAAAACAGAATAATCACAAGTAAGTATAATACCTGCTTATATCACAGGGGCCCAATAATCTACTGTAGAGTGGTTTTATCTAATATAAAGATACCCAGTAATCTACTGTTGTGTGGTTTGATTTAATATAAAGATTAGAGCCCCAAATCTACGCAACTAAATGACAGATATTATGATCTAAAGTACAACATCAGACCACTCGGTCATCCAACCCACTTCAGAGAAATACATCTTCAAAGATACTACAACACGAAGCTCCAGTTTAATTATAGCATAGTATAGGAGTTATTTGATTCGTTTAACACGCTTGTTAATTATTTCATTGTATATGAGTTATTTGATTCGTGTATACGCTTGTAAGAAAAAAAAAGTTTTATTGTATCGGTTGTTTTTTTTTCTCTCTCTCACAGATATAAAGAAATAGTTATGAATGCTTTAGGAACAGTCTCTGATATCATGATGACAAAGGTAATAAAATGTTTTCAGTAGCAGGCCGTTACAGCTCTGGTTAAGTCAACATAGGACGAAGAATCAAATGTTTAAGATTTAATCTTTAGACAGAGAAATTTTATTAACAAAATATGTCCTATTATTATGAAGTTGAGTACAATCTGATTAAAATACAGATCTATATTTCGTTTCGTTTTTTTTTACACTTTCCATGGCCTTTACTACTTGAAGACCTGACCAGTTGTTTTAGAAGGTCGCGTCAGTGGTCATACAAGTGGCTTTTGACCCTATGACGCCAGGCATTTGATTAACCAATCAGCATTGGTGTTTCTAGTGGATTACCCACGCCAAAAGCTCGTCGTAACAGGCCGTTTCATTGGCTAATCCCTCACATGTCAGAACACGTTAATGATAACAACTTTTCCAGATTGCAGTGTAGTAAAGACAAATAAAGCGAAATTTTGAACTATAAAAATGGAAACGAAATAGAAGCTGTAGAGTAAAATTTATGATAAAGTTCAGTAAAATTCAATATATATTTTATAAAAGTTTGATGAAATTTAGAACATTATGCATCCAATATAGCATGAAGAAACATGAGGCAATCGCTAAACCTTAACCCAGATACTGTATTTCTTTTCAGCCTTATATTGATGATGGAGAACAGCAGATTATTTGGGAGAGTGATGTCAAAAGGTCAATCTATATAGATGGATCTATAAATGACCCAAACAAACCAAGTAATATAAAATTAGTCTTTCTGGTTTCCTATGTTCTTTGGTGAAAATCCTTTGTTTAGTATTGTTTTAACGTGGTTTGTTAATCCCGAAATGGGATTTTTCCATTGACATAATGATTGTCCAGAATTGGGCTACATTCTAGTGTCATATTGAAAATCCCTAAACTCGGCCACGTTTTAGCGACATAGTAAAATGGAACTACATTCTAGCGAGATTATGATTATCCGAAAAGGGGGCTACTATCTACTGGGCTTTTTTTTCCAGTGACATAATGCATATCCCGAAATCGAGCTACATTATCCGCAAAAACGGGGCTACTAATCTAGCCACATAACGAATATTTCGAAAGGAGGCTACATCGTAGCTACATAATAATTATTACGAACTGAAACTTTCAGCCATTGCATATGACATGATAATGTCATCAGATATTCATGTCGAGAATTCCTATATTACCGTGAACAGGAAGAATATAATGACATCCAGTAAAATATAGCGTTCATAAATAATAATCATTTAGAGGCATTTAGTAACTGGGTAGAGCAATAAACTATAACACATACTTATGGAAGAACAATTACTGATTTATTTAGACAACGTTTCGAAGAGTATTCTCTCGAGGTTTTACGCAAGTACAGTAATAAATAATTTTTCAATACTTTTAAAATAATAACAAGTTTTTCTTCCTATTACCAGGTACGTTTTGGACAGTAGAAATGGCGATACCGTTCAAATCGTTATTTTTTGGTGTAAAACATAAACACTCGGTACCTTCTGATCGAGACACATGGCGAGCCAACTTTGTCAGGTAATATGACTTTCTTTACAATTCTTGTTTTTAGTCCGTTCCTTGTATAATGATAAAATGTAGTCTCTGACGTCCAGGGATATGCTTGCACGTAACCCCAACGTCAGATTCCCGAACCATGGTGTGGCGGATTAGTGTATATGTCGCTGAATTTTCGAGCCTGATTCACGTAGCACACTGCATGACGTATACTCGCCCCCATTTGACCGGACGTTTAAGCCCATTTCATTTCATTTCCTTCAGATTCCAAATATGAGTCTTTTGGCGCTCTACCACTCAAGCCTTTGAACTTAACATAGCATTTGAATTGGGTAAAAAATGAAATTATCGATTTGATTGTTTTCTTAGCATTTGAATTGGTTAAAAAAATGAAATTATTGATCTGATTGCTTTCTTTGTGTTGATTTGTTTGTGTGAGACGACAATCTGTCTTCGTCTAACCTTTTACCTCCGTAAATACAGCTAACGTTGAGTCGCAACAGTTAATTTTTTAAGCCAAACATGAAACTATATTTAGTGAAAAAAGAGAGTTCCGAACGAGGGGGGGGGGGGCAGCAGAGAGACACGTTGGTTGCTGGCTTTCTATTACGTCCAATGGAAAGGGCACCAAAGGCGTCCATTGGGGGGGGGGCGATTCTTTCCCCAATGGGCACCATTGGGCGCGCCGATTTTTACCATTAGAGGCAGCAGTCCCTCTTGACCCCCACCCTCTAGTTCGAATCCCTGCGTGGGTATCGAAGAACCTTGGGAATTTTCAAACAAGGTCCCCGTGTGTCATCGTGCTGCCTGCGGGGTTTAAAGAGAAATTGTTGCCTATTCGTTTGGGTGGGACGAACATCCTGACCCCCAACCTTGTACATATTGCAGTGTACGCAAAGAACCCTTGGCAGTTGGAATTCGATGAAAAGCTGGCGGAAACGCTACTGTTCGGGCAAAATTTCCCATCCGAACGAACAAACAATGTTCCTTGCCAGGCCGTTTATAATGCACCACTCATTAGTGTAAAACGCAGAGGAACCTTGTCGCCGCCAACAACAGATTGAACGCGTTAGTGGTAGTTGTATTTTTTAAATATGTAATAGGGATCAGGTTTAAGACAACGGCCCAAAACCAGCGTATTCCAGACTCGAATCCGACGTCGTCCAAGAAGAAGGATTAAACATTGTTATTAAATTAAAAAATTAAAAACACTTTTACTAGATTTAATTTTGTAATAAGTTATTGTGTATTTCTAGGGTTGAATACGAAGTCATCACAAATAATGGACGATACGAAAAGGTAAGTGTACGTCAATCCCCATCTAAAATCAAAGAATTAATATATGGAACAAATACACTAGGTACAATTTTATGGATACACAATTACTGAGTTTAATACTAAGCGACATTTCGACGAGGATACCCTTGTCTTTATCAAGCAAATGGTTTCGATTTCCCGGTTGTACGTGAAAACGAGTAGGGTCGCCTGTCCGACCTCGTGGGTTTTCTCTAGGTCCCCCGGTTTCCTCCTACTGGTAAAGACTTCTACGCGCGAGCTAAATTAGTGAAATGAAATTGAACTATAGGTTAGTCCCGAAATGACATAGTTTGTGTCGAGTGTTTGTTAAATTGTGTCTTATAAATGTGCTTCTATATATTTACCAGAAAGCAGGAGCCGGCACAGATTTATGGCAATGGTATGCTAATGGTGTTATCAACAGTCATATACCTGATATGTATGTTATTATGTTATTAGGCTTTCTTTATTATACCGCGCCGAACAACGTTGGGTGGGAATCGTGGGGGGGGGGCTTTCTTTATTATACCACGCAAAACAACGCATCCAGGGTGATATCGTAGACAAACAATGTTGGGGAGAGGCTTTCTTTATTATACCACGCCGAGGGATGTTGAAATGGGACCCGTCTTTGTCTTGTATGGTTCTGTTTCGATTTAAGTATATATTATAAATTGGCCAAGAAACCTTTATTAAACATATCAACCTATTATAGTAGTCGTGCCTTAAGCTAATTAGAAAGTTCTCCGATTTAATAACTGTGATATTTCCATGGCAACAAATTTTACATTCATTTTGAATTTTTAATCTATTAATTTTGTATTTAGTGTCACATTCATATTAATAAGACTCTACTTTTGTTTTCGCGAACAGATGGGGATTGATACAGTTCAGAAAGCTTCCGGCCAACAGTACTGAATTCCAGATATCCAAATATTGGGTGGTATCAAATGCTCTATCTGAAATCTTCAGAGCAGAAAGGGTAAGTGCAGTTTGCGACTTGAAAGGTCTGTTTTATTTTCGACAGACAAAATATTGTATTAAGACGAACATGGGCCATAATAAAACCTGTACCCTTTTCAATACCAAACCAATTATAAGACTCACTGTTAGGATATTATGTGGTAATTTTCTTGAAAACACGATTTGAAATAATACGACTACTCCACGGTGGCTCAGTGAGTACGACGTTAACTCGCTAACCTGGAGGTCCCGTGTTTGATCCCTGCGTTGCCCGAGAAAGTTCATCGGGATTTTTCCGGCATGGATTCCACATGTCAGTGGTGTATGACGGAGGGCCTGGCAAGATAGGATGAACACCCGAGGTCGCATGTACACATAGGCGTGCACGTAAAAGAACCGTTGGCGGTTGGAATTCGATATAAGAGTAGGCCATAGCGCAGCTGTCCGGGCAAAATTCCCCTCATAGTAGTATATTCCCGTCTTCATTAGCCCAGTCGGAGTAGAACAGTAGGACGTTAAACCTCGTTACTTGTAATATAAGTAGGTCTACATTTGTTATTTTGTATTAGTTGTTATTTTGTATCAATTGTTATTTTGTATCAATTGTTATTTTATATCGTTTGGTTATTTTGTATCGATTGTTGTTTTGTATCGGTTGTTATTTTGTATCGGTTGTTATTTTGTATCAATTGTTGCTTTGTATCGGTTGTTATTTTGTATCCGGTACGTAAAAATTATCTCGGCATATCTGAGATTATTTACTGTTCTTATTTTGGCTTGGCTTTCTGGCTTCAATACTAAATAAAAAATACCTTTTAGCTGGCTCCTGACTTTAATAAACACTTTGTGTTCTTTTTTTTATTCAGGCTTATAAAGCAGTAACTGGCCGTTATACAGACCAACTAGATCTATTACATATCCCACCATACGTATTGTCTAAACAGTGCATTCAAAAAATAGACATCAAATTGGATTGGTCTGGATTTTTAGTCACAGTGACACCTGTTGACAGAACATTAAAACAAGGGCACATAAGAACGGATAGATTTACCTGGTATGGTGACGATAAAGATGAAGTATTTTAAATACATAAGGGGTGGTCAGCTTTTATTTAAATTAGAAATTTGGCGGTTCTTAAAGAAGCAGTCCCAGAATATATTTAAATTAGAAAATTGATGGCTCTTAAAGGGTCAGTCCCCAATTATTTTAAATTAGTAAATTAATGAATTAAAAACACTTATATGGATATACTACTTCTGAATTTATTAACATGCTACGTTTCAATACACATACAGATATCGTTATCAAGCAAATAATGATATATAACAAAAATGTGGTGCAATATATAGTTAACAAATTGGAAACCATAAGTAATAATATGGATAAACAATTACAAAGGGATTAACCTTAGATATTTGTACGAGACGAGACCAGGCTTATTTCGACGGCGCACCACAGGAAATGGAGTTGAGCTGATTCTAACACGTGGCTAGGTAATCTGGATAAATGACGTCAGATATAGAAATATATATATAAATATTTATATATTTCTAAGATGACAGACTTGGTCCCACGTCAAGACACGTACTCGCCTCCACTTCACTCCTTTCTGACTGCAGTCAGATTAGAGCCCTGACGTTAATCCAATCCAGTGACTGAACTATTCCTTGGGTCCAGTATTATTCACTATAACATATCTGGGACAGCTTCTTTAAGTCAGTTAAACGATTATGGGTGTATAAGTTGGATGCCATCATTCAAGAAAAGACAATTTACAATTATAGATGTGCTTCTCCTGATTTGTAAATATGTAAATAGAACAGATTAAATTATTTATTTATCTTTAATTTGGAACCCTCTGATATTATATGTAATTATTGTATTAAAAATAAAAGTAGAAAAACCCAAGATGGAACAAATCAAACCTTATGCTTCTTTCTGTTTTCTTCTTTTCGGTATCTGGAAATGTGATATAGGCATACCCCGTCCCGTGTTCGATACCCATGATTATTTACAGATACATAGGGCTATGAGTTGTTCTTGGGCTGTCCTCTGAATTAGTAGTTGAGCCGGTGTGAACCGGAAGTAGTACACCTCCGAAACTAACCGGAAGTAGTATATCTCTGAAACAAACCGGAAGTGGTAGTGCAACGCCTCTAGGGCAACACCAGGGTTTGGACCCAGTCTATCACACTGAGCCACCAATTGGTATTTAGGGACTATTATTTGATTGCTCCTTAAGGGTTGATGACAATTACAGTCCAAATCAAGGTGGAGTGTTGGATGGCTGAATGGTTAGCACGTTCGCGCTGTATCATAAGGCCTGTCATTGAGTCAACTGGCGTGGTTTCGAATCCCCGGTTGTACGTGACAAGGAGTAGGGTCGCCTGCCCCACCTCGTTGGTTTTCTCCAGGTCCTCCGGTTTCCTCCCACTGCTAAAGACCCCTATGCGCAAGCGAATTATTGAAATAAAATTAAACCATATGAGTCCCGAAATGACCTAGTTTGTGTCGAGTGAACGTTAAACCCCACCCGTCTCTCTCTCTCTCTCTCTCTCTCTCCAAATCAAGGTCTATAAAAATAGTCAATCGTATCAGTACAAAAGTCGGTTGACTCAACCAGGGGAACGTAATAAAGTAAAGTAGTAGCCGATGTGGAGCCACGGTAGCTAAGTGGGTAAGACGCCGAGAAAGTTCATCGGGAGTTTTGGACGTGGTTTCCCCTTGTCAGTGGTGCAGGAAGGAGGTATTGCCAAGGACAGCTGTCCCATGTAATAATAATAATAATAATAATGAAGTTTTATATAGCGTCTTCTCCATGTTGACACATGCTCAAAACGCTTTTTGTAATGGCTCTACTGGTAAAACTGTTGAAACAGGAAAGTCTTTAGTGCGGATTTAAATTGATTAAAAGTTTGTTGATTCTTGATCTGTTGTGGAAGTTCGTTCCATAATCTAGGACCAGCTGAACTGAAAGACCTATACCCATATGACTTCAAATTATATCTTGGAACAACTAGTGACTGTTTATTTTGAGAGCGAAGTGATCTAATAGGGTTGTAGTCATATAAGAGTTCAGATAAGTATTGAGGAGCTGCATTATTGCGACATTTATACACTAATGTTAGTATTTTGTATTTGACTCGCGCCTCAGCAGGTAACCAATGTAAAGAAGCCAGCACATTCTGGATGTGATCAAACTTATGTGTCCTTGTTACTATTCGGGCTGCAGTATTAAGAACCTTTTGGATCTTGGCTAGAAATGCTTGTGGGATTCCATAGAGTAAACTATTACAATAATCAATCCTTGATAAAATAAGTGATCTCACAAGTAGTTTACAAGCGTCAGCAGTGAGATAGTTTCTGATGTTGCATATACAGCGTAGATGATAGTAGCATGTACGGCATACCATATCAACCTGAGCGTCCATTGTCAGAGAAGGATCAAATATCTCTCCAAGGTTTCGAACATTTTTGGAGAAATTTATTTCTGAATTACCAATGGTGATTTTAAGATCAGGTAGTAACTTGAGTTGTTGTGATGAACCTACTAAAAGAGCCTCTGTTTTATCGTCGTTCAATTTTAGTTTGTTCGCTTTCATCCACTGTTTAACTGCCAGCGAACAGTCAGTAGTTTTTTGTAAGGCATTTCTGATTAGCATAGGACTAGACACACCAATGAGTTGAGTATCATCGGCGTAAGAGTAGTGCCTCTGATCATAGCCATCGATCACAGACCCTAAAGCGGTTGTATAAAGAACAAAGAAAATGGGTCCTAAACACTGCATACATAAGCGTGCACGTAAAAGATCCCTTGGCAGTTGGAATGCAATATAAGAGTAGTGCCGCTGTTCGGGCAAATTTTCCCTTATAGCACACTATATGGCATATGCCCGTCTTCATTAGCCTAGTCGGAGCAGGACAGTAGGACGTTAAACCCCATTTTATTTCATTTCATTTCAGTAGCCGAAGTTTATAAAACGACCCCGTAAAACACAGTTCCATGTTTAGAATTTATTAATTTATTATAACTAAACTGGGACTTCCTGCTCGTAATCGCATTTTAAAATCGCGATTTTTCTTCGTAATGCTCAGCCGCACATCAAGAATGGAACACTATGCTTCTTCGTAATTCGACAAATTTAAATATACACAACCTAGACACCAGTTCAGCTCTGAACGTAAGACCCCGTAAACTCGACCTGTACGTTCAGGAACGCGTCTTTCGACTCTTTATTTACAGTTTTAAACTCCCCTGTAAATTTTACTGGGTAATTTTGTATCGCTAAAGGGTCGCGTGCCAATCGCTGTGAACGCATGTACAATGTAAAAAGCATTTCAGTGAAAACATAAGACTCTGCTATAGATAGTAAGTGTTACATAACAACACGCTTGTAAAAACAGGTACCCTCCTACCAAATACCTTGAGTGACTTATCATTACCAGTCAATGTCATCTACCCCTTTTGAAACAGGGAGCCACGGTGGTGGGTAAGACGCTGGCTCGCTAGTATGGAGGTCGCGTCTTCGATCCCTGCAGTGGCCGACAAATTCATCGGGATTTTCCGACGTAGTTCCCCTTCGTCAGCGGTGCAGAAAGGAGGGTCTGACAAGGTCAGTTGTTTAGTCGTTCGGATGGGACAAAAAACCGAGGTCCAGTGTACACATTGGCGTGCACGTTAAAGATCCCTTGGCAGTTGGAATTCGATATAAGAGTAGGCCATAGTGCCGCTGCCCGGGCAAAATTTATCTCATAGCACACTGTATGGCTTATGCCCGTCTTCATTAGCCCAGTCGGAGCAGAACAGTAGAACGTTAGACCGCATTTCATTTCATTTCATTTTGAAACAACTTCATCTTCGCCATGACTATCTACTACATTTAGTCATCTAGGTAAACCTGGATAGTCGAGACTAAAACACGGCACACCATTAATTTTCCCATTGACTAGTTTCTTTCACCAATTACTCGTTGGGTTGAACGATGTCTACCCCAGACGAACCATCATGTGGCACCATGGAAATCTTGATATAAACAAACTGGAAGTAGCAAACCAATAAGCATGTAAATACGTCATACAATGAAGGGACCATCCCGATTTTAACAGAGTTTCAGAAATAAAAGTCTGTGTTCGTATGAAATTGAAGCGCCAAAATATAGAGTGGCGTATTAACCCTGTCTCTAAACGTCAGATCAAAATATTAAGTCGTTTGGACGTGAGCGTCAAAACTGCTTATCCGGACACCGAACCTTTTTAAGATTTCGGGTCAATTTTGTCCTTGGGTGACTCGATTCCCGTTCCTTTAGAGGTCTATACATTGAACGACCCACATGCTGTACTTGATAACAAAAGGTAAATTTCACCTACACAATATTTTTATAAAATAAAAGTCTGGTTTTATCCAGACACCGTATAATACAGCTTAGAACATCGGTCTCCATTTTCAGATGAAGACTGAAAACTTTAAGTTGTTTGAAAACGTATCACGTATATTGAGTTAGTTGCTCGGCCCTAAGGTAGAGGATTTTAAGGGCTTTTAACACAAAATTAAGCAGTTTTAGTCTGCAAAATATAATCGAGATTGGCAGTAGCGTTTTATCATTGAGGCGCTGGAGGCGCCAGCCTCCTCGCGAAAAAAATCAAAGAAGTTGAAAAAATAAAACGGGATAAAAATGCTAAAACCGATGAGAAAAATGAAATGTACCCTAGTTAGGGAGGGCCCTAAAGGCAGACAAAAGGGCCCCACGTTTGAAAAAAGGGCCCCTCGTCTGACAAAAGGGCCCCCCTGACCATGGGAAAGGGCCCTTAGCCTGAGTCAACGGGATTCCCGAATATTGGAGTTTCGTAAATTGTAAGGTGCTTGGGATTCGTTTACAAAGTGTATAGTATTAGTAAAATACACGGGACAGATTCCATGGATTATTTTATGTAACTGATTCAAACGTCTAATCTTTCTTCTTTCACGTAATTTTGACCATGCAGTTTCAAAATATAAAGATTGTCTGGAGGTGTAAACTGTATTTCCTGTAACAACGCAAGCTGCTTTCATCTGAAAAAATTTATAATTTATCTGAATTATAACTACTACAGTTATCCCAAACTCCACAACAGTATTCAATTATAGGCAAAATAAAACATTTATAGAGTTTATTAAGTGAATCCTGAGAAATTAAAAAAATCTGAAGACCCCCCCCCCCCCCCCTGGGTGTTTATGTACCGACGTATCTAATATATACGTGTTATCATATTTAATATTAAGCGGATAACTAATTTTTTGACAACTGAAGATCATTAGTTCTGTCTTTCCTGGATTAAAAGTCAGTAACCATTATTAAGACCATTGTAATAATTTGGATAAATTAAAGGGACAATCCCGATAAGAACAGAGTCTCAAAAATTAAAGTCTGAGTATTTGTGAAATTTATGGACCAAAATATAAAAGCATGGTGTATTTACATTGTCTGAAAATTTCAGCTGAAAATATTTAGTCGTTTGGACGTGAACGTCAACACTGCTTATCCGGACACGTAACCCTTTTAAGATTTCGGGTCATCTTTTTCATTGGGTGACCTGATAATCGTTTTACGTTTCTTGAGAGGTCTATACAGTGAATGACCCATGTACTTATTTGATAACAAAAGATAGATTTCACCTACATATTATTTTTATAGAAAAAAGTCTGGTTTTATCCAGATACTGTATAATACAAAGGTCTCCATTTCCAGGTGCAGACTGTCAGGTTTAAGTTATTTACAAGCGTATCACAAATATCGGGTTAGTTGATCGGCCTTAGATAATGGGTTTTAAATGATTTTAACACAAAATTAAGCAGTTTTATTCCCCAAAAGGTTATCGGGATTGGCCCTTTAAAGTTTAATTCAGATTCAATCTTTTCAAAACATTTTGAAGAAGAAGACAAAGACGTATCGTCGGCGAATAAACGCGCGATTCCAAACAAACCATCAGAAATATCGTTAATGTAAATAATAAATAATAAAGGTCCCATGATTGAACCTTGTGGAACCCCAGGATTTGTATACCTAAAGCTGAAGACGATTTGAGAGATAAGAAGAAATGCGATCATGTTATTTACCAGTGATACTGTAATTAGATAATTTATGTAACAGGCCCCTATGAGACACTTTGTCAAAAGCTTTCGATATATCACAAAATATGAAAGCTATAGATTCTTTATTATCAAGTGAATTGCACATGAGATCGTACATTTCAAGCAGTTGGTGGACGGTTGGTACTCCTGGGAGGAATCAAGATTAATATTTATTAATCAAATACATGTAGTTATTTAAAAAATAGGTCAATAAGTGTTGATAAATTATACGTTCAAATAATTTAGAAACACTATTTAGTAAGGATACTGGTCTGTAGTTTTGGGAATAACTTCGTTCATCTTTTTTATATAGGGGGATAACATGAGCTAACGTCCATTTGCTTGGAAATATTCCATGGCTTACAATACTATTGAATATTAAATATAAGGGATAACATATAGTTGGATTAACAGAAGCTAGTATTTTGTTATTTAAATTACCTGGTCCACTAGATTTTGACGTATTAATTTCTTTTAATTTTTGTTTTATAATTTTCAAAGATATATCCATAGGTTTACAGTCAGTTACATATCTTTATGAAAATTCGGGTAAAGTATTCATGTCAGTTATAGTGGATATAGATGCAAAATATTCATTTAATAAATTTGATTTAGATTTCTGGTCGTAAATTAGTAATGGTCCAGTAGTCCTTTTGAGAATTTGATTTTAACTGAGCAATTGTATCATTTTTTGTATTATAATAATGCTCCTTGGCATATTTCTTCATATTGTTAACTTTATTTCTGGCTTGCTTGTATAACTTAAGAGATAAGTCGTTATTTGATCTAAGCGCTTTCTTTCTTAATCTATCGCGGAGTCGTATTTGGATTCGAATTTCATGACTAAACCATTTTTGAGGGTAGGTGCTGACATATTATTTCACCCATTTTCGTATCAAAGTTCTCAATAAGTTGGTCTATGGAAAAATGTTCACTTAAAAGTTCATCCCAATTTGTATTGCTAATTTTATTATTAATATTTGTAAAGCTTGCGCGTTTATAAATATATATTTTGCGTTTAAACGCATTATTATGGTGTTCAGATGTTTTAAAAAACAGAAATGTAGTATAGTGATCAGACACATGACTCGAAACGTCTAGGGTTTCAGCTTTCAATAATTCAATTGTATTTGATATTATAATTGGGTCAATAAGACTACTGAAGGTTTGAGTTATTCGTGTTGGTTTGGTAATTACATTTTGTAGATCATGTGCATATAAAATAGGTTGGAGCAAATTATTTTCGTTTAACAGATCGGCATTCAGATCACCTAATAAAATAATCTTGTTTGAAATATCAAGTGCTTTTTCGATTGACGGATCTAATAAAGACCAGTAATTAGGCGGTGATTTTTATCTTTGTGTACAACAGAGTAAATTTGTAAATTTATTTTAATCCAAATAACATCAGCATCAAATTCGAGTTCCGTTATTCGGGTAAATATTATATCGCTTCGAACGTATATCAAAACACCACCACCGTGACAGTTTCACAGTTTCTATCTTTTCCAGGATTACGCGTGCTGCTTGCACAATAGGCCCACCCCATTAGTACTATTGACTCTCGACAAGACAGGTCACAGGTGAGACAGCAAATTGGATAATTAATAAATCTCAGAACAGTTGGCGTTGGATATTTTTTCATTCCTCCGACCTCGATGATTTTGACTGTGGGGTTGAGTAGCGTCTGTATATTTCATAATCTACTACCAAATATTGACGTTTTGTCTTCTCTATCTGTTGTATGTTTACGTAAAATTTACTGAACATGCCGAAACATGACAAACCAGCGAGTGGACACGCAAAAAGACTGAAAAGGGCTGCCAAGGAACAGAAGGCCAAAGAAGATGCAGAAGGACACAGAGTAAAAATCAGTAAATGGTTCCACCCTACAGAGTTGAATCCTGGTCCCAATGATGATGTAGCGGTGCCTGGTGTGATTCGAACAGGGACCGAAAGTCCGAACCAGCCGTCGACATCGACCAATGAGGACCAGTCTTTTCAATCAGCGGACCATCTCGTTAACGACGACCGTGAATTAACAACACTGGCGGTAACCACCTTTATCCAAAACCCAGAGTCAGAAGGGTCAACGTTGTATTCAAATGACGCAGGCAGCTGGCCACATCGTGTTCCAAAAGAGATGCGGGATTTTTTCTTACGGAAGACAAAACCTACTGTTGACTCGCAGTTCAAGTCTGTTGATTTTTCCGGTTCGAGCACCAAAACTGACGGTGAGAGTTTTTACCGCCGCTGTACGCTCGGTTTATTCACGAAAACCCTGCACAACGGCCAAACCGTCGATCGCGACTGGTTGTGCTGTTCTCCATTGACCAAGAAAGTTTACTGCTTCTACTGCAAGCTGATCCTAAGTCCGACAGCCAAAGATAATGCGATGACTCCCTTGTTGACGGGTGGGTACAATTCTTGGAAGAACGCTACTCGCGACGTAGACAGACACGAAAGGTCGAACGAGCACCATGACGCACTCAGATTTTTGCTATCAGCTAATATTTCGATCGACAAACACCTTAACATAGAAATTGAGCGACAATATAACTACTGGTTGGACGTTCTCCGAAGGGTTGTGGCTGTAGTGAAATTTCTCTCCTCTCGAGGGCTCGCTTTCAGGGGTCACGAAGAGAAAATCGGATCGACATCGAACGGTAACTACCTCGGGACACATATCGAGAGGTACGCCCACCGAGGCAAGGGACACGTGAACTACCTATCAAGTACCATATGCGATGAGATGATTCAATGCATGGCCTCAAGTCTGTATCGAAAAATAATCGATGAGATTAAGACAGCCAAATACTATTCTATATCCATCGACTCCACGCCAGATATTAGCCACACGGACCAACTCACCATAATATTCCGTTATGTAAAAAACGTAACCGTTACGGAGCGTTTCCTTAAGTTCATCCCGATCCGAGATCATACTGGGAAAGGTCTGGCAACTGTTCTACTGGACCTTCTGCGAGAGGAAGGCATTTCAATCCTTGATTGTCGGGGACAATCATACGACAATGCGTCAAACATGAGTGGGCGGTATACAGGGGTACAGGCACAGCTCATTCAATGTAATCCCTTAGCAGAGTATGTACCCTGTTACGGACATTCACTTAACCTAGTAGGACAATGTGCGGCCGACGCTTGCAGTGGCTGCGTACACTTCTTTACTTTCGTGAATGCTCTGTATTCATTCTTTTCCGCGTCCACCCATAGATGGCAGCTTCTGTTGGACGAACTACGCGATACCGGCTCGCTCACCCTGAAAAAACTATCAGATACACGATGGTCGGCGCATGCTGACTCGGTTAGGGCAGTCCGGACGGGATATGACTGCATTCGCATCATACTGGAGAATATTGCAGACGACGTTGACGAGAAACCGGACTACAGACAGCAGGCGAAAGGATTTGTAGCGACGATAGATTCACTGGAGACCGGCTGCCTACTTGCTACATGGTACGAGGTACTAGAACGCTTCAATAAAACAAGCAAATCTCTTCAGAGTTCCAATTTGGATCTAAATACTGCAGCTCAGCTTCTTCGCTCTTTGGCTACATTCGTCCTTGATTTACGGGAAAAATTTGACACCTTTGAAGAGGAAGGCAAAGAGCTGTCTGGTTGCAACACATACAAAAACACGAGAAAAAGAAGGCGAAATCGGACATATGACGATGGAGATGGGGAAGAGACAATTTTGTCGCCTCGAGAAAATTTCCGAACCCAGACATTCGTAATAATGATCGATCAGCTATCGGCTGCTCTGACAAAACGGCAAAATGCTTATTCAGTTCTAAGCCAAAGGTTTGGATTTCTCGGTAAACTCGGGAATCTAAACCGTGATGAACTGAAGGAAGCAGCATCTACATTGTTGGCCATCTACACCGACGATCTAGACGAACATTTCGAGAACGAACTGCACCAGTTCGTAAACGTCATCAAGGACAAAATTTTCATTACGGATAAAATTTACGAACTCCAGATTCTAGAAATGTTCGATTCAGAGACAAATGCTGGAACAGCGTTAATATCGACATTTCCGAACATATATACGACATTGCGTATTTATTTGTCGATCATGGTCACCAATTGCTCGGGTGAGCGTTCTTTTTCCGCCTTAGCGCGGATAAAAAATCATTTGCGTTCAACTATGGGGCAAGATCGCATGGGTGCACTAGCTTTATTGTGCATTGAAGCTAATCTTCTGGATTCGATTAATTTGGATGAAATCATCAAAACTTTCGCGAGCCGAAAGGCTAGAAAGAAGGATGTCGTCTAACTGGAAGATGTAACGTCCTTGAACTTTGGTCAAATATTATTTGAAATCCACCATATTCCATTAATTATTATTTGATTGAGCTCCCGGTACGGTACGAACAAGGGATTTGTTTCGCATTCAGGCTTCAGACAAGTATCGGATTAGGCACCGGACCTCAGAATGAACAGGCCTCGAGGATATGTAAGAATGCACCAACATGTTCCTCGACCTCCGGTGGCCGGGGGCAGACACGCTCCCCCCCCCCCCCCCCGCGAAAGAGGGCCCTCAAAATAGTATAGCCTCCGCCATGATAAACCTTAAAACGCCCCTGGAGATTGGCCCTTTAATACATGCAGTGTTTCTCACTTACTGTACTATTTTGGTTCATGCTGCGAACATATACACCATACAATATACAACGTTTCACATTTAGCCAATGAGACAAACGTTTGATTTAGTTCAAACTTCATACAGAATTCCATCGATAATAAATGGGAATATCTTCATGTAGTATAGCAACACAAATTTTAATTAAGATAGAGTTAGCGAGAAATAAGGTTTAACATCCATTCAACACAAACTAGGTCATTTCGGGAGAGTGGGAAATAGGGTTTAACATCTACTCGACAAATACTAGGTCAAATACGGGAGACAGAGCGAGAAATGAGTTTAAAGTCTTCTCGACACAAAGTAGGTTATTTCGGGACTAACACATGCTATAACCTTATTTCAATAATTTGCTTGCGCGTAGCAGTAGGAGGGAACCAGGGGGACCTGGAGAAAACCCACGAGGTTGAACAGGCGACCTTACTCCTTGTCACGTATTAGCGGAGAATGGAAACCACGCCAATTGACTCAATGATAGAAATTATGATACAAAGCACACGCTAACCATTCGCCCCCATATAGTATACAATTCAAAATGGAAACAATAATAAACCATAAACAATACGCCAAGCACATGGTCATTATATATTGAAACAGGTAACAGTAAGAAAAGACAAAGAACAATGAAAAACTAATTAAAGGTTTTTAATTAATTTTTAGATTAAATATTTTGAATTCGTCATCTAACAAAGCAAAAATTCTGTGGTACCCCTCTTCTCATGATGCCCTAAGCACGTGCTTATTTTACTTATTGGTTTATCCAGTTTGATATGATAGACCAGTTGTCTTGTTTTAGTATAATCATGTGGGAAGAAACAGGAGTACCCGGCGTAAACCCACGAGGTTAGGAAGGCGCACCTAAAACCCATGAGGTAGGGAAGGCGCACCTATTGCCAAACCACAAACGCACACACTAGAGATCGAAACCACAACCACAAGCCACCCCAGCCCCGCTAAATGTTCCATCAGACATTTTTTGTTTAATCAAACCACGTTCTCCAGGTATTGAAATCAAATGGGATTTAACGACCTACTGTTCTGCACCGAACGGGCTAATGAAGACGGACTCCCGGTATTGAATCTGGTAGTACCAGTTGATCACGTACGCGTTTTTAATAGATGCCATTTAATTCAGGGTATGGTGCCATTTAATTCTGTGGCCGATTGAATGCCCTTATTAACCTCTGTGGCTGATTGAATGCCCTCTGACCTATGGCAGATTGAATGTCCTTATTATTAACCTCTGTGGCCGACTGAATATTATTACGTCCTAGAAGACGATATTTATCACGAATTATAAGAAGATCAACGGCAATCCGTTTTTACCGTTCGGTAAATTTATGACGTCCAACATGGAAACATAAATGCCAAAGGACCCAAACCCTAGGACCACGAGAAACGTCGGTCTACCCGAGAAGAGTGACCCACTAGTCCATGCCGAAGACACCGACATAAAAGACAACAATTTATGACCTCCATCATGGGAACATAATTCCAAAGGCCCCTAACCCTAGGTCCACGTGAAACGTCAGTCTACCCAAGAAGATTGACCCTCTATGCCAAAGACACCGACATAAAAGACAACAAAAGACCCCAAATAACATTTAAGCATTTAAAGTTTTCCAGTCAACCAATGTAAGGGTATTTTAAGATAAAACAAAGTCTTTCTTAAATGCCAAACAATACACGCTAATAGGACGACAAACAAACAGATTTACAATCCTAACATGAATCTTTTTTTAAAACTTAAAATGTCAGCCATTAAACCTGTTTTTCTTGTAGAGTCTTAACGGCTAATTAAATGGCGACCTTTTGTAAAGGAAAATGACTTCAGTGTGAATATTTTGAAATGTGCACCGGGTGGTAGATACGCGAAACGTTAAAAAAATTGTCACAGTTTGTAACACGGACAAGAGTACTTTTATTTAAAATGACCACAGTTTGTCAGATATGCCATAAACAGAGAAATAGTGCAGTGCACTTGAAGAATTGTGAGCTGTAACAAATACCGATCTAATATACATAATAAATAACAGACAAATAAAAGAACAAACAGTAATGAACAAGGTACAAATGAACACAGCTTACAAACACCATTTAAAACGTTTAGTTGCTTTTATATATGAACACACTTTTTCGAATAATGAGTTGTTTTGGTGGTCGGGTAAATTGCTGTCTCCCCACAATAGGGTGTGCACATTAATCGCAGGGAAAAGGGTCAGGGATTTAAACAATTTTGCTCTTTCACTATAATTCTGTAACGGGATCTGTAACATATGTATATACGCCCTCATTACTCCGATTGATGCAGAACAGAAAGATGTTAAACTTGATTCCATTTCATTTCATTTTATTTCAGGGTGTGGTCATGCGTTAGTTTTGAGGGTATTTTGAGTATAGGTCAACATTCTATCACTAACGTTTGGCAATTGACCACATAACTGAGAAAACCCCAGGTATAGCAAACTAAAAGAGCCATCGCTCTCACCTGTGTGTTAATCTAATTAATTGAATTAGGACAGGTAACGGTCGTGTGTGTTCATATTAACACATTCCTCACCCAGAACCAGACAACAAAGTTTGATTTACCAGTCAACAAACATGTATAGGGTAACACCTAGCCTATATTTACCAGTACTCCTACACTAACAAACATCACTATAACACACGGACATATAAACTTAACAGAGAGGGGTTGGATGGACAACTGGCGTGGGTTCGAATCCCCGGTTGTACGTGACAAGAAGTATGTTAGTCCCGAAATGACCTCGTTTGTGTCGAGTGGACGCTATCCCCCCCCTCCCTCTCTCTCTAAACTTAACAGGAAATGAAATCTTGATCCGGCTGGGCTAATGAAGACGAGCATGCGCCATGCAGTGTGCTATGGGGGAAATTTTGTCTTGACAGCGGCGCTATAAACAAGTGTTATATCGAATTCCAATTGCCAAGTGTTCTTTTACGTGCACACCAATGTGTACAAGAGACCTCGGGTCTTCGTCCCTTGCCAGGCCCTCTGTCCTGCGCCACTTACATGCGGTAATCACGCCGGAAAATCCATATGAGCTAACCTTTCCATAGATACTATTCAAAAGTCGGTAATCAAGCGGTACGGGTCTGGCCTCTCGACTAGAATATCCCAGGTTCGAATCCCGACGTGGGCCGAGACGGACATTCTCGTATTTTCACTTCCCAGGATTGTGTCAGGGGAAAATTTAACTGGTGTGCACGTAAAAGAACCATTGGAAGATGGAATTAAAAGAGGAGCAGGCGGAAACGCCGTGGTGTGGACAGAATTTTACCCATAGCACAATATGGTATGTCAGTCTTGAATAGCCCAGAGGTTGCGGAACACTAGGACGTTAAATCACATTTCCTTTCTTTGCATGTCTCTAAAGTCCATCTTCGTTAGCGAGTGCAGAAAAGTAGGCAGGTAAATCCCTCTTTATTTCAATTTGACAAATTCAAAATAACAAAAACATTAGTAGCCTAACAACATCATTCTTTTACCAGGGATGGACTGAACAGAAGCTGGAGGGTCGGTAGTAAGAATTGCGTGGCCCAACCTGCTTGCCATTATGGTAGGCCGGGGACTCATAAAGAAGTTTAAAAGTTCTCAGGTAGTTTGGAGTTTGGGGCCTATTTTAGTCTGGAATTAACGTCGGTTTTCATTCATGAATTTGTATAATTACCTTCGATCCCCAGTCCATTACTGCTTACACCTAAAACTACATGTCATTACATTTATACCTGTACATCAAGTGGACGTTAAACCCCATACTCTCTCTCTCTATCTCTCTCTCTCTCTCTCTCTCTATCTCTCTCTCTCTCTCCAAATTAATCAGTAACGCTACTCCCTCTCTCTCTCTCTCTCTCTCTCCAAATTAATCAGTAACGCTACAAGATGATTCTTATTAAATTTTTTCACCTGTATAACCCCAGGTGAACGTGTCACCATGATGATAGGAATTAGATAGAATGCAGGAAGTACTGTGTAAATATAGTAATAGTCTTAGCATTATCTTCCCTTTGTCTTTAAGTATCATTTACAACAATAAAACTAAACAATGGAAACAATACGATTACACAAATCTTCTCAAAGAACAATCCTTTTTATTGTAAGTTTTGTTGAAGTTTGTGTGCGATTTGGAGAACTCTGCAGATTTAGCAGGCGTATCTAACTCTTCAACATTCTCTTCAAGTGTGCAGATTTCGCTACGATGGGAATTAAAACAACGTCTCGTCGACGATTGACGTGATCTCGACTCCAGTGAACAAAGTTGCAGTCACTCACCATCCTTGGTTTGTTGTGAAATCTCGCGTGAAGTCGACATTACACGTCCCACCGCTTCACGCCAACTTGTAACTATGACGTCATATTAGGCCAGATATTTAAAGCGGCGTGAGACATATTTAGATAGTAAACTGTGTAACAAGCTACGGGATTCCCCGCATAGTATAGTGCGTGTTGTGTTATTTATTTTCATTCACATGGTTCAACAATTATTTCAATTAACACTACGTAGAAGAGAATAATAGGCCTTTTTGTGAATTTTCCAAGATGGCGCTGAGTGCATCCTCGTCTGCTATCGTTGTGACGGCAGTTATTGCCGCGCTTGCTATGGGAGCTGGATTAATTATTGGATATTTATTGCGACCAGCCATCACAAACAATTCAACATCAGAACTCTTTGTAGACACAAATAATCAGACTTTTGCTCATGTTCTAGAGAATTGTGGTGATGCAGCTCGAGACTTACCGGAAGTTAAAAAGTAAGACACGTGCTTTTAAAAATATATATATATATTCCAATTTAAGAATAAACAAATCAGGTACAAAGGCAACCGTCATATTACCGTCATATTAAAGACACTAAGGGTTTCAGTTTCTGATAAAATAGAAACATGAAGTACAATTTAACCCGAGAGAGAGAGAGAGCGAGAGAGAGAGAGAGAGAGAGAGAGGGAGAGAGGGAGAGAGGGGGGGCGGGTAACGTCCACTCGACACAAGCCAGGTCATTTCGAGACCAATATATGATTCTATTTTATTGAATAATTAGCTTTGGCGTATGGGTCTTTAGCTCGAAATCGACACCACGGCTCTTACCCCAATGACATCAATGGTAGACCTTATGATCTAAACCAACTGTTAAGTTTTTTTTTTTACGTGCACGCCAAAGTGTACACGGGACCTCGGTTTTTCGTGCCACCCGAACGACTAAACACTCTCCTTGTCAGGCCCTCCATACTGCACATATCTGTCCTTGACGGTCACATTTTGCAATAATTTGGGAGCTATTGACCAAAACACGCTCTCGTCGGAAATGAAATGAAATGAAAAGTGTTTAACGTCCTACTATTCTGTGCTATGGGGGAAATTTTGCCCGGACTGAGTCGCTACGGCCTACTCTTATATCGAATTCCCATTGCAAAGGATTTTTTTTTTACGTGCACAGCAATGTGTACTCGGGACCTCGGTTTTTCGCTCTCGTCGGACCTTGTCGGTAATTAGTAGGACCATTATTTTCCAAATATTTCTGGTCCGGCAGTTCGGTTTTAACTAAGAGCTAGCGGGATCGATCCCTGACGGTGTTGGCCGAGAAAGAATGTATAGATAGTCTTTGCCAGAAGTTCAGGTCAGAGGGGCCGGCGAAAAACATTCGTCTAGTCCTTCGGATGGAACGAAATATATGTCCCATTTTTACCATTGGCAGCAAATGAAAGATCGGACATCTTGAAAACGAAAGAAGAGTAGGTCACAGCGGGTAAAATTCCCTTTATAGCACACTGTATGGCATAATATGCCAATCTGCATTAGCCTGCAAAAGTAGGACGTTAAACCCTATTTCATTTCATTTCGTTTTGTATCTTATTTGGAATGACAAGAGGGCTTATTACGACGTGGACCCAGATTCTCTCCCTGCTAGGTTGACTTTTTACCTAACTGGCACTAAGGGGTGGAGTTTTACCTAACTGACACCCAGGGATGGACTTTTACCTAACTGACACTCAGGGATGGACTTTTACCTAACTGACACTCAGGGATGGACTTTTACCTAACTGGCACTAAGGGGTGGAGTTTTACCTAACTGACACTCATAAATGGACTTTTACCTTACTGGCACTAATGGATAGACCGGGAAGTTACCAGCGAGTATGGTAGGCTATGGGGCCCCTAAAGAGGTAAAATTCTCGCGTAGTTTTGGGGACCCTTTTTCCTCCTGAATTTACAGGAGAACGCTAGATCGAAGACGGTTTAGCACACATGACGTCATATGTAGATTGGGGTTAGAGGTTTTGATGAATGGGTAAGATTATCCATTGATATATTATGTTTGACGGTTTATGGTCAGCAGTCTCTAGAGGTTTTAAGGCCTTTGTTTAAAGATATCTTAAGCACTGGGACCCCTCAAGGCATTGTTTGGGTAATATAAGAGCTAGGCTCTAGAAAGGACCATTTAGCTTTCAATTTCACCAAAATTTTCGCGCTCCCGGGTAGAGAGAACTCACGCGGACCCCCTAGAGTGGGGCCCCTCCAGGCGTTATTTGGGTAATATTAGAGATAAACTGTAGAAATCATCATTTTAACGGTCAATTTTTCCAAAATTTTCGCGCTCCCGGGGAGAGAGAACACACGCGGACCCCCTAGAGTGGGAACCCTCTAGGCATTATTTGGGTAATATTAGAGATATACTCTAGAAAGCATCATTTTAACGCTCAATTTTTCCAAAATTTTCGCGCTCCCGGGGAGAGAGAACACACGCGGACCCCCTAGAGTGGGGTCCCTCATGGCACTGCTTGGGTAATATTAGAGATATACTCTAGAAAGCACAATTTAACGGTCAATTTTAGCAAAATTTTGGCTCTCCCGGGGAAAGAGAAACAACCCAGATCCCCTAGAATGGGGCCTCTCAAGGAACTGCTTGGGTAATATTAGAGATATACTCTAGAAAGCACAATTTAACGGTCAATTTTCCCAAAATTTTGGCTCTCCCGGGAAAAGAGAAACAACCCGGGTCCCCTAGAATGGGGCCTCTCAAAGCACTGCTTAGGTAATATTAAAGATATACTCTCAAAAGCATGTTAGTTATTTCAAACTTTTCGCACTCCCAGGGAGAGAGAACGCACCCGTGGGACCCCTGAAGGCACTGTTTGGGTAATGTAAAAGATATACTCTAGAAAGCACCATTTCACAGTCAGTTTTTCCAAAATTTTCGCACTCCCCGGGAGAGAGAAGGCACCCGTGGGACCCCTCAAGGAATTGTTTGGGTAATATAAGAGAGGTCGGCTATTCGTCCATAAATAATATCGATGTTGTAATGTTGATAGGAAGTGTAAGGTATAAGTTATTTCCCTGTTTAATTAACCCTTTAAATCAAATATATTTACCCAGAGTTAAAACTTGAATCAATATACGTCAAATATTCCTACATTCTAATGTCGCAGGTTAAACAGTTTAATTTAATCCACCTATTAACTTTAACAAACACTCAAACAGCGTAAAATTTATCCCTAATTTGTTTGCGTCAAGCGGTAGTCATCGACGTAGTGGGCCAATCTCAGCTGGTGGCCCGGGGGTGGGCGTTGAGGGGGGGTAGATCTGAGGCTATTTGCTGGTGTGTGTGTGTGTGTGTGTGGGGGGGGGGGATCTGAGGCTATTTGCCCGAAAAATTTCTTTGTCACTTGTATTTTCCACAAAGCTGTGGTGGTTATTTTTTATTTTTAATAATGTATTTTCGTCAATCGGTAGTCATCGACGCAGTGGCCCAATCTCAGCTGGTGTGTGTGTGTGTAGGGGGGCGGGGGTGTCTAAGGCTATTTGCCCGAAAAATTTCTTTGTCAAACGTATTTTCCACCAAGCTGTGGTGTTTTCATTTATTTTTAATTAATTACACTCTGATGTATGGTCTCATTCTCTGATGTTTGTGCCCGATAAACGGAAATACATTGCCCGAAAAATGGGCGGTTCACCGAATCCGGTTTCCCCATCCTCATCATGCAAAAGCTATGCAGAATTAATTAAGAATTCCTACAAAACGTTTCTTGAAATGGGACAGCTCAAAGCTGAGAAAGAAACCGTTTTGAGTTAAATAATTTGCTGCTGATGACCCGATCTATTGGAGCGGTTCCAAATTCCAAATATTATCTCCACGGATGATTACAATATTTCGGACTATATTGGGCGAGAAGGTCATTTTGAACTTCCTAAAGCAATACAAGATTAACGAAAAATTGTGTATTCCACCCAAAGTCAATATTGTTTAAGATGTGACCAGGTTGACATTAAAAATAAAAATCGCATATAACTTTAAAAACTATTAAAATTTACATTTGAATATTTGTGTACGAAACGTGTCAAATTAAATATACATTATGCAAGAGCTAAATCTGTTTATTGCAGGTCTTACTATAGGCCTGAAATGTTATCTAAATTATTAATTAGACATTAATTAACTTATCCAAACCATAATCAACTCTCGATGTCATCGCTAGCCTGCGATATTTACTGGATTAGTTTTCGTTTATGTGTCTGGGTACTCGACTCGGCTATCTTTCAACACACATTATGCAAGAGCTAATCTACCTATTGTAGGTCTTTCTTTAGGCCTTAAATGTTATATAAACTACTAATTAGACATTTATAAACCAAACAAGACCATAAACAACTCTCGATGGCATCGGATACTCGAGATTTTAACTAGATTAGAACGGTTCGCCATTTAGAAATGGTATATAAAACTATTAATTAGACATTTATAACAACACAAGACTATAATCAACTCTCGATGGCATCGGATACAAGAGATTTTAACTAGCTTAGAACGGTTCGCCATTTAAAAATTTAATTTAAAAATGGAAAAGCGAGGCTAAGTCTCGAATATACCAGTGTCCTGGTTACCACAATGCACACATTTTGTCAAAACTACAAACAGTGATAACTTGGTTCAGAGTAAAGTAATTTGAATGAAATTTTCAATATTTTCATTTTACATTATTTATTTTTGAGCAGGTATAACAAGAATGGTCAGCTCTTTATTTAAATCTTACATAATGTATCTTTAACATATCCGAAATAATTATTAGGCGAAATGAAATGGGGTTTAACGTCCTACTCTTCTGCACCTAAACTGGGCTAATTGAAGACGGGCATACGCCATACACTGTGCTATGAAGGAAATTTTGACCGGGCAGCGGCGCTACGGCCTACTCTTATATCGAATTCCAACTGCCAAGGGATCTTTTACGTGCACGCCAATGTGTACACGGGACCTCGGTTTTTCGTCCCATCCGAACGACTAGACAGCTGTCCTTGTCAGGCCCTCCGTCCTGCATCACGGACAAGGGGAAACCACGCCGGAAAATCTAGATGAACTTTCTCGGCAAATGCAGGGATCGAACACCCGACCTCCAGGCTAGCGAGCCAGCGCCTTACCCACTTAGACACGTGATCCCCTATTAGGCGAAAGATGTTGGATGGCTTCTCAAGAGTGCTTTGCGGAAATGTATTTTTTTAAAGCATAAACCAGGAAAAAGATTACTAAAACACTTAAAGAATATTTACAATGGATTAAAAAAAAAATTAAGTAATCGTCGTCATTGAGAAAATGTAAGCATCGCCATATATTTGTGTAGATTAAACATTCTGTGGAGACGGACACATTCTAAAATTTATAAAAAAAAAGAAATAGGAATATCTCATAGGTTAAAGATGGCCGAATATTTTAAGAACGAATAGTTGCATTATATGTGTAGGCTATCGTTTGTGGTTTTATTTGCTGGTTCGCTTAAATGAAAACTGGTCATAAAGTGTATTATATAATATTTCACATATTCCAGAAAAAAAACAAAAAAACTCCGGAATCAAATCTATAATTTTTTCTTAAAAATTTGAAATTGTTTTCGAGTATCTTTAAACATGAGAGAGAGAGAGAGAGAAATGGGGTTTAACGCCCACTCGAAACAAACTAGGTCATTTCGGAACTAACATATGGTTTTAGTCTTTTATTTCAATAATTCGCTTGCGTGTAGGCTCTTTAGTAGTGGGAGGACACCGGGGGACCTAGAGAAAACCCACGAGGTTGGACAGGCAACCCTACTCCTTGTCACGTACAACCGGGGATTCGAAACCACGCCAGTTGACTCAATGACAGGCCTTACGATACACGTGCTAACCATTCGGCCATCCACCACCCCATCTTTAAACATGTGGCCATAGCTGAATCAACATAGATAAAATTACCATATATTTCCGCATATGGTTTTATATTCTGATTTGCGTTATTTAATTCAATGTCTAAAAACTAGAGGTTTACCGGCGTTGCACGGATAGAATACCGAACCGGAAGTAGCATAACTCCGAAACCAGGCCAATGACTCTCCCCGACTTAAGCTGCCCGTATACCCCAAAGGTATATAATACGCGCTTACTTGATTTTATTTCATGGCGTATATATTATGTGGGGGGATTGGGTGGGTGGGGAGAGTCTAGTGTTTTAACACGTGCGCGTGAAATCACAAGATTTGTCATTGATTCATGTGGCGTGGTTTCGATTCATCGCATCAACGTGACAAGGAGTAGGGTCTCCTGTCCAACTTCGTGGGTGTTCCCTCCCACTGCCAAAGACCCCTACGCACAAGCGAATTATTGAAACAAAATTGAACCACATGTTAGCCCCGAAATGACCTAGTTTGTGTCGAATAGACGTTAAAATCTCTCCCTCTCTCTCTCTCTGTCTCTCTCTCTCTTTAGGGAGTTCACACAGCTAACTAATTATTGTGGTTTTATTTTATTCAGATATTTAGCAGCTCATGACGTGGAGGCATGTCGTGCTTACACCTGTGATATTCCTATACCTAACACCTACCAGGTGTATCATCTAGCCGGTGATGAAAAAATTACAATCGATGGAAAGTTAAATGAAAAAGCTTGGAAAGATGTCGATTGGAGTGATTTATTTATTGGTAAAATAATTTTATATTTAAGAAATTTTATATTTGTAAAACAATAATTAATATTTGATCAATTCCCAAGTTTATGGAAATCCCAAACCGACACCCACAGCTTGAATGGAGTGCTAACAGCACCCAGAACTCACAGCTGTGGAATGTCTACAAATTAAATTCAATCTGATTAAAACACGGATCCTATTTCATTTCGTTTTTTTAGTAGTTTAAAATATCATTTTACCTGTGTTCACTACAGTAGGATCTTGAAGATTTGTTAAATAACCCACATTCTGGTTGACCCAATTTATCGTGCGGCACGAGGAACTGTAGGTAGACATTCTCAGAGATAGAAAACAAAACAAAGCAAAAGTAGTATTTCTAAATACCCACTTGCATCACCTACGATGATTGGTTAATCAGATGATTGACGGCATAGGGAAAAGCACCCGCATGACCCCTGGCGCGACATCCTACTACAACCGTAGTGTAGGCCATCGAAAGTATATAAAAAAAACGAAACGAAATATAGATGTGTATTTTAATCGATTGGCATAATCACGTCATTTTCCTAATATGTTTTGACTTACCATTTACAGATATAAAAGGTCCCAATTTCCCCGCCCCCAAGTTTGAGACGAGGATAAAACTGCGATGGGATCATACCCATCTATATTTTGCTGCCTATATGGAAGAGACAGATGTTTGGGCCAACAGAAGTTTACACGATACAACAGGTAAATTGAAATGAGGTTTATCATCCCCGTCAAAACTTTGAGACTATTTGTAATTTGTATACCAATGGATAGGTGGGCTATGCGTGGTGGGATTTTGCCTGGACTGGCGTTGTGTACACGGGATTATTGACCCATCCAAACGACTAGGCACGATATACTTCTTGTCAACTCTCGAAGCGTTACATCTGACTTGTAAAATGTCGGGGAAATTTTTCGGCTCTACTCCGGGATCGAACCCCACCCCACTCCCTAGTTGGTGAGCCAAACCCACAAGCAATTGCTCGACTTTAATCGTTTTTACCGTGCCGAAGAGAAGTGGGCAACCATTTTTTTTAAATTCTGAAATTTGATGAAAAACTTGATTAAACCCAAAAACAGAAAAATCCCAGATAAAACAATAGACCAAGTATTTTCCGGTGTGTAGAAACATCTATACATTTGTTTCTCCTCTATTTTTGTTACTATTGATTTTCTTTATCAAATATATGATAAAAAAAATGGTGGATTACACCGCATTCTTGTAAATATCTACATCACCGTATCTTACCTGAAATTTGCAGAGTTCAGATGTATCGATTCTTGAATTCATCATGGGAAAAGAAATAAAATACAAGTAAATTGAGGTTTAACGTTTTAGTTTACTGCACGAGGATAATAAAGACTGGTATAACCCCATGCTGTGGGTTAGTGCTAAATGATAAGGCCAGCTCAATTTTTTGCCATAGGTCACAAGATGTAAACAGGGCTAACACTAATCCTAACCCTAACCCTGGACCTAGCCCCAATGCTTACCCTAAACCTAAGCTACAATCTCGCCAATAATCACGTGCCCTAACCTTATTTACATTTCATCGACCTTGACAAAAATGGAGCTAGCCTAAAAAATAGATTTAGTCCATGCAGTATGCTATGGAGGAAATGTTTCCCGGACGGCGGTGCCAGAGCCTATTTCGAATTCCAACTATCAAACAGAACGTGATGTTTCTTTCTCAAACTGACGACAACATTTTGAAAATAAAAACTCCAAAAGTCTTTTTAAAAAACCCGTTATGTGCATTCATTGATATTGTTTCTCAGTTAACAAGTATTTTAAAGATACATTATGGGAGATTGGATAAAGAACTGGTAGTTCTCACTATAATAGTTAAAAACTAGATAATGTAAAGGGAATTCGCTGAAAATGTCAGTCAAATTGACCCATCCTGAACCGAGTATTTAGCAATTGAATTTTGGGCCTAGCCTCGATCATTATTTCTAAAGTCGGTACGATAAAAAAAACCCATAGTCTCGATTTTCCACTTTTTTTGATTTTTAAATCAGAAACAGCAGACCGGGTTCTAATCCAGTAAATATCGCAGACTAGCGATGCTATTGTCTGGATAAGTTAATTAAAGTCTAATTAATAATTTAATTAATCATGTTCTGCTATGGGTGAAATTCTGCCCGGACAGCATACTCTTCACTGAATTTCAGCGGTTAAGGGTTCGTTTACGTGCACGACAACGCGTACACGGAGCCTCAGATTTTCGTCCGATCCGAACGACTAGATGGTGTGTTCCCCTCCATGTCCTGCACCACTGACAAGGGGAAGTGAAATGAAATGGGGTTTAACGTCCTACTGTTCTGCTGTTATGCTGGGCTAATGAAGACGGGCATAAGCCATACAGTGTGCTATGAGGGAAATTTTGCCCGGGCAGCTGCACTATCGCCTACTCTTATATCGAATTCCAACTGCCAAGGGATCTTTTACGTTCATTCTTATGTATACACGGGACCTCGGTTTTTCGTTTCTTCCGAAGGACTAGACAGCTGTCCTTGTCCGGCCCTCTGTCCTGCATCACTGACAAGGGGGAACCACGCCGGAAAATCTGGATGAACTTTCTCGACCAATGCAGGGATCAAACACCCAACCTCCAGGCTAGCGAGCAAGCGTCTTACCCACTTAGCCACGTGATCCCCTGACAAGGGGAAACTTCACTGCAAAATCACGAGGACCCCCTAACAGGACTCTCTGTTCAGTTATTCATGCAGTGCCTTGTGACTGTGTTACGTAGACTCAATATATTACTTGCTTTATTTACTGACGGTTTTGTTGATTTAAACTTGAAGTTTTAGACCTCGTAAAAAGACTTTTTATATAATGAAATTAAGTTACCCTAGCTGTGTGAAAACATCAACAACGTGTTATGTTGATTTAATGCAGCCAATCATGTAACAGGAAATCGTGATATGTGTTATTTGTTTACACACATGCTGTTTATTTATCACGTGGATTGGGCAATGCATCTCTCTAAATATTTCATTGAAATATATAATATATACTTACAACAAGGGAAATGAAACGAAATGAGGGTTGGCGTCCTAGTTTGCTGGGGGGGGGGGGGTGGCCGAATGGTTAGCACGTGCGCGCTGTATCATAACGTGGTTTCAAATCCCCGGTTGTACGTGACAAGGAGTAGGGTCGTATGTCCAACCTCGTGGGTTTTTTTCCGGGTCCTCCGGTTTCCCCCCACTGCTAAAGACCCCTACGCGCAAGCGAGTTATTGAAATAAAGAATTAAAACCATATGTTAGTCCCGAAATGACCTAGTTTGTGTCGAGTGGACGTTAAACCCCATTTCTCTCTCTCTCTCTCTCTCTCTCTCTCTCTCTCTCTCTCCTATTTTGCTGCACCAACTGGGCTTGTGAAATCGGGAATTCGCCAGGGTTCTTTTACGGGAGTAAGACGATGGCTCGCTAACTTGGAGGTCCCGTGTTCAATCCCTGCGTTATCCGAGAAGGTTCATCGGAATTTTCCGGAGTGGTTCCTCCTTGTCAGTGGTGCAGGACTGAGGGCCAGGCAAGGGAGAACGTATACTATAGTCGTTCGGATGGAACAACAAAAACCGAGGTCCCGTGTACACATTGGCGTGCACGTAAAAGATTCCTTTCAGTTGGAATTCGATAAAAGAGTATGCCATAGCGCCACTGTCCGGGTAAAATGTCCCACATAGGACACTGTATGACGTATGTCCGTCTTTATTAGCCCAGTCGGAACAGGGCAGTAGAATGTTAAACCCCATTTCACTTCATTTCTTATACACGGCGTCTATCCATACTCGAAATCAAACTACTATATGTAATGTTTCGCGCTTGTTTTCCGTTCCCCTTCCCGACGCTGTTTCTTGCCAATATCTTTCTCCACCGGTCTGCTTCTCTGAGTTAACTACGCAAACTGTAAGTTGTGTCGGGTACTATAGACAAGAACCTTTGGGAGGGTTGAATAAATATTAAACACAAGACAACGGTTTAAACCCATTAGTTAGCTATGGTATCTTACAAGATATAATATATGGGAATTGACACTATAAGTACGATAAATAATAAACTTGGGACAGTAGTTTAAATTAGTTAGCTATGGTATTTTATAACATAAAAATATGATAATTGACACTAAGTACGATAAATATTAAACTTGGGACAGTGGTTTAAACACAATAGTTAGCTATGGTATCTTATAACATATAATGTATGAAAATTGACACTAGGTACGATAAATATTTAACTTGGGGTCAGCGGTTTAAATACATTAGTTAGCTATGGTATCTTATAAGATATAATATATGAGAATTGACACTAGGTACGATAAATAATAAACTTGGGACAGCGGTTTAAACACATTAGTTAGCTATGGTATCTTATAAGATATAATATATGGGAATTGACACTATAAGTACGATAAAAAATAAACTTGGGACAGTGGTTTAAACACAATAGTTAGCTATGGTATCTTATAACATATAATGTATGAGAATGACACTAGGTACGATAAATATTAAACTTGGGACAGTGGTTTTAACACATAACATATAATATATGAGAATTAGCACTTATAAGTAGGATAAAACTTGGGACAGTGGTTTAAAACATTAGTTAGATATGTAATTCTATGTGAGAATTAAGATATTGATAATTTTTATTTTATTTTAGTTTATCAAGATAATGCTATACAGATTTTACTTGATACAAGACAGAGTAATCATAAGTAAGATAAAATATTGTTAATTATTCTCCAATCTGATCAAACTACAGATCTATATTGCGTTTCGTTTTTTTATACTATCAATGGCCCACACTACATGAAGTTCTAACCATTTGTAGAGGTCATACGAGTGGCTTTTGACCCTATGACATTAGACATTGATTAATCAACAAGCGTTAACGTTTCTAGTGGTTTACCCACATTTCCGCGCATCGCACGCCAAGAACTCGCCGTAACAGATCGTTTCATTGGCTAATCCCTCACATGAACTAGAAAGGCGGCTTATATAACGACTCTTTCAGATCCTAGTGTTGTGAAGACGTGTAAAACGAAATTTTGAACTACACAACACGAAACGAAGAAGGATCTGTGTTTTAATCAGTTTGAGTAAGTTCAGTCATCTCTATATACAGAAATATTTAGTCTTCAGTTAACGATACATTATATAAGATTTAGATAAAGAATTGTCCGTTCTTGCCATAACAATTAAAAAATAGATATGAAAAATGAATATATTAAAAATTTCATTCAAATTACTTTTACAGATATAAAGAAATTACCATCAATGCACTTGGTACAATTTCTGATATGATGCTGACCAGAGTGAGTATAGCTTATCTGTTACCGCGGATAGTTACGTAAAGACGTTGCCCTGCCTTTTGGAAATACGTCGGAGAGCACCCTACAGACGTATGACCATCTTCATTAACCCGGGGGGGGGGGGGCACAAACCTTTTTATATTTTCATTTCCTATTATGGCTTGTTTAAATCCTTATACGGCATTTAGTAACTGAACATCTATACTAATATTTGTGACTGTCGTTTGTCTGTCTGTTCGGGGTTGGCGGCTACACTAGGTCTGCCCCGAGTCTGAAATTTGGGGTATAGGGGAAGCTCGGACCGGGGAGTAACATAGGTCAGGTGGCGTTAGTGTACCACTTCCGGTTTCGGGGTTATTACCCCCGAGCGAAGCCGGGCATTCTTCTAGTATGATATAAAACACAAATTTATATGGAAAAGATTCACTGAGTTTATTTCACACTACGTTTCAACAAGCCCCCCTTGTCGTTCTCAATAAAGTAATAACAGTATGATAGCAAGAAGAACTTGTTGAAACGTAGTGTGAAATAAACTCAGTGTTTGTTTTCCATATAAATTTGTTTTTTATATATTATGGTTTGTTTACATACAGTTGTTGAGCTTATCGTTTGTTGTTTTCCCTATTTGTTGGTTGTTCAGGTTTTCTCAGAAGATCATAGTTTTCCATATCATTTCAGCCTTACATGAATGATGGTGAACCGTTAAGTTTTTGGGAAAGTGACGTCAGCAGAGCTGTTTATGTTGATGGACCAATCAACGACCCCAGTTCCGAGAGTAAGAGCCATTTCTCGCTTTTAACCATGTCTATTTAAAAACAAGATCGTTAGAATAAATTCTAAATCTCCACATCGCTAAACTGATCCCTTCTATTCTCAGAATTAATTGTCGTGTTCCCAAATTCCAAATCTCCACAACGCCATACTGGTTCCTTCCATTCTTAGAGTTATTTGTCGTGTTCCTAAATTCCAAATTTCCACATCGCCAAACTGGTCCCTTCCATTCTCATAATTACTTGTCGTATTCCCAAATTCCAATTCTCCACGTCGCCAAACTTGTCGTGTTCCGAATTTCAGTGTAACATATGAATATTTAATGAACACAAACCATAATATGGAACACAATTACTGTTTTAATTAAAGCGATCACTTCCCTTGAAAACGCTGACTATTTGCTTTATTACACTATTCTGTCTATATCGTTTTTTTTAGGACTTCGAATTTTGTCTAATGGTTTGGATTGTTCGTACTTGGTTTTATTTTATTTTACCTCTCAACGAAACGTCGCTTTAATTAAAATTACTGTTTTAATTTAAGCGACGTTTGCTGGAAAACGGTGAGAGAACCCTCAACGAAACGTCGCTTTAATTACAACAACAATTGTGTTCCATATTATTGTTTTGTGTTTATTACTTGTGTCAATATTGCTAAATGCCACTCAAAGAACATACGTATATTTGTAGATAAATTTTGGACAGTAGAAATGTCCGTACCATTTAAAACTTTATTTGCTGGTATATATAGAGAAAATGATTTCCCGTCAGACGGAGAAACATGGCGAGCTAATTTCGTAAGGTGAGATATGTTTGGTTATGTTATCAGGGGTCAGGGGTCAACAATTCACTAAGAGTGCTTCTTCAATTGGATGTTTTAAATCTAGACTTTCCTGTTTAAACCGTGGGGGTTTGGATGGCCAAATCGTTAGCGCGTGCGCGTTGAATAATAATGTCTGTCATTGAGTCAACTGGCGTGGTTTCGATTCCCCCGGTTGTACATGACAAGGAATAGGGTAGCCTGTCCAACCCCGTGGGTTTTCCCGGGTCCTTCGGTTTCCTCCCACTGATAAAGAACCCTACGCACAAGCGAATTATTGAAATTAAACTGAATCATATGTTAGTGTCGAAATGACCTAGTTTGTGTCGAGTGGACGTTACCCCCCCCCTCTCTCTCTCTGTGCGTCGAAAGTGCACAAATGCACTTTAAGCGTGGATTTGACGCCATAGAAAGTGTTTATATTATTATTCTGACACTTGATCATGAGAAATCATTCTGACAAATACCGAGGCTTTTTTGTCGAAGTTCACGTGACCAAAATGTTTAGTTATCCTTCTGTATTAATGATAACTTATGTTGTTTATTTTATTCAGACCAGAATGGGAAACGGAAGTAGTATCAGGGAAGTACCACAAGGTAAAAATTGTTCATTAATTAGAATACGTTGCCATGAATGATTCATTAATCCAGGAATCAATATATTATTATGTCGATTAAATCGTGTTTATATATATATTATATTATTTTAGAGGCTAGATATTGTGTTTATAATATTTTAGAGGTTAGATGTGGTGTTTATATTATTTTAGAGGTTAAATGTTGTGTTTATATCATTTTAGGGGTTAGATGTTGCGTTTATATTATTTTAGAGGTTAGATATTGTAGAGGTTAGATGTTGTATTTATATTATTTTAGAGGTTAGATTTTGTAGAGGTCAGATGTTGTGTTTATATTATTGTAGAGGCTAGATGTTGTGTTCGTATTAGATTTTGTGTTTATAATATTGTAGAGGTTGGATGTTGTGTTATATTATTGTGGAGTTTAGTTGTGTTTATATTATTACAGAGGCTAGATATTTTAAAGGTTGGATGTTGTGTTCATATTATTATAGAGGTCAAATGTGTTTGTATCATTTTAGAGGTTAGATGTTATGTTTATATTATTGTAGAGGCTAGATGTTGTGTTTATAATATTGTAGAGGTTAGATGTCGTGTTTATAATATTTTAGAGGCTAGCTGTTGTGTTTATATTATTTTAGAGGTTAGATGTTGTGTTTATATTATTGTAGAGGCTAGATGTTGTGTTTATATTAGATGTTGTGTTTATAATATTGTAGAGGTTAGATGTTGTGTTTATATTATTGTACAGGTTAGATATTGTGTTTATAATATTTTAGTGGTTGGATGTTGTGTTTATATTATTGTAGAGGTTAGATGTTGTGTTTATATTTTTGTAGAGGTGAGATATTGTAGAAGCTAGATATTATGTTTATATTATTGTAGAGGTTAATTGTTGTGTTTATATTTTTGTAGAGGTAAGATATTGTGTATGTTATTGTAGGCTAGATGTTGTGGTCATAGTATCGTAGAGGTTAGATGTTGTGTTTATGTTATTGAAGAGGATACATAAAGATTACATGCTGTATTTTTATTATTGTAGAGGTTAGATGTTGATGCTAGTTGGTGGGTATGGAGTTCACCAGGTGTATCTAATATTCACCTACCAGACAGGTAATACATTCAGAAAACATCTGCATAAAATATGCCAGTGGAGTTCAGGATGTTTGGTTGTCAAGGGTGTGGGAGGTATCGTGTGGGGGAGAAGAAGCGGTTGGGGGCACCCGATTGAACGTTCCGGAATTAAATTCTCTCAATTCCAAAAATAGTGTCAATAGTGAAAAGGAGAATTTTGATGTACAACGCAAGTAACGACTGCATAAAAATATCTCAACAAATCATGACAGCTGAAAAAAAATATTTGTTACTTTAAATAGATCACGATTCTACTCACACCACCTCAGCTGTCGAGACTGGCAGAACTGTGACAGGGCTGAATTCCATTTCACTTGATTGCAATTTTGTTAATTCGGGACGTTCCGGACTGACAATCGAGCACCCCCTGAGTCTTTTGTTAGGCATCAGTGAGGTTAATGTTGTGATTCAATCCCTCTTCTCGTGACGTTCCAGCTGCTAAATAGTCCGCTGTAATGATAATTTACTACAATAATCCCGAAATAATAATAATAATCTATTTATAAAGCGCTGAATATCCAACAAACTGGTTGCTCAAGAGCACTAGCCTGTTTGTGTGGAATGAACATTACACTTCCCAACCCCACCCACCTCTCAAAAACAAACCTCTAAAATAATTATTTTCGTCTTCCGTACTTCCAACTTTAAACTTATATATTTTATCAACACCTTTGGTTTAAATCACACAACATCTTAAAGATATATATCTTTATAGTTTTCATTATATGAAATGATCGTAACTATGGAAACGGTTTATATAAGCAGTTTTGCTTGTTACTGCATCCTATTCACTTATATTCTCTTAAATGATAAATTGTAAAAACTAATTTTCTCCTGAATAATATAAAATAATATAATAATATAAAAGGAAACCTGCATTCTGCTATTTTTTTGAGGACTGGTTGTTTAATAATTGAATTCATTCGAAACTAATTTGAGATCTAAATTCCATGGGACACAACTCTGTAAACCCTAAGCGGGTGAAGACCAGTAATTATTTCCTCTTTATGTAGCAATTCGTTATTTTTACCATTTCCCTCCTTTTACATGGTGTGTGTGTGGGTGTGTGTGTGTGTGTGTGTGTGTGTGTGGGGGGGGGGGGGGTCAGGACGTGGTAGTTCTAGACCCTCCCATTTTTCTAAGAAAGTAATTCAAACAATGTATTGTAAAGTTAATGTATTCATATGTTGTCATTGTAGGTGGGGATTGTTGCAGTTTTCTAAATCCAAAGTAAATACATCGAATTTTAAACTTGAAAAAGAATGGGTTATTACAAATGCATTACTTGATACATTCAGAGCTGAAAAGGTAAAGATGGTTGAACATAAATTTATTAATTATTACCATTTTTCGGTCCTACTAATAATCGACAATAATCGACAGGAGCGATGATTTATCAGTGGCCCCAAGGGATTGCAAAACTTGATCGACAAGGAAATGAGACGAAATGGAGTTTAACGCCTTACTCTTCTGCTCCTACTGGGCTAAAAAAGACGGGCATACGCCATACAGTGTGCTATGGGGGACATTTTGCCCGGACAGCGGCAATGCAGCCTACTCTTATATCAACTGTCAAGGGATCTTTTACGTGCTTGCCAGTGCGAAGAACTAGACAACTGTCCATGTCAGGCCCCCCACTCTGCATCACTGACAAGGGGGAAACACGCCGTAAAATCTGGATGAACTTTCTCGGCCAATGCAGGGATCGAACATCCGACCTCCAAGCTAGCAAGCCAGCGGTCTTACCCACTTAGCCACGTGATCACCCTGATCGACAAGGAAAGATATAGATGTGACGTAATTTGTCACTTACACTTTTCTTTGATAAATTTTTACACATTTAAATTTTACATCTTCTGTTTTATTGTTACCACAGGCCTATAAACCTGTAACATAGCGATTGACGGATGATTAATCGACAAGGAAAGATATTGATATCATGTCAAAAGTTTACGTAATTTGTCACTCACATTTTTCTTTGATTTATTTTTTGCACATTCAAATTTTACACCTGATTTGCCTTGTTTTATTTCTACCACAGGCCTATAAAGCTATAACCGGGCGGTTTACGGATGATTTATCGTTGTTAGATATACCACCGTACGTGCTGTCTAAACGATGTGTGAAAGATGTACAAGTGACGCTAGATTGGGGAGGATTTACAGCCACGGCTATTCCGAATGATTCGACAATGAAAGAAGGCCATATAAGGACAGACAGATATATTTGGTATGGTGACGAGAAAGAAGAATTTTTCTAAAATCAGTGAACCATGATGTGGATTTAAAACGATGGATTAGGGTGGGGGAGCTAGGAACACTCGCATAATCTGGCTAATTATCTTGTTCCAGTTATGTTTGGATCGCTAGGTCGTTATTTTTCCATGCTCCGCGCGTACCCTTGCATAACATGACAGGACTTCTACTCGCTTCATTATCTTACTCTTTATAAAACATAGGATACTACTTTGCCGTGGATACGCCAGCTAGTTTTGGTACATTTTACTGACAATGTCCAAATTGCTGTTACATGGACATTACTTTGTTAGATACGTCGGCTATTGATACATTTCCCTGACAAAGTCCAATTACTATTATACTGGGGCCTGTTTCACGAAATTTTAAATATGATCAAATTCAAATTTTAGTAATTTGATTGGATATTATTAGATTGACTTTAGTTCTTAGCCAATCAAAATTGAAGTATCTACTAAAATTTGGATTTTATCTTTAGTTAAGATTTCGTGAAACATGGCGCTGTTTGTCAGTTATAAACTTCGCCATGGATACGTCGGCTATATAATTGTTACATTTCCCTGACAAAATCCAATTACTATTACACTGTTTTGTCAGTTATGTACTTAAATGTATGTCAGTTATGGGCCTACACACGTTAATGTACTTTAGTATCGATTGTATATTGTATTTATCCTCTTTTGAATGACGAACACGATACTGGCCCTGGTTTTCTTAGTACATACAATTGTTGTTAATAGCTGATATAAATGAACGGGGTTAAATAGGGTAATAAAGAGTTATTTCTCTAGAGAACATATTTAATTTAGGATGTGTTACGGTCGGAAATTCCCACACGGGAATTCCCTAACCCACAATTCCTGATAGTTTAGGATGTGTTACGGTCGGAAATTCCCACACGGGAATTCCCTAACCCATAATTCCTGATAGGAATGACGTCACCAAAACACCAGAAGACAAAAGAACAATTAGTATTAATTAATGAAGTTGGTCTTTTGATTGAAGTGATACTTTATTTGCTTTATATATAGACTCTGTTAATTATAATTCTGGACAATGGTTTAAACTCAGATCTGTGTTCCTCACTACACGATAAAGCACAAATTCTTCGCACACTGGTCAATGAGCTTGTGATACCCAATATTGAAGACAAAAAAACATTTTACCATTGGTACACGAATCGTGTACCAGAATGCGCTTCAGCGCCATTTGTAACAAGGGACTCGAACAACGAGGCTAAACATATTCGACTAGTCATGTCAAACTGTGACGTCATATTCTTATGTAGAGAGCATGCGCAATAAACACTACTGGTGTAGACTTGAATAACCAGAGGCTAGGAATTGCCATTTGTTTGAGGCGTCTCGCGTATTTCGCCGAACATAACTGATAAGAAATTAAAGTAAAAAAGGAAACGATTAAATGTTAATATACATTCATATAACATTATTTTAAGCTTTGCGATCCATTTTTGTCATATTCTGGTTCCCAAATATTAGCGATTTAGCTCCTTTAACTGACATTCCATAAACTCCAATGTGTTTTATTTTTTAAACAGTCACGTGTCCATCGATAGTGTACAAAGAAAACTCTATGTTAATTTTATTTTGTATTTCTATTAAATAAAAGGTTTTGAGATTAATAAAAAAAAACCATTTATGCATGTGTTTATTATGTTATGGCTATTATAAATCCAATCTGGTTAAAACACAGATCCTGTTTCGTTTCGTTTTTTTATATTGTTAAAAATTTCCTTTTACTTGTCTTCACTACACTAGGATCTGGAAGAGGTTTTAAATTACCGGTGTTTTGGTTGAAATGAGAGATTAGCCAATGAAACGTTCTGTTATGGCGTGCCATGCACACGGAACTGTGGGTAAACCACTAGAAACGTCAACGCTGGTTGATTAATCAATGCCTGACGTCATAGGGTCAAACGTCTTTCGTAGGACCCCTGATAAGACCTTCTAGTACAACTTGTCAGATCAATATGTAGTGTAGGCCATCGAAAGTATTAAAAATACCCGAAACGAAACGAAAGATAGATCTGTAATTTAATGAGATTGTTGTAAATCGGTACACAAATCCAAATCAAATTGTTTGGTTAACATAGAGAGTTGTTCACTAAAAACAGACTGAAAATTGGTCGCCCCCCCCCCCCCTGCTCAGCTACATAATTCTTTTTGTAAATCAACACTTTTTATGAGAAAAAATTCTCGGCCGTGTGCTTTATCCTTTATCGTCAGATGCGGGACAGGATGGGCACTCAAAGCACGAGATAATGATATAGACATTATGTGATATCACAATTAATGCTTTGCATCCATGAAATTGAATCACAATGTCATTGTATTAATTCATAATAAAAATTGACGTCAAACGAGGTGTTGAATTTCTCTGTTTAAAAAGCTCTTCATTAGCCCAGTCGGAGCAGAACAGTATGACGTTAAACACCATTTCATTTTATTTCATTTCTGGTCATTTTCTACTTGAAAGGACTAGTACAACATTGTATCATCATTTCCACGTGAAACGACGCAATTACAATATTGTTTCATCATATCGGATGGGACCAAAAACGAGGTTCCATGTATACCATATCAGTTGGAAATCAAAATAAGAGTGGGCAAAAGTTCCAGCATGACACACCGTATTATGTCCGCCATTATCGACGCTGTTTTTGCAGAAAAAAAAACGCTTAACTTATTTGATATAATATACCTCTATATTTATCACTGTACCTTGAAGCTACTCGATTAATAATAATAAAAAAGATACCTGTATATTGCTCACCGCTTTTCTAATAAATCTATATATTTAATGTGTATATATCTATAATTATGCATATTATCAGGCTTATATATCAACCTGATATTAAATCAGCATGACATCAGCATTATTATTATACGCATTCTATAACAAAATTAAAAAGTATGTTGATGTATTCACCGATTGTATTTCAAATGACAACACGTGACTAAATAGCTTTTATACGTGCTCAATCGTTGAGATAAAATCAAGTAACGAAGAGTCAAGGGCATAGCCGTCGGGTTGTGTAGAAAAGTTTTCTGTCCTTCATCAATTTTCAGGTTTTTTCAATTACCCAGATAGATAGAAAACCGTTTACTTTACATCCACCAAAACCCCCGCAAGAGCTAAATCTGCCTATTGCAGGTCTTTCTTTAGGCCTGAACTGTTATATAAACTATTAATTAGACAATTTTATTAACAAAACAAGACCATAATCAACTCTCGATGGCATCTGATACTCAAGATTTTAACTAGATTAGAACGGTTCACCATTTATAAATTTGATTTAAAAATGGGAAAGTGAAGCTACGTCCCGAATATACCAGTGCCCTGGTTACCACATTGCACATATCTTCTCAAAACTACAAACAGTGATAACTTGGCCCAGAATGAAGTAATTTGAATGAAATTTTCAATATTATCATTTTACATTATGTATTTTTGAGCTATTATAGTAAGAATGGTCAGCTCTTTATCTAAATCTTACTGGTTTCGTGAGGTACAGTCATACGCACTAAGCTACCCCCCCCCCTCTCGGTCTGAAATAAAAAGCATTAAGTGGTGTTACGTGTTCTAGAAATGCACATATTTCGGGTTACAGGCGACGGCGCCGGTAGTCTGCGAAAGGCGAAGGAGCGAAGCTTACGACGAAGGACCCCGACCCTCTCCCCAACAGCGTTTAACTGGCGCAAATATTGATAGTGGGAATCTAGCGTTAAAATGCGCATACTTCCGGTTACAGACGACGGCACCGGTCGTCTGCGAGAGGCGAAGGTGCGTAGCTTACCGTGTAGGCCCCACCCCCTCCCCAACCGCGTTTTACTGGCACGAATCTTGATAGTGGGAATCTAGCATTAAGGTGGTTATTAACATCTTCTATTTCTATAGTAACACCTCACTGGTTTGCACGAATAAAATGAAAAGTCAGATCATATTTTATTCTCCATAACCCCGTCACGTGTGTAAAAATAAAATAGATATTTGAGTAACGTCCTTGGTAAACAAGTATGCCAGTAATAATAATATAATAATACATAATATAAAGAAGACGACGTGTGAAATTGTATACGTTATGTATAACATCAACGATAAAGATATGGTTGGTGTAATTCATTATTTATACGTTTGGATCATGACGTGACTTTCAAAATTTGTAATCACCAGAAGCCTTTAATGAAGGGTGTTTCACATTTCACCGGTGTCGTCCTACGATAATACATCTAGAAATATCAGATAAATTGATACATAAAATTGTCCCGTGATGCATAGGCGTACGAGCTCGATGAATGTTTGAAAATTAAACTGCCGCAAACGCGTTTTCCTGCTATTCTAACCCGTGAATACAGCAACTTCAATGTGGTCCAGTATAGCCGACATTAGGTGACTTACATGAATCCAAGATCCCAAACAAGCAATCAATCGTCTCGGGGTATGGGGGACACGCGCTCCCCGACAAAATTTTAAAAAATGTTACCGCCGCAAATGCGTTTTCTGCTATTCCAGCCCGTGAATTAAGCAGCTTCAAAGTTTCCAATCGGTTTGCAACCGAAATCCGTCTCTATGCCGACCAGAATTCCAACCATCCAATCAGACTGTTGCGGTTGCGAGGCCCGAAAAATGTCGCACAAAGTAGAGTGGCTCCGGACAAAATGCTTTAATCCATAGTCAATTGAGTACAAATTCGCGGTATTCAATTAAAAGAAAAGTGGTGTTTTATTAGATTTCGGGCACTTTATTTTATCAACTGGATGATATAATCATTTTTGTTTTCATTTTACTCATTTGCCCGAAAAGTCAGATTGCCCGAAAGTTAGGGAGCTGTCCCCCTACCCCCCTGGCGCGTACACCTATGGCTATGGGTATCCGAATGGTATAATGATGCCACTGCTAAATACCCCTATGCAAAAGAGAATTGTTAAAATGAAGTTGAATCATATGTTAGTCCCGTAATAACCTAGTTTGTGTCGAGTGGACGTTAAATCGCTCTATCTCTATACCCTCTGTTTGTACGCACGTATTAGCTGCACTATAATTATCTGTTTAAAATATATGAAATTTTACATTTTCTGGGAATTACACACTGAGTATAACCACAATAAAGGGAATAATTAAACATACATTATGCAAGAGCTAAATCTGTCTATTGCAGGTCTTTCGTTAGGCATGAAATGTTATCTAACTTATTAAATAGACATTAATGAACCTATCCAGGCCATAATCAACTCTCGATGGCAGCGCTAGCCTGCGATCTTTAGTGGATTGTAAGCCGATTTACTGCATAACTTTCCTTCTCGATTAAACGATTAAATGGATAATCGAGACTGTGCTGTTTATCGTACTGACTTTAGTAATGATGACCGGGGCTTATGGGAATTTCAGTCGCTTAGTTCTCGGTTCATCGTGGATCAATTTGAATGAAATTTTCACCAAATTGCCTTTAGATTATCTAGTTTTTAACTATTATAGTGAGAACTACCAACTCGTTACCGAATCTCCCATAATGTATCTTTAAGTAACGATCTAACTGTGCACAGAGAATTTTCTGGGAATAACACACTGGGTATAACCCAAATAAAGCAAATAATTAAATAAAGATCTTACTATGCACAGGGAAAATCATTGATATGAGGAAGATTGAAAACAGTTTAAATGTGCGTACATTTATATTTCATGTAGCACATAGCCCTATCATGACCCACAACGTTTGGAAAATGTTTCCTTATTGTTTGTTAGTTTGTGTTTCATCCTAAGTAGAGTCTGTATCACTACAGGTTCGGGACTGTACAGCGTAGTGGATGTTTACTGCTAGCCCTGGACCCATTCACGTGATCCGATATGTACGTTTGTTGTTTGGGAGGTCGGTATATTGTGTCTTGTTCCTAGATTTGTGTTTGGTGACGCCCCCTGCACTCACTAATAGGACGCAGACCACCATTAATTTCCCCATTGCCATTAATGTTAATTCTAGTCTCCTTGTCCAACGTTTCTCTAAATTTACGATGGGCTGAACGTTTTCTACTGGAACGCCTTACTCACTGAGCGGTAGTCGGTTAGATTACATGTTTTCACCGCCAAGAACTAAAACTATTTTACTACGAAGAAAAAAAGTTGAATAAGCATCTGCGCCATCGCCTGTGCAGGATTATTTCACGGCGTCAGCTGTACCTAACCAGAAACCAGCAGTCATCGTGACACGCTGACGACCGCCAGTCCTGATTAGACCTGTTTTTGCAGAAAAAAAAAGTTTAACCCCATTACACGTTATTCATTTGTATTTGATATCTGTAGATAGTGCTTATCTTGAAGGTATTATATATATTTAATGTGGATACATATTGATTACTGAATTATTTTCAGTTTAATGCATGCGGGGTTACCGATAAAAAGCTGATATATGAGCCTGACATCAGCGTTATTATTACAATCATTGAAAAACAGAATTTAAAAATATTTTGATATATTAAGTTGTACTATAATTGACATTTCACATTTGCTGGGAATTACACGCTGGGTATAACCAAAACAAATAACATAATTAGATCCTGATCTATAGAGGAACTAATTAAACCGGTGAGATAAGCCATAATCATTCTTTTTCAGCACCAAGAACTAAATCAGTTTTAATACGAATAGAATTAAAACGGTATAAGTATCTGCGCCATCACCTGTGCATGGTTATTTCACGGCGTACTATGAATCAGTATCAGCAATTTTAACATGTTGACGTCATGTTCAAGTCCGTTAATCGATGCGTAATTTTCCAAAGGAAGCGCGTGCTTGAATTTGTGGAGTTTCGGGCTTTTCTTGTACTGAAGAGCGTCGCCTGAAGATTACCAAGTCCCTGCTTTAAACCATATAATGTGGCAATCTGTTTCACAGAAGTAATGCCAAAGCCTCTACCACTGTCTAAGATGCCTGACCTTTATAAGTTCAAGTAGGCCTTCTACCTGTGACGTCACAATTTACGGCGTCGATCATTGCCTTAATAGTGCGCGTTCATTGTTACGTAAGAGTTAGTAGCGTAAACTGCTCCGGGCAGAATATACCCATTTACACTAAATAGGAAATATATACTTTAAACATATTTAATTATTTTTCTGGTACTTCAAAAACGTTACTATGGCGAGCTAATTAAACCCACAATATATACTTTAAACGTCTTTATTTATTTTTCTAGTACTTCAAAAAAGTTACTATGGTAAGCTAATTAAACCCACATGGATGTCATTCGTCTCAGTGATTGTAGCGACCTAACGAATATTCACTGCTGATCGGTGTGGTAATGCGTCAGTGGTCGTTTACCTTAACGTTAGAAATACTCGGAAAAACTACTACAAGATTTTACTAAGTACATGACCCAAGTGACAGTTGACCTAAACCCGAATTAATATGCACGCTAAAAAAATACTACTAAAGAAATCTGTATGTATAATGTATACAAATACCTGTCATCTTATAATGAATAGATAAAACGTTAACACATTGCACTTATATAAAACCTATATCTTCTCTCACCTGTCTGTCACAACCGATGATCCTGATTGATGTTTCTGTGACAGGCACAAAGTGTTTAACTCACCTGGGCGACAAAATCAAAGGTAAGGCCAAACATAAAGAATTTGTTTGTTTTTGTACGACCTGAATAGTTGTAGGTTAAATCATAGTGGGAATTCTTGAACGAAAAATGGTCATCACATGTAAAAATATACACATACGGATCTCACGATCCAAACACAACCCAAGCTGCATTAGGTGTAGTCATTCGTGAATTTAATGTTAATATATTAAAAAATGCTACCAGATGGATGTTCCATCTATACAGCAAAATTAAGGGCAATATCCACAGCTCTTAAATTGCTTGTGTCATCCACCGTTCAAAGAGCAGTCATTGTTTCAGACACCCTTAGCAGCATAAAATAAATAATATATGACAAAAAATCACCTAGACTAGAAATTGTTCAGATTATTTGAGCAACAATAACAGATAGTGTAAGTTTCCCCTTGTCAGTGGTGCAGAACGGAGGGCCTGACAAGGACAGCTGTCTATTCCTTCGGATGAGACGAAAAACCGAGGTCCCGTGTATACATTAAAATGCACGTAAAAGATCTCTTGGCAGTTGGAATTCGATATAAGAGTAGGCGATAGTGCCGCTGCCCGGGCAAAATTTCCCTCATAGCACACTGTATGGCGTATGCCCGTCTTCATTAGCCCAGTATAGGAGCAGAACAGTAGGACGTTAAACCCCAATTCATTTCATTTCATTTCAGACAGTGTAAATGTTTATTCTATTGAAATGGGGGAAACCTGCAGTTTTAATGTATGGTTAAAAGTTGCTGAAATGCGAAAGCGGAAAGAGGACAACCGGTTTTAACTGTATAGTTAATGTTGCTGAAAGGGAAAACACCCCAGTTTTATCTGTATTGTTAAATTTGCCGAAAGGAAAAGGGGGAAACACCGGCAGTTTTAATTTTACAGTTAAAGTTGCTGGCCTAATATAAATTACATATAATCTTGCCCGTCAAACATGACTGACCGCTCTGTCAGGCTTAATGGGAAACCCTTGTTTGCCATAACGGGCTCGATGGAACCGTTCGTTAATCCTTTGGGAGGTTGGATGTCTGAATGGTTAGCGTGCGCGCGCTGTATCATAACGTCTGTCATTGAGTCGACTGGCGTGGTTTCGAATCCCCGGTTGTACGTGACAAGGAGTAGGGTCGCTTGTCCAACCTCGTGGGTTTTCTCCGGGTCCTCCGGTTTCCTCCCACTGCTAAAGACTCCTACGCGCAAGCGAATTATTGAAATAAAATTGAACCATATGTTAGTCCCGAAATTTCTCTCTCTCTCTCTCTCTCTCTCTCTCTCTCTCGTTAATCCTTGTCTAATGGTAGTAGTACTTGGTTGATTTTAATTAGTTTTATCAATGTCCAAATGGGGTGGGGATGAGGAACTGTTTCGACAAATTCACAAATTATCCTGTGCCAGAAGATGTCTACAACTTATTGATTTTTTTAAAGATGTTACTTTTGATACATTATGCAGGAGCTAAATCTGCCTATTGCAGGTCTTTCTTTCTGTGCCAGAAGATGTCTACAACTTATTGATTTTTTTAAAGATGTTACTTTTGATACATTATGCAGGAGCTAAATCTGCCTATTGCAGGTCTTTCTTTAGCCCTAAAATGTTATCTAAATTATTAATCAGACGTTAATTAGCTTATCCAAACCATAATCAACCCTTGATGCCATCGTTAGCCTACGATATTTACTGGATTACAACCCGATCTGCTGCTCAACGCTCACTGATAATTAAATCCAAAACTGGATAATCGAGACTATTTTTTTGTTATTGTACCGAGTTTAGTAATGATGATCGATGCTAGGCCAACGTTTTCAGCATATTCCCTTTACATTATCTAGTTTTTAACTATTATAGTGGGAACTGTCAGCTCTTTTATCGAAATTCCCATAATGCCCCTTTAATCTATACGAAAATGCTAGTGTGCCAAAACAGTCCAAGATGACCCAAGTTTCTAATACATATCTAATAAACTAAGGCTTATCAAACAGATGTTGTTGTTCACAATTTGCAACCCACGTTTTGTGTGCTGGTATAACAAAACATCAAATCAAATCTATTGGGTTTTTCCAATACATTCTCGGGTATGAAAAGTTCAACATTTAATCAATGCCAGATTGTAAAACATCAATACTTCTCCATAAAGGTGCTCATTGACGTCCTCGCATAATTTAAGCAGGCGGTCCCACGTGACCTCATTGTTTACCTTCGAGCATTGTTTACCTGTACATTTATTACGTCCTGGCTAGAAATGGCTCCACTATTGATGTCTTACGTCTTACACCAGCCACAGTAGTGGACCGTCCTAAGGCCTTCCTTTGCGCAAGTTTTGTAGTCATTTGACTACAAAAAAGTTACTGGCCTATAACTCCCTTAATTTCCAATTACACGGACCCCAAAACTGTACTGTACATAGCTTAACATAGAATAAACCAATTCTCATTGAAATAAAGGTGAAACCTTACCGCATAATTATATGATTTGATTTAAACCAACTGCTATGCGAATTTTTTGTTCAGTTAAAATGGCGGCCGTACCAGAATCACATGTTTATATCACTCGAAAATACAGAAAAACTGTTCGGTATGATAAAATTAAGATTTCTGTGTTCCACTCTTCACTTTTTGTAACATAATCATGCAAATTATGATGATATGTGTTGAACAAATTGCAACTGAACCTAATTTTACTTGCGTAAAGGGTCGAATAGTGTATCAGTTGCAGCCGTAGATAAGAATTATCTCGGCTAAAAATTGCAGCTACGTCCTGGTGTGTTGACAAACGTTAGTTTATGTCGCTGAAATGGAATTTAATCCCGATACGTTGAACTACGGTTCTCTTACCAATGATAAGAACATGTGGGACCGAGTTTTTAATAGCGACGCCTGGTGGGAATTCCTTCAGCGAGGACGCCCATTGCGATCATAATATTAAAAAAAATCTAAGATTACAACAAAACATTGAGATGATATATAATATGAAAACGTGGTAATTCTAAAGTTATTTCTAAACATATAGCAATATAAAGAACACCGTTTTAAAAAGTGCAAAAATAACTTTACATAATAATAATTTTGATTTCACATGCCATTTAATCTAGAAATATAGTGATGAAACCACACCCTCAAGTGTGAAATGTGACTAGGATGTCGTTTTAAATTTATAAGATAGGAATGAGGAAGCATCTTATCGTACTTTCTTATCGCCCCCACCCATTGGGCGGCTTAATGTTATAAAATAAAATAAAACCAAGTACGAACAATCCAAACCATTAGACAAAATTCGAAGTCCTAAAAAAACGGTATAGGCAAAATAGTGGTTCAGTTAAGTAGTGTGGTTTCGATTTTAGCCTGTACGTGATAAGAAGTATAATAGCCTGTCTAACTCGTGGGTTTTCCCCATTAACCATACACCTATATCTTAATCATAACATGCCATTCCACACTGTAATCTATTTTCGTTTAACTTAATTATTTGTAGCCTGTTGCCACAGAGATGATAGCAGAACAGCTAAACACAAATAAAGTTTAAAGACCACAGCGTTTTCTCCATAACTTATATATATATTATACTGAGGGAGAGCGAGAGGAGAGAGAGAGAGAGAGAGAGAGAAAGAGAGAGAGAGAGAATAATTACAGTACAGTCAATGCGTGCGTAAAAAGGGAGGGTAGAGATTTAGAGAGGTCATTTCGGGACTGACATACGGTTCAACTTCATTTCAATAATCTTCTAGGGGTCTTTAACAGTGGGAGGAAACCCACGTGGTTGAATGCCTAACCCTGTTAAATTATAAGGTCTATTAAAAGGGGATGACTAGATCGCGGGTTTAATAGTCCGTAACTGTACTAAATACTATAAATGTGGGTAACAAAACAACCAACGGGGCCCACTAGAGGTTTAAGACGTTTTGTCAATAGCGTGGTCGGGGTACAAAATTTTCGGGAATTAAGTGGGGGGTGGGAAGATGTTTTTTGTTATGATCTATGGGTGCAGTAGTATCCCCCATGGAGTTACCCATCTCTACCCCTTGGGGAAAAATTTTGGCGCCATTTTGAATGTTGGCTCCACCCAATCGCGTATGAGAGCACTAATACCTCAATAACTTGTGAATATTGAACTCTAAACCTAGCAAGTATGGTGTCTACCTATAGGTAACCGATATTAAGGTCAACGGTTAAGGTCGAAAGTATGAACAGTCACAGTCAGCAGACTAGTGAACATTCAACGTCGTTATCAAGAAAACAAAAGTTGTGTCCACCTCGTGACTTATAACACGAAACTTTTAATTGTGCTCTATTTTGAAGAATCTAAATTGACCTATCATTCAATTATTTCGTCTAATTTGGGCTTTGGATTAAGAGCAATTTAGATAAATTTTGTGCAAACGAAACAGCCAGTGGGGATGTAAAAACGGGTTGTATTTCTATCAATCATTTACTGACGTTCATATGGAGGTCAATACTTGCAATACAAGTGTTCTGTGCTATGTATGGAGCGTAATGCACGGCATAATTATAACGTTTAACCTATTAATGCCCTGGAGTATAGACATATTAGCGTACGCATTACAAGGTTAAAAGTTAGAATAATGTCATGCATTCCGCTTCATAAAAGAGAGAGAGAGAGAGAGAGAGAGAGAGAGAGGGGGGAGAGGGGGAGGGGTAACGTCCACTCGACACAAACTAGGTCATTTCGGGACTAACACATGGTTCAATTTTATGTCAATAATTTGCTTACGCGTATGGGTCTTTAGCAATGGGAGGAAATCGGAGGACCCGCGAGGTTGGACAGGCGACCCTACTCCTTGTCATGTACAACTGGGGATCCCAAACCACGGCAGTTGACTCAATGACATTCCTTATGATACAGTGCGCACGTGCTAACCATTCGGCCATCCAATCCCCCTGTGCTATAAGGGAAATTTGCCAGGAAAGTGACGCTACAGCGTACTCTTATTTCACCCGCAGAAAACCCACGAAGTTGGACAGGCGACCCTACTCCTTGTCATGTTCAACCGGGAATCGAAACCACACCAGTTGACTCAATTACAGGCCTTATGATACAGCGCGCACATGCTAACCATTCGGCCATCCAACCCCCCAATTTGGATTGAAATTGACAACTTATAAGTAATTTATGGACTTGTTTTATGTATTTATTATCAAAAAGCCCCATCCATTATTGTATAGTTTCAAACCCAAGCATAATGTGTTTCTTCGTTCCTCATTTTCAGAATGTTATCAAATTTTACACGGCTTAATTCACATTAATATTTACCCAAATGAGATTTAACATTTAAATACGAATATCCTTACAAGAACATCAATCAAAATACCAACGATACTCAAATAGGACTAAGATTGTCATTCTCATTTTTTGTTCTAGGCCTTATTTTGCATATTTTCCGGTTTTGTGTCTCAATTAAACGGTAGAAGGGAAATTTGACCCGAGGTGAATCCAACATGACCGCTCCGGCATATTAAGTAATCTATTTGCGCGTTGGGGTTAGGGTTAGAATTATATGGGTTACAATTATAAGGAATAGGAGAGTTCCGCAATCAATTTCTGAATAAAATATTGCATAAGAAATAGTAATAATAATAATTACATATGGCGGCCATGTTGGACTCAACGTGGGTCACAATTGCGCTAATTATAATGATTTATGAACTTGGATATGTACTCAAAATTGTCATTTATTTTATTCAGCATCTTTCTGTATATTCTCTGTGTGTCTTCTCAAACCAAAATAGATATAATTTTAATTAAATTATAAAAGATTTATCAATTGCCTATACAATTATTTGACCGAGTCTATCCATTTGATATCGTTTCGTTTCAATTTCCTTGTCTAATATTATGCCAGGAAGTAAAGATACATTATGGGAGATTAGATAAAGAGCTGACAGTTCTCTTAAAATAGTTAAAAACTAGATAATGTAAAGGGAATTTGCTGAAAATTTCAGTCAAATTGATCCACTCTGAACCTAGATTTTTGTGATTGAATTTTCGGCCTAGCCTCGATCATCATTACTAAAGTCGGTACGATAAAAAACATAGTCTCGATTATCCATTTCATGATTAAATCATGAATGGAAGTCGAACAGCAAATCGGAACCTAATCCAATAAACATCGCAGGCTAGCGATGACATCGAGGGTTGATTGTGGTCTGGATAAGTTAATTAATGTCTAATTAATAATTTAGATAACATTTCAAGCCTAAAGAAAGACCTGCAATAAGCAGATTTAGCTCTTGCATAATGTATGTTTAACTTTGAAATGATATTTTTATGAATAGAGTCACTGATCAGATAAAAATCAAATATATGACATTCATAGTATACACGTACTGTTAACGCGGTTTAGTCATACGAAACTGGGGACCCGCGAGAGAGTGAACGAAACTACCATGGTTTCTAATTTATTGTACCAGTTCTATTGATGCGCCATTATATTATGCCAGACTCTAATGTAGGAAGTCTATATAATTAAACGATACTATATGATTAACGATCTATCTTCATTTATTGTAATTGTACCAGGAGGGGTTGGATGGCTGAATGGTTAGCGTGCGCGCGCTGTATCATAAAGTCTGTCATTGAGTCGACTGGCGTGGTTTCGAATCCCCGGTTGTGTGTGGCAAGGGGTAGGGTCGCCTGTCCAACCTCGTGGGTTTTCTCCGGGTCCTCCGGTTTCCTCCCACTGCTAAAGACCCCTACGCGCAAGCGAATTATGTAAATAAAATTAAACCATATGTTAGTCCCGAAATGACCTAGTTTGTGTCGAGTGGACGTTAAACCCATTTTCTCTCTCTCTCTCTCTCTCTCTCTCTCTCTCTCGTAATTGTACCAGTTCCAGCAAAACATTTATTGTTCATTCACCATTTGAGATACAAAACGTCCATTATGCCAGACCTCAATGCTTACAATCTGAAGTATTAAACGATAATAATTTACAATGTATTTCTAATTTATTGTACCAGTATTTCACCATTTGAGAAAGCAGCTGAAAAAAAACAAACAAGGTGAAACAAATTTGTGGATTGAGTGAACACCAAAAGAAATGACACGCATCACAAAGGAAGAAAGGGATTCAAAAGAGAGAAAAAACGTCGGTACGATTTTTACAAGTTGATGGATGAGAAAAGATATTGTCTGTAGTAATGGTACATGTACAATACTTAGCTTTAATAAAAAAAAACATGTTACATACAAATAACTTAAAGAAATGATTTTATCAAGGGGTAAAATAACTGGTTGGTTAAACGTATATAAGGCTGGAAGTAATCTGTAGTTAGCATTCAGAAGACAACAACGAAACCTACAGACAAGCAGTATTCGACTAGTATCAAGTCTATAAACCACGTAAGTTGTTACTTTATTTAATTACTGAAACACAACCAAATATTCCCAGCAAAAGTCAGGTACAGGTAATAAGTAGGCACACCAATCTCGTCCACGAGAGTCCAAGAGTCGAATACTTACATTCGACTTCTAGGAAGAACCTTAGGGAATTTTTCAATGTCCGTTTCCTGTTTCGTGTGGAGTTTGAAAGTACAATATTCCAAGTTATTCGAAATATACATTGACGGTTACGTAAACGACCTAAATGTCTCTTTAAAGCGGACCTAGTAAAGTTAACCGGATGTCAGTCCCAAAATTTTCAATACAGACGGAATATAAAATCCAATAACATTTTAAACCATGTCAAAGAGATTGTCTCATTTTAACATCGTTATAACATTGTTTATAATCATTTCAGATCAAAATGAAAGTAGAAATGATTTTAGCGTTCATTGTTGTCTTGGTAACTATATCGTTAAGTAATGCTGGAAATTCGAACGAAGGTGAGTTCTGTAATCTCAAATATCCAACTCTTAATTGAACAAAAATATCTAAAATGCTCGATTAGTGTTATATGTTTTCATAGCGGTTGTGTGGGTTGGTAATCCGTACATGACGTGGTATAAACCCCACAAGGGTCAAGGTTAAACAAATGAACTTATCGTTTATGAATGAAAATAGACAAGACCCAGTTTGAAATCATTTTGTAATTACAAGTTTTCCATTGCCTAGTATTATTTACCCCACACTCGCGGTTTTATTAATATTCAAAAATGTTTTTTCTTTTGTTTATCAGATCCGGATAGGCAAAACTTTGGTGGTGGACTTTTCCCTGGAAATGGTTTCTTAAAGAACCCATTCTATCTAGCGCAACCATTTCGGCCAATGAACCGATTTAACAGATTCCCCAACCGATTTGGTAATCCACGATTTGGACAAAATAGATGGGCAGGTCAAAATAATTTCTTTAATCCAGGAAGTTGGGGAGGAAACCAACGATCTGTTAACCCATATCAGATTGCTGGCCCTAGCAATAACTTTATCTGGTAAACATTTTGAAGATGGGTGGAAATGATCAAGATGTAACTATTCTTATTGTAAAATGAATATTATATGTATTCCATATAACTGATCTGTTATATTGATCTCATGATCTGTAATATTGATTGATATGTACTTGATTGATCTGTGATATTGATTGATCTGTAATATTGGTTGGTCTGTAATATTGATTTGTAATATTGATCTGTAATATTAATTGGTATTTAATATTGATTGATCTTTAATATTGATTGATCTTTAATATTGATCTATTTTAAATATTAGTGTGCGATTAAATAATCAAAAATTGTATTTGCTGTTTTTTGTAATTGTGTAGTAGTGTATATTTTCACATATAATTTGCATATGTATTTTATTAATAAGGTTTAAATTGCGTATTTTATTTTAAAACTAAAGTAAGATTTCCTTGTTGACATTGATAGATAACAGCTTAACTCTGTTATGTAAGAATATTGACGGATTAAAGAAACACTTGAAGAGTCCTTTATTGTGTATGATTTTAGACTGGTTTTAAGTATAATTAATGGTGACGCGTAAGACTTTTCAAACAATACGCTGGGATTAACTGGAGGCAATATAATTACTCAATATGACACGTGAAGGATTGAGTTAGGTAAGATTGTCTTTAACCAATCAATGACCAAGCCTCTGGTTTTCTCTGGATATTTTAAACATCCACCAATTGAATTCCTACAAGATAACTGGGCGTGTATATTCGGAAATTCAAGCCTTTAAATTCGTGGACAATCGTTAAGTCTTCAGGAGAAGTACCCAAAGAATGGCGGAAAGCCAACTTCATCCCTCTTCCAAAACCAGGTAAAGAGAGAACAAAGGCAGAGTCCTATCGACCAGTAAGCTTGACATCCACACTGTGCAAAACCTTGGAAACAATGGTTAACATACGACTACAGTTCTATCTGGAGAGCAACCGACTGATCGACGAAAATCAAAGCGGGTTCAGGAAAGGGCGTTCAACAACGGACCACTTGGTGAGACTACAGCAAGTCATGTCGCAGGCACTCCTCTCTGGGAACCTGTTATGTGTCGTGTTCGTAGATTTAACTAAGGCTTTCGATTTAGTCTGGCTAGACGGGCTGCTCTTCAAGTTAGGACGTATTGGTATAACGGGCATAATGTTTCGGTGGATCAAAAGCTTTCTGAGCGATAGAAGGATACAGGTGAATGTAGGCAGATTCCTGAGTGCCGAGCAAACATTAGAAAATGGCACGCCTCAGGGGTCGGTTATCAGTCCCACTCTCTTCAATATCATGATCAACGACATACAGAAATCTTCCTACCTCGACGCGAAAACTGAGTTAGCTAAATTTGCTGATGACAGTACCATATGGAGGAAAGGGAGGAACTTCTGTGAACTACAAAAGAACATGCAGAAGGCCTTAGACAAATTCATGGCATGGGCAAACGATTGGGGATTCAAAGTCTCGGAGAAGAAAACAGTCGGCATGCTTGTAAGCAGGGATAGAGGGATAAACAGAATGACTCTGTGTATGAACGGGAAAACCATCGAGTTTAAAGACCAAACCAAGTTCCGTGGTGTAATCTTTGACCGAAGGCTGACCTGGAAACCGCACATCGACGAGACAGAAGACAGATGCACCAAAATCCTAAACTTAATGAGGAAAATAACGGGCAGCACATGGGGTGCCAATAGAGTTACATTAATGATGGTGTATCGTGCTCTAATACGCTCTGTATTAGACTACGGCTCTTTGGCCTTCATGAACTGTGCGCCAAAACTCTTAAGTAAGCTTGACACCATCCAATACAAAGCTCTGTGTATTGCGACCGGCGTAGGGCGTGGGACTAGGAGAGAGGCATTACTACAGGAAGCCGGGGAGTTGCCCCTATCCCTAAGAAGAAAAGAACTAGCGACAAGGTATTGGGCCAAGATCTCGCAACTGGGCGAAAGATCCCCTACTTTTGTCAGTCTACAAAAGACAAGATATGTAAGAGATCCTAGAAAGAAAAGCTTCGGCCAGGGTATCAGGGAAACAATCACGGAACTGCAACTGGGGGAGCTCGTGATAAATGAACACGACCCCCCAGCGATCGCCCCTTGGACGCTCCCTATACCGCCGGTTAATCTAGATCTACTACAGAAAATTGACAAGAAAACAACCCCACTGCTGCACGTGCTTTCTCTCTAGAACACCTGGAAGACAACTGGCCGTCTGATGACTGGGACCATGTGTACACGGATGGCTCACGCAATCCTGAAAGGGGCACCAGCTCGTTTGGAATATACCTGCCAAACGGGAAACAGGGAATAAGCAGGAAACTGCCCAATAACTGTTCGGTGTACACTGCAGAGCTTGTGTGGCCATTCGTGACGCTATATCATGGATTTCCCATCAAAAGACTAGTAAGTTCGTCATTCCAAGCGACTCTCTGAGCAGTCTGATTTCAATCCAAAATGACAACTCGGACTCAAGACCAGAAGTCATTTTGGAAATCAGGCAGCTGTACCAGAGGGTTATAGAGAAGGGAAGCAAAGTAGAACTCGTGTGGATTCCATCACATGTCAACATAAGAGGAAACGAGGAGGCAGATCGACTCGCCAATGAAGGTCTCAAGGACACAGCACCACTCCGCACCATTGACTACAGCACCACGGAAATCTACAGTATGGTCAAAAGACAGGTCAATTCAATCTGGGAATTAAATCTCGTTGAACTTGACACATACAGATTCCGGCTGGATGACAAGATCTACACAAAGACAACACTCAATCACCCTAGAAGAGATATTTGTAGACTTATATCGAAGCTAAGGGTGAAAGAGCGGCTACGAGACTACAAACACCAAGTCATCATCTGTGAGTGCGGAGAAGAATGTACCACCAACCATGTCCTGGTAGACTGCGAGGTATACGAGGAGGAGAGAAGGGAACTAGTGAGAACAATGGAGACCAACAACATACCATTCAACACTAAGAACCTACTCTTCCCGAGACCAGATCTGAAACTGCAAATCTTCGAACAAATCCACGCCCTAATGGACACAGTTGGACTAAGTAGAATGGTGAAGTAAGAGGGGGTCACGGTTAGACGGGCCCGGCATCTAAACACTAAACTACATAGGGGATTTATACCAAACTGGCAGGATAGTGGAGTAAGGGGGAGTCACGATCAGACGGACTCGGCATCTAAACACTATTCCACCAAAAACAGACACCAAACCTACAGAATGGGATAGTGGAGTAAGGGGAGGTCATGATAAGACGGGCCTGGCACCTAAACACAAACCCCACAAAGATGACATATACCAAACTAGCAGGATAGTGGAGTAAGGGGGAGTTACGGTCAGACGTACTCGGCACCTAAACACTATTCCGCAAATAAAACTGATACCAAACCCAGAGAGTGGGCCTCCACCTAAACACTAAAGCGATGACATCTACCAATCCAGAAGCAGACGTAATCATCTACCAAACGATATGTTTTATATTAAATAAAGGGACGAACTTCCCACTAAACCAAATCCATGGCCTAAGGCCAAATGGAAAGATTGCAAAATCATATTCTAAAAAACAGGAATCAGCTTCGGCTCTCCTATGTCTTGTCTGCGATATCACTTATGTGGAAGCAGACGTTAAACACCAAGAACGAACGAACGAACGTTAAGTCTTCACTTGAATAAATTATACTTTTAACCTCAATATTGGAACTCTGATTTCTTTTCAAAGGGACAAAATCGCACGTTTATAAATGTAAGAGATAGACAAACACGGATTTAATTTATGCTCGACACTCCACCCTACCTCCTTTTTGGCCAAGTGGAATAGATCTCGAAATCTCTGCAAATGATAATTCTTTTTTAGAAATAGCCTGATATTGACAGAATAAAAAGAGGTTTTGGATACATTTTTGTGGGGCCTCAACTGTATTAGATTGACTACAGTCGAAGGTAACTGTCCATGGGCTGATATATTTATTTCGTCCAGGTTTCGTTCGTTTACAATTGACGTAACTTAGGTAATTGAATCCACACTACCAAGTATTTCATATACGGGGAAACCCATAAAGCTTACCGCTTGATAATCATAAGCCTTGTCATTGAGTCAAGTGGCGTGGTTTCGATTCCAGACTTGTTCGTGACAAGACGTAGGGTCGCCTGCATGGGGTTTCTCCGGACATACCCCCCCCACTCCCCAACACCTGTCAAAGACTCCTGCTGACATTCGAATTATTGAAATGATATTGCACCATATGTTAGTATCAAAATAGCCTAGTGAAGAGGTTTCAATTCCCCGCTTGAACGTGACAAGGCGTAGGGTCGCCTGCATGTTGGTGGGTTTTCTCAGGATCTATCCCCCACCCCCACCACCAACAACTGTCAAAGACTCATGCTGCCATTCGAATTATTGATATAATATTGCCTCATATGTTAGTCTCATAATACCCTAGCTTGTGTGGAGTGGACATTAACATGTCGGCATATAACAGAACGAAGGATTTGTTTTTCGAATTATAAAATAAAACGAAGAATAGTGAGCCCATTTTTATTTTTACAAACATTGTTTGTGCAAAAACATTATGAATAAGCATTTAATGCAAATGTGCATTTTCATGAACAGCAATTTAATTGTATGAAATACTCGACAGAATATAATAAAGTTGAATATGAAAAGGGTTTTAAGAACTAAAGTCTTTCACAACTAAAGATTACCTCGTAAATAGTGTATTTACGAATTATGAATACTAAATATTACCTCGTAAATAGTGTATTTATGAATTATGAATACTAAATATTTCCTCGTAAATAGTGTATTTATGAATTATGTGTAGGATAAAGCACCAGACTGAGGTTATGCTGGGGAAAGAAGAAAGATTAAAGAAAATAAAGCATTAAAGCATCATGAGGGTTAATTTCCCGTTTTTATACGACATAGAATAAGAAATCCTGTTTAACGTTACAAAATGGATCAGCCTTGTTGCGCCTGTTGATCGTCCTGGTCATTTTAATATCCCTGCATTTTTCAAAAACTAGCTGAGATTGTGAACAGGCAGTGAGTTGATCTCTTCCAGCTGCGACGGACAGGCCTTTATAAAACTCCCTTTGATGAGAGTTGTAATAGTGACAACTATGTGGATTGCCCTCATAGACACATTCATATGGTTGCTGATTCCTTTTCTCGCAGACCACGTGGAATTTTCGATTCGTCGGGCCAGATTTTCTGCATTCGGCATATTTACACGTGTATCCGTCTTTAGGATTGTACAGGAATTGACCTTCACACCCTGGTTTCCATGAGGCGTAAACAGTTATCAGCCATCCACATGAAACTAACATGAGGTAAAGATGACATCGATAAATAGATCCCATTTTAACAATTATTCTGTCTCAATCTGAAACATATAATGAGCAATCCATAGAAATTATATAGATATCGCCATGGCAGAACACGCCATTTTGAATAAGTATCTTGATCCCTATAAATCCAAACGGACTCCAATCGTTACATCATCATAAATATTATTTTAATACTAATAAACTATAGTGCCTTTTGTAATAGACATAGAAAAACATATCTCAGAAGACAATATGGAAGTCATCAAAAGTGGCTGATTCATGAAGGACAAAATAATAATCAAAAACCTCCGGACTATGCAGGCACAAAGGATTGTCGATCCATTTCTGCCGTTCGCGGGTTCCACCGGGTATTGTTTACAAATTACAATAAGTTTTTTTTAAAGAATTAATTAGATCACTTCAATATGAGCTTTTATACCCATTTTCGTCTATATTAAGGTTCCGGAGAATGGGTTATCCGATCTTGTCATACATTTAAATGGTAACAAAATATAATATAACAAAGACGAAAATTAATTTAAAATTAGTAAACAGGTTGTCGGATTTGTATTTAAAATAGCTAGGTATCAGAGGGCCACCTTTTCACGTTAAGATAACAACAGCAATGTGGATTTAAATTGATTGACAAATAAGTTGTTTTTACAAAGTCGAAGACCGTTGATGGGATTCAGTTAAAGACTTAACCCCTTTCAGAGGAAGGCTGTCGAACGGAAATTTTAACTAAGATAAAATCCAAATTTTAGTAATTTGATAGGATAACATTAGAATGATTTTAGTGCTTAGCCAATCAAAAATGAAGTATCTTTAGTTAAAATTTCGAGAAACAGGGCCCATATGAAACTGTTACCCCCTCCCCTTCGCCGCCCCCCCCCCAAACACATCAACGACCAAATGTTACCAATCCACTCCTCATTATACCATTGATTACGTGGTTCAATTTTATTTCAACAATTCGCTTGTGCGTGCGTTTCTTGCTTAAAAGCAGTTGAAGGAACCCGTAGGGCCTGGAATAAAACTCACGAGGCTGGCCAGACATACCCCTTGTGACGTACAAATTGAAACCAAGCCACTTGACTCAATGACGTGTTCACCATTCGGTCACTAACTCCCTTATCCCGGTTGGTGCAGACAAGTACGACATTTAACCCCATTTCACTTCATTTCTGTCGACAGTATATGGAGCGAAGAGACCCCGCCCGCTCCTCCCGTCCCCCGCACGACTTACCTTGACAGTATACAGAGAGAAGAGAACCCAACCCCCTTTGACAGTACCGAATCTACGAATAAATTTGCGAAGAAGTCGAGTTGTAACTGGTAACAGAATAAGTCTTCAATAACAATGTATATAAAGTCGATCAGTAACAGATAACAAAATAAGTCTTCAATAACAATTTATATAAAGAAAACATATAATATGATTAACGCAGATTGAATTTCACTCAAATAAAATACAATCCATTACCTTCTGATTCTCGGTTCTCCAGCTCCGAATTTAACTGCAGGAGACTTCCAATGAAAATTACATTTAACTAAATAAAATACAAGATTGTGAAAATATAATCTTTTACTTTGTGATTCTCGGTTGTCCAGCTCCGTATATGACTACCAGAACTTCCAGCGAAAATACAAATTCCCCATGAAGGAAACTATACAAAAAATGATTTCATATTAATCACGAGTTGAAACAGGAAATGTTTGGTTATCAGAATCAACAGGAAATACTTATTTAATAAATCAAACGTTATAAATTAGATGTTGTCTTTCACAATTTGAATACCAATGAAGTCAAGAATTGTGTGGATTTTTTTACCAATACATTCACGGGTATGACAGATTATAAAACATCAAAACTTTTTCCTAATGCTAGGTTCACACTGTCACGCGATGATTCGTTACGATATAGGATTGTCCCTATTGAGTCCACGATGAGATAAGTGCAGGTATGAGCGGATACGTTTCGATGCTATCAACACGATTCCTACGACTGACCTCAACATATGATACGACACGATAGGATCACCACGATTACACTACGATTAAAACCACGATTTCAATCGTAGCGCGAATGGTGATAGTGGGAACCTAGCATAAGGGTATTAATTTTCATTAAAATATTATAAAAAATCCAAGATGGCCACAAAACTCCAAGATAGCAGGAATCGTGATAGTGGGAACCTAGCATAAGGGTATTAATTTTCATTTAAAATATTATAAAAAAAATCCAAGATGGCCACAAAAACTCCAAGATGGCATAAATCTGTTCATTTTGACTATATTGTATGATAAAGTGTCTAGATCAAAGATAATAATTCTGTAGTTTAGTACAAAGGTATTTATAACCATATAGCAATAAGAACACCGTTTTAGATACATACCGCAAAAAGAACATTGTTTAATATGGGGGTCATGGTGGTTAAGTGGGTAACACGCTGGTTCGCTAGCCTGGAGGTCGGGTGTTCGATCCCTGCACTGTCCGCGCCGAGAAAGTTCATTTAGATTTTCCAGCGTGATTTCCCCTTGTCAGTGATGCAGGATAGAGGGCCTGACAAGGACAGCTGTCTAGTCCTGCGGATGGGACGGAAAACCGAGGTCCCGTGTACACATTTGCGTGCACGTAAAAGATCCGTCTTCATTAGCCCAGTTTAGGAGCAGAACAGTAGGACGTTAAACCCCATTTCATTTCATTTCGTTTAATATATGTCAAATAGGTATGCCTTTTTTTGATGATAATAATAATTTTAATTTTCACGTGCCAATTTCATCCAGAAATATAGTGATAGGACCACCCCTTCAAGCTTGAAACTTCACTAGGGCGCCGTTAGAAACAGGGCCGTAACTAGTTCAGAGCAACGAGGGGGCGGGGCGGGAAGTGTTCTCAGGGGTGCTGTAAGATTGGCGGACAATGTATAACTATGGTCGACAAAAGTTTAACGGAGGCGAAAATTTTTGCAGGAGGGGTGGGTCTTCCCCCCGCCCCCTAGTTACGGGACTGGTTAAAAAATGAGGAAGCATCTTATCGTACGTTCTGATCTTCCTTACTCATAACGTGGCTTAATGGTATAACACGTGGGTTTTGATTGTAAGGTTTATCATCGAGTCAAATAGCGTGGTTTCGATTTCTAGGTTCCCCATTAATCATACACCGATATCTTGATCATACATTGTCATCTGTTTCCGTTCAACTAAAGTATTTCCGTTATCTTTGAAGCCCATTGACTCAGAGATACGAGCACACGCCGTGTTTTTTGCAAACACATTCCACATAATGTCGCATAATTGACACCAATATTACAGAGCTTGGCATGTTTATGCTAATGCTAGGTTCCCACTATCACGATTCGCGCTATGATTGAAATCATGGTTTTAATCTTGGGGTAATCGTAGTGTTACTATCAGGTCTTATATTGAGGTCAGTCGTAGCAATCGTGTTGATCGTATTGAAACGTATCCGAACATATCTGCACGTACCCGATCTTGGACTCAAACGGACAGTCTTATCGTAACGCATTGCATGACAGGACTCAGCATAAAGGACTTATAACACGAAACTGCCACACTTTTAATGGTGTTCTGTAATACACATTTTGTTCTGTAATACACATTTTGTTCTGTATTACGTTGTGAAAGATCTAAAATGACCCAAAGTCCAATCACATTGTTTAAATTGAACTTACTATTATGCAAACGATACCGCCAGTGAGGAAGTATTGTATTTGATTAAATCAGTTCAACTGAAATTCACGTGAATGTTCAGTAAAATGATTTAAGGACTTGTTTATTTGTCTGCGCCGCTGTGGCTAAGCGAGTAATGTAGCACCATGGGCCTTCTGTCAGACGTGGAGAGCGGGCGATGTCGGAAACAGGTCGCCACATCCTACATACGACCCATGCATCTTTTCTTACTACAGTAGAATCTGTATGAGCAGCCACTCCTATTCAGCGACATCTCCTTGTAAGCGGTCACGATAAATTCCCCCCGTAGAAATTCTGTTGTTTCATCTCTTTATTCAACGGTCACTTAAAACAGTATTTGTCTATCTCTTATATTTACAAAAAACAGCAAATATAATTTTTAATTATTTAATCGCACACTTATATTTAAAATAGATCAATATTTAATATAGATCAATATTTAATATAGATCAATATTAAAGATTAATCAATATTACAGACCAATATTACAAATCAATATTATATATACAAAATTACAAACCAATCAATATTACAAACCTATTAATATTACAGATAAATCAGTATTAAAGATCAATCAATATTACAGACAAATCGACATTATAAATCAATACTACAGATCAATAACACAGATCAATCAAATACATATCAAACAATATTACAGATTAATATTACAGATTAATATTACAGATCATGAGATCAATATAACAGATCAGTTATATGGAATGCATATGATATTCATGTTACAATAACAATAATTACATCTTCAAAATGATTACCAGATAAAGTTACTGCTAGGGCCAGCAATCTGATATGGGTTAACAGATCGTTGGTTTCCTCCCCAACTTCCTGGATTAAAGAAATTATTTTGACCTGCCCATCTATTTTGTCCAAATCTATTCAACCGTGGATTACCAAATCGGTTAGGGAATCTGTTAAATCGGTTCATTGGTTGATATGGTTGCGCTGGTTGGAATAGATTGTTCAAGAAACCATTTCCAGGAAAAAGTCCACCACCAAAGTTTTGCCTATCCGGATCTGATAAAAAGAAAATCAAAAAACAAAAATTTGAATATTGATAAAAACAATATTGGGATTTCTGGCGTTCAAACCGGGTCTTGTTTATTTTCAGGCCTTACCTTTAACAAACGCCAAGTTCATTCATTTAACCCTGGCCCTTGTGGGGTTTATACCACGTCGTGTGGGAATTACCAACCTGCGCAATGTTTAGATCTATTTTATAAGGACAACTTCAAGGCTGGTAAAAGGTCACGAGATGTGAACAGCGCTAGCGCTAATCCCAACCCTAATCCTGGACCTAGCCCTAACGCTTACCCTCACCCTAACCTACAATCTCGCCAACAATCACGTACTCTAACCTTATTTACATCTCAGCGACCTGGACGAAAATTGAGTAAGCCTTATCAAATAGATCTAGCCCCCGCACAACCGCTATGAAAACATATAACACTAAATGGGCATTTTAGATACTTTTGTTCAATTAAGAGTTGGATATTTCAGATTACAGAACTCACCTTCGTTCGAATTTGCAGCATTACTTAACGACATAGTTACCAAAACAACAATAAACGCTAAAATCATTTCTACTTTCATTTTGATCTGAAATGATTATAAACAAATATTATAACGATGTTAAAACAACACAACCTCTTTAATGGAGTTAAAAATACAAATTTTCATTGGATTTTATATTGAAAATTTTGGGACTGACATCCGGTTAACTTTACTAGTTCCGCTTTAAAGAGACATTTAGGTCGTTTACGTAAACGCAAATGTATACGATCTTTTGTTCCTTCCGGATAACTCTGAATATTTTCCTTGTCATGCCACACTGGAAACAGGGGGCGGATATTGAAAAATTCCCAAATGTTCTTCATAGAAGTCGAATGTAAGTATTCGACTCTTGGACTCACATGAACGAGAATGGTGTGCCTATTCACTCGACTTTTGATTTTTGCAGCGCTAAAACTTAGCTGGAAATATTTGGTTGTGTTTCAGTAATTAAAAAAAGGAACAGCTTACCTGATTTATGGACTTGATACTATTCGAATACTGCTTGCCTGTAGGTTTCTTTGTTGTCTTCTGAATGCTAACTATAGGTTAATTCCGTCCTTATATACATTTAACCAACCAGTTATTTTACCCCTTGATCAAATCATTTCTTTAAGTTATTAGTATGTAACATGGTTTTTATTAAAGCTAAGTATTATAGCATGTATCATTATTATAGACAATATCTTTTCTCATCCATCAACTTGTAAAAATCGTACCGACGTTTTTCTCTCTTTTAAATCTCTTTCTTCCTTTGTGATGTGTGTCATTTCTTTTGGTGTCCACTCAATCCACAAATTTGTTTCCCCTTGTTTGTTTTTTCAGTTGCTTTCTCAAATGGTGAAAAACTGGTACAGTAAATTAGTAATACATTGTAAATTATTATCGTTTAATACTTCAATATTTCAAAACTGAAGCCTGGAGAGAGAGAGAGAGAGAGAGAGAGAGAGATTTGGTTTAATGTCCACTCGACACAAACTAGGTCATTTCGGGACTAACATTTGGTTCAAGTTTATTTCAATAATTCGCTTGCGCGTAGGGATCTTTAGCAGTGGGGGGGGGGGGGGGAAACCGGAGGACCCGGAGAAAAACCCACGAAGTTGGACAGGCGACCCTACTCCTTGTCACGTACAACCGGGGAATCGAAACCCCGCCAGTTGAATCGATGACAGATTTTATGATACAGCGCGCACGTGCAAACCATTCAGCCATCCACCCCCTCCCCCACCCCCTTGAAGCCTGGAATAGTATACGTTTTGTATCTCGATTGGTGAATGAACAATACATGTTTTGAGGGATCTGGTTCAATTAAATGAGAATAGATCGTTGATTTTATAGTATCGTTTAATTGTCTAGAATTTCTACATTCGAGTCTGGCATAATATAAGTTTTATATCGCAAATGGCGAATCAATAGAACAGGTACAATAAATTAAAGATTAGATCATTCCTAGCATTATATTAGGTATGGAAAATGAAACGAAACGAAACGAAAAACGACATAAAATGGGTAGACGGCCAAATAACAAGTCAATTGGTAAATCATTCTGCCAAAGTTACAAGTTAATTTCAGAAGATTTAAAGGGACTATCCCGATTTTAACAGTCTCAGAAATAAAAGTATGTATGACGTTTAAAGATACATTATGGGAGATTTGGTAACGAGTTGGCAGTTCTCACTATAATAGTTGAAAACTAGATAATGTAAAGGCAATTTGCTGAAAATTTCAGTCAAATTGATCCACTATGAACCGAGAACCAAGCGGATGAAAGTTCCGCTTAGCCTCGATCATCATTACTGAAGTCGATAAGACAAAACTAATAGTCTTGATTATCCATTTAATCGTTAATCACGAAGGAAAGTTTTGCAGCAAATCGGACTGTAATCCAACAAATATCGCAGGCAAGTCTTGACATCGAGAGCTGATTATGGTCTGGATAAGTTAATTAATGTCTAATTAATAGTTTTTATAACATTTCAGGCCTAAAGAAAGACCTACAATAGGCCGATTTTGCTCTTGCATAATGTATGTTTAAGAGGAATGGTGTATTTATCTTGTCTTAAATATTGAGTCTTTTTGGACGTGAACGTCAAAACCGCTTATCCGGACACGTAACTCTTTTAAGATTTCGGGTAATTTTTTTCGTCGGGTGACCTGATAATCTATTGCCTTTCTTTTAGAGGTATATACAGTGCATAACCCAGTGCTGTACTTGATATCAAAAGGTAAATGTTACCTACACATTACTTTTATAAAATAAAAGTCTGGTTTTATCCAGACACCGTATAATACAGCTTAGGACATCGGTCTCAAGTTCCTGATAAAGACTGACAGATCTATAAGATTTTAAGGAATTTTTAACACAAAATTAAGCAGTTTTATTCTCAAAAATATAATCGAGATTGGCCCTTTAAACTAAAATAAATTGCACGGACCAGAAGCTATTTGTATGAAACATGTTTTTTGTTAAATGTAAGTACTATACCTGTTTCATCATGGTAGACAACTATGATTTCTATAATGGTCATCCATCACCTTATAAAAAATTTACCCGACTACTTAATCGTTTTCAATCTTTGTCTTTGTGATACATGTCAATTGGACCATTTCTGATTTTCTGTATTGAGGCCTCACACAAGTTTTCCTTCTCAAATTATGAATAAATGATAATGTTAAAACTGGTAAAAAAAAATAGAAGTTTCATCGTTAGACTAAATAACCTGCTCTAATACGTCAAACTCGCTCCTACGTCACTCCTTTTTCTGACCTTCGGATGAGACAAAAAACGGAGGTCCCGTGTATACATTGAAATGCACGTAAAAGATCCCTTGGCAGTTGGAATTCTATATAAGAGTAAGCGAAAGTGCCCCTACCCGGGCAAAATTTCCCTCATAGCACACTGTGTGGCGTATGCCCGGCTTCATTAGCCCAGTATAGGAGCAGAACAGTAGGACGTTAAACCCCATTTCATCATCATCATTTTTTTTTCTGACTTATATATAGAAGTCAGAATCAAAGCCATATACAGGGCTTTGGTCAGAATAGCGCCATGACGTACGAACACGCCTGACGTCATTTAGAGTAGGTTATCCAGTTTACTTCATCATTAACTCGTTTCGATTAATTATTTTCATTTTCAATATTGAGGGCTGACGTAGTAAAGATTCGGGGGAAAAAGAAATGAAAAAGATATTAACGTGCTATAACTAGCTACTTGTTTCATTTATACCGCGTTACGTTTGGTAAATTATCGCAACAGGTACAGGCTAGATACATCTACTCATCTTCTTTATAAAAAATGTTAATGAGAAGGAGAAAAAAGAGGGGTGTGTGTGTATGTGTAGGAGTGGGGGGGAACGCCCACTCGCCACAAACTCCGTTATATCGGGAATTTTAGTTAATTCTCTTGCGCGTGTGTGTGTGTGGGGGGGTTAATAGATGTCTAAACTCCCAGCTGTTGCATTAGTCTAAACAAGGTGTAACAAAAGCAAGAATGAAATGAAATGAAATGAAATAGTGTTTAAATGTCATACTGTTCTGCTCCGAACTGGACTAATGAAGACAAGCATACGCCACACAGTGTGCTATGAGGGAAATTTTGCCCGGACAGCGGCACCACGGCCTACTCTTATATCGAATTCCATTTGTCAAGGGATCTTATACGTGCACGGACCTAAGTTTTTGGTACCATCCGAACGACTAGACAGCTTTCCTTGTCAGGCCCTCCGTCCTGCATCACTGACAAGGGAGAACCACGTCGAAAAATCAGGATGAACTTTCACGGCCAATGCAGGGATCGTACACCCGACCACTAGGCTAGCGAGCCAGCTTCTTACCAACTTAGCCACAATGATCCCCAAAAAGCAAGAATCAAATTTTCAGTCGAATGCTGGTCGAAACTCTTGCAGGGTATTCCTATTCTTCACAATGCTTGGGTTGCAAACCTACACAGACAGGCAACTTTTCCAGTGTGGCCTCGGAATTAATCATTATGCATAGATTTCGAACGGTAGCGTAAAAATGAACTGTGGTGTCACCCATTCCGAAACCACCGAGTCCAACGCAACCCTCTTTTATATTGTGTGTTGAGTATCCCCGATTGTAATCAACGTAGTTAACTGTACATAACAACCCATAGTCATTAATTTAAACCCGGCGTGGTTCCCCCTTGTCAGTGATGCTGTCTAGCCATTCGGATGAGATGAAAAACCGAGGTCCCGTGTAGACATTGGAGTGCACGTAAAAGATCCCTTGACAGTTGGAATTCGATATAAGAGTAGGCCGTAGTGCCGCTGTCCGGGCAAAATTTCCCTCATGGCACACTGTATGGCGTATGCCCGTCTTCATTAACCCAGTTCGGAGCAAAACAGTAGGACGTTAAACCCCATTTCATTTCATTTCATTTCATTTCATTAATTTAAACCCTGATTGAATCTCACATTAAAATATATGCCTATTGTAGGTCTTTCTTTAGGCCAGAAATGTTATCTAAATTATTAATTAGACATTAATTAACTAATCCAGACCAGAATCAACTCTCGATGTCATCACTAGACTGCGATATTTACTGGATTTGAATCCGATCACCTGCTCAATGCTCATTGATGATTAAATCCAAAAATGGATAATCGAGACTACATTTTCTTATCGTACCGACTTTAGTAATGTTGATCGAGGCTAGGCCTAAAATTCAAAAGCTCATATCTCGGTTTAGAGGGGATCACTTTGACTTAAATTTTCAGCAAATTCGCTTTACATTATCTAGTTTTTAACTATGATCATGCGAACTACCAGCTCTTTATCTAATCTCCCATAATGCATCTTTAATAACAATGGATTATCCGGTAAAAATACAACAAAGGGTTTTAAGTGTATAAATTTAATATTAACAGTTTTTAAAATACAATAAAGGGTTTTAAGTGTATGAATTTAATATTAACAGTTTAAACATTTACATAAAAAGTGCAATAAAACAATACTATTGTACGCATTGTTACGTTATATTTATAGCACGGCTTTCATGCGTAACCGGTTTAACCAGAGGCCGCAGGGCGAGGGGTAAACCTGTTCACGAATGAAGCGTGCTATAAATGACTTGTAAAATTGACACCTGCTCAACATGCTTGTTGTTTTTGCACAGAAAACCCACCCCACTTCTCTATATGATTTCTAGTCTACTAAAACTAGTGTTAACCAGCAAAAGTGTGCAATAACATTGAACATGTCTAGTTATTGAACGCTTAATAGTGATCAAACTAGACCTACAAAGGAAAAAGAGACTATACTAGGGGATGTGTGTAAACCACCTCAAAAAAAAAACCTACCCGAAACAAATACCCATAAAACCAGACCCGATCCCAAACAAAAAGCACACATATCAGAAAAAAAGTACTGCTTGGAGAGAGAGAGAAATGGGGTTTAACGTCCACTCGACACAAACTAGGTCATTTCGGGACTAACATATGGTTTAATTTTATTTCAATAATTCGCTTGCGCGTAGGGGTCTTTAGCAGTGGGAGGAAACCGGAGGACCCGGAGAAAACCCACGAGGTTGGACAGGCGACCCTACTCCTTGTCACGTACAACCGGGGATTCGAGACCACGCCACTCAATGACAGACTTAATGATACAGCGCGCACGTGCTACCAACTATGCCATCCAACCCCCCGTACTGCTTGGAATGGTCGGTCTAACGTCAATAACTTTCGTCAGTCGAACATCGAATTTAGCACTAGTCCCATAGTCCAATACGGCTTTTTGATTGTAAAATGAACTGAATAGTAATGGCATGAAAAGAGTTTTAACTTCCTACTGGGCGAAGGAAGACGGTAATTAGATAGTTATTGAGGGGATTGATTTCATATAACCATTAATCTAGTTAGGATTGATCAATCTGAACAGTTTTAGTTGATTGTGCTCTTTGTAAGGTTGTTTCCTCATTAACGAAATAAAGAATTTATTTATAACTTAATCTAAATAATGCATAATTTAGTTTGATTAATATATATAATTGATATTTATCGAGGAATAATATTAATATATAACGCTTTTACTTGTTTATAAAGTATAATCATTGTTATTACAACATATTTATGGCCCACCTATATAATCATAAATAAGACAATAAAAATTAATATAATTTTACTAGCAGGATACCCGGCTTCGCTCGGGGGTCATAACTCCGAAACCGGAAGTGGTAGACTAACGCCACCTGGCCTATATTACTCCCCGGTCCGAGCTACCCCTATACCCCAAATTTCAGACTCGGGGCAGACCTAGTGTAGCCGCCAACCCCGAACAGACAGACAGACAAACAGACAGACAAACGACAGTCACAAATATTAGTATAGAATATTCAGATATCTGTTTTTAATTAAGAGATGGTAAACTGTATTGACCAATTTAAATACACGTAATAGAGATATACTGTTTAACTACCACCAGACATGTTATGATATGCGAGAGAGAGAGAGAGAGTGGGGGGGAGAGAGAGAGAGGGATGGGTTTAAAGTCCACTCGACACAAACTAGGTCATATCGAGACTAACATAGTATGGTTCAATTTTATTTCAATAATTAACTTGCGCGTAGGGGTCTGTAGCAGCGGGAGGAAAACGAAGGGCCCGTAGAAAACCCACGAGGTTGGACATTCTACCCTACTCCTTGTCACGTACAACCGGGGAATCGAAACCGCGCCAGTTTACTCAATGACAGACCTAATGATATAGCGTGCACGTGTTAACCATTCGGCCAATCCACCCACCTTGAAATGAAACATAGTTTATTTATCTTCATAACATTCCAGGTTAAAAGACCTTATATCATATGATAAGTGGTTCAATTTTATTTCAATTATTCGCTTGAGCGTAGGGGTCTTTACCAGTGGGTAGAAACCGCAGGACCGGGAGAAAACCCACGAGGTTGGACAGGCGACCCTACCCCTTTTCAAGTTTAACCAGGAAATCGAAACCTTTTTGTTTAAAGAATATATTATGGTGACGTGCAAGATCTTATACTAAAAGGTAAATTATTCCATAAAACAGGGCCTGAAAACCAACAGAGCGCCGACGACAATAAGAGAACAAAAGTTATGCAGTTTGGGGTTTTAAATGTAGTTAATTTAATGCATATGCATACTATTCGACCTGGTACATGCGGGTTTAAAACGTATTGTTATTAACATTTAATTTAAGAAGATCTCAACATATTAATACTTGTATTATTAATCTATAACTTCCTGTAATATTGATATATCAAAAGGAGCATAAAAGGTTATTTAAATTTAAAACAGGTAATACATTAAGACAGAAGGATAGCTATCCGTGTTAGCGATTTGAAACACGAATTAAGTACTATAGACACGTGATCTAAGCAGACCCGGTGCAATAAATTATTTTTCCGTGCATTATAAAAGTTGACCGATTTTAAACCTCTTACGGCTATTTCCATTTCAGCACGAAATCCGCCAGGAAATGTTATTGAGTTATTCATTATGAGTTGATGTTGGCCTATTCCCTTCCCTAATCAAGCGAGGTCATTTCATACTATTGAGTCTTCGCCAGATTTGATGATGATGATTATGTAGACCCATTAATGTAAGATGAAGACCCAAAACGTTCTCTCCATAATAGTTGAAAAATAGATAATAAAAAATGAATATTTTGAAAATATAACATTTGAAGGCAAAATAAAGGATATGGCCCTTACATAACGTATCATTCAATCTATGTCAGAGTCTAAGATACTTGATAACAAAGACTGTGCATCAGGGAAAGTATCACCGTGGGTGTTATATCTGGAACAGATAGTATTAACAACGGAATCGTAGCTGACCTCTCCCATCTGTAATACGGCCTGAATCATTGGTAGTTCGCTAAAACCTTCTGGGTTAAACATTGGTGGTAGAGATTGGGTTATGTGACTGTCTGCAGTAGCAGTAGTAATTGCAGATTCTGGAAAATGGGTGTTGTTTACGGGTAAGCTTTGAAGTTGCGGAAGGTGGGCTTGAGGTGCAGCAAGTTGGCTTTCAACCTCTGATGAATGAATTTCAGGTATGCTTCGTTGGTGTGATAGATACGCTTGACCCTCGGGTGGTGAACTGCGAGATGATTGTGTATGCGGCTGTTGGTCTACAGAATCGCTAAAAGGTTTTGCCAAATGAAAGTGTGGCGTTGATGAAGCCCCTTCTGGAATCTGTGAATTGCTGGAAGACGTAAACGGTGACTTACGATGCTTAGGAAGCGAACCGTTACTACCAAATGTACCTTTACCAAGATTCAAAGGATCAGTATTTCTTTCTTTACTTGATACGGTTGGTGCAATTGGAATAGTCTTCTGGGTCCCTGCCTTTTTCTTCTTCCTCCAGTTTTTAAGCTCCCTTTCAGACGAAGTCTGGGAATTGCTAGCCCCGGTCACTTGAGGGGCTTTCAGTTTTTGGTTGGTGTTCCCATCATGTGTTTGATCAGTCTTTGTATTGTCCGTTTTTAATTTATTTTTCTCCATTTCGCTATCGGACGATTGTAGCCTCTGTCTATGTTTATGGCGGCTCTTCTTTGTCTTCGGTGAGACATTTTTTGAATTCAATTGGTTTGGAGGGGCAACATCAACATTATCTATCCCATCAGAAACATCTGTATCAGTATTTGAAGAATAGATTTGTACAAAGCTGTTGTTGAATTGCCCTTTGCATGTGGATGTGATCTGATTATGTGGTACTCGTGACCTGTCCCTTTTGCCTGCTTTAGTAGGATACCGTATTTCAGACGTATTTACATTATCGGCTTTAGACGATTCGTTAGTCGATGCTGCTGTCCCAGTCACATTCTGATTTCTGGATGCCCTGGTTTCACTTAGATTAACAAGTATTTCACCTATTTTTGTTGTTAGAGATTGTTGGGCTAGGTTCGACAATGGGCTTGATTGATTTTCCGTGTAAGGATGTATAAGAGAGTTTATGTTTCTACCAGAGGTTTGGACACTCCAACATATAATGAAATAACACCCAGGACGAAACCGTTTGTGTGTGGCAACAGGGTCCGTGTCCATTTCCCAATCTCTCAAAATTAAACCGCAATGATAACAACTCATCCGATCAAGTGTTCCAAGATAGAAAAACCCAGCTTCGGCAATAGACTCAAAAGGGGGGAGATTTAGTCGATATTCTTCTTGTACAGTCCTAACTGATTCTAATCTGTCCACAAACTTAGAAAACTTTGAAAAACGCGGCAATTTTAAATCTTGGGTGTATCCAAGATGCTTTAAGTACATGCAGTCTGGTCCGTATCTGCTGTGAACTTCTAATGCATCATCATTAACAGTCCATTGAACAACTTTTTTATTACAGTAATCACACTTAACTCTGTCTGCCGTACCAGTATATCTGTAAATATAAAAGAACAAATTGAATTATATTAACTATGTAGTCTCATGGATTGAGTAGTAGTATCAGACGTTCTAGAAAGTAATGATATCCTATTACATGCAAGACATTGATGACCTATAACTAAATGGGGAAACACAGTGATTCATCAAAGCACTGGCTAACTAATCAGGAGATGCGGCGTTCAGTGTTGGTCGAGCAAGTTCCCCGAGATTTAAATTGCCAGCATGGTACGAAATCCCGAGGTAGCATGCACACCTTGTCGGTTGACTATTGGATTTCGAACAAAGAGTAAACCATAGCACAACCCTCTTCATTGCTGCTGTAGAAAAGTGGGACGTTAAACCATATTTCATTTCACTGACTGGGGCCATAGAAATTGATCAGGTATTTCATGTCATTTTGGAATTTCGGATTTTTAATTCTATTATAGCGACCATTAGTATCAGTGTAGTTTATTTGATAGTCGGGAAATCACGACTCTTACATAGATGGTCAAACACTTGTAATAAATTTAACTGAACTCTTGAGACTTTTCATTCGTCTAATGTTATAAACGCGATACTGTTGAACTGATTACACGACGACAAATTAAATGATGGAAAAGAAATACCAGCATCCTCGACAACAAAATACTTAAATCTTTCATTATTAGGGTGTCTGAGCTGTATCGTCGATAAAACAGGAGCACGTGTGGGTGAATACCTTTAGTTTTGCCCATCATATGTGAAATATTTGGGTTAAATGATAAGTTGTTTTCCCACACTATGACAATCGCAACACGCCATTCAGAAATCGGGGGGGGGGGGGGGCGAATGGTTAGCGCGTCCGCGTTGTATCATAAGGTCTGTCATTGAGTCAACTGACGTGGTTTCGAATCGCCTGTTGTACGTGACAAGGAGTAGGTCCGCCTGTCCAACCTAGTGGATTTTCCCCGAGTCCTCCGGTTTCCTTCCGTTGCTAAATAAGCCTACGCGCAAGCGAATTATTGAAATAAAATTGAACCGCGTTAGTCCCGAAATGACCGGGTTTGTGTCTAATGGACGTTAAACCCCATTTTTCTCTGTCTCCCTGTCTCTTCAGAAATCCTGACAGGTTTCCCACTTTTCTCGACGATACTTCCCAAATCGTGGATAATCCACTTTGGTATTCACGTTCAGGACCTTGGTTTATATCGTGATGGCCACACCTTGCAATCTTTTGGTTCTTGACACCTTTTGATGACGAATGTGAGATAAAAGTGCAATTGAATGACTGTTTTGAAATATTTTACTTTAGGTTCCTTATAGAATGCACCAGGCAATTTTATTGTTAGAGTTATTTATGCTACACTTTCAGTTTAATTTAATTTAATTTCTTCCCTTCTGACCTGGTTGGCTGAATTCGTCATCTGTTGGACAAAGGCACTCCGGTGACCTCAAACTTATAAAGAACCCTACGCACAAGCGAATTATTAATATAAAATTGAACCATGTGTAGAGTAGACGTTAAACCCTACTTCGCTCTCTCGTTATGAAGAAAAGGTACAGAATATGAATGATGTGTGGTCTAGCATCGTCACCTGTAAACATAATATAACAGTTTTCTTCAAACAGCTCCTCGTACTCTTTGTCAAAATCTTAATATTGACACAGGCGTCGTCTTGTAAACTGCACACGTTTTGCAATGTCAATTATTGTGAAATAGATTTTCCGGCGTTGTTCCCCCTTGTCAGTGATGCAGGACGGAGAGCCTAACAAGGACAACTGTCTAGTCGTTTGGATGGGACGAAAAACCGAGGTCCCGTGTAGGCCTACACATTGGCGTGCATGTATAATTTCAAACCACTTTTTATACTAACTTAACATTAGTTTAGAATACTGACCACTTATATGATTTAATGACAAGAATTGCCATTACTAAAAGGCCTAGTTTCATAAGTCAACTGTATCAGCTTACCAGTGACATATAATAAATAACACAGTTATCTTTCTGTGAAGCATCGATGTATCAAACGTAGCATAAACAGACAATGCTACTTATCAAACCATAATCAATACTTCGATGTAATGAAACCAAAAAAAAAAAAACCCATGACTTCTGGGTATCACCGCTTAGTCAAAGCAGTATTTACCCACGGGGGGCTCATCTATTAAACGCCTACACCAAGTTTGAACAATATAACCTAATGACAAGCAGAATTATTCTGTCACGAAACGTGACTAAAGCCGGATGATCACGAAACGTGACTAAAGCCGGATGACTTTCACATGACTAAAACATCATTGCCCCATGACGATCACATTATTGAACAAACAATCTACGCCAGAGGTGTATGCGATGTACATTGTTATAAGTTATCAAGGCTTTATCATCCAAGGGTGTGTATACTTGTTATGAGTTACTAGGGTTTAATCATCCAAGGGTGTGTATACTTGTTATGAGTTACCAAGGTTTAATCACCCAGTAGTGTCTATAGCGAAATATTGTTATATGTATGTAACTAACACGGAGACACTTTCATATGTTATGAAACAACATTAATAGTGGTTTATAGCTCTTAAAACTATTAAAGTATTATTACCATTTGATTTTAGTATTCCGTATTCATAGCCCAGTCGGGCGTTAAATCCCATTTCATTCTGTGTATTAACGCGATCGGATTAAAACACAGATCCTATTTTAATGAGAGAGAGAGAGAGAGAGAGAGAGAGAGAGAGAGAGAGAGAGATGGGTTTAACGTCCACTCGACACAAACTAGGTCATTTCGGGACTAACATATAGTTTTTAATTTTTTTTATTTCAATAATTCGCTTGCACGTAGGGGTCTTAAGCAGTGGGACGAAACCGGAGGACCCACGAGGTTGGACAGGCGACCCTTCTCCTTGTCACGTACAACCGGGGATTCGAAACCATATTTTAATAAGATTGTCTGTATTAACGCGTATTGCGTGACATCATATACCAGGATCCTGTGGACTAAATATAGTAAAATGCAGCCATTGCATTGGTTGAGAGTTAAATCCTAATATAAATCTCAGTTAATGGCCAATGAAAGGGCAGAATTCTTAAATGTTTCAGTTTAAGGTTTTCATGAATAAATCCATAAACTAACCACGTCAAGAAATGAAATGAAATGAAATGAAATGGGGTTTAACTGTTCTGCTCCTGACCTGGGCTAATGAAGACGGGCATACGCCATACAATGTGCTATGAGGGAAATTTTGCCCGGACAGCGGCGCTACGGCCTACTCTTATATCAAATTCCAACTGCCAAGGGATTTTTTGCCTGCATGCCAATGTGTACACGGGACCTCGGTTTTTCGTCCCATCCGAACGACTAGACACCTGTCCTTGTCAGGCCCTCCATCCTGCATCACTGACAAGGGGAAACCACGCCGGAAAATCTGAATGAACTTTCTCGGCCAATGCAGGGATCGAACACCCGACCTCCAGACTAGCGAGCCAGCGTCTTACCCACTTAGCCACGTGATCCCCACCACGCCAAGAAGTCCATACGTGGAATATCATCTTTAAGAAGCTGTGGGGATTTTGTTTTTCAATTCTACGTCCTGGACTAATTAAAATAATATAATATACTTTGACTATTACCTGAATCCAGCAACAGCTAATTCAATATACGATTTCGGAGAAGTCCAGTCACTGTACGATTTTAGTCTCTGTGTCAGTTTGTGTTGATCCAATACGATCCTTTCCCATGTCATACTAGTTAATAAAAAGCAGGTCACCCTGCAATGTGAACACAGAGATCCATCTCCTTCTTACGTCGAGAATAAATTAGGAATGAATGCACTGACGGTGACACGCATTATTACTATAATTAAACTATAAATAGAAATGAAACGGGTTTTCCCAATACTTTGAACTACCCATTTTAACATAAAAGGATATTATCTGATTCTGCTTCGGAAGCCTCGTGAATCGACAACTAGGTATTTTGTATTTGTATTGGAAATAAAGCAGCTCTATGAGAAGAGGAATAGGAACAAGAGAGAAATTAGCATTAAGGTAACACGGCTCTCATAATTATTACGACGGACAGATATAGAGTCCAATTTATTGGGATGTGATTTAGACGAGCTATTAAAAAGGTTGCCATCTGACGTGCACATGGACACAAACTGAAATGAAATGGGGTTTAACGTCCTACTGTTCTGTTCCGAACTAGGCTATAAGACGGGCATACGCCATGCAGTGTGCTATGAGGGAAATTTTGCCACTGTCAAGGGATCTTTTACGTGCACGCCAATGTGTACATGAGACCTCGGTTTTTCGTCCCATTCAAACGACTAGACAGCTGTCCTTGTCAGACCATCCGTCCTGTGTCACTCACAAGGGCGAACCACGCCGGAAAATCGACACAAACTATACAGATAATGTAAGTAATAGCTTTTCAGTTCAACCCCTGAATACCCAGTGTACCGAAATTTAAAGGATATTGTAATGGAATAATAATGTTACCTCAGTATCAACCTTAATGGCGGAGCCACGGTGGTTCAGTGAATAAGACACTGATTCGCTAGCCTGAAGGTTGCGGGCTCTGTACCGGTGTTGGCCAAGTAAGTTCCTCGGGGTTTCCCCTTGTTAGTGGTGCAGGCCGGAGGGTCTGACAAGGAACGCTGTCTAGTCTTTCGATGGGTTGAAAAATTGAGGTCTAGCGTACACATTGGCGTGCACGTAAAGGATCCCTTGAAAGTTAGAATTCGATATAAGATTAGGCCATAGTGCACACTGTATGGCGTATGCCGTCTTCATCAGCACAGTCGGAGCAGAACGGTGGGATGTTTAATCCCATTTTATTTCATTTCATCTCATTTAATGACTTTACAGAAGGTCAATACAGGGAATACCCATTTTAAAACCTGTTTAAAGTGATAGTCTAGACGAGTGTAAATACATACAAACTGGTTCGACGCGTGTCTACTGGGAATTCCCACAAAATAACATACTATATAACACTGGCATTCCTACAAATGTTTAACCAATACATCAAGTAAACTGTACACTATATAGGAAATTGTAGCCTGCAGAGGCTTGATACTGACAATAGTCACCTTAAAATATCAATAGTTAATGTGGCGGATATGTGCTTGAGGTGTGTATTTACACGTAAATAGGTTCGTCGTGTCTCTATTGGGAATCCCACAAACTAACGTGCTATAAAACTGGCATCCGCAAATAACGAATACATAAATTAAATTATACCATATGTAAGAATTCGTACAGGGAATGTCGTTTTATAACATTACGCAAATTGATACACTCCCATCGAACCCAGGATATCCGGTATATTTACCATATCGTTTTCAGGTTTAAACGAGAATAGTGTCACAAGTTTTAAAATAACCTTGTGTTTGTCGAGTAGACGTTAAACCTCGTGTCCACTGACCGAAACACCCTAGGCCCAAACGTCCAGTGGCCGAAAGGTCCGTCCACTAGTCTGTGTATGATGATGATAACCATTTTATCTGGAATTGAGTTAGAATATCACCAACATGGAAGATCTTGAAAATACGGTTGCTACAAAATCGACCTTCGTTATAATTATATCTTGATGGAACAAGCCGTAACAATAAGTGTGCTGCAGTATGTAGATAATTATCTATTTTATATACCAATAATCATATGCTTACAACAGATCTAATAATTTATTTGGCACGTATCCAACTGATTATCTACAATATTATGTTTTTGATATATCGGTTAATGGGTCAGGAATTCCCAATAGCAATTGCAAATGAAATGAAATGGGGTTTAACGTTCTACTGCTCTGCTCCGAACTGGGCTAATAAAGTTTGCCCGGACAGCGGCACTAGGGCTAATCTTATATCGAATTCCAACTGTCAAGGGATCTTTAACGTGCACACCAATGTGTACACGGGACCTCGGTTTATCGCGCCATCCGAACGACTAGACAGTTGTCTTTTGTCAGGCCCTGCGTCTTGCATCACTGACAAGGGGAAACCACGCCTGAAAATCTTGATGAATTTTCACGGCCAATGCAAGGATCGAACACCTGACCTCCAGGCTAGAGATGAGAGCCAGCTTCTTATCGTGATCCCTAATAGCACTTGCCCTTTAATAAAAATCAAAAGAAATAGGGTATGACGTCCCACTGTTGTGCTGAAATACTATAGGTTTTATGTTAGTTCTAGGAAAGGTGCCCTGTTTAATATATTGAAGTGGTTAAACAAATGGGTGACAAAGAGAAATAGAAGAAAGTATTTTGAAAGATGCAAGTTTCTTAGGGTACTATCAATGGCATGGTTGTCTGTATAGTTTCCTGTATGTACCCATTCTATTGTGGGTGTTCTAAAGATATAAAAACGTAGCTAAACCAACAAAGTGTTCGAGAGTCAATTGGTCCTTGAAGTTTTATATACAGCGTGAAAGTCCTGACTAGATAAGTGTCATCCTAGTGTCACGGGCCGTTTTCTGAGAGTTAATTAATTTATTTAAAAACAGCGTAGCGTCACAGTGCATCGACTGGGCTAAAATATTTTAGCACCATAGGTCTTCTGTCCGACGTGGAAAGCGGGTAATGGGAACCGGTCGCCACATCCTACGTACGACCCATGCATCTTTTCTTACTACATATTTCTGTAGCCTTGTGATCGTCTAGAATTTGTCTCTAGCTGTCTTTACTTCTGCTTCACGTTGTGTATTTACTTCTTACAGTTCTCTTAAGACGGTTGTCTTACCAGGAATAACAATGCAACAGTTCGCTTCTACATTTTATATAGCATAGCCGAATACATATGGTTACAAGTATAATAGATAACAATACTAGCTAAAATCATTTCTCCACCCTAGCCAGCCTCGCGGCTGTCTAGGAACTCAGATGGAACCTCTCTGGAATCTAATGGAAGTCTTACTTAAAAGTTTAATATGATTTCTTTTATAAGACTTATGGATATCATGCACAAACAAGTGTGATCATGGCCCTGAACCTGTGCAATTACGATATGATTGGTTAAATTAAACCCAATGACGCAATAGTACTTTTCCTTGCACATGTACTCTCTGTGGTATTTTATAGACACATGTTTTGGCTAAAAACTCTTTTTTTATATAACAATATGTCATTTATACCCTAAGTTGATTTATTACACACTACAATATGTGTGAAACTATTAATTTGCCAAATATATTAATTAATGAAATATAAAGTCATCTTATTCCTCCATTCCTTGCCTATAAATTTATAAACAATGTCGCAACGACTATATTGCTACAATATGCGTAATGAATTAAACTGGGAACATGGAGCTTGTTTATTAAAGTATTGAAGTAGACCGGGTTTCCGGCGGACTTGAATTCGTGTAAACAACCTAACGTATGATATATAAAATGTTGACCTCCCCTGATACATTAAAGTCAAGAGAATGTTATATCACGGTTAATCAGTTTATGTGCATTTACTAGAAATGGTTATATGCCAGTTCATACCAGACTTTATTCATGAAGGTATTTCTAAATATAAAACTTATGACTTTATGTATGGAATACATGATTTAAAACATCAATTAAAAACGTTTACGCACGGAGAGCTACCCATTTCTTTCTCTTTTCTCTTGAAAAGGTTTTTATTCACACTCTACATATTATATATACTTTACACACAATATCAGTGTTGATCAATGGCTTTCATAGAAAGGCATAATAAAATAGATAGTTTTTGCTATTATCTACTTTAATAATAAATCTGTCTTGAATGGTTTCAATTAAAAACGCTTGTATAATTGCTAGAGGGTGTGATTTATCATACCAATAGCACGTGGTTTATTGAAACACGTCCGTCTTCATTAACCTAGTGGAGCAGAACAGTAGGACGTTCCTCTTTCTCCTGCTCCGGCGCCTGAACCATATTCAGAAACTTCTGAATAATTACCTACATGTAAGTTTGACAAAGAAAATATGCTAGTTAAGTGCTTGCTGGCACTAGCTTCAGCTTGCATCGCGTTGTGGAAAGGCGCGAAACTATTCTTTCATATGGGGGGTTGCATGAATCAAATTACCCTCTTGTGGGGTAAGACAGTTGCACAGCGCCACCTAGGAGGCGTGGCGTAACAGCAGACATACCATTTAAATTAAACGTAATTGATTCATAATGAACAAGTCCAGACTTCCTGTACTATTGACGTTACTGAGGTAATCGAAATCACACTTCAAAATATAAGGGGATTTCCATAAATCTTACCGCTTGTTTAAAATGACTTATTAGTGCTGGGGGTTGATTTAACGCGTGACCTTTAGATTATAAGCCCTGTCATTGAGTCAAGGGGCGTGGTTTCGATTCCACGCTTGTACGTTGCAAGGAGCAAGGTTGCCTGCCTAAACCTCGTTGGTCAGAGGTTTTCTGCTCAAGACCACTACGGACCTTCGAATTAGTGAAATAATACTGCACCATATATCAGTCCCAAAATAACCAGTTTGTGTTGAGTGGACATCTGGGCCGGTATTGTTTCCAATTTTTTACATATTTTCTTTTTCATATAAATATTACGCCTTCATATGTAAATAATTTAATTAAATTAAATCTTTCAATGTATTGGACGTTAAATTTATAAAAAAAACCAACAAATTATTTTCCAAATTATGAAATAAGTGAAGAATAGTGAGCCGATTTTTATTTTTGCAAAAAATGTTTACAAATTAGAAGAGCGCAAAAACAGTACAATTAAGCATTTTAATGCAAATGTACATTTTCATGAAAAATTTAATTGTATGGCACAGTTACTCGACATAATATAATAAAGCTGAATATGAAAAAGTTTTTTTGTTTTATAACCACATTGTTTACGAATAAAGATTAAAGGGACAATAACAATGTTGCTGGTTTGAAAGCTCCAGAAAATAAATAATATCTCTATCTAAGTACTAGATGTTTAAGTGTCCTACCTGTTGTGTAAATTATCCATTACATCCTATTTTACTTGTCCAGAGGGTTCCAAAATATTGTTAAAGAGAGAGAGAGAGAGAGAGAGAGAGAGAGAGAAATGGGGTTCAACGTCCACTCGACACAAACTAGGTCATTTCGGGACTAACATATGGTTTAATTTTTATTTACATAATTCGCTTGCGCGTAGGGGTCTTTAGCAGTGGGAGGAAACCGGAGGCCCCGGAGAAAACCCACGAGGTTGGACAGGCGACCCTACTCCTTGCCACGTACAACCGGGGATTCGAAACCACGCCAGTCGACTCAATGACAGACTTTATGATACAGCGCGCGCACGCTAACCATTCAGCCATCCAACCCCCCTAAATATTTTTAAATCCAAGTTTCATTTGAAAAGGTTTACGTTAGACGTTTCAAACCATTATGTTGAATTTTTCAAAATTTTAAAATAAGGTGTGTTAAGATGAAATTTGTATCATCAATTAATTGAAATATTCTAAAATAGTACAATTTGTTGACCAGAATAAAGATTGGGACATATTATTCAGTTACAACAAGAGTGGTATTGAGACTTTAACTTGTACTTAGCGTATTTATAGATTATGATTACTTCATAAATATTTTTGAAGCATTGATGACCCCACCTTAACCCAATCTCGTTGAAGCTACAAGCACTCCTTGTGGGTTGTTTCTTATACAGAGTGCCCCAACCCTATCCGCCTATTGGCGATATAACCAGGCATGCCTTGTGTTTTGTTTATTATACAGAAGGTCCCAATAAAAGGCTGCCCTATATAATACTGTGGTAACGAATAACGTAACACTTTTATTTAAGCAAAGCATTTTGCAGAAGCTTCCATTGAAAATCACTATACTCTGGACTATTGTGTTAAAGGACAATATTGGTGCGAGTCATTATCACATATGTGATAGAGCTGGTTAAACACATTCCAAATATAATTTTAACACAGAGATCATTGCTACGATAGCTGAGTAATACACGTTTCCTGAATCGGAAGTGACGAACGCCAAAGGAAATCACGAGTAACCCCTCTATATAACTGACTGATGTGACGAGTGATAACAGATACACGACCGAATTTCTGCTCACTAATAATTCCTTCCAAGACCAAAAGTTGTTATATGGGACTGTAAGAGGATACCTGACAATTCAATAAAGTAATTGAATGTCATTAGTCAGATCTCGTTAAGCTAAGCGTACTTGTACACGACACATCTAAGATGTTCAAAGCGTTAAAGCATCTTGAGAGATTATTTCCCTTTTTTTAAACGACATGGAATTAGAAATCCGGTTTAACATTACAAAATGGATCAGCCTTGTTGCGTCTGTTGATCGTCATGGTTAAATTGCAGGTTTTTTTCTAACGACATAGAATAAGAAATCCGGCTCAACTTTACAAAATGGATCAGCCTTGTTGCGTCTGTTGATCGTTCTGATCATTTTAATATCCCTACATTTATCAAAAACTAGCTGAGATTGTGAACAGGCAGTGGGTTGATCTTTTCCAGCTGCGTCCGACAGGCCTTTATAAAACTCAATTTGATGGTGATTGTAGTAATAGGAACAACCATGTGGATTGCCCTCATAAACACATTCATATGGTTGCTGATTCCTTTTCTTGCAGACTACGTGGAATTTTCGTTTCGTCGGGCCAGGTTGTCTGCATTCGGCATATTTACACGTGTATCCGTCTTTAGGATTGTACAGGAAGTAACCTTCACACCCTGGTTTCCATGAGGCGTAAACAGTTATCAGCCATCCACATGAAACTAACAAGAAGTAAAGATGACATCGACAAATAGATCTCATTTTAACAATTATTCTGTCTCAATCTGAAACATATAATGAACAATCCAAAAGAAATGATACTAACTCAATTCAAACACCAATCGTTACATCACCATGAATATTATTTTCATACTAATAAATCGTTACATCATTTCGAATATTATTTAATACTTATAAATTATAGTGCCACACAGGGCCGTATCTAGCGGGGGTGCAGGTGGTACATTGCACCCCCAGAAAAATAAGGCGCCCCCTAAAAAAATTGACAACCTTTCAATTATAAAATAACACACTTGATTATGATCACACTGTGATCCTCTTAGGGAACTGATGAGTCGGTCGGTTTTAATGGCACCCACACGCCAATAGATACCTTATTCGTTTGCCCTGATCCAAACTTTCTTATATCACTTATGTGGAGGCTTTGGGGCGCCACGCGTTTTGGAAACGCGTTTGCGGCAGCCTTATTTTCAAAATTTTCGTGGGGACACACACACACACACCCACACACACGCATACGCCGGTCGCCGCTCCGCGCTCAATAACTCGGGCATTATATTGGCGCACCCCACCACTCCGCTGCACCCCCACTTTTAAAATCCTACATACGGCCCTGGTGCCACAATAAAATGAATCAATTTTATTTCAATAATTCGCTTGCGCATACATTTCTAGCTTAAAAGCCATTGAATTAAACCTTAGGATCCGGAATAAAACTCACGATGGTCGCCAGACATACTCTTGTTGAGTACAACCGATGGAATGCAGCCACGCCACTTGACTCAATGGCAGACCTTATGATCTAATGCGCATGCATTGAACCATTCGGTCACCAACTCCATTAGTCGGGTTGGTGCAGACAATAACGACATTAAACTCCATTTATAAGCTTTTATAATATGATATATATGCACTTTGTAAATATTATTACTGTGTAGTTGCTAGTTTTATAGGGTAGGCGGGACATGTTGAAAATTAGAACTCATGTACTAAATATGTTCCCTCAGAAAATAAAGTCATTATTACTATTATTATTTGATTTCATTTCTGTTTAAAGTATAGAGAGAGAGAAGAGACCCCCCCCCACTCCCCTGAAATTAGAGAATCTAAGAATAAGTTTGCGAAGAAGTCGAATTGTAAACATATAATATGATTAACAAAGATTGAATTTAACTAAATAAAATATAATCCATTACCTTCCGATTCTCGGTTTCATAACCCCGTATTTAACAGCGGAAGACTTCCAATGACAATTGCATTTAACTAAATAAAATATTAGACTTGTAAAAATATAATCCTTTACCTTCAGATTCTTCAGTGACAATACAAATTCCCCAAGATACAAACACGTGATTCCCCTTAATCACGTGTTAAAGTTTTAATTGAAACAGGAAAGTTACGTTACGTTATCAGAGCTAACAGGAAATATATATTATAAGTCGTATCAATTATACAGACAAAATTACGGAGGCCCATTAGGGTCAATCAAATGAAAAAAAAATTCTGACTATCTTGTAATTACAAGATAGCGCCTAAGATAACTATCTTGTTATTACAAGATACGGAGAAGCCCATGAGTAACTTATTTTAAGGTCGCCATACACCGATTTATCGAATAGCTAGGTCAACGCCGTACTTTATTTTATGTTACAGAATCGGCACATTCATGTCATGCTCCCATAAATATCATTCGTTATTTTCATGCCTCCATTAAAATCATAAGTACGTATTAATATCAATTTTAATGCTCTCCTTAAAGCCACAGAACGCTATTTATATTTTTCGGAAAACTTCTTTAAATTTTGATTTTTGGCTGTTTTTATTGTTTGCAGAAGTACCGAGTTTAGCGATTTTTTTCCATTTCAACAGGAAATTAAAAACTGTGCGAAGTCAAAACAAAAAACATTTTTACGGCTATAATACTTTATTACATATAGCATTAAGTTAAACAACTTATAGCCTTAAATTATACAATAATGCAATCAAAATGAAAAAACGTGTAATTAAAAAGAAAAACAAAAAACAAAAAACAAAAATAATAATAGTTATTTACAAACAATAAATATAAAATAAAACTAGATCTGCTAAGCAGATATTAAAGCTTTCATATTCACAGTCACTGTCACATGTCATAGAAATAATATGAACAGAAAAAAAAAATCATTATAATGAGTAAAAATTTGGTGAAGTTAATTCGATTTTTCACTGGTAAATAATTAAATAGACAAGTGGCATAACTTGACCCGCATCCCATCAGCTATCCTGAAAAATGCTGGAAAAATTAAACAAGTAAATTGTGTTTAGTACTGGGTTAATTAAGACAGGCATATGCCTTTGCTATACAGGATGACATGAGGGAAATTTAGCTTGGGAGGTGTAGGCCTGCAGCCAAAATTTCTAGCTAGCTTCGAAACACAACTCCGCTACAAGGTCTTCCATAAAAGAAAAACTATACATTTTTGGAAAGCTTATGATGCCAGGAAGACAAAATCTGGGAGTTCCAAGCAAAATGTTTGCAATTTATTGATTTAGGGCCAGATGAAATTCGTCAAAATTGTCAAATAAATGCTATTTGTGTACTAACAATTCTGAAGTTGACATAAAATTAAATAGTTGGTAAAACACCTCATGCCTTCATCCTTGGCAATGAACAGTTTATTGGACAGATTTTGATGTAAATAAAAATGCTCAAAACACAAATGTCATGGGTGAATAAAGAATTGTGGAAATCCATTAACGGTAAAAAAGAATTATCTCCCTTTCTGTCAAATGCCTGTAATTGATAGACTATCAGGTCTTGTATGAATCATAAGACCAGGTGTGGGCAAACAAGCCCAATAATTATTTTGTTTGTTGGATCTCAAGGGCCTGTTAGGGTTGGTTGTTGGATGTTTGCTCAGAAATTATCGCTTGTATGGAACATGCTAGAGTCGATTTATAGCATATTCTAGCCAGGGGATATGTTTGACAGTAGTTGAGTGATATGCTTTTGAAATAATGGAGATCAGTAGCACTTTATAAGCATTGAACCACATGATTTTTTTCCACTAAGATAAACATTCTAAACCCACATACATGTTCCCTTTCAATTAGCAACTACAGTATTTTTACAACTGTACATGTAGCTGTGAACTACTATTTCGGATATGATTAATGGTCAAATTACAAACATACATGTAGATATAAGTTAAAAAAAATAATTGTGTATCTGGGCTGGAATGAAGGGAAAGGTTAGAAAACAGGATGAACAGTTGTGAAATTATTTATTAAAGTGAAACAATCATTGAAAATCAAAATTAAACAGTTACTCTGCACATCAAATGTCATCAAAGTTAATCTTCATTATCATCATCACTGTCACTAAATGTATTAACATCAAATTCGGTCTCTTTAACAGTTTTTTTTTCATTTTCACATTGACTACACATGCACAGGTCTGTACAAGAAAGGGGGGTTGTGATGGCCTAGAGTACCGCGCTTCGACCTCTAGCTGGTCGGTCACCTCTGGCTTGTGGCTGTGGCTTTGATCCCAGGTGTGAGCGTATGTGGCATGGAGATAGAGGCGTCTTCTCAACCTCGTGGGTTTCCTCCGGGAACTCCGGTTTCCTCTCACTGCTAAAGACCCATACGCGCAAGCGAATTATTGAAATAAAATTGAAACCGTATGTTAGTCCCAAAATGACCTAGTTTGTGTTGAGTGGACGTTAAACCCCATTTCTCTCTCTCTCTCTCTGTACAAGACAACTTTGCTGGCCATCTATATATGTATATGCATGCTTTATTTTACTTTACACGACCTCTAAAAATGCCCCAAATCGTAAAAATACGACTTTTTGGATTTCGATCTCCTTTTTTCGGCTACCCCGGACATTTTCAAAAAATAATACAATGATTTCACACAACAGGCCAGCTATTAGCCTCTCGATTGACAAGAGTTTCATCGCCCTCCATTCATTATAACCAATGTCATCGTGCCCTAAAGAATCAACAAATCAGCTTGCTTATCTCTGCTTACCCTAAGCAAAAAATGCTCATCTTTGAACTCAATCATGACATTGACCTAGTGAACGCCTACACCAAGTTTGAACATTCTAGCTTAATAAGAAGGAGAGTTCTTGTGTTCCAAAGTCCCGGCCCTTCAAATTTCTTCTATTTTTCATTTTCAATTCAAAATGGTGACCATCACGTGACCGAAATCAAAATTCTGATCCGATAGATTTTTAGACATTCCTTCCAGGATTCCGAAAATATGACGCCCGAGTCTGTAAGTAAAATAGCAAAAAAGCCTTTTTGATTTTTCACGTTTAAAGATGGTGGCACTTCCGGTTCGATCGACAAACTCCATATTTTGTGTACGAATCAGTAATTACTTGTCTAGTATCGAATTTTTTTTTTAGGTCATTCTGACCTATATTTCGACGATTTTTTTGAAAACTTTGATCCTTAATTTCACCAAGGGGAGATAATTTAGAAAATTTCCAAGGACATCATTGAAGTCGCATTGGCAAGATCTACTAACATTCTAAATTTCACGAAAATCGCACAACTATTAAAGAAGTTGTCAAATTGGTAATAACTTCCGGTTCGAAATGACAGCGACGAATTTTCGAAATGCCAAAATCCGAAATTGCAGATTTGAAGTAAATGTTTCAAGATACTCAAAGAAAAAAGAATTAGTAAAATAGGTCAAATAGTCACAAAGTTACAGCATTGTAGGTCAAATGCATTCCTTCGTAAAATTCGGTGATTTCGGATTCGTAAAACGTTTTGAAAATATATTTAATCAACAGCCACCACCCATTTTTGGGGGGATAGGTAAAAGTTTCAGAACGATCCTATGGTTAGATTCTGAGAAATCCGATTTGTGGACAAAACACAAAAAAAAAATAACAATAATAATCTTAACAGAAACAATAAGCTTTCATATGTAATATGAAAGCTTAATTAACTTTCAAGTTTAGGAAGGTAATGATGAACGTTGAGCAAAAGCGAAATATATAAATTTAGCTGTAGATATAATAAGTTTTTGATCAGTTGACGACATCAAAGAGACAAATTTATAGATATTTGGACTAGTATAATACTTAGATGGTAAATACGATTCTCTTAAAGCATGATATGCAGGACAAATTAACAAAAAATGGTATTCATCTTCCAACGTCTTCAGTGTACAATATTTACATAATCTCTCTTTCCTGGGTGTATTTAAATATCTGCCAGTTTCTATGCAGAGCGAATGCGACGAGCATCTAAATATACTGAGGGCTACTCTAAACTTCAGTTTGAGGTCATCAATGCATAGATAAAATTTAAATAGAGGTAAATCTGTGAACGAATTATATGTGCTTAACTTAGATGAAGCAAAACGTGAAGAATTCCATTCTTGGATAGATTGATCAAACAGTTTAGCTTTTAAAACATTAAAATAAGGAAGATCAGAATCTTGATTCGTCCAGTAAAAGGAACAGCCAAGATTATCCAGTAAACTTTTAACATTGAACACCCATGTTTTATTACTGTATTTCCTGTCCAAATCCGAAACCCGTGAGTGGTTGTAAACAGTATATTTTAAACTACTCTTATCTGATAAAACATTTATCCAATATTTTAATATACAATTTAGTCTGGAGTAATATTGAGTTGTTCTTCCAAGCTCTCCATACACCGAAGCACTATGCGTAGAGGATTTTAAAAGTAATGTCCGTTTACAGAACTGTAGGTGTAGTTTTTCAATGTCTGGAGAACTATGGAAGCCCCAACTCGCACAAGCATAATTAAGAATTGATCCTATATAAGAGTCAAATAGAAAAAATTGCTGTTTTACATCAAGATTTACTTTGTTAAGAACATTATATAATTGATACAGGGCTTTAGATGCAATAGATTTCTGATATTTGTTAAAATTACCATTGTAAAACAGTTCCACACCAAGATAATTAAAAGATTTAACAATTTCTACATTTTCATTAGCATACGTAAAATGAAATTTACCAACATTTAAGGAAGAGTTTTGAAAAATCATAATTTTTGTTTTTTCGGTGTTGACAGTTAAATTCCATTTTAAGCAATATTCATTTAATCTAATTAGCAGATGCTGTAAGCCTTTGGCGGAAGTGGACATTAATGTCGTATCATCGGCATACATTAAGGATGTTAATATCAGAGAATCAATAATGACAGGATCAATAACTTTATAATTCATAAATGAGTTAATATCATTCAAATAAAATAAAAATAATAATGGTGATAGGTTATCTCCCTGTTTCACGCCTGCATAAGATGGAAAACAATCTGAATAATTATTATTAAATTTTACACATAAATTTACATTACTATACATAGACTTTATACAGTTTACCATTTTTTCAGATATACCCAGTGATTTTAATTTGATAAACAATAGATTTCTATCAATTTTATCAAAACATTTCGAGTAATCTACAAAGCAACAAAATAATTTTCGACCTTTTGACAAGTACTTATTAATGATCAGATGCAGAATAAAAATACAATCTTCAGTGCTTTTTTTTGCGTGAAAGCCAAATAGGTTTTGTATAAGGATATTGTTATTGATAGCCCAAGATATTAAACGTTTATTAACGATAATTGAAAAAAGTTTACTAAATACATTCATTAAAGTTATGCCACGATAATTATTTACATTATTTACATCACCTTTTTTAGGTACCGGAACTACTACACACTGTGACCAGTCTGATGGATATAAACTTGAGTTAAACAATAAATTATAAAAATTACATAAAGGAACAATTAAACTGTTACAGTTTTTAACTATTTCTGGAATAATACCGTCCCTCCCAGCGCTTTTACCCGATTTCAGTTTTGAAATAGCTTGTGTAACCTCCTGCGTAGTAATAACTTTATCTAAATCAGATTCGTTAGTTTGCGACTGGAATGACTGTGTATAATTTTCAATTTTACTTGTAGACTCATTACCTGTTTCATAGTAAACTGCGAACATACTACTGAAGTGGTCATGAAATTCCCCTAAAGATATGTTTGGACATTGATTAATCGCTGTGTTTTTTAGGGATTTGATTTGGGACCAGAACTGTTTAGGTTTTTCTTTTACTTTAACACATAGTTCTTTCCCCTTACGTGATTTGTATTCTGATTTTGTATATTTTATAACATTATTGTATACTGTTCTGTAATGCACGAAATTAGTATGATTTGTTTTGCTTTTAAGTTTATGGAATAAGGTTCTATGATGGATAAACATTTCGCGAGCATTTTGACATTTATAATCGAACCATACGTTTCCATTAGTTTGTTTTTTTATTATGATTGATATTGCGATTATCTGTTCGATTTACAACCCCTATATTCTTGTAGCTATCGTCAAAGATTTCACGACAAAGATTGTCATTTAATTTGTCTATGACACGCTGGTTAACACTTTCAGCTTTAACATTCTTGAGTACAGCTGTACTCTTAATGTTTGAGAGGACTCTGTTTAGGTCGTCAATTTTCAATCCATCCCATCGTAACTTTCTTATGCATGTTTGAGGGTGAGTTATGCGTTGAGAACTAGTTGTAATTAAAAATTCATGCTGTTTGGCCGAGTGAATACCAAAGCACACCGGTGCGTGATCAGTAAAAACATCGAAATGACCAATTTTGAACTCACTAATAATACGAATATTGTTCCAATTAATCAACAGGTAATCTATGACACTAGAACCATTAGCGGTACAGCAGGTAAAATTGCCGGGTCCTAAGCGGCCATTTAAGATACATAACTCTGTGTTTTTACATGTCTGTATTAGCTTTTTACCATAGTTATTTACCACTTGGTCGCATGTTTTTCGTTCAGTATGGTGATACTTGTAGCTAAGATAATTATGAACGATATCATCACAGATAAGATAATCCTCTAACGATCCTGTTCTGGAGTTTAAGTCACCACATACTATGAAATTTCCCTGATCCGAATATAAGGAATTAAATGATTCGATTGATTCGAAAAAGTTTATATCATAAGTATTGTAGAATTTAGATCTTTCATGTGGTAGGTATACAAAACAGATGAAAACGTCTTGATGGTTACTAACGAGTGTTTTATCAATTTTCACGACAGCAAAACCATATTCCTTTGAATCCACTATGGTAATTTCTTCATAGAGTTCTTTCTTTATGAAAATTACGATACCACCGCTGTCCTTGTGTCTTTTTCGTTCTATAACATGTTAAAAGTAGCCAGGAAGTTGGGCTTGAGTGGTATATTGACCAACATGTAAGAGGGCGATAACATCATAATTAGTTATAAAGTTAACAAAATCGTCATCATTTAACTTGCGTGTTAGACCGTTATTTATGAGTTGAAAGATTACCTCCCTTTATGTCCTATTGTTGACTAGCTCCACAATCTTTGTATTCTATATCATTAATGAATAGTTTATCTTTGATAAAGTAGACTTTGCGACCCTTTTCCTTCTCTTTCTTGAAGGTTGGCATCAACAATTTTCTTTTCATGACGATATCCCTGGGTAGTTGTTCCGAAATCCCAAAGTTTGAATTTATTAAAAGTTTAGATTTAGATTTTATCTCCTGTCTATCTTGATAGTAGTTAAATTTCACTACAATAGGTCTGGGTCTCACATTTGACACACTGCCACCATGCTGTCTTACTGGTTTCCCGATCCGATGGGCTCTGTCGATTTTGATTCTCTCCCTGCTATCTCTGATCTGTAAGTGGTCTACTATGAAGTCATGAATTATGTCTGTACAATTTTCATCATTCCTTTCTGTTATTCCAAAAAACAGGAGGTTGTCTCGCATGCTGCGACATTTTAAGTCCACCACTTCTTCCTTTAACAAGATACTTAGCTTTTCCATTTCTCTTAGCCTCTCAGAAGAATCAGATTTTTCTGCTATGAGTTGTTCCGTTGTCACAGATTGAAATTCCATACTTGTCTCTACGAGATTCAATTTATGTTCCATAGATCTTATTTTTTCGCTGTTTGCGGATACCTCTAGTTTCACCGATGATATTTCTTTTACTACATTTGTCAATTTATTTTCTATTACGTCCAGTTTAGAAAGTCTTTTGTTGATAGTATCAAGAGTTGAAGTCATAATTTGTAGTTGTCTTTCTATTGGGTGTGATGAGTTTGTAATCTTAGGTTCTTTTTTGGGTGGATTTATAGGAGTACTTGTTGAAGGCACGTCGATGTTATCATCTCTGTACAGGGTATTCATTGCAGAAGCAAATACTGAAGATATCTCACCATTGCCATTACTACTTATGTTATCTGATGATGTGAGCGAGGCCTCAACGTGTGACCTTTTTTACTGTATCGTCCACCTTTAGGCATGAGTGTGAATGATAATTTTTTTCCGCCTCAGTGACCCCTCTTAGTTCTTTAAAAGTGCAATAGTCAACGATTACCCTTTTGAAATATTCCAAAAATACACACAAATACTTCATTAATCACACCGATTCCTCCTAGTACTTTATCCAAGATAGTAAGTTACTATCTTTAAAGACTCGGTAATGTTCAACATCAGATATATTCAACGTTATACAGGATTAAATCAGAGAGCACATAAAACACGTCTTAACACCTTGACTGCAAATATAATTAGAATCATCAACAGCCATTGAACAGCAGATATGATTCAAATCTGTTGAAAACCGGAGTTGATTATTCTCTTGTCACGTTAATAAATGTCTAATTAATAGTTTATATAACATTTCAGGCCTAAAGAAAGACCTACGATAGGCAGATTTAGCTCTTGCATAATGTATGTTTTAAGGAGCTAAGTCTCTAACCCAATGTTTTCCACAATATTTGAAATTAAAAACACGAATTAGAATTCAATATTGATCAATTGCAATCAATATTGATGTTGTTATCTTGCCATGAAACTATAGCATCCTAATATCCAATATTTAAGACACAATTAACATTTTATTAGTAGTACCCTATGGTTTCGGGTGCCATTTTGTAATGAACAAATAAAAACATATCCTACAACATAATGTGGAAGTAATTAGTAAAGGCTGATTCACAAACGACAAAATAATAATTTAAAAAACGTGTAGAATGCACTAAGCAGGCGTAAACGACTTCCGTTCAATTTGAACTGTAATTCACCGAACATAATTGATTAGAAATTTACTTAGGTCTCAATATGTACGATAAATGGACAGTAAGTAACGAAAATACATTCTGAAAAATGGACACGGCGTCTAACAACAGTTTATTTATAGCTTGTGATATCTCCCGACGAATACAAAGTTTTGAGAGGGATTTGAAGCAAATTTTTGCTAGATTAATTAGTCTGAATATGTTTTTAGTCCAAATATATCATCATATCACATAGTTTGTACGCGGGAAAGTATCTTTAAGGAGAGCATGAAATCAATGAATCATTAATAAACGATATCAATGAGAGTATGAAGTTGGTGGGACTATGAAGTTAATGAGAGTATGAACTTAATGAATGGTTTTTAATGAGGGCACGAAATAGCTAATGATATTATAGAGAGCATGACCTGAATGTACCGATCCCGTAACATAAAAAAGTACTTCGTTTGCCTAGCTATCCGATAAATCAGTGTAGGGCGACCTTGAAATAAACTGGTTAGAACACTTTATTTTCATGTGATGACCCTAATGGGCTACTCCGTATCTTGTAATTACAAGATAGTTACAAGATTACTAGTCAGAATATTTTTTTTTCATTTGATTGACCCTAATGGTCTTCCGTACAAAATTAATATTGTGGACATTTAAAGCCGCGTGAATACACGTGACCCAGTTCTATTCTGGCGAATATTCACGACTCTTCACATGCAATGAGGATGTTAATATTTGTTAAACAATTTCCTTAAAGATACTTTAGTTAAGAGTTTTATAAAGAGTTGGCCATTCTTGCTATAATAATTCAAAAATAAATGATAAAAAGAAAATGTCAAATTTCAGTCAAATTACTTTGTTCTGAACGGAATTGTCACTGTTGGAAGTTTGGACTAGAAATAGGCATCAATTGTGTCTGCACCGTCTATGAACATTGGCGATCGTTTGATTGACAGATGACAACACCACCTACATATTCTCGATTATCAAGTAACATGCTAAATGGCTATGGTAGCCTCGCTTGGCATACCTTTCATCACCAGTTTCCGGTAGTGACATCAGCGACTAAGGGTAAACGTTAGCTTGGTCTGCCATTTATTGATTAAATTTTAAATGAACGACTGTTAAAATCCAAATTGTATCCAAGCCATCCGTGGGTCTACAGAGTTGATTTTTAGCTTGTGTAAATAAAGGTCTAATTAATAATTTCTATAACATCGGAAGCCTAAATAAAGACTTGCAATAGGCGGATTTACCTCTTGCATAGTGTATGTTTAACGATGCATTGTGTAAGCGCTAGGGGATCACGTGGCTAAGACGCTAGCTCGCTAGCCTGGAGGTCGGGTGTTCGATCCCTGCATTGGCCGAGAAAGTTCATCCAGATTTTCCGGCGTGGTTCTCCCTTGTCAGTGATGCAGGACGGAGGGGCTGACAAGGAAAGCTGTCTAGTCGTTCGGATGGGACGAAAAACCGAGGTCCCGTGTACACATTGGCGTGCACGTAAAAGATCCCTTGGCAGTTGGAATTCGATATAAGAGTAGGCCGTAGTGCCGCTGTCCGGGCAAAATTTCCCTCATAGCACACTGTATGGCGTATGCCCGTCTTCATTAGCCCAAGTTAGGAGCAGAACAGTAGGACGTTAAACTCCATTTCATTTCATTTCATTTCATTTGTGTAAGCGCTAATAGTTCAAGAATAGATAATGAAAATATGCTTCAAATTTCTTTATGCTGAGCGAAGTTATGCCCGTTTGAAGATAAAGCGTAGATAGTTCATTATCCTAGCAATGATACTTGACAACCGAGACTTAGCCTCGATTGTCATATTTCATCGCTAAGTTTTCAAATCTCACGGAAGTTTATATCCATTGAATTCTCGGCCATTACGTTTGTCGTGTCATGTTAATAAATGTCTAATATAGTAGCGGTTGAATCTGAAGTAGCATATCCCGAAATCGGAAGTGGTAGGCCATCGCCACCTAGACTATATTACTCCCCAGTCCGAGCTACCCCTATACACCAAATTTCATCCTGAAATGAAATGGGGTTTAACGTCCTACTGTTCTGCTCCGAACTGAAATTTCATCCTCGGGACAGCCCTAGTGTAACCGCCAACTTCGAACAGACAAACAAACGACAGTCACAAATAATAGCTTATATAACATTTGAAGCCAAAAGAAAGACCTACAATAGACATCAGATTTAGCTCTTAGATAATACATCTTTAAATTATTCTCAACACCCCTGTTCAATGGTTAGTGCTAAATGATAAGGCCAGCTCAATTTGTCGTCATAGGTCACGAGATGTAAACAGGGCTAGCGCTACTCCCAACCATATCCATAACCCTGGACCCAACCCTATAGGTCAGTGCTTTTGTGGAGACTTAACCTCACCCCAAATTCTTAAACCTTTCCTACAATCTCACCAGCAACCACGTGCCCTAACATTATTTACATGGGAGCTGGCCTTAGCAAATAGATTTAACCCCTGTATAATAATATGTTTACATAGATTCTATGGTTTTAGTTAATTATTGAAGTAGATCTAGTTTACTTTCTTGGCTAGTTTAGGTAGTTCTCGTGTTTAACACTGTAATTGAAATGAGTTTTTGGAGTTAATATGATTAAAAATATGTTGTGATCCTCAGTTTGAGGATATTTTTACAATCTTGCTCTAGCTTTTAAAGAAACGTGGTATGTTAGTGAGTTCAAAGTGTCGGGATGGATTGAATTATACCATGTTATGTTAGTCCCGAAATGTTCTATTTGGTGTTGAGTGAAAGTAAAATGGGCCAGCTGTTTCCTTAACAGTACCTGGGGGTTGGGTGGTCTAATAGTTTGAATCACAGGGACTGTGTCATAGAGTCAAGTGGCCTGGTTTCGAGTAGTGTCGCTTGTCCAACCTTGTGGATTTCCTCCGGGTCCCTTCCACTGCTTAAGACCGCTATGCGCAAGCGAATTAGTGAAATAAAATTGAATCATATGTTAGTCCCGAAATGACCTAGTTAAGCCCCATTTCTTTTCCCCAACATAGTACATCGTGTACATCATAGCATAAAATCATAAAATAAAAATTCTAACAGTTATGTTTATTAACATTATTCACATATATAATAATTTATCGTACACTATATAAAACTATATATCATATATTTTTTATATATATATATATATATATATAAATTTATCGCACTAAAAACATGAAACCTCCCAAATCAACAAAAACACAGTACCCGGCCTAAACAAAATCAACACAAACACGGAAATATGTCCGACAATACAATATATAAGTAAGTAACAATACGTTATACATATACAGTATACAAGTAATGTAGAAATTAGTAACAATACGTATGCATAATATACAAGTACGGTAGACATTAGACATTAATCACAATACGTTATACATAATATACAAGTACGGTAGACATTAATCATGAACATTTGACAGAACAGACATGATTGTGGACGAACATCCTTGTTTTAGTCATTTTAGATCTCAGCTATCCGATTGTCTAGCGAGTATATTACGGGCTTGTTATGTGAATCAATAGAGACTTTTGGCAAGCGGAATTGTCCCATCCGTATCACATATCCGTATCGTATACGTGATACGTTGCGTCATTGTAGTTTAAGAGTTTTGGCAGATTTTCGTGTCGCGTACGTGTGCGTCGATCAGCTGAGCTTAGTTCTATTACAGCATGATGGCAGATATCTACCAAGATCACCATCAGTACTAGTCAAGTGCCTATTAGAGCCGAGCTATTAAAAAAAATTAATGTCGAATCTTATTTAAAATCTTCGACTTCGACTCGACTGCAATTTTTGGTTTCACTAATGTATCATTTCAGAAAGTTTATACCCCTTTACCACAGAATAAAATCATTTATAGATTTACAAGGTTCCGCCTCCCTAAATTTAGCACGTAGTTCAACCATCATGGTTAAAATCACATCAAATATACACCTTCATGTTCTAGAATACACAAAGATTCATAAAAACACTACGATACAACATTTCAGCGTCTAAAAATAGCAAAAAAGACGGTAAAAGGACACGACAATGTTATACGGACCTTTCCGTATAAAAGCTGTTCGATACGTGCTGCCGTATCCGTGTGTCGTATCACGTATGAGAAATATACACACATCGATGACGTCATACGCAAAATCCATACGGATACGGGATACGGACCAGAAATTTACGCTTGCCAAAAGTCTCTACTGTCTAATTAATAGTGTATATAACATTTGAAGCGAAACTAAAGACATCCAATAAGTAGGTTCAGCTCTTACTTAAAGCATCTTTAATCTTCGCCACAGTCTAAAATACTTGATAACAAAGATTGTGCATCAGGGAAAGTATCACCGTGAGTGTTATATCTGGTACAGATGGTATTAACAACGGAATCGTAGCTGACCTCTCCCATCTGTAATACGGCCTGAATCATTGGTAGATCGCTAAAACCTTCTGGGTTAAACATTGGTGGTAGAGATTGGGTTATGTGACTGTCTGCAGCAGCAGTACTAACTGCAAGTTCTGGAAAATGTGTGCGGTTTACGGGTAGGCTTTGAAGCTGTTGTAGTTCTGCGTGGGATACAGCTTGTTGGCTTTCGAATTCTGGTGAATGAATTTCGGGCATGTTTGGTTGGTACGATAGATACGTTTGACCCTCAGGTAATGAACTGTCATTGGATACATACGGTTGCCCCGCTAGTGATGAATTGTTAGTTGATGGCGTATGCCGCTGTTGATCTAGGGAATCGCTTAACGGCTTTGCCAAATGAAAGTGTGCAGTTGATGAAACTCTTTCTGGAATCTGGGAATTGTTTGACGATGTAAACATTGACTTACGGTGTCTAGGAAGCGAACAGTTACTACCAAATATACCCTTACCAAGATTCAAAGGATCATTATTTCTTTCTTTATTTGATACGGTTGGTGCAATTGGAATGGTCTTCTGCATCCCCGACGCTTTCTTCTTCCTCGCGTTTTTAAGCTCCTTTTCAGAAGAAGTCTGGGAATTGCTAGCTCCGGTTGCTTGAGATGCTTTCAGTTTTTGGTTGGTGTTCCCATCACCTGTTTTATCAGTCTTTCCATTGTCAGTTTTTATTTTATTCTTCTCCATTTCGCTATCGGACGATTGTAGCCTCTGTCTATGTTTATGGCGGCTCTTCTTTGTCTTCGGTGATGCATTTTTAGAATTCAATTGGTTTGGAGGGGTACCATGAACATTATCTGCCCCATCAGGAACATCCGTATCAATATTTGAGGAATAGGTTGGTACAAAACTGTTGTTGAATTGTCCTTTGCATGTTGATGTGATCTGATTATGTGTTAATTTAGGCGTGTTCCCTTTGCCTGCTTTAGTAGGATACCGTATTTCAGATTTATTTCCATAATCGTTAGTCGATTCTGATGCCCCAATCATCTTCTGATCTCTGGGTGTCCTTGAGTCACTTAGATTAACAAGTATTCCACCTATTTTTGTTGTTGGAGATTGTTGGGCTAGGTTCGACAATGGGCTTGATTGATTTTCCGTGTAAGGATTTATAAGAGAGTTTATGTTTCTACCAGAGGTTTGGACACTCCAACATATAATGAAATAACACCCAGGACGAAACCGTTTGTGTGTGGCAAAAGGGTCGGTGTCTCTTTCCCAATCTCTCAAAATTAAACCACAATGATAGCAACTCATCCGATCAAGTGTTCCAAGATAGAAAAACCCAGCTTCGGCAATAGACTCAAAAGGGGGAAGATTTAGTCGATATTCTTCTTGTACAGTCCTAACAGATTCTAATCTGTCCACAAACTTCGAAAACTTTGAGAAACGCGGCAAATTTAAATCTCGGGTGTATCCAAGATGCTTTAAATATATACAGTCTGGTCCGTATCTGCTGTGAACTTCTAATGCATCATCATTGACAGTCCATTGGACAACTTTTTTATTACAGTAATCACACTTAACTCTATCTGCCGTGCCAGTATAACTGTAAATATAAAAGAACAAATTAAATTTGTAGTCTCATGGATTGAGTAGTAGTATCAGACGTTCTAGAAAGTAATGATATCCTATTACATGCAAGACATTGATGACTTATAAATTAATAGGGAAACGGTGATTAATTAAACCTCAAGCTAACTAGCTAGGAGATGCCAGGTTCGGTGTTGGTCGAAACAATTTCCAGGGATTTACTAGCATGGTGCAGGATGCGAGGCCAGGCAAGGAAGTGTCTAGTCGTTCGGATGGTACGACAACCCGAGGTATCATGCATACGGTGTCAGTTGACTACTGGATTTTGAATTACGAATAGACCATAGCTCCACTCTATGTCCCTCTTCATTGTTGTTGCAGGCATCTCATTTCACTGACTGGAGAGATAGAAATAGATCTGGGATTTCATGGCATTTTGGATTTCCGGGTTTTTAATTTCAGCGACCCTTAGTATTATTGTACTATACTTGATCGCCAGGAAATCGCGACTGTTAAATAGACAGTCAACGCTGGTAATAAATTGAACTGGACCCTTGCGACTTTTCATTCTTAAAATGTTTTATCAACACGGTACTGCTCAACTGATTACCAAAAGATAAATGAAAGGACAATATTGGTGTAAGCCATTGTCACATGTGATAGAACTGGTTAAACACATTCAAATTATAATTTGAACACACAGATCATTGGTACGGTAGATGCGTAACGAAGAGTTGAAGAAACGGAAGTGGTGCAAAAAATGGAAAACAAGAGTTATCCTTCTATATATCTGACTGAAGTAACGGGCGATAATAGATACACGGCCGAATACCCGCATCCTCGACCACAAAATACTTAAACATCAATATGCAAGATCTAAATCTGCCTATTGCATACTTTTCCTCGGGCCCTAAATATTATATACACTATTAATTAGACACTTTTTAAGATAAGATCATATTCAAACCTCGATGCCATCTGATCGCTACGATTTTAAACAGATTTGAATAATCGGAGTTGACTAAAATTTTCAAGATATTCTCTTTGCACTATCTATTTTTAAACGATTATAGCAAGAATTTCCAGCTCAGTATCTAATCTTCAATAACGCCGCTTTAAACCTTCATCATTAAGGATGTCTGGGCAGTATCTTCGATAAAACTGGGGCAACTGTGGGTGAATACACTTGGCTTTGCCCAACATACGTGAAATTCGGATTGAATGACTGGAGTGTGGTCTAACAGACAAGTTGTTTGTCCACACTATCTCCCGTCAAAAGTCAAAACCTATACAGTAACTCACTTTTTTTTTTATCAAAATTGAGTTAGGACCAAATTTGTAGTTTTACTAGGGTATGTGCTTCCTGTTGTTGTATTAGATATTCCAATCTTTTGATTTTGTAAGCAGTTACACCCATGACACAACCTAGCAACTTCCTTCATTTGCCTAGTAACTCAATAGTCAAATCAATGCATAAGCTGGGGTTTAATATTCAGTCATTACGTTCCTTTGTTTTCTCAAAATAAGACAAACGTGAGTTACTAGGTGTTGCCTTTTTACGGGAGCTATGATAAACCCAACACAAGCTTCAGAAATACTGACGGGGATGTCCTTGTCAGGTTACCCACGTTTCTCGACGATACTGCCCAGATAGTTGAACTTATCCACTTCTGCAGCAACCTATATGTTGTCGGATGATCCACTTTGGTATTCTTGTTCAGGATCTTGGTTTGTTTAATTATGGCAACATCTTGCAGACTTTTCGTCTTGGACATCTTTTGCTGACGAGTGTGAGATAAAAAGTACAATGAAATGACTGCATTTTGAAATATTTTACTTTAAGTCTTCTTATAGAATGTACCAATTTTATTTTTAGCATTATTTAGAAATGCAAATTTAAGCTACAATTTCAGTTTAATTTCTCTCATCCTGACCACCCCACCCCAATCTGGAACTTATCGACCAAGGGCTGAAGATGATTCAATAGTATCACACATGCTGTTCATCTACTAAAGATTCAGGTACCAAGGTATTTCGATTCTAGACTTATATATAACTCCTTCCACTATTAGCGCACAATTTACTTTAAATGCAGGCGTAATCTTCCACGGTATTACAGACACGGTCAATAAGCTTTGTATACCTGGTACAGAAAAGTAGGACGTTAAATACATTTTCATTTCATCTCCACTCAACATTTTTCTATATTAAACATTTCTACATCCAATTATAAATCTACACTACTAATTGTGATTGTCTTTTGTTTGTTTGTTCAAAGTTGGCGGCTACAATAGGGCTCTCCCAAGGCTGCAATCTGGTGTACAGAGGTGGTTCTGACCAGGGAGTAACACGGGCTAAGTGGCGTTGGCCTACAACCACTCCCGGTTTCGAAGTTATAGGCACAGCCCGTGCAGCGCCGGGTCTTTCGCTAGTAGTTATTATTTGTTATAGCACAAATGCGAAATTCATCATCTATTGGGCAATAGCAGCACCACTCTGATCTTGGGGCGATTCTCGCCTTGGGTCCTAATGGGCAAAACCACGATTAAAATCTTAAATGAGGATAAACTTTCTATGTGTTCTAATTGCCCCTGGCGTCTTTTTGCAAACTGCATTCGTTTTGTAATGTCAGTTATTGTGAAATATACAATGGATACTTAATTTTATTTTTTTGTTCTGTCCTCAATCCCAAAATCTAGAGATGACATGGTAATTAATGACACGTGCATCTTTGGGTAAATTATCCATCTATCAAACATAGCATAAGCATACAATGCTTCTTATCAAACTAATTCAATACTTCGATGTAATTAAATATAAACAAGCGGTTGCCATGCAAGATACGCCCACATTTTGCAAGAGATGAACAGAGAACAAGCTAAAAAAAGAAGTGATTTTTTCGTTAAATCAAAGGGGCATAATTCAGGAATTCGTACGAAAGGAACCACGATCTTTGGGTTATAAACATGCATTTCAAGTTTCATATAAAAAAAGGATTAAAATTGTGACCTCTACAGGGTCCACAACATTTTTCGTTCAATCAGGGGCCATAATTCAGGAAGTTACGATTCGATATGCACAAAATATCGACAGGTACTGAGATCTTTTGAGTTATAAACTTACATTTCAAGTTCCATCAAAATAGGATTAAAATTGTGACCTCTATAGGGTCCACAACCTTGATATACCATGTTTTTACGCTATTTGAGGACGAATGGCGGCCATTTTGTCTGTCAATTTTGGGCCGATTTTCATGAAAATCGAACTCAGCCGTCCTTAGGGTGTAACGGTGATATAATAGTACGGTTTTTTTTTTAAATCGGATTAAAATTATGACCTCTATAGGGTCCACAAGCTAAAAACGCGATTTGTCGTACAATCAGGGGCCATAATTCAGGAAGTTACGGTCCAATACGCGCGAATATCGAAAGGAACTGATATCTTTGGGTTATAAACTTACATTTCAAGTTTCATAAAAATCAAAAGAAAATTGTGACCTCTAGAGGGTGCACAACATTAATATACCATATTTTTTACGCTATTTGAGTAAGAGGGGCGGCCATTTTGTCTGTCAGTTTTGGGTCGATTTTCACGAAATTTCAACTCAGCCGTCTTTAGGGTGTAACAGTGATATACTAAAACCATTTTTTTGAAATCGGATAAAAATTATGACCTCTATAGGGTCCACAAGCTAAAAACGCGATTTTTCGTACAATCAGGGGCCATAATTCAGGACATTACGGTCCGATATGCTAGAATATCGAAAGGAACAACAAAATCGGAGAAGAATTGAGCCCTCTATAGGGTCCACAACCTTGATATACCATATTTTTACGCTATTTGAAAACGAACCTCGGCCATTTTTTCCGTCAATTTTGGGCCGATTTTTACGAAATTCGAACTCAGCCGCCCTTAGGGTGTAACCGTGATATAATAATACGGTTTTTTTTTTAAATCGGATGAACATTATGACCTCTATAGGGTCCACAAGCTAAAAACGCGATTTTTCGTACAATCAGGGGCCATAATTCAGGAAGTTATGGTCCGATATGCGCGAATATCGAAAGGAACCGAGATCTTTGGGCTATAAACTTTTGATTATAAACTTACATTTCAAGTTTCAACAAAATCGGATAAAAATTGTGACCTCTATAGGGTCCACAAGCTAAAAACGTGAGTTTTCGTACAAACAGGGGCCATAATCCATGAAGTTTCGATCCGATACATGCCAATATCGACAACAGCCGAGATCGTTTGGAGATAAACCTATATTTCAAGTTTCGTCAAAATCGGATAAGAATTGTGACCTGTAGAGAGTCCACAAACAAATTTTGGACGGACGGACTTCCAGACGTCCGGACGGACAGGGGCGACGACAATATACGTCCACATGAAAATGTGGGCGTATAAAAAAGGATGGGTGTATGAGGTGGTGGTGTGTGTGTGGGGGGGGGGGGTCTCTCCCCTCGGGGCTCGAAGATTGTGATGTGAAAATATACTGTTCGTTTATTTTTATTTTTTTTCAATACCCAAAATCATGCTGAACTAGATTCAAAGGGAAGGTGACGCGGATACTTTGACGGTGACGGGAACTTAAGCGGAGCGAATGGTTTATAGTTTTTAATTCACCAGTTTACCCCAAAAAGAGGGTTGACAGAATTCGATTCTAATCCTATCCACGCCACTAGTTACCCACATTCAGAAAAGTCACCGTTTTCTTCTACTTTAAGATCAAATAACAGTGTATTCTATTATTAATTTTTACTAACACATTATTTTAAAAACATTACTCGGCATACCTGCGGACCCCTCTAGGCTCCGGGCCACTGGACAAGTGTCCCATCTGCCCCCTCTCTCACGGGCCCTGATTCTAGCTCAATGAGAAGCAGAGTTAATGTGTCACGAGACGTGTGACTAAAGTTGAATGACTTCCACATGACTAAAACGCGATGACGATGACTCGGCTTGTTGAACAAATGAGAAATAATCGATCTTTCAAGTGTTCTTTATCATCCAGGCGTGTATATACTTGTTATAAATTACCCCAAGGCTTTATCATCCAGGGTTTTACATAGGCTAAGCCTGTTCCCCAAGCCCATTCAGACATCCTGAATAAAATATTGTTTATAAAAAAACAATCATCATCCAGGCGTTACTATATATGCTTTTTATAAGTTATCAAGCCAGTGCATGCATGTGTGTATTGTTTATCATCTATTATGACATTGACGAAGCTTATTACAGCGACATATTGCTACCTATACGTGACTAACAGGGAAGGACTTTTAAATGCAATGGTGGTTCATATGTCCTAACTGAAATGAAATGAAATGAAATGGGGTTTAACATCCTACTGTTCTGCTCCTGTGCTGGGTTATCAGGGAAATTTTGCCCGGGCAGCGGCACTATCGCCTACTCTTATATCGAATTCCAACTGCCAAGGGATCTTTTACGTGCATTCCAATGTATAGACGGGACCTCGGTTTTTCGTATCATCCGAAGGACTAGACAGCTGTCCTTGTCAGGCCCTCCGTCCTGCATCACTGACAAGGGGGAACCACGCCGGAAAATCTGGATGAACTTTCTCGGCCAATGCAGGGATCGAACACCCGACCTCCAAGCTAGCGAGCCAGCGTCTTACCCCTTAGCCACGTGATCCCAACTATTTTAATAATTATTATCATTTGATGTTGATATTGTTTATATGACCCAGTTTATGTGTTCACATATTTTAAATATGTATTATTCAAGTGCTAAATCTGCCCAATTGTTATAGTTATGAGTGCTTGAAGTTTTAACAAGATAATCTCAATTGTAAGAGAGAGAGAAATGGGGTTTAACGTCCACTCGACACAAACTAGGTCATTTTGGGACTAACATATGGTTTAATTTTATTTCAATAATTCGCTTGCGCGTAGGGATCTTTAGCAGTGGGAGGAAACCGGAGGACCCGGAGAAAACCCACGAGGTTGGAAGGCGACCCTACTCCTTGTCACGTGCAACCGGAGATTCGAAACCACGCCAGTCGACTCAATGACAGACTTTATGATACAGCGCGCGCACGCTAACCATTCAGCCATCAACCCCCCCACCCCCTCTCAATTGTAATGTAACTATGATAATAAACAAAGTCGAAAATCGTGTGGAATCTGTTACCATAGAATAATATAGGAAGGGTGGGGTGGGGTCTGAGAAGAAATTTAAAACAAAAAATGATGTCCAATATCTTGTGGAATTCATGCATTAAAAAACCCCACACAGAATAAAAATCCGATAGAATATACGTACAAGATGACATGATATACTATTAATGTTCCAGCAAAATAAATAGAAAATATTTCATAAATCGTACATAGTCCAACTTTTCCAAACGCCCCCAAACCTTGCCATTCCCCTTCTAAGAATTCAAATTATATAATGTACTTTGACTATTACCTGAATCCAGCAGCTGCTAATTCAATATACGATTTCGGAGAAGTCCAGTCACTGTAGGAGTTTATTCTTTGCGCGAGTTTGCGTTGATCCAATACAATATCCCTCCATGTCATAATAGTTGGTAGACATTAATACCGTTAACAATCTGCCAGAAAATACCGCCTGTCGTGATGTGTTTGACTGAATGTTTACATGACACGTACTCAATTGCATATATTTTAGCACTATATCCTTGAATTAACTTTGTATATATAAGGCTACACAAAATAAATGTCTTGTTTCTCGGGCAACTGACAGCTGAAACTGTAGGGGGGAGGGCGGTTTATTTTTTTTTTTATCTCATTTCTGGCTAGAGGATGGTGCAAAATAAAATTTGCCTCTTGTTGAAAATTGTTGGGGCGGGAGGGCGGCCTTGTATTTTTTTTTTCTTTTTAATGAGAAAGTCATTACTTGTCTACGGTTTTGCTTTCAGTTATATATTATACATACTTAAAACATAAACCCATAAATCAAGTCTACTCAAACACTGAACACTGACTGAAAGGAAAATAATTTTCCATATTTAATCCACGTAATGTAGCTTACTAATGGTAAAGGTGACAACCATAATTGAAATTGGTTTAAAATAAAATTCCGTACGACTATTAATCGCCGTCCATAATAACGACAATATTTTAAAGAGTAAGCCTCTGTCAGCATGTGTATCAAAAATAATCATCACGGTAAACGACACTTCGATCTAAATCTAGTATCGCTGGTTTATAATGATTGACCTAATTCCAACCAATGCATGTCACGTGTCATCGGGATTCGGGAAATGACTGTTTCTCAGGTTATTCGGTGTGTTTCTCAGGATATTCGGTGTTCTATCTGGGGTTTATATCGAATGACTATTTAAATTTAACTAACAACTCGTCAGTAAAACCATCAAATGTGTAATCCAATTATTATTTTCCGGATTATCAAAACTACCGTTAAATGTGCTAATGACCCAGATTCTGACTAAGGTATGGTGACTATCATCGTATCGTATTCGTAGCCACAAGTTATAATAATTAACCTGTTCTACGATTCATTGTTTTATAAATAGGATTTTTTCAAACATGGACCGACTGAAGCCGGCAATAATGAGCCGATTAAGATTGAATGATTGAAATACATTGCATTGTTGTCAATGACTTCCGGTGTTTACAACACGAATCAAATTCTAGTTCACAAGGGGAGGTAATTAAAATCACGTGAGGTTCTTTCGATATCAATAAAAAAAAGACCCGTAAATGAGCGTTTACATCTGAATTAGTTTAATACATTTGAATGGATATTCACGTATGGGGCATGTAGATATACATGCGGCATATTTTTTTTATGACTTGCTTATCGATGTTCGGGCGGGCGTTACATATTTTTTATTTTTCATCAAGACTAATAAATAGGCCGCACGCGCAACCAATTTTGGGTGCGGGCGGTGCCCGAGAAACAACTTATTTTATTTGTGTTGCCTAAAGATACCACTCATTATAACCTAGTATTGTGTAGAAACACTAGTTCACCGCGTGACAGTTATAATAGGGAATTCCCACAAACTGACGTAACCATTAGAAATATGTAAACAATTAAATATAAATATCAATATAAAAGAGTGAAATAAACATATCAACATATTTCTTTTATCAATAAAATTGCCCAATAGTGGACAGTTATGTGCGGAGCTGTTTTTTTTTTTTTAACTATTTGGGGATTGTTCATAGTGTGACAAAGATCAACTTTCATCCGGCTTGAGATAACATTCGATTCACTCCACCCTTATTGTCAATATATGTATTATATATTATTTTACATAGTGGCTAGTATATGTTTAAGTAAACATTTGATACCCCTCATTTTCTGACCCGACCGGGCTAATAAACACGGGCATACGTTATGCCGTGTGCTACGTAGGACATTGTGTCCGGACAGCGACACTGCAATCTAATCTTTGGAATTTGACATGTAACATATCGGTTAATGGGGCATTATGTATTGTTTAATGGTCGAGAGCGAGACATTAAGTAATATATTGTAACAACAAGAGGACCGTCAGGTCCGAGTGTTTTTACAATATATTACGCAATGTCTCAGCTCGAGACCATTAAACATCTTAAAATACAGACACTCCGCACGTGCGTTTACAGTGAAATACGTCACTCGAGTCTAATATTTGACAAGGTACGATTGGCAAGTTGCCCGTACGATTATTTGAAATAATGGTACGCCAACATCAAAGGGTGACGTCACATCTGTATTTTAAGTAGGATTTAGATAAAGAGCTGACGGTTCTCGGTATAATAGTTAAAAATAGATCATGGAAAGGGAATAACCGTTGAATTATCGTTCTTAGAAGAACAGTGTTGTTTTGAATGTCATTGCTCTCGTTGTTAAGATAATAAACAAAGTTTCGATTATCCATATTTAAATTAAATTAAATCAGTTATACATAGGCGTACGGGCTCGATGACAGTAAGTGGGGGCAGAACCCGAAATGCCCGAAAAAATTTCGGGTGTACAGACAGCGGCGCCGATATTCCTCGAGAGGCGAAGAAGCATAGCTCCTCTTGTATTGTACCCCCCGCCCCCCCCCCCCCGAAATTTTTTGAATATTTGACGGCTGCAAACATAGTTTCCTACTATTTCAGCCCGCGAACCAAGCAACTTCAAAGTGGTCTAATATAGCCTAATTAAGATGGCTGTCTCGAATTCCAAACAAAAGATCAATTAACGGAGACGGGATCGCTTGGAGAAAATTTAACAGCCGCATACGCGTTTTCCTGCTATTCCAGTCTGTGAATACAGCAACTTGGTCCAATATAGTCTACCTGGCTGACCCCGAATTCCAAACAACCAATCAATCGTCCGTTGTATGGGGGGCCTCACCCTCGGGGCCTCACCCTCCCCGAGAAAATTTTGAAAATCTAACCACCGCAATGCGTTTTCTGCTATTCTAGCCCGTGTAAGCAACTCCAAAAGTATCCAATGGTTTTGTAACCGAAATCCCATTCTGAATTCCAACCATCCAATCAAACCGTTGCAGCTGCATTCGCAAATAATAATCGATGCTCGAAAAATGTCGCACAAAGTAGAGTGGCTACAGACAAAATGTTTTAATCCATAGTCAACTCAGTACAAATTTGTGGTATTCAATTAAAAGAAAAGTAAAATTAGTGTTTTATTAGGGCTCAATGACAGTTAGGGAAGAAAAACTAGAAATGCCCGAAAATATTTCAGGTTTACAGACAGCGGCGCCGGTTTTCTTCGAGACGTGAAGAAGCAGAACTGACCTTGTATGGACCCCCGAAGAAAATTTGGGAATATTTGACGGCCGCAAACGCGTTTTACTGCTATTCCAGCCCGTACAATTAGTGTTTTATTAGATTTCGGGCACTTTATATTGCCAAGTAGATGAAATAAAAAAATGTTTTTCACTTTACCCTTCTGCCCGAAAAGTCTGCTTGCCCGAAAGTTAGGGGGGCAGCCCCCCCCCCCTGCCCCCTGGCTCGTACGCCTATGCAATTATATACTGTCAATCGTATTTAAATCTGTTGAAAACGTCAAATACCCGATGGCATCGAGAGTTGATTATAGTCTTGGTAAGTTAATTAATGTCTAATTACTAATTTATGTAACATTTAAGGCATAAATTAAGATCTGCAACAGATTTAGCATAATGCATAATGGATATGGAATTCTAAACACCATTAGTGTAATGGATTTCTATATAACATTCCCCGTTTAAAATGGGGGGCCATGGTGTTTCACCCGGGGATCCCGAGGTCAATCTATTTGAACAGCGTGTCTAGTCGTTCTGATGGGACGAAAAATACAGGCATTTACATAAATTGGCATTTACATAAATTTGCCCCTGACAGCTGGAACATTTGAATCACCGATGTCCGGGCTACATTTCCCCCATAGCGTATGCCCGTCTTCGTGAGCCTGTTTGGTGTAGAAAATCTGGGTAAGACGCTGGGTCGATCCCTGCATTGGCCGAGAAAGTTCATTCGGATTTTCCGACGTGGTTTTCCCATGTCAGTGTAGCAGGACGTCATATGTGCTAAAATGTGCAGAACTGTCGCCGATCTAGCGTTCTCCGTGTTTTAACATTGTTATCAATGATGGCGGGGGTGGGGTGCCTGGAGTTTTACTCGCCTATGTCTCTATAACGTTTACGCGCAAGCGAAATTAAATGGACCATATTTTAGTTCCGAAATGATCTAGTTTGTGTCGAGCGGACGTTAAACTCTCTCTCTCTCTCTCTCTCATTCTAATTCTCATTGAAGTAGACGTGTCTAGACAAACTGACGAATATAAAAGTTGCATATAACTGGTTGACCACCCATGATTTAATAAATTCAACAGAATCTAATATCACGGTTCAACTAGTTTATGTAAATGTATTTGATATCTTTATATGCCAATTCATACTCTGTTCGTGTAGGTGCAGTGTCTATAATTAAAACTTATGACATTTTTACTTGGAGCGTACAATGAACAATATGCTAAGTCGGTGCAGGAAAATGGGACGGTAAATCCCATTTCATTTCATTTGCAATGAACACGTGATTACAGTACATTCTACAGCAATAGAACTATATCTATTTGATAATAGGAAGCCACAGGGACTCAGTGAGTAAGATATGAAATGAAATGGGGCTGTTCTGTTCTGTTCCGACTGTGTAATTTTGACGGGCTATGAAGGACATTTTGCCCTTACAGCGACGCCATGACCTACTCTTATATCGAATTACAACTGCCAAGGAATATTTTACGTGCACGCCAATGTGAACACGGGACCTCGGTTTTATGTACCATCTAAACGACTAGACAATTATCCTTGTCAGACCCTCTGTCCTGCACCACTAGCAAGTGGAAACCACGCCGAAAAATCTCAATGAACTTTCTAGGCCAACACCGGGATCGAACCCGTGACCCCCAGGCTAGCGAGCCACCGTCTTACTCACTTAGCCACCGTGACTCCCTGTTAATAAGACGTTTACCAGGTAATCACATGTTCGATCCCGGTGTTGGTCGAGAAAGTTCATCGGAGAGAGAGAGAGAGAGAAATGGGATTTAACGTCCACTCGACACAAACTAGGTCATTGCGGGACTAACATATGGTTTAATTTTATTTCAATAATTCGCTTGTGCATCGGGGTCTTTAGTAGTGGGAGGAAACCGGAGGACCCGGAGAAAACCAACGAGGTTAGACAGGCGACCCTACTCCTTGTCACGTACAACCGTGGATTCGAAACCACGCCAGTCGGCTCAGTGACAGACTTTATGATACAGCGCGCGCACGCTAACCATTCAGCCATCCAACCCCCAAAAGTTCATCGGGATATTCCGGTGTGGTCCTCCCCTTGTCAGTGATGCTGGACAGGGGAGCTGGCAAGAGACAATTCAATAATCCATATTGGAAGTAGGTCTGGTCCTCCCCTTGTCAGTGATGCAGGACAGGGGAGCTGGCAAGAGACAACTCCATTATACCTATTGGAAATAGATAACATCTGTTTTCACGACAGCACTTTTCGGCCTACTGTAAGACTTCCATTCTGAAACAGAGAGTTGGTCATTTTGCACCTTTTAGCTCATCGTCATGCTTATGCTAGGTTCACACTATCACGATTCGTGCTGCGATTGCAATCGTGGTTTTAATCATGGAGTATTCGTGGAGATCCTATCAGGTGTTATCAAACATATTGAGGTCAGTCGTAGCAATCGTGTTGATCGTATCGAAGCGTATCCGAACATGTCTACACGTACCAGATCGTGGACTCAATATGGACTCTGTCGTAGCAATCGTGTTGATCGATGTTTCGTAACGCATCGCACGACAAAGGAAACCTAGCATTAGACTAAGCTCAGGTAAACAGGTTGATTGGTCAATTCTTTGGGACACGATAACTTTGTTTCTGAATAAGTGAGAGTGATGCACATGTTCTGCTCAGGTTAAGCAGACTGGTAAGCAATTTGATTGGTCGAGATTTTGAATCCTAATTAAGTGAAAAAGATGAAACGGGGTGCATTGTATCAATACCTTGACTAAGTTCGGTGATGAGCATTTTCTGATAAGGCTAAATAAGGATACGCTATTTGATTGGTCAAGACATTGTAACAGAATAAACCTACTTTTATTTATGATGGAATATTCAAACTCTGTGTAGGTGTTCAAACTTGGTGTAGATGTTCAATAGGTGAATGTCTTAACAGAGTGGAATGGTTAGCATTTAATTGGCACTAAGGCTAAGCAATTTGACTGCAGTCAATGATTGTTTGGGACATTGATTGGGTGAAAGTCAAGAATAAACAACATCAAAGCCAGTGGATTATGAATATAAAATAATTTATCAATTCATGAGTATTGGGGGGTACAGAATTACAATTTATCTTCAGATACATTAATCAAATATCAACTTCGATAAGCCAATATACAAATCCTGTCATTGACCTGATCCTGGAGTTTATTTAGTCGTCGTAAAACGCATAATGGGGAAAGTAAGGAGGGTATGCTCCATTTCGTTGATACTGTTGCCTCATGAAATTGTACATTTGCATTTTTCGATAATTTTCGTAATAATCCTCATATAGGTCACTATTATAGTAATAAGCTGAAAAGATAAAGAAAAAACAACATGTATTTGATGTGCGCTTTAAGTATGTACGTATGGAGAGAGAGAGAGGGGTTTAATGTTCGACACCATCGGGTCTAACGTCCACCCGACACAAACTAGGTCATGTCGGGACTAACACATGGTTCAATTTTATTTCAATAATTCGCTTGCGCGTAGGGGTCTTTAGCAGAGGGAGGTAACCGAAGAATCCAGTTGACTCAATGACAGACCTTATGATACAGCGCGCACGTGCTAACCATTCGGCTATCCACCCCCCCCCCCCTATGTACGTATGTGGAAATTCTAACGAATTCCCAAAGACCAGAGAGACCGGACCAGGACAAAAAACCCACGGGGTTGGGCGGGCGATCCTACTACTTGTCACGTACAAGCTAGGGAGCACGCGTTAGACCATTCGGCACAAGAACAATACTATGAAAAAGATAAGCAGACTTTCTAAAATGACATGTATTAAAAAAACCAATACCCCTACCGATTGTTATGTATTGAGGGCCCACGTTGAATCAGTCCATGGGGGGGGGGGGGGGGGTGTATGGCTGAATGGTTAGCGTGCGCGCACTGTATCATAAAGTCTGTCATTGAGTCGGCCCCTATGCGCAAGCGAATTATTGAAATAAAATTAAACCATATGTTAGTCCCGAAATGACCTAGTTTGTGTCGAGTGGACGTTAAACCCCATTTCTCTCTCTATCTCTCTGAATCAGTCAATGAGTAGGGGGTTTACGACAAGGATTTTTTTTACCTGTCAATTAAATTTGTCACGATCAAAAATAAGAAAGTGACCAAATAAATAAATGAAATGGCTTTTAACGTCCTACTGTTCTGCTCCGACTGGGCTAATGAAAACGGGCATACGCCATGCAGTGTGCTATTCGGGGAATTTTGCCCGGACATCGGCACTATGACCTACTCTTATATCGAATTCCAACTGACAAGAGATCTTTTACGTGCACGCCATTGTATACACGGGTCCTTGGTTTTTGGTCCCATCCGAATAACTAGACAGCTGTCCTTCTCAGGCCCTCCGTCCTGCACCACTGACATGGGGAGTCCACGTCGGAAAATCCTGATTAACTTTGTCGGGATCGAACACGCGACCTTCAGGCTAGCGACTCAGCGTCTTACCCACATAGCCCCCCCCCTCCCCCTCCCCCTCCAAATAAATAAGCAGTTTAATCTAGTATAAAACCAGTGTAACGTAAAAAGATCGACTTAAGTACATTGTATTATCTTCACAGAATGTTTGTATTGAGCTTTATTTAACGTCCGCTTCCACCGAAGTGATATCTTAATTATTCTTCAGCCATTACAAAACTCTACACAAGGGAGGCCACTCTACATATGAAAGCATGGAAGCACAATTAGAGCATTATCTATCTATATATATATTTGTGACTGTCGTTTGTCTGTCTGTCTGTCTGTCTGTTCGGGGTTGGCGGCTACACTAGGTCTGCCCCGAGTCTGAAATTTGGGGTATAGGGGTAGCTCGGACCGGGGAGTAACATAGGCCAGGTGGCGTTAGTCTACCACTTCCGGTTTCGGAGTTAAGACCCCCGAGCGAAGCCGGTCTGTTCGGGGTTGGCGGCTACACTAGGTCTGCCCCGAGTCTGAAATTTGGGGTATAGGGGTAGCTAGGACCGGGGAGTAATATAGGCCAGGTGGCGTTAGTCTACCACTTCCGGTTTCGGTGTTATGACCCTCGAGCGAAGTCTGTCTGTTCGGGGTTGGCGGCTACATCTGCCCCGAGTCTGACATTTGGGGTATAGGGGTAGCTCGGACCGGGGAGTAACATAGGCCAGGTGGCGTTAGTCTACCACTTTCGGTTTCGGAGTTATGACCCCCGGGCGAAGCCGGTCTGTTCGGGGTTGGCGGCTACACAAGGTCTGCCACGACTCTGAAATTTGGGGTATAGGGGTAGCTCGGACCGGGGAGTAACATAGGCCAGGTGGCGTTAGTCTACCACTTCCGGTTTCGGAGTTATGACCCCCGAGCGAAGCCGAGTATCCTGCTAGTATAACATATAATCACAGACTAATAGTATTATTTATATAAATAAAATCAACGATAGCTGTGTAGTGGTGTGTGGTTATTCGCATTGAGCTTCGTCGCCGCGATCCAATTCCACATATGTGGTATCAAATTAACCAGCATGAACCCGTGAATTTGGGGGGTTGCATGGCTGAATGGTTAGCGTGCCCCCCTTTATCATAAAGTCTGTCATTAAGTCGACTGGCGTGGTTTCGAATCTCCGGTTGTACGTGACAAGGAGTAGGGTCGCCTGTCCAACCTCGTGGGTTTTCTACGGGTCCTCTGGTTTCCTCCCACTGCTAAAGACACTTACGCGCAAGCGCATTATTGAAATAAAATTTAAAAAAAAAAACATATTAGTCCCGAAATGACCTAGTTTGTGTCGAGTGGACGTTAAACCCCATCTCTCTCTCTCTCTCTCTCTCTCTCTCTCTCCCGTGAATTTGGGTGTATTTTGGCCCCGGGCGAAGTCGGGTATCCTCTCGGTGTTCTATAATTCCTTAAGTACAAAATATACATACTCCGCAAATCAAATAAACTAATTCAATCATCATTACAAAATACAATGTTCTTCCACAGAAAACATTTTTAGCACGAATGTTCCAGAAACAAACACATATATTCATAGACATATATACAGAGATAACAAATTTCTTGTACAAAATTAGATTACTAAACGCAAAAAAATCGATGTAGCACATTTGGTGCCCATAACAATGCGGAACGCATAATGTTCTAGCGGCCTATTCTGCGTTATATTTGTCTTTAAAATCGGGGATCACGTGGCTAAGTGGGTAAGACGCTAGCTCGCTAGCCTGGAGGTCGGGTGTTCGATCCCTGCATTGGCCGAGAAAGTTCATCCAGATTTTCCGGCGTGGTTCTCCCTTGTCAGTGATGCAGGACGGAGGGGTAAAAGATCCCTTGGCAGTTGGAATTCGATATAAGAGTAGGCCGTAGTGCCGCTGTCCGGGCAAAATTTCCCTCATAGCACACTGTATGGCGTATGCCCGTCTTCATTAGCCCAGATTAGGAGCAGAACAGTAGGACGTTAAACCCCATTTCATTTCATTTGTCTTTAAAATCAGAGTTGTATGTAAAGAAGTAGAATTGTGTCGGGTGATAAAGTCTAAAATGGGAGCCGCAGTGGTTCCATGTGTAAGACTTTGGCTCGCTAACCCGAAGGTCACGTGTTCAATTTCGATGTCGGCCAGTAAGTTCATCAGGATTTTCCGGCGTGGCTCCTCCTTGTCAATGGTGCAACCCTCAATCTGATTAAAACACAGATCCTATTTCATTTCGTTTTTTATAGTTCAAAATTTTGTTTTACTTGACTAGGATCTGGAAGAGTTGTTATATAACCCGTATTCTGGTTGATGTGAGAGATTAGCCAATGAAACATCAACGCTGATTGGTTAATCAAAGGTCATCGAAAGTATAAAAAAAAACGAAACGAAATAATTCTGCTTCTTGTCTACGAGATCACCCATGGTGGAAGTGGAATGATAATTTCTGCTAAGGGAGTTGGGATGGCCTTGTGGTTCAGAGTACCGCACTTCGACCTCTAGCAGACCGACCACCTCTGGCTTGCGGCTGTGATTTCGATCCCTGGTGTGAGCGTATGTGGCTCGGTGATAGGGGCACCTTCTCAACCTCGTGGGTTTACTACGGGTACTCCGATTTCCTCCCCCAGGAAAGATCCCTGCGCGTGCACTAAGATGATAAAAATGAAAAAAAAATAGGACTTGTCTGCGATATCACCTTCGGTGGAAGCGGAAGTTCAGCACTAAGAACACCAACAATTTCTGCTATATTACTTCGGTTAAAGCGGACGTAAAATAAAGCCATTTCACACACACACACACATAGATCTAAATGTCAATGAGATTGTTAAATCCCATGTCAGTCGGTCAAATGTACCCAAAGGACTTTGTATTTTGATCACTGGTCAGGGACGGGTGTGCTTGATATTTATTTCACCGATTTCACATTATCGTTATCAATGGATAACAGAATTAAAAAAGCGTGCATATCTTACCTGATACGGCACAGGTAATGACTGATAACACCAGTAGACCGATCAAGACACGTCGAGAGATGTCCATTCTAAATAAACAAAAATCAAATAGAAATGAATATGGAAGACCAAATAGCTCTTTATTCACTGTTATTAGTCCTTATTTCCTAATTCATAGTCCTTAATTCTTATTTCTTCATTTGTTGTCGTATTTCGACATCTGTATGCTAAAATGAATAAAGAGCTGTTTGGGTATCCATAGATGACTTTCAAAATAATGATATGCATCTGTTCAACTATATAAATACACAAATTGATAAATAACGTTATGTGCCTGTCCATCTATACACAAACGATAAATGAAATATGCGTCCGTTTATCACTACACAAACGATACGATCTATAACAATATGGACTCAAACTAGCAATTATTCGCACATTGACTTCAATGTTAAATGGCTGTAACATCACAGGCTGTAGCTTTTTGCTTAACATTCCGTTGGTCCCAATCTTTATAGGGGACCGCATTTAGCAATCCCTTCATCATACTTTTGTAGGGGGTGGACCGTTTAAATTATTTGCTACGGGGATTTAATGTTCATTGGGGTCAAAATCTGACTTCCGACACAATGATTGCTCTACAGAAAGACACTTTACACCCCCTATCCGTCCGCTCTAATTACCCAAAAACTGCTATGAAATTGCAAATTCTATCTATCCCTTTTGTCCAAATCTAGACCAAAAAGTCAACCAAACAATGCAGGAAGAGGGGAGAAAAAAATAAGGGAAAAATTGTCTATTAATAACTCGCACTGCATTCGTAATAATGGAAAATAATTACTAGTCCTTATGCGCCTGATCATCTATATACAAACGATGAATAAAATTATGCGCCTGTTTATATAGAATATACACAAAGGATAAGTCACATTATTCGCCTGTTGACAAATAAACAAACGGCAAATGACATCATGTGCCACGGCACATAGGCAAGATCTTCCTAAGTGTGCAGCCAAATTTTGAACGCAGTGGTTCTCAACCTTTCTTTGCTAACGGCACACCTTGAAACACATGAAAAAAAAAATAGCGGCACATCTGGCTAAATTTTTATGAAAAATATTTGAATTTTGCAAACTAAAAACATGGCAAGTCAACGACGGCATACAACCGGAGACGGGGACTAGTCATAGACACATAGAATTACTCAAAATAAATAAAGAAAAACACAGCTATGAACTTATAAGTAGAAACCAGTGAATATTCAACTGGGATCATGTTTTTTTTTCCAAAATTCCGCGGCACACGTAGGAAGATCTCGTGGCACACTGGTTGGGAATCACTGTTTTGAACGGCACACTAAGAAAATTTCTCACTAAAGAAGCCAGCTATATGACTGATGAAATTCGAAACACTGCAATAAAGTAAGTTCATAACTGTGTTTTTCTTTATTTAGTTTGAGTCTCCGGTTGTATGCCGTCTATGACTTGCCATGTTTTTATTTCGCAAAATTCAGATATTTTTCATATATAAGAAGCCAGGTGTGCCACTATTTTTTCATGTGTTCCAAAGTGTGCCGTTGGCAAAAAAAAGGTTGAGAACCACTGATCTAGAATAAGAACGGCTACTTTTGTCTCACTGTCTTGAGCCAAATTGTACTCTGCTATTGCTCCACATTGATTGTGTATAATTATCTGAATTTAAATGAAATAGGATTTAATGTCCTAACGTCTGCATCAAAAAACCGATGGAAGATGGACATACACCAGGTAGTGTATGTTGCGAGAATATTTGTCCAAAGAGAAGAGTTTCATCTATTTTACGCCAAGTGTTCTTTTACGTTCACGTCAACTATCCGAATGACCAGAAGTTGTTCCGAGATCCCTTATTTCAATTGGAATCCAAGGTAACACCAGCGAAATAATCCCCTTTTAAAGTTCTAATTATAGCTTACCTTATTGCTAAGATACGCACCCTGTCAACGCAGCGAACTCAAAATGTTACGTTACAGTCTCTGTACAGCTTAACACTAACCAAAGAATCGACAAGAATTGACGTATCACAATTTAAATTTCTCCTTTTATACAACAATTGGTGTTTGTCTTCTAGAAGAGACACATGTCTACAAAAACATTCATTATTCTGCTGGTGATTGATTGTTATTTTATTTAAGAGAATTTTAGCTGATTGAGATCTCGGTTGTTTTTTGTACGAATGATTTACGACCAGTAAATCACAGAAATTCTGACTTTCATGAGATTTATATTATTTTACGTTATATAACTGGCAACGCGCAATCTACATACTTAAAGATACATTATGCAAGATTTAGATAAAAGACTGACCATTCTTGCTATATTATAATAACTCAAAAATAGATAATGTAAAATAAAAACATTGAAAATTTCATTCAAATTACTTCATTCTGAGCCAAGTTATCACTGTTTGTAGTTTTGACAAGATGTGTGCATTGTGGTAATAAGGACACTGGTATATTCGAGACTTAACCTCGCTTTCCCATTTCTAAATGGAAATGAAATGAAATGAAATGGGGTTTAATGTCCTACTGTTCTGCTCCTATGCTGGGCTAATGAAGACTGGCATACGCCATACAGTGTGCTATGAGGGAAATTTTGCCCGAGCAGCGGCACTATCGCCTATTCTTATATCGAATTCCAACTGCCAAGGGATCTTTTACGAGCATTCAAATGTGTACACGGGACCTCGGTTTTTCGTATCATCCGAAAGACTAGACAGCTGTCCTTGTCAGGCCCTCTGTCCCCCATCGCTGACAAGGGGATTTCTAAATGGCGAACCGTTCTAATCTAGTTAAAATCTCGAGTAGCCGATGCCATCGAGAGTTGAATAGATAGATTAAGCTCTTGCATAATGTATGTTTAATAATAAAAAGTCTGTTTTTTATGGGATTTATAGAGAGAGCGAGAGGAAGAGAGAGAGAGAGAGGGGGGGGGGGGGTAAGTCCACTAGACACAAAGTAGGTCATTTCGGTACTAACGTACCGTTCAATTATATTACAATAATTCGCTTGCGCGTAAGGGTCTTTAGCAGTAGGAGGACCAGGAGAGCACCCACGAGGTTGGACAGGCGTCCAAACCCCTTGTCACAACCGGGGAATCAAACAGTTGACTCAATGACAGAAGTTATGATACAACGCGAACGCACTAACCATTCGGCCATCCACCATCCATGGGATTTATAGATACCATATATAAATGGTAGCGTGTAATTTAAATGCGAAATCAATTCTCGCATTCTTGAAAACTGATTTGTTTCTGTCTTTAATGTCAGTGCAAGAATACAGATCACTCAGTTTAACCTGACTTTTTACAGCAATTATTCATTCGTTTTAGAATGATTAATCGTTAAGTTAATAATTGTCTGAAAGTTATGAATTAAAAGTTTATAGCGACCTACTTTCTTTTGAAAGTACACAGCTATCACGAATATACACAAGAAACTCTTAACGGTCGTTTTTACTGACCGAGACCGCGACAACGAACGCAACGACGGCATTTGATTGCTTACGTGCTTTTTCAATTAAATTTGTTTATACTGACGGCGAACGCGAAAACCGCAGATATTGCACCCAAAGTGAATTTTTGAAAAAAGTCCGCGCGGACAATATTCACTGTTCTGCTCCGACTGGGTTACTGAAGACGGACATACGCCATACAGTGTGCTATTAGGGAAATGTTGCCCGGACAGCGGCGCTATGGCCTACTCTTATATCGAATTCCAACTGCCAAGGGATCATTAACGTGTACGCCAATGTGTACCCGGGACCTCGGGTTTTCGTCCCATCCGATCGACTATACATTGTCCTTTGCCAGGCTCTGTCACCATTTGGGGGGGGGGGGGGCTCCTACGCTAATTGGTATTATATCTGTATCTGAATCATTCATTTGTGTACACGGGTATTTAACAGCGCGGCGAAACCGTAGAAACGAACAAGGGATTTTAGCTTAAACAATATTCTATTTATTTAAAAAGAGAGAGGGGGGGGGGTGTTAACGTCCACCCGACACAAACAAGGTCATTTGTCATTTCGGGACTAACACATGGTTTAATTTTATTTCATTAATTCGCTTGCGCATAGGGGTCTTTAGCAGTGGGAGGAAACCGGATATTTGAAAAGGATTGAAAAATAGGTAAGGGCTATTATACAAGTTCTTTCCTAGCGATACAGAAAATAGTAAACAATATAATATAATTATATACATCAAAATATAAGGTGAATTGTAAATCCGAACATTAGACAATTTCATGATATATCATGAATATAACCCGTTTACAATATTTTCTTCTTGTCAATAATAAAAGCTGAACTTAGGTTATGAATGCTTCATTTTGGCTGTCTACCCTCGAGCAAACAAATTGAAATGACAGATATTGTGATATAGTGAATTATAACGTGTGTGACTGTGATATTTATAAACCTTTTGCAATAAATTATATTTCAGGTGGCTAAGGAAAAGAAGAGGCCACTGTTGTCAGTGTAATAATTCAAACAGTATTGTCGCTCATAGTGTTAATATGAATAATTCAAACAGTATTGTATCTGTATCATTTACATTTCACATGTCGTACAATATAAATGCTGGACATCTTCACTCTGAATTGCAAGTCCGTCGCTCATAGTGTTAACATAGAACGGGCTTTAAAAATGTCAAATCTTGTTTTGCCGCATGTTTAAGTTATACTATGGTTTACAAAACTCCTGGTCGGGTTCGTGTTCAGTGACACCCTAAGTTTGACAACATCCCTTATAAATTGCAGACCCGTCGCTCAAATAGTGTGGACATAGAAGGATTTTTCTTTTAAGAAAAAAGAATGTCAAATCTTGTTTTGCCGGATGTTTAAGGTTTACAAAACTGCTGGTCGGGTTCGTGTTCAGTGTCACCCTACGCTTTACTGTATAGGTTTATAGTCAATAACCACATAGGTTTGGCTGTAGAGATATATTTTCAACAAAGCTGGGCTGGTCTGAAATTTTTCTCTTTTTTTGATTTCAAATTCAGAGCGGGAGAGAGAATGGTGTTTAACGTCTACTCGACACGAACTAGGTCATTTTAATAATTCGCTTAGCGTGTAGCGATCTTTAGCAGTGAGGGGAAACCGGTGGACCTGATGAAAACCCACGATGTTGGACAGGCGACCCTACCACTAGTCACGTACAAGCAGAGAATCGAAACCACGCCATTTTACAAAATAAAACGTATATTTTACAAACAAAATAGATATATTTTACAAACAAAATAGATATATTTTACAAAAAATAGATATATTTTACAAAAATTATTAAATATTTTACAAAAATTATTAAATATTTTACAAAAATTATTAAATATTTTACAAAAATTATTAAATATTTTATTAAAAATATTAAATATTTTACTTAAATAACTGTCATTACAAATCTTTTCCGGTGATTTTAAACATATATTACGTAAGAGCTAAATCTGCCTATTGCAGGTCTTTCTTTAAGCCTGAAATGTTATATAAACTATTAATTAGACATTAATTAACTTATCCAGACCATAATCAACTCTCGATGGCATTGCTAGCCTGCCCTGTTTTTTTAGACATGACTGGCGGTAGATTTGGTATGGTACACTGGACAGGACTGTAGATTTGGACATGGTTGTAGATTTGGTATGGTACACTGGATATGGTTGTTGATTGGGTACGGTACATGGACATGACGGCAGATTTAGTATGGTACATGGACATGACGGCAGATTTAGTATGGTACATGGACATGACGGTAGATTTAGTATGGTACATGGACATGGTTGTAAATTTGGTATGGTACATGGACATGGTGGTAAATTTGGTGCCACTGGACACGGCGATTAATGATAAATCAACTGTGACATAAGAATATATTATACATGACCGTAGAACTGTCAAAACAACACATGATTATTCAACTATATGACATAATAATATGTCAACTTACACAATTAACCTACATGTAGCAGAGAAATAAACAAGTCGGATGCTTTCTTTTATCTTTATTTCACACGCTTCCTTAAAGTAACGGTGCGTGACTTACGTTTTTGAGGAAAATATCAAATTTATTATAGGGATTAATATGTACTTAGATTGAATTTCTAACATTTAATTAAAAATAAAAATAAATAAATAAATAAATAAAAAAATAAATAAAAAAATAAATAAATAAAAATATCAATGCTAAATAATCTTAGGGCTTGGATTAAATCGGGTTAAAAACCAGCCGGTCAATTAGATGTCGCGACCATGTTATGATGGCATGGGACCGTGTTATAACATCATTCGCCAATAAACAGGCGGTCTGTCTACCCTAGACGGCACAATAGCGGAAAGTTCAACTTGGAAGCAATGTGCACCTGTTCTGTCGACTGATTCGTCAAGAAAAGGGGGGGGGGCTGAATGGTTAGCGTGTGCGAGCTGTATCATGAAGTCTGTCATTGAGTCAACTGGCGTGGTTTCGATTCCCCGGATGTACGTGGGTTTTCTCCGGGTCCTCCGGTTTCCTCCCACCGCTAAAGTCCCCTACCCGCAAGCGAATTATTGAAATTAAATTAAACCATAAGTTAGCCCCGAAATAACCTAGTTTATGTCCAATGGACGTTAAACCTCATTTCTCTCTCTCTCTCTCTATCGATCACCAACAGTTCTGAGACTTTTGTTAAATTTTAACACAGACTTGTCGATATTATTGTGGTCAAGGATACAATATACATCTTGAAGATCATCCATGAATTCGGGCTCTCTAATCGAGGATTCAAACATGTCTGAATTCTTTTCTTTCCATATAGACTTTTAGACGGGACGAAAAATCGAGGTTACGTATACATATTAGCGAGCACGTAAAAGATCCCTTGACAGTTGGAATTCGATATAAGAGTAGGCCGTCGTGCCGTTGGGTGGGCAAAATGTCCTTCATAGCACACTGCATGGCGTATGCCCGTCTTAATTAGCTCAGTTCGGAGCAGAACAGTAGGACGTTAAACCCCATTTCATTTGATTTTATTAGTCCAAGTGTGTGCGCATAGTTGTTATACTATCTCCCGTCAAAAGGCAAAATCTAGTAACTCACTTTTTTCTTATTTTGAGAAAACAAAGGAAAACGGAATGAATGAATATTAAACCCCAGCTCATCCATTGATTTGACTATTGAGTTACTAGGTTTTGCTGTGGTATACTAGGCAAATGAAGGAAGTTGCTAGGTTGTGTCATGGGTTTAACTGCTTACAAAATCAAAACTAACTACAAATTTGGTCCTAACTCAATTTTGATAAAAAAAAAATAGTGAGGTACTAGGTTTTGCCTTTTGGCGGGAGTTATAGCCTAGATGGAATTTCTATAACAGTACTGTTTATGGGTTCCAGTATTACGTATTTATTATACCCAAAGGTGTAAAATGGATTCCGATAAAGAAAATTCAGCCCGTCGTGGATTGTTGAACTTAATGGTATTCTGACTATTACAAATATCAATTTTATGTGAAAAATCATTCGTCTAGCAACTATTAAACATACATTATGCAAGTGCTAAATCTGCCTATTGTGGGTCTTTCCTTAGGCCTGAAATTATTAATAAGACGTTAATTAACTTATCCGGACCATAATCAACTCTCGATGTCAAGGCTAGAGTGCGATATTTTCTGGATTAAAATCCTATCTGTCAACGCTCATTGATAATTAAATCAAAAAGGGGATAATTGAGACTTTAGTAATGATGATCGAGGCTAGACCCAAAATTCAATCGCTAAAATCTGGGTTCAGAGTGGATCAATTTGACTGAGATTTTTTAGCATACTCCCTTTACATTATCTAGTTATTAACTATTATAGTTAGAACTGTCAGCTCTTTATCTAATCTCTCATAATGTATCTTTAAGTTCCGTTTTAAAGGCTCAATACCACTCTTGTTGTAACTGAATAATATGTCCCAATCTATATTCTGGTCAACAAATTGTACTATTTTACAATATTCCAATTAATTGATGATACAAATTTCATCTTAACACACCTAATTTAAAAAATTGGAAAAATTCAACTAAATGATTTGAAAAGCCTGACGTAAAGCTTTTCAAAAATGACTTGGATTTAAAAATATTTTTGAACCCTCTGGATAAGTAAAATAGGATTTAATGGATAATTTACACAACAGGTAGGACACTAACACATCTAATACTTAGAATATGGCTATTTTTTTATTTTCTGAGGCTGTCAAGCCAGCACGAGTGTTATTGTCCCTTTAAAAGCACCTGTTTAAACGTGTCGAGTATCTATTTATCTGATGTTTTTTTTTGTCATTGTTTATTTATGTAATAAGTCTCTCGGGACATGTTTATTTACAAACAGCCAATTTAATGACTGTGAAAAAAATTGGAACCAACAACTAAAAAGACGTAAAACATGCTAATTATTCCATTATCTTAAAGCGGGAATTTCATATTTTTTAAGAAAGTCAAAACATAATTATTCCTATGTCTTTTGCTCAATAGGTTATCAACTCACTATTATACGACCATGGGCATTATTTCCCACCCTTAAAAATCATTGACACAGGAAATAATAACACAATTACCTGTCTTGTTTTCCTATTGTCTCCATGCATTAGCTACCTTCAAACGTTGGAATTTGAAGTTGAAAATGATATTTTTGCCACTTTCTCAGCTGGCAATAGTGAATTATAGGATTAATAGGATTATTCTTTAACAAGGTAGGACGGCTTATGGATACCATTTATTTTAAGGCTTTAATTTAATAAATTTTAAAAATATAAAGGGCCAATCTCGATTATATTTTGGAGAATAAAACTGCTTAATTTTGTGTAAAATTCCCTTAAAAACCCCTACCTTAGAGTCGAGAAAATAACTCATTATAAGTGATATGTTTTCAAACAACTTAAACCCGTCAGTCTTCATCTGGAAATTGAGACCGGTGTCCCAAGCTTTATTATACGGTGTCTGGTTAAAACCAGACTTTCATTTTATAAAACTAACGTTAGGTGAAATTTATCGTTCGTTGTCAAGTACAGCACACGCATCACGCACTATTTTGACCTCTAAAGTTGTTGTTAGTGTTTAACGTCCGCTTCCACCGAAGGTGATATCGCAGACAAGTTGTCTTTTTTTTTCTTTTCATGATCTTAGCGCACGCGCAGGGGTCTTTCGTGTGGGAGGAAACCGGAGTACCCGGAGTAAACCCACGAGGTTGAAAGGCGCCCCTATCTCCATGCCACATACGCTCACACCAGGGATCGAAACCACAGCCGCAAGCCAGAGGTGACCGGCCAGCTAGAGGTCGAAGCGTGACACTCTAGACCACCAGGCCATCCCAGCCCCCCAGGCCATCCCAACCCCCCGACCTCTAAAGGAACGGTAGTTGTTTTTCAGGCCACCTAACGAAAAAACTGACCCGAAATCTTAAAGGGATTACGTGTCCGGATAAGCGGTTTTGGCGTTCACGTCCAAACGACTCAAGATTTTGAGCAGAAATTTTCAGACAAGGTAAATACACAATTCCTAAATATTTTGGCGCTTAAATTTCATACGCGGACTTTTGTTTTTGAGACTTCGTTAAAATCGGGATGGTCCCTTTAAAATGCTCAACCCAAAGAAACATTTTTCCAGATTACTCCTACCCATATTCCTGAAGCAATGGCCACAGAAATCCCTCTCTGGCCATTGCTTGATTGGTTTCTGATACTTGAGCTTTTGAGGGAGTTATTCTATTCTTCCCGTTCAATCAAATCTATCCCACATCAACATGACAAGCCCTTTGTTTAATCTAATTGTCACGCAATTAGTTTTTCTGCAATATCCTGTTATGCACTGGTTAATTGGGCGTAATAAAATCTTGAGTCATGTTATGTAAACATATTTGTTCTAATTTGGAGCTCTGTTTAAAGCGTAATGATATTGTTACGTAGTTAGCTATGTTAATCGGACTATTAACCAGTCATAATTTGGAACAGAAATTCGCTTCCAATACAGCAGTGTTAAGTGGGATTGGCTCTAACCAAACAAAACACTGCTAGGAGTATGACTCCTATCCGGGTTGCTACAAGCAATCTGTCACAAGAAGGGTGTGTGGGTGGGACTATTCAGAAAGGGCTTTAGTTAGTCTAGCTTTTTGTGAACAGTGGAAGTGAGCAACAAACGTCCACTGTAATACAACACAGTCACACTATAGGTTAATAGAAGAAAATAGTAGGTCTAATGTATAAAACGGGTCAAGTCAAGGGGGTTCTAGGGCCCTCCGTTAAAAAAGTGTTGGCCGAAAAAGTTAATTGGGATTTTCCGGTGTGGTTTCCCCTTGTCAGTGGTGCAGGACGAACGTCCCGTGTACTCATTGGTGTGCAAGTAAAAGACCCCTTAGCTGTTAGAATTCGATATAAGAGTAGGCCATAGAGCCGATGTCTGGGTAAAATTTCCCTCAAAGCACACTGTATGGCGTATGCCCGTATTCAATAGCTCCACTGCCCGGGCAAAATGGCGTATCTAAACAAGCCAATAAATCTAGATCAACTGTTAATGATATTTTGATGAATATGAAATGGGGTTCTACATCAACTGGGTTAATAATACCGGATGGGCAGTTTAACTCTCACACTTTCGTAATCCTCTGGGAAACGGGTTGTTTAACTCTATAAGCAGGAAATATGAAGAGTCCAGGGGTAGAACGATCTAAGTCACATTTTTGTCTTTTCGCATAAAAGTCAAAACAGACTTTTGGACGAGAATGCTTGACGCGAACAGAACAACGAGTGGGTTTAATAACTTCAAATGATGTTTAATACAAATCATAATTACCAGTACAACAACTGACTTCCACTTTGCAGCCAAATTAAGGTCAAATAAAGGGTACGATGGGCTTATTTGTCCGGGAGGCCATTTCAAAAGGGCCTTGGTTCGATGTGACTCCGATCGTTTTTACCTGAAATTGATTGTTCCACAGAAAGCTTATACAATTTGCTACCAGATGGCGCCATTAACTGGGGTCGTTGAAAAAGTGACTTAGATCGGTCTTTCCCGGGGCTCTTCATATATATGCAATAACCCACTGTGGACATAGGCAGGCGTACCGACTCTTTGGAAGTTTATGGAGGTTGGGGAGATGCCCGAAAAAAATTCCGTTTACAGAGATTACCAAAAATGTTTGGAAGCCTTGACGGCCGCAAATGCATTTTCCTGCTGTTCCAGTCCATTAGAGACAATTTTGAAAACTGCACCGACGCAGATGCGTTTTTCTGCCATTCTAGCCCGTGACTCGTCAAGTAACTTCAAAGCTATCGAATGGTTTTGCAACCGAAATCCCACTCTATGCTGACCTGAATTCCTATCATCCAATCAGACTGCTGGAGCTGCATTCACCAATAATAACCAATGCCCGAAAAATGTCCCACAAAGCTGAGGATATTTGAAGGAAAATTTTCTTTATTACCTTAATTTTCAGAATGAATCAATTATTAACTAAAACGAATTTCCCACAAAGCTGTGATAGTTGTTTACTTTTAATTAATTACATAATAATATAAATTTACAATATGTTAAGCAACTTAATATTCCCCATTCTCTGATATTTGTGCCCGAAAAAGGAAAACGCATTGCCCGAAAAATCTTTATTTAGCTAACTAGATGATATAATAATTTTTCCCCATTTTAGCCGTTTACCCGAAAGGTCAGATTGGACCTATTTTTGGGAACGGGCTTTTCTTTTCGATTATCTGTCGTCCTTACAACGAGGATACCTTGATAATCCGTTGGAAATAATGTGCCTCAGGAAGACTGTATAGATTAGGGGTGTCTTCCGATAATGCGCAACTGAAAACCCTTGTCCCACAGCAATACTATGAAATATATGACGATACGTTGTCGTTAGGGGTGACCGTGGTACTGGAGCGTCTACAAAAGTAGAGGAAAGGAATACTTTTAAGAACAACTGACGTTTATTTCGGGGGCTGGTATATACAGCGTGAGTGAGTCAAGAGAGAAGGGACTCACTGCCATATATACCCTAACGGCGCTAACCCTTATCGTCAGTGTTAAGTTACTTTTAGTCCTCTTAGTTTCTGTACTTGGTCTGAACCTATAATTGCAGGCAACCACAATTAATGTTGAATAAGAGATCTTAAAAAACCCCACTAAATATTTAATTAATTATAATGTACATCAACTGTGCAGGAAAAAGGGTTTTTCAGCAGGGAGATGTGATAAGACATCTATGATTAAACATCTGAACGTCTGTAACACAGCATCTAACGCATGATTAGATGCTACTGGAGAAGGTGAGACGCAGATTGTTACTTCACGCTCAAGAGCAAAAAACTTTAACTATATAAAAGTTGAATAAGAGATCTTAAAAAAAACCCCACTAAATATTTAATTAATTATAATGTACATCAACTGTGCAGGAAAAAGGGTTTTTCAGCAGGGAGATGTGATAAGACATCTATGATTAAACATCTGAACGTCTATAACACAGTATCTAACGCATGATTAGATGATACTGGAGAAGGTGAGACGCAGATTGTTACTTCACGCTCAAGAGCAAAAAACTTTAACTATATAAAAGTTGAATAAGAGATCTTAAAAAAACCCACTAAATATTTTATTAATTATAATGTACATGAACTGTGCAGGAAAAGGGGCTTTTCAGGGAGATGTGATAAGACATCTATGATTAAACATCTGAACGTCTATAACAGCATCTAACGCATGATTAGATGATACTAGAGAAAATAGAGACGAAGATTGTTACTTCACGCTCAAGAGCAAAAAACTTCTCACGCCACTGGATGCACACAGCTCGAGGAGCAGCTCTAGGAGCTTATGTTTTATGGGGAGGTTGTCAGTTGAGGATTTATAGTCAGACAATTCTGTGGATTCTCACATTGATGTGATCAAATTCGGTCCTTGTTCCAAGATCATCCAGCCAGTGCCATGTTGCTTCAAAAGGAACCCCAATCTCCGGTCTTCTGCCATTGACGTTAGCTCTGGAACAGACAGGATCATCCAGATACCACCAGCCACTGTTAAAACGGACTGGACAATCATTATTACTAAAATCTCTATCATAAGTAGAGAAAGGTCGGTCATTTATGCTAAAAGGGCCCTTTGTTAAGCAATTGCCAGGTCCACCTATTGGATGACTTGAATAGTCACCTATACTAATTGAGTAGTTATCGTTGACATTGGATATATTGAACTCATGGTAACGGCCCTGCAACCGGCTGACATAACCATCGAATATGAACTGAACACTTAGCTTAAATCTGTTATGATTCTGAAGAATATTGAAGATGTTTTCGAGGCCCAGCCAATAACTACCATGTGCATTTCCAAATCCGGTAGAATATTCATTCCATGTTTTGTTAAAATCTGTTTCCTTACAGCGTGCGTCTCTGTGAATAATCTCTGTTGATCCGCCATATTTGAAAGAACAGACAACCTCTAGTACTGCGCAATCAACCGTTGGTTGTATGAAGGCCAGTAGACTTTTCTGTGGAGTCACTGACTTTTGATAGCCATCTGAACAATCTGAAATCATATTTAAAGATCTTAAAGCAGTGGAAGACGATGAAATGTCTAACTCAATAAACCTGTTTATTCTAACCATGGAGTTCGTATAATCTTCACTGGTTACAGGGGTTGCATCTCGTTGCATTTAAAGTAGCTAAGTCTCTAACTCAATATCATCCAAAGTCGAACACGTTGAAAACACGAATTATTTGTCAATTCAAATCAACATTGATGTTGTTATCTTACCGGGAAAAGATAGGCTTCTGATATCCAATATTTAAGACAAAATAAATATTTTACCATTGGTACACGAATCGTGTACCATGGTGCGTTTCATCGTCATTTGGGGGATTGGATGGCTGAATGGTAAGCGTGCGCGCGCTGTATCATAAAGTCTGTCATTGAGTCGACTGGTGTGGTTTCGAATCCCCGGCCATCCAACCCCCCCTGGAGTTTGAGTGATCTAACGCTTCTGTTCATAAGGTCTGTCATTGAGTCAAGTGGCGTAGTTTCGATCCAAAGCGTGTAAGTGACAAGGACATGGTGAGGGCGATCTGGAGACGATTTGTATTTAATGTTTTGTACAATAAATAATAATAACCAATTCTTCAATGAAACAAAGTGCCATTTTTCCGGACGAGTTTTTGGACTGTTTGGTGTGGTGGTGGGGGGGGGGGGGCATCTGTCAGGAACAAGCACGGACAGGGTATACTCTGGACTAGGATCCTAGTATGACGTCATCGTAGCCATCTTGACACCAATCCATGCTAGTGTCGATCGTACTTGAATGGGTCATTTTCGAAGAATGTCGTCTCGAAGAACAAAACAATTAGATTAAAACGGATTGGCGAGCAATTTCTGGTTCCAAAAAACTGTTATGACCAGTAGTCTTGTGGGTAACCCAAGAGTTTACGTCAGATCAAATTCCTCACTCTGATAAACCAAGATCAAGCGTGCTGTCTGCTGCTGGTTTGGAAGGAGTCTAGACATGTACCGCGTGCGTCCAGAGATCTTTCGCCGCGCATTGCAAAAGTAAATTTTCGCGATTGGTTTGAAGATTTTTATTTTGAAATCGACTATAAACGTTGTGACATTGTGCCTGATAACGATAAGAGGATACTTTTTTTATGTTTCCAATCGCCAATAAACCGGTGATTGTTGTCCCGTATAACTTTTAGTTTTGTTATGTTTCCAATCGCTAAATGCCACTAAAAGATTATAACGTTACAAAATCAAGAAACCGAAACAAATCTACTTCCGGGAAGACAACTGTACTGGGCTTTTAATGTTAGCACTTTGTGAGATCATAAAAATCTACCTTTTATTATATGTTGACATTGATCACCATAGTAACCAATAGGACATCTGGTGCAGTTTACTTCATTGCACACAGATATCTGTAATTAAAAAAAATATATAATATTTGACCTAAAATAAGGAAGATAACTTTGTTCATTAAGAGTGTGTTATTTCTTGTTTGTTTGTTTGCAGGGGTGGTTGTTTTGTTGTGTTTTTTTTTTCTTGGGTGTAGTAAAGCACTAGTTGCCGGAATTAAATGAAACAAGTGTTACCGGAAACAAAACATCTCTAAAAAAAACCTCCCCCTCCACCCTTCGACAAAATTTCTCTAATAACCCCCACGCCCCCCTCAGCCGCCGCTTCAATAAAACCTCGCTATCACCGCCCCCCGCCCACCCAACTGCTTCTAGAAAATTTCTATACAAATTTAACACAACTTCTATACCACCGCTTCGGCTTCATTAATTCCATGGCTTGTTTCCAGCAAACAGGTGTGTACAAAATCCCAGAAAATAGCACCTATATGTTATACGAAGGCTAGATTCCTGGACCCTGTTTCTCGAAATCTTAACTAAAGATAAAATCCAAATTTTAGTAGATACTTCAATTTTGTATTGGCTAAGCACTAAAATCCATCTAATATTATCCAGTCAAATTACTAAAATTTGGATTTTATCTTAGTTAAAGGGACAATAACACTCTTGCTGGCTTGACAGCTCCAGAAAAGTACTAGATGTGTTAGTGTCCTACCTCTTGTGTAAATTATCCATTAAATTATATGTTACTTGTCCGGAGGGTTCAAAAATATTTTTAAATCCAAGTCACGTTTGAAAAGCTTTACGTCAGACTTTTCAAATCATTTAGTTGAATTTTTCCAATTTTTTAAATTAGGTGTGTTAAGATGAAATTTGTATCATCAATTAAATGGAATATTGTAAAATAGTACAATTTGTTGACTAGAATAAAGATTGGGACATATTATTCAGTTACAACAAGAGTGGTATTGGGCCTTTAAAATTTCGTGAAACAGGCTAAACTCCAGGGCGAAAAGAAAACAATCCTTACCTATTCACGAGATAACCTTTTTTTCTGTCAAATGAAATAAAATGAAGTGGGGTTTATCGTCCTACTGTTCTGCTCCGACAGGGCTAATGAAAACGGGCATACGCCATACAGAGTGCTATGAGGGAAATTTTGCCCGGAGAGATGCACTACGGCCTACTCTTATATCACATTCCAACTGCCAAGGGTTATTTTACGTGCGCGCAAATGTGTACATGGGATCTCGGTTTTCCGTCCCATCCGAACGACTATTCAATGTCCCTTGCTTTTTTTGTCAACTAAAGTTTGAAATTTATCGTGTTGGCAAAAAACATGTTTTTTTCTGTTTGGCAGCTTGGATTTGATATAAGAGTAGGCCGTAGCTCATTTGTCTGGAAACTATTAATGAGCGAAGAAAAGTAGGACGTTAAATCCAATTTCAATTAAATTTTTCACCGTACTTACCAGCCGAAAACAAATTTTACGGTTGACGTCTTCATCTGTGATACAGTCTTCACCGGATTCATACAATGAACACAGACTAGTTTCTGTATCATACATAAATCTTCGACAGTCTCCATCATTCAGACAACCTCGACCACAGTCAATCAGAGAAAAGCTTGTTCTTTCCGATATTTGAAAATTATGATCAGCGAATTTACACAATTCGGGTTCCTCCAAAACTCCTGTTCGGCGAAACTTAGAATCGAAACTCCCAGACACAATCCTGAACAACTGAAATATTGGAATCCAGAGGTAGAACCGAGCTTCCATCTTGAAACTACGATGCCTTGTCTTGAAACTATGAGATTAGCAAAGATTATATATTTTTACCTTTCCAAGTAGCTCATCGTTGGGGATGTTTCAATATCCCAAATTGCCATCATGAACTGTTTTCTGGTTAGTATGTCATGGTGATTTGTCAAAGGGGTGTGGTCTTTATGACGTCTGGTCATGGTACTATAATTCCAAAGAATATATATATATTAATTATCTTTGCACGGTAATCAATAACAGTATCGATGTATTTTATTTTTTTTTTTTATAAAAAACAACTTTCTATTGTCAACGTCAGATGTATGGTGTAATGATGGTCTGAAATCAATACTAAAACTTCTTTTCTTTTTTAAGATCCCGTTCTAAATTTGGAAACATCAGTCACTCAAAATGTTTTTAAATGAAACTCAATGGGGTTTAACTTCCTACTTTTCTATACAAACAACACTAATCACAGGCGCGGATTTTGAGGGGTGGGGTGGTGGGGACACCCCTACCCCCATGAGACCAAGTAAGCGCCCCCTTCATTCAAAGTCTCCTCAGACCCAGTCCCAAATTACATATTATCTGAAATTTTCTTGCTAAAAACTCAATTACGTAAAAAATTATACGTAGCTGGGTAAAACGTTGGTTCACTAGCATGGAGGTCGGGTGTTCCATCCCTACATTGGCCAAGAAAGTTCATCCAGATTTTCAGGCGTGGTTCGTGTCCGTAGCCAGCTCATAAAATTTGGTGGGGCTACGGAATTTTTGGGAGGGGCTGAGGATGTGGCCGGCTAAGAACCCTCCTAAGAAATCATTATTGTGTTGGCGAAATATTGGGGGGGGGGGCTAATTCGATTTTTTTCTCTTTGGGCGGGGGGGGGGACTAAGCCGACCCTTGTACGCAAATAAATGGTATATCAAGGTTGTGGACCCTCTAGAGGCCACAGTTTTTATTTGATTTGGACGAAACTTTCAATATATGTTTTATCATAAAGATCTTGGTTCCTGTTGATAATCACACATATCCGAACGTAACTTCCTGGATTATGACCCTTGATTGGTCGAAAAATCGCATTTTTAGATTATGGATTGTCTAGAGGTCACATTTTTTTCCAATTTAAAAACCGTTCAGATATATCACCATTCCATCATAATGAAGGTTGAATTGGAATTTCGGGAAATTCGAAATGAAAGTGCCCGACAAAAAGGCCGCTCTTTGTACGTAAATTGTGTATAAGTATGTAATACAAAGGTTATGAACCCTCTAGAGGTCACAATTTTTATCCGATTTTGATGAAACTTAAAACATATCTTTATATTCCAAAAATCTCAGTCCCTTTTGACATTTGCGCATTTCAAACCATAACTTCCTGGACTATGATCTCTTGCAAAATGTGGGCGTATCATGCCTGGCAGCCGTTGGTTTAATTTTCAGCAAAAACAGATGAAAAAGGGAATTGGCTCCTGTTGGGGTCGAACCCACGACATCCGCGTTATTAGCACGGCGCTCTAACAGACTGAGCTAACGGGAAAGATGGCGTTTAAAAAAAAATATGAAATTTATATTATTAGAAATTCCTTTCGATGGATATAAAAGCCCCTTAACTAGTTTCTAGGAGTAACCCTACAACATTTACATAAAAACATATTGAAATATTGTTTTTCATATCTATCTGTCACTATATTTCTATCTTTTAAATTCAAAGCAATTGTCTGTGTAAGTGTGTGGATAGCTTTATAATGCAACCCATTGGACAACTACGATAGTATAGTGTAGTTGTATGGGCAGCCATACTTGCCAAAATATGTAATATTACTAAACACTGATATATGGTATCCTGTTTGATCAGAGTATTCTGCATGGTTATAATAAATAATTAGGCTGATGAAGCAGCTTGATGGAAAATATAACTATCAAAACAAATGGAATTCTATAGGACAAAATGGCGGGTCATAAATATATTGCATCATGTTTAAATATGTCAATAAATTGAGCGGAACGAGCGCCCGGCTAGCTCAGTCGGTAGAGCACGAGACTCTTAATCTCGGGGTCGTGGGTTCGAGCCCCACGTTGGGCGATATGTTTTTTCTCTATTTCCCACCCCTCTCCCACACCTCCAACAACAGTAACCTGAAACCCATGCACCCATTAAAAAGAAACATAAAATATAACGCTAACATAATTTAAAAGACAAATGTTTATTTATTTAGCCCATTTACGTTTCCCCTGATCAAATGAAATGAAATGGGATTTTAACGGCCCGTTATCTGCGCCAACAGGACTATGAGGATAGGCATGCAATGCAATGTGGTATAAGGGAAATCGTGTCCAGGCAGCAGCAGTTCCGATTATTATTCCTCGAATTCCCCCTCGCTAGTTTTCTTTTAAGGGAAGTCTAAGTTTATACGGGAACTCGATTTGTCTGTTTCATGGCTAGGTTCAGCGGAAGTAAATTGGACCCTTGATGAGTCCAATATGGCCGCCGCATATAAATGGGTCTAATTTTAACCCTAACAGTAACTTATAAAATATTTCGTATAAATTTCCCAGCTTGATGAAATAAATTTTTTTATTGGATATATACGAAATAAATACATAAATTATTCCATCCTGCAAAATCGGGGACGTTTACAGGCCATTGTGTGGGGTGATTCAATTCCCACACAGAGTTTCAGAAAATCACACAATTCTGATTTTGATTCAGGGTATTTAGTTTTCAAACTCAAACTGTAGTTCCAGAAAATTCTCTCCGCTAGGCGCTACTTGTTGTTATTTTTCGAGATTCTAGTCAAACAGTTATTTTGTGCTAAAGTTATGAGATTTAAATTTTATTTTCAGGCAAAAATGATACAGCAAGAACACCCCTCCCCCAAGCCTCGACAACAACCAACCGCCAACGCGACCACCAAAGCATAGGCGTAGGGGCTCGATGACAGTTAGGGGGGCAGAACCCTAAATGCCCGAAAAAATTTCGGGTTTACAGACAGCAGCGACCTTGTATACCCCCCCCCCCCCAAAGACAATTTTGGAATATTTGACGGCTGCAAACACGTTTTCCTGCTATTGCAGCCGTTGAACAAAGCAACTTCAAAGTGGTCTAATATAGCCTAATTAAGATGGCTGACTCGGAATTCCAATCAATCGTTTACAGTCCTCGAAGACGGGACCGTTAGGAGTAAATTTTGAAAATTTAACTGCCGCAAACGCGTTTTCCCGATATTTCAGCCAGTGAACAAAGCAACTTCAAGCGGTCTAATATAGCCTAATTAAGGTGGCTGACTCGGAATTCCATTCAATCGTTTACAGTCCTCGAAGACGGGACCGTTAGGAGAAAATTTTGAAAATTTAACTGTCGCAAACGCGTTTTCCTGCTATTTCAGCCGGTGAACAAAGCAACTTCAAAGTGGTCGAATATATATTATAGCCTTATTAAGGTGGCTGACTCGAATTCCAATCAATCGTTTACAGTCAACGAAGACGGGACCGTTGGGAAAAATTTTTGAAAATGTAACTGCCGCAAACGCGTTTTCCTGTTATTCCAGTCTGTGAATACAGCAACTTCAATTTGGTCCAATATAGCCTACCTGGCTGACCCGAATTCCAAACAACCAATCAATCGTCGCGCGGTATATGGAGGCCTCACCCTCCCGGAGAAAAATTTGAAAATTTAATCACCGTAAATGCGTTTTCTGCTATTCTAGCCCGTGTAAGCAACTCCAAAAGTATCCAATGGTTTTGTAACTGAAATCCCAACTGAATTCTAACCATCCAATCAGACTGTTGCATCTGCATTCACAAATAATAATCGATGCCTGAAAAATGTCGCACAAAGTAGAGTGGCTCCAGACAAAATGTTTTAATCCATAGTCAATTCAGTACAAATTCGTGATATTCAATTACAAGAAAAGTAAAATTAGTGTTTTATTAGGGCTCGATGACAGTTAGGGAAGCAAAACTAGAAATGCCCGAAAAATTTCGGATTTATAGACAGCGGCGCCGGTTTTCTTTGAGAGGCGAATGACCCGCCAAGAAAATTTTGGAATATTTGACGGTCGCAAACGCGTTTTACTGCTAGTTTCCTCTGCCGCTTTCCGGCCCGATGCCCGTTTTTCGGGCAATACCTATTTTCGGGCAATACCGTTTTTTCGGGCATACCTATCATAAGAGAGCTTCGGGCATATTTTCGGGCATATGCAGTGGACAAGAAAAAGACGAGAAAATACTTTTCGGGCAGTGTGGATCTCATAGAAATAAGTTATTTATATTTATTCTCTAAACGTTAATAGGCTCCTACGCCTATGCACCAAAGGGAAAGAGAGAGAGGGAGAGTTTAACGTCCACTTGACACAAACTAGGTCATTTCGGGACTAATATGTGGTTCAATTTTATTTCCATAATTCGCTTGCGCGTAGGGGTCTTTACCAGTGGGATGAAAACCGGAGGACCCGGAGAAAAGCCACGAAGTTGGACAGGCGACCCTACTCCTTGTCACGTTAGCCCTAGTGGGGCAGACAAGTAGGACATTAAAGATAAACCTGGGACTAGAATGTTTTTCTTTAAATGAATAGGAATAATGATAAAACTCCTAAATAAATTCCGGTATCGATATATTTAGATTGGAAAACCCCGTTTGCGCCTGCTTTGTGAAATCCAATTAGCGTACGAGGCGACATGTTTACACCAAAAATAACAAGATCTATTAAACATAAACACGCAATAACAGTTGCAGAAAGCTTTATTCAATTAATATAAATAAAAATGGAGTGTGGTTTTTTTTATCGACATCCATTACAATTACAGCTTGATAGTTTGTATAGAAGACATTTCTTACTTTAAAAACCCCCCACAATATTTGGTACAACATTTTAAATATTTATACATTAATAACTTTTGTATATAAGGCTTTTTTGTTATGGCTTTATCTGCATCTATTACTGTTACAGAATAGGAGCATTTCTTAGTCTTCCAGAAAATACATTTATTGGCACCATATTTTGTTTTATCGGCATCCACTACAGCTACAGCTTCGATAAGGTTTGCATCGGAAACATTTCCTCTGGTTCCACATACCACAATCACTGGCACAACATGTTCTGAATCCTGAAAAAAAAGATAACAGGCAAAAAATTGGTACTGTATCAGGTTGAAAGTTGTGTCCCCTTAATAACTCCTTCAGGGCAAAATTCACCTACTTGTTGGCCCTGGGCCAAACTCTTCAGCGAGTCCCCAAATTTATAGAAATATTGACATACTCCGGGCCATATAACTGTTTTTACGGGTTTTTTAAAATATAGTATACAAGCGGATGACCCGGCGCTGGGTGGATTGAATGTAGTATAACTCCGAAACCGGAAGCGATAGTCAAACGCCCCCTATACACAAAATTTGAGCCTAGGGACAGACAAAGGACAGTCACAAATATTAGAATAGAAAATTAAATACTTGAAAAGATTAAAATATGCCGACACGCTGCGCGACAAAAAGCCAATGCCCCGTGCACGTTTAAGACCCTTTGAAATGAAATGGGGTTTAACGTCCTACTGTTCTGCTTCTAAACTGGGCTAATGAAGACGGACATACGTCATACAGTGTGCTATGAGGGAAATTTTGCCCGGGCAGCGGCGCTACGGCCTACTCTTATATCGAATTCCAACTGCCATGGGATCTTTTACGTGCACGCCAATATGTACACGGGACCTCGGCTTTTCGTCCCATCCGAACGACTAGACAGCTGTCCTTGCCAGGCCTTCCGCCCTGCATCACTGACAAAGGGAAACCACGCCGGAAAATCTGGTTGAACTTTCTCGGCCAATGCAGGGATCGACACCCGACCTCCAGGCTAGCGAGCCAGCGTCTTACCCACTTAGCCACGTGATCCCCAAGACCCTTTGAAAGTTGGAATTCAAAATAACAAATGGCCGACGTGCCACTGTCTGGGTAGACCATTTTCACTTAGAGCATACTGTATAGTGTATGTCCGTCTGCATTAGACCAGTAGCTGCAGACAATTTGGACGTTAAACCTCATTTCACCTGTCTGCTTACCTATACTTCCACGCGTACAGGTACAACTAACACAGTTACAACCTCTAACAGTATCTGGATTACTACATGTAAATGTTCCACATCTTCCTCCACACTGGCATCTTGCAATGGCTGTAAAGAAAACAAACAATAATTGAAAACGTTTAGACCAAAGCGAACTGTTCTTTTCTGATGAAGGTGGGGGTCGAGTGGTCTAACTCGTGCGCTTTAGATAATAAGGTCTGTCATTGAGTCAAATGGCGTGGGATCGCCTGCTTCACTTCGTAGGTTTTCTCCGGTTTATTTTTTTTTATAAAATTGTACAATATATTAGCCCCGAAATAATCTAATTTAATTGTGTAAAGTCACTGGTTAAATTTTTAAAATACAACAAAAATATCCAATATCCATTACCACTGAATGTGGGTTATAGCAAACTGTAACGGCGAATGTCCGTCTCCATTAGCCCTGTAGTGACAGGATCTCTGTTTTTCGTCCCATCCGCACGGCAAGACACTGTACTTACTAGGTCCCCAGTCTTATACCACTGACAAGAGGAATCACGTCGGAAAATTCCGTATTGAAACATAGACAGCATAATGAAAAAAACGTTCGTTTATGCAACAAATATTAATGTTTTAGAGGATTTGATCAAGCTCTTGCAAACTACAATATTTTTAAAATTTAGTCTAAACAGGGAATATCAGTCAAAAAACGGGTTTAAATCAATTCAGTCATAAAAAGCTTACAATGATATGATGAATTGTCAACATTCAGCATACATGGACAAAGATCGCCGCCGAATAAGTCTTCACTTAATTCTTTTTGGCCTATTTCTGATGTGATTTATCACAAGACGGGGGAAATATCAACTGTAGATGTGTTGTTTGTTTATATGCTACAGATTCTTGGGGTTTGGGTGGCCGAATGGTTAGCACGTCAGCGCTGTATCATAAGGTCTGTCAACTGGCGTGGTTTCGATTTACCGGTTGTACGTGACAAGGAGTAGGGTCGCCTGTCCCCCCACTGCTAAAGACCGCTACGCGCCAGCGAATTATTAAAATAAAATTGAACCATGTGTTAGTCCCGAAATGACCTAGTTTGTGTCGAGTGGACGTTAAACCCCATTTCTCTCTATTTCTGTCTCTCTCTAATATCCCATCCTAGAGAGCTGAATAAATTTTGCAACCCTCACAAATGTTTAAATAACAATTTATATAACATTTGAAGCGAGAAAACAGACCTGAACTAGTCAGATTTAGCTCTTACATAATGCATCTTTATGTCGTGGTAAATTTAATATTTTCCCCAAAATGCAAATCACGCACAGACACTTTAACAGGCTTAAAAACTGTAGAATTGAAAAAAAAGTAAATGTAATTAACTTACTAGCGTCTGATACTTGAAACATAACACACAGGGCAACAGCAAAGGCTAAAATAACTGTAGCAGATTTCATCTTGAGGTATGGCTGGCTGTATAATATACAGTTAGTTGAACAACAGTTAGACTGGCACCAACAGGAGTCAATATGATTGAGCGAGTCGAACTGACTAGCTTATATATACATGTTGTACCATAGACAAACATCCTATTTGTTAAACTGAGTAAAGATAATGTCACAGTTTAGCATTTTTCAAACCCCGGAAACTGACCTGGTTCTGCGCAATGATTTTGTTTATTTAACGGATTATTTAATTAGGGTTTCACGCTGCGTAGCGTGTGTGAAATACGATTGTTTTTGTTCGGATTATTATTCTTCTTAAGCTTTTTTTTTCTATTTTGATTAGATCTCAGCTACTGCTTGTCGCATTATTACGATGTCTTCGGTTTTACTGGGAAGGTGGGTATGACTTAGATGATAAAGCTATTTTGAACGTTCTGCGACAATGCGAAATGTCCGAAATCACCACAAAGTTGTCGTTTTTTAAAAATATTGCCGTAATTTTGACAATAGTCGTCGGATTTTAACTTTCGATACATTTTGACATACGCTACTTTTGATTTTCGCCAAATCGACGTAGATATTAGGCGCTAAATTTTGAAAATTAAATTTTTACAAAGTATAAAACAAAATTCATATGCTCCGTGGTCGCAAGTGTCATATTATGCTGCCGATAACGTTCCTGTCGGCACCGAAAGTGACGTAATTTTGACAAAAACTACAATTTTGGTGGGTCGGAACGTCTTTTCGAAAGCAAATATTAATTTTTATAAATTTGGCATAACTAAAAGGGTATGCTCTGTAAAGGCGCACAAGTCAGTGAGCTCAGATTTTAAAATTTCGATTTCATTTTCGGGCCATTTCGATTAAAAGGTGAAAAAAGGTCTAAAATAAGCTAATTACAACCCATTTTAACAACGTTTAGCCATAATCCATACGAAGACAGTGTATGATAAAATTAGTTTGCAATAAAAGCAGTTGCTGAGAAACAGGCAATTTTGCTTGAGTCACTTTTCAAGTTATTTTGCCTGTGAAAGTATCAATTATTATTGAAAATGTGCGTCATATCAAACTGATTATAATTTAAAACTGAGATCGGAAGTTACACAATTTTGTCAAATAGTGCATTTCTAACCTTTAAAATCATACTTTTTCAACTGAATATATTATTTGCTACGTTTTGAAAATTTTAACTTTTAATTTAAATCAACAAATGAAAAAGCAGAATACTGCCTTATAGATGTCATAAAATCGTCTCTAACTTGTTCAGATGCGGACAAATAGACGATTTTCTATAAGTGAATAAAATATTTACCATGTGAAGTCTAATGCCTCTTATGATTTCATAACATTAATTTAACTTATTCATTATCACCGAAAGTAATGTTATTTTGGAAAAAAACCTGTATTTTTAATCCCCCAAAACAAATATTTTTGAAGTGAAAATTATTATTAATTTATGAATTTCCTTCCAATGGACAGAATGAATCAACGCGATCATAGAGATATCTAAAACATGTTTCTAACATCTTGCCGAGAAATAAATTTGTCAGGATCACTTTTTAAGATTTTCGCTTATTAGTAAGGCTTTATAAAGGGTTAATTCTTGTCAATTTTTAATAAATTATTACTGTCATCAAAACGGGTATTTCTATATTCCAATTCAAACATTTTGTTGATAACGGATCTGTCATCGTGACGAGTCTTCGTTTGCTGCTGTTAATTTTATGACATGTAACAAATGTATAAATGGAACTGTTATTGCTGGATGTAGGACGGAGGGACTGACAAGGACAGCTGTCTAGTCATTCGGATGAGACGAACAACCAAGGTCCCGTGTACACATTGGCGTGCACGTAAAAGATCCCTTGATTCGATATAAGAGTAGGCCGTATTGCCGCTGTCCGGGCAAAATTTCCCACACTGTATGGCGTATGCCCGTCTTCATTAGCCCAGTTCGGAGCAAAACAATAGGACGTTAAACCCCATTTCATTTCATGTTTATTGCTGGATTTATTGGCTAATTCTGCGTTCATTGTATAACATATTTGCAATGCTAATGTTTAACTGTTTCTTTGGTACGGGATGTGACGTCAGTTCAAAGATAACTTTGAAACCCGTCATCACTGCATCGCAGCTCTAGTTGACATTGTTTTTACCATGGCTTTTCCTGGTCTATGTCAAATCTATTAAGCCTATGGCATCTTTATGTGATGTCAAAATGGATGCTGAACCATTAAAAGACATTTAAAATGCTACCGGATCTATTGAAAGTAGATTTGTTTATTTCATGCGCCATTTTCTGTTGATAGAAAAATGGGTATTGCGATGATACAGGCGCTTAAAAAAAAAAATAAGAAAAAAAACAAACATGTCAAAAGATCCTGAAATTGAGCGAAATGATACATTCTAAATTTATGTTATACATGTACGTGGTTGGTACCCGTGTTATAACGTCTTTTGTCAATTCTGTTCACGCCATTGATCACAACAGTTTAATTTCAACCTAAATACACATCACAATAAGTGTATTGTTAGGCCATTCATTCATTATTTTGTTAAGTCCATACAAACGTTTACTTTCTCCAGATCTCAATTTAATGTTCTTAAAATCCCCCAATAATTTTGAATCTCCCATCCTCTGTTAACGAAACTCCAAGACCTAAGACCATTGTTTTATTTTTAAAATATATCCTTCACAGCAACCTATTTAGCGACTTTTGACCTCCGCACATGCACGGGGGGTTGGTTGGCCTAATGGTAAGCACGCGCTGTATCATACGGTCTGTCATTGAGTCAACTGGCGGGGTTTCGATTCCCCGGTTGTACGTGACAGGGAGTTGGGTCGCCTGTCCAACTTCGTGGGCTTTCTCCGGGCCCTCCGGTTTCCTCCCACTGCTAAAGACCCCTACGCGCAAGCGAATTATTGAAATAAAATTGAACCATGTGTTAGTCCCGAAATGACCTAGTTTGTGTCGAGTGGACGTAAAACCCCATCTCTTTCTCTCCGCACATGCACTACACTAGAACCAATGGCGACATGACTACCAAATTCGAACTTTTCACATAGGTACCTACTAGCCCTGAAATTCTCAAGGCGAGATCTCCATTCCTTCAAGTCATTTGTTTTTGACTCAACACCATTTCACTAGAAATTTTGGTGGAGACACGGCTTCTATAAGGGGAACAGAAATGGTTTTGGAATTGACGGAAATGTTGATACAATAGGTAGAATACCGTCTCAGACTCTGTACTTTAGTCCTATTTGTCACCGATTCCAAAAAATTAATTTTTAGCCAAGAAACGGGTTAAAGGTCTTCAATATCTTTTTAATTTTTTGGGGTGAAATTGTTCGGATCTTCCGTACAAGATCGGTATTAGTATTATACGCATTATCGCAAAAAAATAAATTTTAAAATCACTGGATCCAGAGAGAGAGAAATGAGGTTTAACGTCCACTCGACACAAACTACATGTAGGGCATTTCGGGACTAACACATGGTTCAATTTTACTTCAATAATTATAATAATAATAATGACTTTATTTTCTGATTCGCTTGCGCATAGGGGTCTTTAGCAGTGGGAGGAAACCGGAGGACCCGGAGAAGACCCACGAGGTTGGACAGGCGACCCTACTCCTTGTCATCACTGGATCCATGTCTCCGACAATAAAATCCGAAAATCTCTAAAAAAAATTTAACGGCCTTTTGTTTACTGCTTTGGCATCGTATCGGTGGTCCCTACAACTGGAAATTGCTGTCTTACATTGGTTTAACATTTCAGATGGCAGAGTCGTCGTCTTCGTGCGCTAAACCAGCTGGACTGAGGGCAGATGGGGAAATGAAATGAAAAGAAATAAAATGGGGTTTAACGTCCTATTGTTCTGCTCCTTTGGTCCCGAAATGACCTAGTTTGTGTCGTTTTACCCCATTTGTTTTTTTTTTTATCTCTCTCTGTTCTGCTTCGAACTGGGCTAATGAAGACGGGGGAAAATAGAGGAAGATAGCTTTGCAGACAAAGAGTCACAAAGGATTTTGAGGCGCTTAAATATTTCACCATGAGTAAACTGAGCGAATTCGAAAGACAGATACAACAGCTTAACAAAGGACGTGAACAAAATGACAAGAAGGTGAAGAAAGAAATAGATGGCCTAAAAGACAAGGTAAAGAGCTAGAAGAAAGGGAAAAAAAACGTGGGTAGATAAGCCCTGTAGTTTGTGGTGACGAGGTGGAAGAAGATGAAACCCTCAAACAGGACAGATACCCTAACCCTAGCTACTCCAAAATGAAGTTGAAGCGCCCGTCGCACTCCACTCCAAACCATTCTAGACCTATCGATAGACTGGCAGGACAAACTTCGTGGTCACACCACACCAGAAATCCGACCTCCTGACCGAGGCACAACTAACATTCGTCTATCATTGGACCCAATATTCACTTATTTTCATGCCCATTTTCAACACTTTTTTTGTATAAAATGAAACGTTATCAGCATGCTGTGAGGCGCTGTTAATGATCTCTATCAATTCAGCTGCAGACAGAATGTTCTTTAAAAAAGTTTACCAAACTTAAAACAATACGAATGGCGCCTTTCAACATTCTTTAATTGTATATATTTTTATTTTCAGCGAAACTTATCTATGATGAAATACAGGCCGATGTGTGGGCAAGAGGGTTGTCTCCAAGCCCGACCTTATCACTCAACGAATAACTGATGAAGACTAAAGAACATAGTTCAGAGAAGCCGACGCGTAGCATTCATATCTAAATTAAGGGATAAGTTTGCCGCCTTTGATGACTTAACTTCTAAGTTAAATATTTTTACTTCCTTTTTAAATTTTCCAAAATTTGTTATTACTACTGTTAAGTTTATAAATGTTTATTTCGATTTAATAAATAATATATGTACAATGGAAATTATCTTTAAATTATTTAGGTTTTAATTAAACATGCATTATGCAAGAGCAAAATCTGCTTATAACAAGTCTTTCTTTAGGCCTGAAATGTTATCTAAATTATCAATTAGACATTAATTAACTTATCCAGAAAAAGTGGATAATCGAGACTATGCTGTTTATATTAATGATTTTAGTAATGATAACCGAGACTATGCAAAAATTTCACAGGCTTCTTTCTCGGCTCATAGTGGATCAATTTGACTGATATTTTCAGCAAATTACCTTTACACTATCTAGTTTTTAACTATTATAGCGAGAACTGCCATCTCTTTATCTTATCTCCCATAATGTATCTTTAAGTAAATAATAAACACGTGTTTTAATTATTTAGGTTTTAATTATGTATATAAATAATATATGTACAATTAAACGAAATATTTTAATTATTTAGGTTTTAATTATGTAAATGAATAATATATGTACAATCATAAGAAATAATGAAAGATTAATTTTTATTAGTATCAGATATTTCAAATATTGTATTACAAATTATGTTTGTAAATTTTATTTATATGACAAATAATAAATGTAACTAGACTTGGGAAAGTGCCAAGTTTCAGGTTTTTGTTATGTAGATTATTACAACATTATACAATAATTACAAATATATAGCAAAGTAATGTGTGTAGTTGGCCTTGACTTAATCAAATTTTAAAAAAAAGCCTGTCCTCCCAGTTAGCGAGCGAAATGCGTGCTAATTGAGCTACCTAGACTAACAGGTCTATGGCAGACGGACATGCAATGTGCTATGTTGGAGATTTTACCCGGACAGTGGCGCTCCGGGCTTGCTTTTATTTCGAATTCTTTCAATGATTATTTTAAGCGAATGCCTATGTGCACGCGGAAACTCTGGACACGCCCTATCATTCAGTGTATTAAAAGTGAATTGTTTTCCTGGACAGCGGCGCTACGGTCTACTCGTATTTCGAATTCCAACTGCCAAAGGTTCCTTTTGTTGCACGGCAGTGTGTACACAGTGTGAACGACTGGTCAATGGCCCTCCATCCTGAGCCAGCGACAAGAGGAAACCACGAGGAACCCTCTCGGTCAATGACTGTAGAAGCCAGAAACACCCTTTTTGCTAAACATTTAAACTAAACATAACAAATAATAACCGTGCTGTGTCATAATTACATTAATTTTTTTCAAGGTTGCACATGCTGATCAAATGTTCAGTGTATTCACTAAATGAATCAATTGATAAATTGTCATTGACATTTTACCTGATTTCAGTCTTTTTTTAAAAAAATAAACTAACTTCAATTTTATGACGTCAAATCTAGATCAAATAAAGTGTCGATTTTTGTATAAAGCAAGACAAGTTATACGCCCGCTTTCTCTGCATATATATCTGTTAAGAAACATTCTAATTGCCTTCCTTTTTCTTTTCATGCAAATATGGTAAACCAAAAAAATGAGCCCACGACAACCCATTTGAACCCAGACGCTGATTTATCACGCGCTGCATTTACCAGTTTATACAATCTATTCACCATTTGGCTAACCTTCAGGAACCATCTACCTGCTTTAAGAAAAGAAAAGAGTTAAACAGATTCATTAGACCAGCTCGTTCGAATCCCCAAATCGTCGGTAGAATCCAGGAAATTAACGCTGCATGGGCCGCTAAGATGAGGGAGGAGTTACGGCTAGATTACACAGAAGAAAAAAATGTGGTCGTTTGAAACCATCTTTGACTTCAACTTCCTGTTTACGGCGGACGAAATTATGAGTGGGCGAAGAGGAACTACGGTAACAGGCTTAGACAGTCTACTATCGACGAATTTTTGGCTAAACTACCTAGTGCGAAACCTAACCCACCCTCGTCCTCCCCAATCTTCACGAGTCCGGCGAGACATTCGCCCGTAAATACTGTTCGTGTGACTTCAGATAGATCTCCAAGTAAGAAAACCAGAGCACCAGCTACCCGAGTTGCGTCCCCCTTTAAAGAAGTTAGACCACCCATAAACCCAAGGCAGCGGTTCCTACCAGACGCCATCTACCAGACACTAGATCGAAGTTAGCTAAACCGTCTTTTACAGTCCCCAAACGATTCAGTTTTTCGAAACAAGTGGATCCGATCCGATCCGTCCACCACCAACAAACCTAACAGAAGAGCTTCGGCAAAAGATTAAATTCCCTCAACAAATTCTAAAATCCAAGTAAAAATGATATACAGGACCCGAAACTAATTCTGTTCCTTAAGGCCCGGTCCCCCTGCACTTAACTATACATACCGGAGAGGTCGTTTTCTTTTCAATCCAAAAGTTATTAAAATGTTATTTGGGCATGGGTTAGTATGTCCGTCATCGTTGGTGTGATGAGGTTCTGGTATGGTTTCACTCCACCCCTCTGCTCAATCTGCCACCGTGACTGGGGGGGGGGGGGGTGTTAAAGTTTGACTTACATTTCATCGCGGGGATCGGAGTTGTTGAAATGTTTGACGGGGTTACTTGTTGTGTGGTCATCTGTGTGCCCAAAATTCTTTCCGTTAGTGCTGTTTGGTATTTCTATCACCTCCTGATCCCGTTTTAGTCAGCCTGATCTTTTCTCCAGGACATCGACCCTGGTTTATATATGCCCAGTTCGCTTATCCATCCCCTGATTAAACTTCAGGAGCGTGTCTTTAAACTTGACCAATTTCTCTAATGTGAACTCTGTAAGGATGCTCAGCCTTTCGTCAACACTATCTACGATAGAGGGGTCCGAGGAAACGGGGTTGCTGGGCGATGCGCTATCCGCCATCTGAAATTTTTAAAAAATATTAAATGCCAAGAATGAAAACAATTCTCATAAAATCATCTAATGATTGTTAAGGATTTTATTGCCTAAAATAGTAATACAATAAATCCTTACCGATCATTAGATACATTCCCTTCGTTTCACTGTCTACTATCGAATTGATAATTAGATAAATACCCTGTATTGAAATGACTTAACCCACCACTCGTAAGTGAACAAAAGTATTAAATCCTTACCGAGCATTCATTATAAATCAGTCCTAACCCCTCGCTGTCTACAATCGAAATGACTTAACCCACCACTCGTAAGTGAACAAAAGTAAGAAAAGTATTAAATCCTTACCGAGCATTCATTATATAGCTTTTGAGAAATTAATTAATCCTGCAGATGCAATAAATCAGTCCTAACCCCTCGCTGTCTACCAATCGAAATGACTGAACCCAGCACGCTAAGTGAAGAAAAGAAAGAAAACTACAGTTATCAAATGAAGGTAAAAGTGGTCGCGTAATCGCTAAAATATACTGAGCGCCATGGAAAACGCATCACTTTTTTTCCCCAAATATTTTATTACTAGGTGGTTTTGTGTGTATAATATTATGCATTACTATGAACTATTGTTTCACACAATGCTCCCAAACGCCAAAAATATAGGCCCGTGTACACAAAAAAAAATTGCACGAGATGCACCTGAGAACCCCAATATTCACGTGCAGCATTGTGTGTGAGCCCTTTAAAAGCATGTTTTCAACTTAATGTGCAGTACATGAACTGTGAAACGTCAATCTGTCGTAATTTTTTGTTGGACGTGTGAAGGAATCGAGCTAGAGATGCCGAGACTTACTGAAAATCAACGGAATGAAGCCATGGGAATGTCCAGGGCTTTCATGTCTACACGTGCTATTGCCAGACACTTCAATTGTCATTGGTCCACTATTGTAAGGTTGGTGGAACGTGTTCGAGTTACTGGATTAACACGTGACCGTCAACTTTCTGGTCCACAACGCGTTACAACCCAGGCTCAAGACCGCTACATCCGGGTCACTCATCTGCGTGACAGATTTCGCCCAGCGACTCCAACAGGTGCAGCAGTCGTCGGAAGACAAGGACCAGTAAGTGCCAACACCGTAAGACGTCGTCTAAGAGAAGAAGGACTCCGTACACGACGACTTTATGTTGGAGCTATCCTCAAGGATCATCACCGTCAGCGGCGTTTGATATGGGCTTAAGGACACCAGACATGGAGAAGAGTAGACTGGCAAAGTGTGCTCTTCAGTGATGAGAGTCGCTTTCATCTTTATCACGCTGATGGCCGTCAACCTGTGTGGAGACGTCTTGGGAAATGTCTTGTAGACTGCTGCGTCTTCGAAACGAATCGATGGGGTGGGGGGAAGTGTAATGGTGTGGGGAGGCTTCATATTTCATCACCGGACCGGACACATTTGCAGGGGTCGCGTTAATGATGTAGCCTACCGTGATGATGGCCCGTGGAGGACACACGCGCTACTGACATCTGTGTCGTACTTTTGGTTTTGACCCCTCTGACTTTGTACCCTTGATTACAGATTGAACATCCATAAGTGTACAAATGTGTTGTTATTGATGTGTTCCCATTTGAATATTGTTCACAATAAGAAGCAAAATAAATAAGATATGTTTACAGGATCATTTTGTTATACGAAAAACTAAGTGATGCGTTTTCCATGGCGCTCAGTATAGTTGGGGTGGGAAATACTCCAATTCACGGCATTTTGAAAAGAAAGGCAGAAATTTTAGACGATTTTGAAAATAATTCACCACCTCACAAGAAGCGCACGAGAAGGTCGACAGGTAATGAAGACATTAACGATTTGGTCAGGTAATTTTTCCAGGATTGTAGAGCTCGCAATGCCCCTATAAATGGAAACCCTTATTCCAGGCAAAAGCCTTAAAATTTTCTACAGATTTGAAGATTGATACTTTTAAGCCATCCAATGGTTGGTTAAACGCCTTCTGTAAAAGAAATAATATTGTGTGGGGTAAAATGAGTGGCGAGCGTGCGGATGTGGACGGTAAAGTGGTCGAAGAATGGAAGTCGAAGCTGCCTCCAATTTGTGATATATTTAATATGGATGAAACGGCATTGTTTTTTAATGGCACGACCAGGAACACATTCCACATAAAGGGTGACGACTGTGCGGGCGTAAACGTTCAAAAGAGCGACTATCTTTGGCTCTTTGTTCGAGTATGACTGGCGAGAAAATCATCCCGCTGTTGATTGGCAAAGCTGTTAAACCACGATGTTTCTCAAAAGTTAAAGATGTCAAGCGACCCCCTGTAGTGTATAGGAACAATAAGAAAAAGCCTGGATGGCTATCTGACTTGAATAAAAAGATGTCGAAACAGAACCGAAATATCTTATTGTTTGTAGACAACTGCTCCGCACATCCGCAAATGAATTAAAGCAACGTGACAGTCAAGTTTTTACCGGCTTACACCACTTCAAAAAGTCAACCAATGGACCAGGCCATAATACAGTCTTTTAAATTACAATTCAGAAAATTACAATGTGGACATATATTGTCAGATATTGAGCGCAATAAAGGAGTGAGGTTTTAAAAAAAATCGACATTTTAACTGCCATTTACTGGGTGAAATCTGCTTGGGTTTCAGTTGAAGCATCCACAATTCAGAAGTGTTTTTTTAAAGTGTGGATTTAGTTTTAAAAATGGAGTGACAGAAGATGATGATGATGATAATATACCTCTTTCGGTTTGAGAATATCGAAAGACATTTTCGAATGTGATGTTCACAATTTACATACTCTTGATGAAAACGTATTTACCTTTGATTTAAAAGACGTTGACTGGGAACAATCGGCATCTGAATTATTAAAAGACTCTGTCAATGTTGATTCCAGTGATGATAGTGATAACAATATTGTTGTTCAATTCGAAAAAATTACGTTAATCTCTGCGGAGTATTCCGCTGAGACATTATTGTCTTATGCAAAAGACAGCGACAATATAGAACTTTTAGACGCTATGATGAAAGTAAAAGAAATATTGGGGGGCCAGGGATCCAGTATTACTAAAACCTGTATATGCGACTACTTTGAATTCCCGACTAGATAAAAAGTATATGTATTGTTATTCTACATGATTAAAAAAATATCTGCAATCTATATCTTTATTTTTTTGTGGTAGGGGTTGGGGCGATATTGGATACCTCTAGTCAAAGAGCACCTCCATTAAGCAAGCATTTTAAAATTTCCCTTGGGTGCTTGCTTAATACAAGTTCTACTGTATTAAATCGTTACCGAGCATTGAATATATATAGCCTTTGCAGCTCACCGCCTAGTATTAAAAAGAATAAATCCTATACGCTACGGGCCAATGTTTTACACCTTGACCCCGGAATTCAAAAGTGAGGTACATATAATGACCTTACATATGTGACCTTGAACTGGGCCCTCCATCTCATATTTACTTAAACACAGCTAAAAACGCAAAGACCCTTGTAGAATCATGTCCAAAGGGTCACGGTGTTGGCTAAGTAGATAATTGTTAGTGTTTTACTAAATTCCAAAATACCTATTTAAAATGCCCTTTTAAAAATATATCATTGATCACTTGTTTAAGGCAGTATGGTATATTTTATATCTTGGTCACGTGTTTATGGCAGTGCAGTTTGTTTTGACAATGACAAGTTACATTTACAAACCATCGTATCCTCACCTCGAATGAAAGTATCTTTTCAGGCGCGTGTGTAGAATTTGATTAGGGGGTGGGAAGGCTGAGACTCGACAGGGTATAGGAGTTTCTCCCCAAACAAAATTTAAGAATTATCCTTGCAAATAAGGCCATTTCTAAAGTAAAGTCGTCCTTTTAAATGCATAGACTCTCTCCCGTATAAGCTCGGGTCCCATGTACACCCCCCGCCTGCTTTCAATATATTGAAATGTGTATTTCTATAATTCGACAAGAGTCGGAATTAGAACACAGGAATATTACACACGGGATATAACAAAAATAATTCATTTTGTTCAAGTTTTATTCAGATAAGCATTTTACTTTTTGCTCAAAGTCTTAACAACAAACATGTATTCGCAGTAATATACACTAAGCGCAGACAATTGTAATAAAATTAAAATATAAGCAAATCGATTCATTGCCAGAAAAAAAAACAACGGCAAAATGAAGCAACAGCATAGGATAAAATTAGGCTATAAATTCTTCTTTATATAAGTCATCTAAAACAGCTTATTAAATTTTACAATTGTATGAAATATGTAATTGAAAAACAGAAAAATGTATTTTAACAATAAAACTCTTTGTTTTCACCGGCAGCTATTTATTTTCACCTTAGTTTTTGTCGAATGACCCGCTCAGGTTAATTTCCAGAAACTGAAAACAAACACAAGTAATATTAAATATAACAAGTAATATTAAATATAAAAACTAAACACAAATACAAACAAGTTTTGATACGCCCATCCCCACATAGTCTCGGACACTTAGAACATCCTAGTCTTCAACGTACGACGGGTCTGGGTAAGTTGTCAACGTTTTAAGCCTAGCTTATGTCGCCCTACGACGCGATAAAACTAACGGCAACTAACAGCTTATGTCGCTACGACTGAATTTATCCACGACTGGACGCGACCAGTTGATCATAGTCGTAAGCGCGCTCATGTCGGCCGGCGTCAGTTGCATAATCGGAGCCACAACTGATCACATGACTGACACGTGATAACCTTCAAAACTAACGGCAACTAACAGCTTATGTCGCTACGACTGAATTTATCCACGACTGGACGCGACCAGTTGATCATAGTCGTAAGCGCGCTCATGTCGGCCGGCGTCAGTTGCATAATCGGAGCCACAACTGATCACATGACTGACACGTGATAACCTTCAAAATTGCCTCATTCCACTTGTCTCCCGCCCTGGCTACCACGTGACTAAATAACCGAATCTTATTGGCTACGTCAGCGAAGCGCCGACTTAAGCCAGTCGTAGGTGCGCTCATGTCGCTTGCGACTAGGATCAACTAGTTGTCTCCAGTCGTAAGAGTAGAACATGTGCGACTCAGAGAAACTGGAGACGACTGGTTGCCGTCCGACTTACACCAGTCGTAAGAGCGCTCAGGTCGCCCTCATAGTCACGACTGATCAGTTCCACTTGATCGTAAACCAGTCGCCGATTTCGAGTCTCCGTCAGTTTTATCGCTGTCGTAGGGCGACATAAGCTAGGCTTAACGAAATTCTATGGATAATCAAGGACATAACAACCCAGATATCGAGATTCTATATTGTAGATGAATTATTATTGCGAATATTAATCATACTGGCAAACTGTTGAATCAGTAATCGACCTACCTGTGAATATTTCTAGTTCACACATTTGCAAATATTGCCGTGATACTGAAACAAACACAAATCTACCCGATAGTGATGTTACAGGTGGTTGATTACATTTCTCTGTGGTATAAACAGACCGTGCTGTTGATGTATGGTCTTTATAACATGGTGTAGCTGATGTAAAACCTGCTTCATCACAGCCACATGTAGAACCCAGTCTAATCTCAAACTCCTTCAGTCTGTATAAGCTGTAAAAATCAAGAATATTTTAATTTACTGATTCGAACATAATTCACTAGATTTACATTTTATGGGAAAATAAGTTGCTTCTGACCAAAAAACTAAAACAAACCCAAACACATAAAACGGAAACCCAAATCAAATGTTACCAGAAAAGCTATAGTAAATATCTTGCCATATACTCTCTCAAATCCCTGAGCAATCCAAATTAAATGTCAATTGTTTGCGGCCAGTTCATGCATCCAGTCTTTATTGGGAGTACAGTTTGACATTTCACTTCCCCCCAGACATTTGTCTTGATCATCAAAAGGGTCTCATTACAAATGAACCTTGAGAGCAAACAGATAACGATGCCGCACTCTGCTTTTAAAATGTTCATGGCGTCTTAAATATTGGATATTTTTTTCAGTATGTTAACACCAATATTGATGAAATAAACCAATATTAAATTCTAATTCATGTTTTTATGTCAAATATGGAATTTGAGATTTAGCTACTTAAAATAGTCCTATCTCAGCAAAGCTTGCTGAAGGGAAAAAAATATTCATACAACACAAAAAATCATAAATTGAACAAAAAAATAAATGTATAACAAAAAAAAAAACATACAATGAAACAATTTTAGTATCCCTGCTCATATTCTAGTAACATTTCAAGCAGACAGACTAAAATGACACGACAACTTCCTTATTGGCGAAAATTACGACTGATCAGAGAGTGGCGGAAATCGCCAACGTTGAAATTTACCTGCAGCAGGTAAAATTGACATTCTGAATATGGTGACATAATTACTTCCACTATTCAAACAATTTACATAACTTTTCTGGTAACCTTTAAAGGCGCAAAATATCAATTCTTTGCAATCTAATATCGACGAAAATGGGTCAAAACTTGAAAAGTACATTTAAATGAAATGGGGTTTAACGTCCTACTGTTCTGCTCCTAACCTGGGCTAATGAAGACGGGCATAGACGAAAAACCGAGGTCCCGTGTATACATTGGAATGCACGTAAAAGATCCCTTGGCAGTTGGAATTCGATATAAGAGTAGGAAAAGTACATTTAAATGAAAGCATATATTTTTTCGACAATGATATGCTAAGACCAATATTAATTGAAATGAATGAATACCGCTAATAAATTATATGTTGTTGTTAATGTCAAAGATTATAGATAATACTGAGTTTGAAATTTACATTGTAGTTACTTATAATATCCCTATCTCAACATAGTTTGCTGAAAAAAGCATACAATGAAAATAAATGTATAACAAAATAAATCATACAATGAAACCAACTACTAAAATTTACCTAAACCAGTCTCTTTCAATCCAGTTTTTTTCGAACGAAAACACACTGTGACTATTGACACTAAATCTAAAATCAAAGAAAAAATGGCTTAAGTAAAGTAAATGTACAAATTCAGAGAAACAAGTCTATCCCAAACAAATGGTATGCTGATAAAATTATTTTATTCAATCTTGGAATTTTAATAGTAATACTTCAATATGAAACACCATCAAATAAATTGAGATGGATGGGGCTCATACTGATCACTATGCAATAGTAATACATATAGGCTACTTACTCTGAATCATCAGAATGACTATAAACGTCGCATACTGTCAAATTACCAGCAGGCCTATCATGAACTTCGACCACCATTACTGGCCAGATGACTTTACAGCCAAGAAGTTTGGCACATACATAAGACCCTATAAAGTAAAAATTTACCTGTGTAATTTCATGTAAGACTTATCAACTAAATCGATGTACTACTATCAAGTTCACAGTACATTTTTAAAGAGATAGAGAAATGGGGTTTCACGTCCACCCGACACAAACTAGGTCATTTCGGGACTAACATATGCTTTAATTTTATTTCACTAATTCGCTTGCGCGTAGGGGTATTTAGCAGTGGGAGGAAACCGGAAGACCCGGAGAAAACCCACGAGGTTGGACAGGCGACCTTACTCCTTGTCACGTACAACCCTGGGTTCGAAACCACGCCAGTTTACAAAATGGCAGGCTTTATGATAACCACTCGGCCATCCAACATTTTTAAACAGCATAATCAACAGATCTCAATTGTCAGTAAGTGGGTTAGAGAAAAAAAGAATAGCTCTTGCTATATATACAGAACTAAGTACTAAATTTACAACCCTGACTTGTTTCTTCAAATTTAATACTGTAGTAATAGGTAATATTGACAGCCAACAAGACAAACTTACTAGAGTGTCATCTGTCAATAGCTATCGTTTCAAAGAAATTCTATAAAATGGGTCTAGTTGTAAAGTCACACATTAGTAAAATGTGAATTTATATGGATAAAAAGCCGCCTTCCCACTTCTAGAATGTGCCAGTTTTCATAAACGAGTCGTCGCAAGTTTGAATTACTTTCCGTTCGCGCCATGAAGTTTATCAACCACTATTTACACCTGATGCATATTTTTAAAACAAACAACCAATCAAAAACACTCTAGATAATATTACGCCTAAGTTTTTATTATTTGTTCAACCGTTGTGATTTAATATTGTCCCCCCCCACCCTCCTTTCCTGGCTATGCCCAGTGTTAGGTGGTGGAATAGGTCCATCGCCCCTCCTCAGCATGTCGTAAAAGGCGTTTATTGGGGAGAGTGGTCGGGTGGCCGATAGGTGTTACCTATCAGTCTGTCATCAATAGAGTTGAGGGTTCGAGTCTCGTTCTCTGCCGGATCTAAGTGACAAGGTGTGGGAGTAGCCTATCCGAACACGCAGGGTTATGTATTTACCCCTGCAGCGCAAGTACTCCCAGCGCATAAACAGATAACATGTGGATTGGTGCAAATTGACCAGATTTACGGTGTCGACGTGTCATAAAACAATATTCATTCATTCATTAGCTTTCCTGGCCATGTCACTGCAATAATGTCAACCTCCCTGTATTGGTTTGTTATCAATGGGGTTGAGAGATCCAATCACATTTTCGATGACCTCAATGACAAAGTACAGTATTAGTAGTCTATCTGTTCACGTATGGGTTTTCGGGGATTCCATGCTGCGCAGGTTCTCCCAGCACGTGAGCATATCATACCCAGAATATGGTGTTGTTCTGACATAAAACAACATTCATTCATTCATCCCACATGTACCAGGTCTGCCAAAAGTTGTCTAGTTCATTGTTAAAAGTAGGCTGCTCCATACAAAGCCTATTATACACTAAAAAACTGTTGCATAAAGAATTTTGTGGGGTTTTTTATTTAGGCATATGTAACCAGAAAACGAATATACATTCTACTTCTAGTTGGTTTATGATATCCATGATATTTACAATTTTCCATATCTTTTTTAGGGCGACTTAGAGAAGCAGCAATTAAGAAAGAAGAAACCATTCTCAGGTACATCAGAGATAAAGACTGTGTTGCTGTTGAAGTTCGGTACCATCTACGATGCTACAAGGATTATGTTCGATTCCTAACACGAAAACCCACAGTTCAGTCGTCAGGGTAAGTTTATTTCCAACTTGTAGTAGTTGTTGTGTCCTTGTGGCTTGTTGTTATATCTACATGTATTTTATATCATAGGCCTAGATAGGCAACTAGTGGGTGGGAAGGGATTTATATAGCCAAGTGGTTACAAAAAGGTCTGTCATCAATGGACTTGAGTTCGAATCCCATTATCAGCGACCTCAATGACAAGGTGTGGGAGTAGCCGATTTACTCTATAGTATAAGTAGTGCTGGTATATTTAAAAAAAATAACCAAACAATATATCTAAAGATAAATAATTGTGTAAATACTTTTCCATTTGTTGATTTTAGTACTTTGTTTAACTGTTTGTTTTATATGTTTTTATATTTTACATTCTAACTATTTAAGCATTAATTATTGCACAACTGTTACAGCAAAATTTAAATAAATTACTGATATAAGAGTTATTAAAAATTAAAAAAATGTTTTCTGTATTTTAAAAAAATATTGATATTGAAATGTTGTTGTAAATTGCAATACACGGGCCTAATTTATATCTATTTAAATCTTTAATACTAGTCATTAAATAAAAGATTAATGTGTTAAATTTGTTTTCATTCTTTGTTTGGTGATAGGGTGGGTTGCCAATGGGGAAATTTGGTCTTTGTTCAATATTTATAGGACATTTATAATACGAGTTATCTCCCCTTTTAGCTGGGACCCCTATTTGAAATATCACGTTTATGCATTGTTTTTTTGGTTGAAATCAAATATGTCTATGCAATTATCAAATTTATGTATGATTTCTGATAATAAATTAAATTCAATATCAATACAATGATACTGTATTTTCATAAATAGACAAAAACATGCTACGATGTGCAACATTACTGCTTTGTGGGCGCTTATTATTGGTCCTGTGCAAATACAAATTGAGATATTTCCATAATCTTTTTTTCAAATGTTGCTATGCATTTTGGCAGTACCCACGAAAAAGAAAGCATTCACCTGCAGTAATTTTATCATCCAAAATCACGACGTCAAAGTCATGTTAGACAAGCATGATAAATTGACCGAGACCCTGGGTAAATGGGTAATATTTTAAAACTGGCAATATCTGAAGGTGGGAATATGGATTTTCCATCACTAGAAACCTTGTATTATAAGAAAATGGCAACGTTTTTTTAGACCCGGGGGGGGGGGGGGTGCAACAAAAAAATCGATTTCTAAGCACATTTTCCCTATACAGACAACACTCTTTTCAAAATGTGATTAGAGTTAGATGCATCCATACCAGTTTAAAACTGCAAACATAAGAATGTTGAACAAACCTTACTTACATTTTGTGAGTAATTTTTCAAATTTTATCAATTACACAAGTTTACAATTTATAATTTCTTCATAGACATTATACTTAGGCTGTGTTGAATTGAAACTATGTTTTTTGTCACTACCTTCGAGACAATCCAATGAGGGTGTGAGGCAAACACAACGTAAAGCGTATGACCATATCGATGAAGTTTAAATTGAAAAACATCGTGGATGAATTTATTAAACAGATTTTAAAATTCCATAACTTTGGATCTAGATCTAATTAGAATATTTTGATGAAATAAAAAAATACAAATATTTTTGTAAAAAGAATTTTCTGTCATTTGAAACTTTGACCTTAAGGGATGTAGAGTGCGAGAAAACTTTTATGTAGATTTTCCTCAATCATATTTCTGAGTATTCACTTGAAATGGCGAACAAACAAAATGGCGAACAGACAAAATGGCGATTCTCGGACTGAGTGTCACTCAGGGAAATTTATTGTGAGGTGAATTGGACTCGACAGAATTTGGCGTATCAGAGTGGGAAAACATTTACCTATATTCAACAAGACATGCATTGTTAAACAAAATATACTACCTCTCTCTCTCTAATTATTTAAAACTCTATTACTCTTGTAGTAGTAGTAGTAGTATCCTGGTGTTTTAACGTCTGCCATGTAGTTCTACCATGTGATTCTTTTAACCTTCAACCGCGAAATGAGAATATACCACGTGTACTGCAGTCTCGGACACCCAGAACTCCACCCAGAACATACGGAATTTACTTGTCTGAATGATTGAGACTAGCTGTACTCGCGCTTCATTCTACTGCGCGTGTATAGATCAATAGTCTTGATTAACAAGTCGTTTAAGAGAGATAACTCCAATTTTGAGCCGAGAATCACGGTAATAACTTGAGGTTTCGAGAAACGGGGTCCTGAATTATAAGTGAATTGGCGGGGGGGGGGGGGGCGTTCGGTGGTTGGGGTGGCTGAATGGTTAGCACCTGCCCGCTGTATCATAAGGTCTGTCATTGAGTCAACTGGCGTCGTTTCGGTGCCCCTGTTGTACGTGACAAGGAGTAAGGTCGCCTGTCCAACCGCGTGGGTTTTCTCCAGGTCCTGCGGTTTTCTCCCACTGCTAAAAACCCCTACGTGCAAACGAATTATTGAAATAAAATTAAAGCATATGTTAGTCCCGAAATGACCTAGTTTGTGTCGGGTGGACGTGAAACCCCATTTCTCTATCTAACTGCATTGAATCCACAGTGCAATCTTTAACATTCAGATAGTAGTCACTTTCTATGGCTTGAGAAGGCTTAGAAGCCATTCAACTTGACAAAAAATCGCTTTGTTCACTGCTCATTAGACACGCCCGTACACATTGACGGCCTAATTAACTCTCAGTAACTGGATTACATGTGCTAGCCGCAACTCCCAGCCGGTAAAACGGGTAAATATTATTTATAACACCCCAATAAACAGAATGATTGATTTTTTTACTCATGTCCTCGTGCAAGCTGCGATCGATACCACGCCACTTGACTTAGTGATAGAACTTATAATCCAGTTAACGCAGAAGTTAGCCATTCCAGACGAAATGTGGTCTTTCTCCTGAAACACGCGCATTAGTAGTTATCTCCCTTTTAGTACACGTCATAATATGGTTGACTGATTCAACGAGATCTTGAAACGGAGAAGTAAATTAGTGAAGTCAAATCTGAATTCATTGAAAAGAAATTGCGCTGGGTTGATGTGAAATGGGTGGAAAGATGTATTAAAAAGGAATGGGTTCGATTATATTGAACGGGCTACTAACAGATGCCTATTCACAGGTGCGATCCCACTACTGCCGGACACGGAGACTTTTGCCTGCTGCATTTCTGCCCTGGGCCGTTTCGTCCCTCCTTAGACAACCTGGATACTACGGGCTCCCCCATTGAATCCATATTGATGCCTGGCTTAGTGCGGACACCTGATCGACATAGCACACCTGAGAGCAGGAATCCCATTCTCAAACCGTCCTCCATTCCAGGCCTCTAAGTAGCTAGATTACAGGAGCTCGCCGCAACTCCCAGCCACTTCAGTTAAGATTAAGTATACTAATAAACTTCACTTACATATTTCGATGAAAGGAAGCTCCTTCGACCACAAGACTATTATTACGACACAGATGCGAGTCTGTTGTGAAACAATTTAAAGATGCATTACGAGACAGAGTAATAATAAAAATATGTACATCAGCGGCCGTGGTTGTACAATATGATTCTATCTGTGAACAGATCTTTATTGACTGATTCAACGTGATCTTGATACCCATAAGTGAATTTGTGAAGTGAAATCTGAATACATTGAAAACAATTTGCGCTGGGTTGATGTAAAAATGTGAAATTGGTGGGAAGATGTATTAAAAAGGAATGGGTTCGATTATATTGAACGGGCTACTAACACATGCCTATTCACAGGTGCGATCCCACTACTGCCGGACACGGGGACTTTTGCCTGCTGCATTTCTGCCCTGGGCCGGTTCGTCCCTCCTTAGACAACCTGGATACTACGGGCTCCCCCATTGAATCCATATTGATGCCTGGCTTAGTGCGGACACTTGATCGACATAGCACACCTGAGAGCAGGAATCCCATTCTCAAACCGTCCTCCATTCCAGGCCTCTAAGTAGCTAGATTACAGGAGCCCGCCGCAACTCCCAGAAGCTTCAGTAAAGATTAAATACACTAATAAACTTCACTTACATCCTTCGACCGCAAGACAGGGTTGCAGTATTACACAATTACAAACGGCAAATCAGGATAAAATAATCAATTTACGTTGAGGACGTATTTCAGTGTTCTGACTGGAATAGGGATCAACGTCCATTCGACACGAACTAGACGTTTTCACGACTAGCATATGGTTTAATTTTATTTCAATAATTTGGCTGTGAGTATGGATATTTTATTAGCAGTTGGATGAAACTCGAGGGCCCGGAGATAACCCACGAGTCCTTTCCACGTGCAAGCTGAGATCGAAACCACGCCACTTGGGTTAATGATAGACCTTATAATCCATTTAAAGCAGGGGTTCGCCATTCCAGACCAAATGGACACAGATCACCAAATATTCCTACGCCGTCACCCACGAAACAAGGGCCAAAGCTATTTTTAGTCTTCCTCTCCCTTTTCCTTTTTCCCCCTATTGCATGCCGATTTTTGTTGACTTTTTGGTGTAGAATCGAGGAAAAGGGTTTGAAAATACATTTTCTGCCAGGTTTTGGTGAATATTCATAATTTTGATGCGGAAGGATACAATAGTTGAGAGGTTGGTTAGGTTGAAATGTGGGGCCTGAAATTGCATGTTTACTTGTCTCTACTTCCAGCTTGTGTATCTCAAGTCTTTCATGAAGAACCTCATACGTGCTTTTGGGCAAGTGGTTGCCACATGTTGCTCCATCTGTGGTAGAAAGCGTTCTACCCAACGAAAATTTGGGAAAAAGTTAGAGCCGGTCTAAGATACGAGAATTAACATTGGAGTCAATGGGGAAATCTTTAGTGATCTGTGTCCAAATGTGATTTGAGACCGGAAACACTCGTATTTGTAGTTATCTCCCTGCTATTACAAACGTGAATAAATTAACGAGATCTTGAAGCCACGAAGTGAATTAGCGAAGTCAAATCTGAATACATTGAAAACAATTTGGGCTGTGTTGATGTAAAAATGTGGAATGGGTGGGAAGATGTGTTAAAAAGAAATGGGTTCGATTATTTTGGACGGGCTACTAACAGATGCCTATTCACAGGTGCGATCCCACTACTGCCGGACACGGGGACTTTTGCCTGCTGCATTTCTGCCCTGGGCCGGTTCGTCCCTCCTTAGACAACCTGGATACTACGGGCTCCCCCATTGAATCCATATTGATGCCTGGCTTAGTGCGGACACCTGATCGACATAGCACACCTGAGAGCAGGAATCCCATTCTCAAACCGTCCTCCATTCCAGGCCTCTAAGTAGCTAGATTACAGGAGCCCGCCGCAACTCCCAGCCGTTTCAGTTAAGATTAAATACACTAATAAACTTCACTTACATCCTTCGACCACAAGACAAGGTTTCAGTATTACACAATTACAAACGGCAAATCAGGATAAATTAATCCATTTACGTTGATTGTCTATTGACGAGGACGTATATCAGTGTTCTGACTGGAATAGGGATCAACGTCCATTCGACACGAACTAGACGTTTTCGGGACTAGCATATGGTTCAATTTTATTTCAATAATTTGGTTGTGAGTATGGATATTTAGCAGTTGGATGAAACTCGAGGGCCCGGAGATAACCCACGCGTCCTTTCGACGTGCAAGCTGAGATCGAAACCACGCCACTTGGGTTAATGATAGACCTTATAATCCAATTAACGCACGCCATCCCATACCAAATGTGATGTAATTCCTGAAACACTCGTATTTTTAGTTATCTCCCTTGTATTACAAACGTGCATAAATTAACATTCCATATGGTCGATTGATTCAACGAGATCTTGAAGCCACGAAGTGAATTAGCGAAGTCAAATCTAAATACATTGAAAACATTTTGGGCTGGGTTGATGTAAAATGTGAAATGGGTGGAAAGATGTGCTAAAAAGGAATGGGTTCGATTATATTGAACGGGCTACTAACAGATGCCTATTCACAGGTGCGATCCCACTACTGCCGGACACGGAGACTTTTGCCTGCTGCATTTCTGCCCTGGGCCGGTTCGTCCCTCCTTAGACAACCTGGATACTACGGGCTCCCCCATTGAATCCATATTGATGCCTGGCTTAGTGCGGACACCTGATCGACATAGCACACCTGAGAGCAGGAATCCCATTCTCAAACCGTCCTCCATTCCAGGCCTCTAAGTAGCTAGATTACAGGAGCTCGCCGCAACTCCCAGCCACTTCAGTTAAGATTAAATACACTAATAAACATCACTTACATCCTTCGACCGCAAGACAGGGTTGCAGTATTACACAATTACAAACGGCAAATCAGGATAAAATAATCAATTTACGTTAAGGACGTATTTCAGTGTTCTGACTGGAATAGGGATCAACGTCCATTCGACACGAACTAGACGTTTTCACGACTAGCATATGGTTTAATTTTATTTCAATAATTTGGCTGTGAGTATGGATATTTTATTAGCAGTTGGATGAAACTCGAGGGCCCGGAGATAACCCACGAGTCCTTTCCACGTGCAAGCTGAGATCGAAACCACACCACTTGGGTTAATGATAGACCTTATAATCCATTTAAAGCAGGGGTTCGCCATTCCAGACCAAATGGACACAGATCACCAAATATTCCTACGCCGTCACCCACGAAACAAGGGCCAAAGCTATTTTTAGTCTTCCTCTCCCTTTTCCTTTTTCCCCCTATTGCATGTCGATTTTTGTTGACTTTTGGTGTAGAATCGAGGAAAAGGGTTTGAAAATACATTTTCTGCCAGGTTTTGGTGAATATTCATAATTTTGATGCGGAAGGATATAATAGTTGAGAGGTTGGTTAGGTTGAAATGTAGGGCCTGAAATTGCATGTTTACTTGTCTCTACTTCCAGCTTGTGTATCTCAAGTCTTTCATGAAGAACCTCATACGTGCTTTTGGGCAAGTGGTTGCCACATGTTGCTCCATCTGTGGTAGAAAGCGTTCTACCCAACGAAAATTTGGGAAAAAGTTAGAGCCGGTCTAAGATACGAGAATTAACATTGGAGTCAATGGGGAAATCTTTAGTGATCTGTGTCCAAATGTGATTTGAGACCGGAAACACTCGTATTTGTAGTTATCTCCCTGCTATTACAAACGTGAATAAATTAACGAGATCTTGAAGCCACGAAGTGAATTAGCGAAGTCAAATCTGAATACATTGAAAACAATTTGGGCTGGGTTGATGTAAAAATGTGGAATGGGTGGGAAGATGTGTTAAAAAGAAATGGGTTCGATTATTTTGGACGGGCTACTAACAGATGCCTATTCACAGGTGCGATCCCACTACTGCCGGACACGGGGACTTTTGCCTGCTGCATTTCTGCCCTGGGCCGGTTCGTCCCTCCTTAGACAACCTGGATACTACGGGCTCCCCCATTGAATCCATATTGATGCCTGGCTTAGTGCGGACACCTGATCGACATAGCACACCTGAGAGCAGGAATCCCATTCTCAAACCGTCCTCCATTCCAGGCCTCTAAGTAGCTAGATTACAGGAGCCCGCCGCAACTCCCAGCCGTTTCAGTTAAGATTAAATACACTAATAAACTTCACTTACATCCTTCGACCACAAGACAAGGTTTCAGTATTACACAATTACAAACGGCAAATCAGGATAAATTAATCCATTTACGTTGATTGTCTATTGACGAGGACGTATATCAGTGTTCTGACTGGAATAGGGATCAACGTCCATTCGACACGAACTAGACGTTTTCGGGACTAGCATATGGTTCAATTTTATTTCAATAATTTGGTTGTGAGTATGGATATTTAGCAGTTGGATGAAACTCGAGGGCCCGGAGATAACCCACGCGTCCTTTCGACGTGCAAGCTGAGATCGAAACCACGCCACTTGGGTTAATGATAGACCTTATAATCCAATTAACGCACGCCATCCCATACCAAATGTGATCTGATTCCTGAAACACTCGTATTTTCAGTTATCTCCCTTGTATTACAAACGTGCATAAATTAACATTCCATATGGTCGATTGATTCAACGAGATCTTGAAGCCACGAAGTGAATTAGCGAAGTCAAATCTAAATACATTGAAAACATTTTGGGCTGGGTTGAAGTAAAATGTGAAATGGGTGGAAAGATGTGTTAAAAAGGAATGGGTTCGATTAATTTGAACCTGGATACTACGGGCTCCCCCATTGAATCCATATTGATGCCTGGCTTAGTGCGGACACCTGATCGACATAGAACACCTGAGAGCAGGAATCCCATTCTCAAACCGTCCTCCATTCCAGGCCTCTAAGTAGCTAGATTACAGGAGCTCGCCGCAACTCCCAGCCACTTCCGTTAAGATTAAGTACACTAATAAACTTCACTTACATATTTCGATGAAACGAAGATCGTTGGACCACAAGACTGTTATTACAACACAGATGCGAGTCTGTTGTGCAACAATTTAAAGATGCATTACGCGACAGAGTAATAATTAAAAAAATTATGACAGTACATCAGCGGGCGTGGTTGTACAAGTATAATTTATAGCACAAGTTTTATGAGTTAAATTATTGGAGTCACGAGGGGGCGTAGCCCCCGAGTGTCTTCAATAATTTAACGAATAAACGTGCTATAAAATACTTGTAACATATTGATTGACAGGTGACGTATAGACAAGTGAGTTGTTCTTAAAAACTACACGTGCATAACGAGCGGCGAACATATTAAAATAGGTCATCAACACCTGTATACATAAGTTGATATATTTCAATTCGCGACGTACAGACGCAATGTCGCATTGTTTATTTAGTGATAACGACGATGAAGATATTATTCTTTCACAAAATTTAGACGATATAGAAAAGGAATTAGCAGTGATAAATAATATTGAGAACGACGATGATGATATTATTCTTTCACAAATTTTAGACAATATAGAAAAGGAATTAGCAGAGAAAAATAATATTGAGAAAGATGTGGATTACGGCGAATTGAACCTTATTTCTACTGCAGAGGAATTTGTTAAAGCAGAGATGGAGAAAGAATCTGATTATGGTGAATTTAACCTAATTTCTACAGCCGAGGAACACGTTAAAGAGGAAGTGAAATCGGTTGTGGTTGAAAGGTTTCAAACGCCAGTATCTCAGGTTGAAATAGACACTTTAATACATTCACAAACAAACGCTAATACCAGAAAGAATACTAAATGGTCACTAAATATATTCAATGAATGGCGGAAATGTCGATCGAAGGGCGATAATGATATACCTGAATTGCAAGATATGACAGCAGAAGAATTAGATTATTGGTTACAGCGATTTCTTGTAGAATTGCGTAAAATGAACGGAGATGAGTATTCCCCTAAATCAGTTTATTATATCATTTGTGGGCTTATGAGACACTTGAAGGACCATAATATTTACATTAACATTCTAGAGGAAGCTGATAAACGTTTTGTGTTAACCAGAAAGGTGTTAGATGCCAAGATGAAGGAATTAGTAAGCAAAGGAGTCGGTTGTAAACCGAAAACCGCTGACCCCGTATCAAACGAAGATGAGGATAAGTTGTGGAATTCTGGTGTCTTTGGTTTTACCAACTCAACGAGTTTACAGTACACAGTATTTTTTTACGCATGTAAACTGTTTGGACTACGAGGAAGAGATGAGCACCGCCATTTAGAAGCTGACCAGTTTGAATTGGGTAATGATAAAAATGGTTACTACATACGATACATAGGAAGAAACAACAAAACATTTACTGGTGGTCTAGCCCATTTGAAGTTAAAGAACAAAGATATAAAGCACTATTGCACTAATTACGGAGGTGAGTTCTAAAATCTGTATAATAAAATAATCAAAGTAATCATACACCACAAGGTTATGTATCCTTATCAAAGTGTAGCCTGTAGAAATGTTAAAGGGATAATATGCGAGATTTTTGACAAAATTACTCATTCTGACTTTTATGGCCTTTTTAGTCACATTATGAAATTTGTATGCTGTCTGACAATTGGTATCCTTTCTTATATGGGGGCCCGGTGTGGCCGAGTGGTTAGGACGCTTGTCGCTCATGCTGGGGGGTCCCGGGTTCGCATCCCGGCGAGGCCGAGGTCAACCTTGTGGATTTTTCCGACTGGGTTCCTCCTTGTCAGGTGAGGGCTGACATGGAAAAGCGTTCTAGTTCATCTGAGACGACGATAAACGGAGTCCCGTGTTCATTCGATCGAGCACGTTAAAGACACCTCGGCAGTTAAAAATCGGTTGTAAGAGTAGGCCATGTGCCGCTGCCTTGGCAAAATTCACCCTCATTGTACACACTTGGCATATGCCCGTCTCTAATTAGCCTTACAGTGCATAAAAATGGGACGTTAAACTCCATTTCATTTCATTTCATTTATTTCTTATATTTGTGTATTTTAGGTCAAAGATGTTTGTATACAGTATTTAAAACCTATTTAGACGCGATAGAATCTGAAATTTTTTATAGAAAGCCATTACAGAATGGCATAAGATACGGAAAGCAGCCTGTTGGGATAAATAAATTAGGTAATTTCATGAAAGAAATGTGTCAACAAGCTGGTTTAGTCGGATATTACACTAACCACTCCGGTAAGAAGACCTGTGCCACTGAAATGTACCGCAATGGACAAGATGAACAATCCATCATGGAACGCACAGGTCATAGATCTGTCGAGGCGTGTAGGGTTTACAAAATTAAATCCGACGAAATGCAGAAACAGATTTCAAGTGTCTTAGAGGCGCCAATAAGTGCTAAAGAAAATAGCGAACCTGTTTCTAAAAAAGCGAAAATTTCGGCTTCCTCACCCCCACTGAAGGACACACGTTTTAACGAAATCAACACTTGCGGACCAGTACATTTCAATAATTGTAAATTTACTTTTATGTAATAAAATACTGTTTATGAGGTGTTGAAAAAAACACTGTTTTGGAGTTCATTTATTTTGAAAAGTTGTCACCTTGAGTTAACAAGGTTTGACTTCAAGCCAAGTAAAACTGGGCGGGACCTTGATGCTTTGCCAAGACACTCCCAAAAAATGGCCACCGTGCAACAACTAGTGAAATTTCGAAGTTGTAGCACACCTAAGCCCCTCCCCATGAAAACTAATGATTGTAGCATGGGTATGAATAAGAAAAAATCTACTGTATATGTTACAATGCATATTAAAACATGATTCTATCTGCGAACAGATCTTTATTGACCATAGCAGTTTGTGCTCAGTGACGGAAGCTCAGGGTATTTGGTTAGGGACCGCTCTGTCAATGGTGGTTTGTGGCGCATATGTGTGGACTCGATATATTTATAACATTCAATTTCGTCATCTAAATCACCCAGACCAACAAAAGACCCTACATATTTCTTAAAAACAGAATTATAAGTGAATTTAATTCACTGTGCAATCTTTAACATTACGATAATAGTCACTTTCCATGGCTTGAGAAGGTTTAGAAGCCATTCAACAGGACATAAAATCGCTTTGTTGACAGCTCATTAGACACGCCCGTACACATTGACGGTCTAATTAACTCTCAGTACTAACTGGATTACATGTGCCAGCCGCAACACCCAGCCGATAAAATATTATTTATAACACCCCGATAAACAGAATAATAAGTGAATTTTTTAACGCAAGAGTTAGTCAATCCAGACCAAATGTGGTTCTTAACCTGAAACACGCGTATTTGTAGTTATCTCCCCTTTTATTACACGTCATAATATGGTTGACTGATTCAACGAGATCTTGATACGGAGAAGTGAATTTGTGAAGTCAAATCTGATTATACCCATACTTTTTCTCGACTCTTTGATGAAAATGGGAGGGTATACACCGATACACGGCCACATTTCACGGCCACTTTTGAAAAGAGGCCGTGTATCAGTTGAAAAGTGGCCGTGTATCAGTGACCGTGTATCAGTTGAAAAGTGGCCGTGTATCAGTTGAAAAGGGACAAAAATAACAAATTCATGATTTACATATTTATTTGAACATCTACAACCCGTTTTGAACATGTTATGGTAAAAGAGTCATCATTTTCAACTGTCTCAGCACTTTTCGAATGTACGTCACTCTCAGTCAGATTCTTACATTTTGTCTCACATTTCTTTACATTTTGATATCTAGTCGCACTTTCACATTTTGTCGCACTTTCACATTGTGTCGCGGCTTATGCTCATCCGCAGCACATACGCGACAGAGTAATAATAAATTTTTTTATGACAGTTCATTAGTGGCCGTGGTTGTACAAAACATGATTCTATCTGCGAACAGGGTCCGTATTCAAAGGATAGTCACTTAACTACTAGATTTCACTCAAATATACGTAACTTCCTGTAAGTTAAGGGTAAGTGGTATTCAAACGCAGTGTTAAGTATCGAATTTTCCCTTAAAGTTAAGCTGCCTTAACTTGTGTTCGGACTTTTAGTGGTATTCAAAGGCCAGTTTAAGTGAGAAAAATCCACTTAACTTTAAGTGACCTATGGGAGGTACCTTAAAGTTAAGTGAGATTATAAGGACTCCTTTTAACCGGAATACACTATGTAATAGGAGGCCCGTAAAGGCGATTTTGAGTTAGGGAATTGAAATGAAATGAAATGGGGTTTGACGTCCTACTCTTCTGCACCTAACGAGTTAGGGAATTGAGATTTAAACAAAGACAATGTCGCTGAGCGTAGCTGGCATCAAACGTTTTGTTTTTTTCATCATCAGCATTGATTTTGTAGAGCCGTAATAGTGTAAGGTTACTACCACCGAAATGGTCACGGTTTTTTCTCTGATCATCTATCATGTTCGTATTGCTTAATTAATCATGTTTTCCACGACTGTCATATAATAAAGTGGTCCTTTACCTGAAACACGCGTATTTGTAGTTATCTCTCCTTTTATTACACGTCATAATATGGTTGACTGATTCAACGAGATCTTGATACGGAGAAGGGAATTTGTGAAGTCAAATCTGAATACATTGAAAACAATTTGCGCTGGGTTGATGTAAAAATGTGAAATTGGTGGGAAGATGTGTTAAAAAGGAATGGGTTCGATTATATTGAACGGGCTACTAACAGATGCCTATTCACAGGTGCGATCCCACTACTGCCGGACACGGGGACTTTTGCCTGCTGCATATCTGCCCTGGGCCGGTTCGTCCCTCCTTAGACAACCTGGATACTACGGGCTCCCCCATTGAATCCATATTGATGCCTGGCTTAGTGCGGACACCTGATCGACATAGCACACCTGAGAGCAGGAATCCCATTCTCAAACCGTCCTCCATTCCAGGCCTCTAAGTAGCTAGATTACAGGAGCCCGCCGCAACTCCCAGCCGCTTCAGTAAAGATTAAATACACTAATAAACTTCACTTACATCCTTCGACCGCAAGACAGGGTTGCAGTATTACACAATTATAAACGGCAAATCAGGATAAAATAATCAATTTACGTTGATTGTCTATTGACGACTACGTATATCAGTGTTTTGACTGGAATAGGGATCAACGTCCATTCGACACGAATTCGACGTTTTCGGGACTAGCATATGGTTTAATTTTATTTCAATAATTTAGGTGTGAGTATGGATATTTAGCAGTTGGATGAAACTCGAGGGCCCAGAGATAACCCACGAGTCCTTTCCACGTGCAAGCTGAGATCGAAACCACGCCACTTGGGTTAATGATAGACCTTATAATCCATTTAAAGCGGGGGTTCGCCATTCCAGATCAAATGTGATTGGAGACCGGAAAAACTCGTATTTGTAGTTATCTCCCTGCTATTACAAACGTGAATAAATTAACATTCCATATGGTAGATTGATTCAACGAGATCTTGAAGCCACGAAGTGAATTAGCGAAGTCAAATCTGAATACATTGAAAACAATTTGGGCTGGGTTGATGTAAAATGTGAAATGGGTGGAAAGATGTGTTAAAAAAGGAATGGGTTCGATTATATTGAACGGGCTACTAACAGATGCCTATTCACAGGTGCGATCCCACTACTGCCGGACACGGAGACTTTTGCCTGCTGCATTTCTGCCCTGGGCCGGTTCGTCCCTCCTTAGACAACCTGGATACTACGGGCTCCCCCATTGAATCCATATTGATGCCTGGCTTAGTGCGGACACCTGATCGACATAGCACACCTGAGAGCAGGAATCCCATTCTCAAACCGTCCTCCATTCCAGGCCTCTAAGTAGCTAGATTACAGGAGCTCGCCGCAACTCCCAGCCGCTTCAGTTAAGATTAAATACACTAATAAACTTCACTTACATCCTTCGACCGCAAGATAAGGTTTCAGTATTACACAATTACAAACGGCAAATTAGGATAAATTAATCCATTTACGTTGATTGTCTATTGACGAGGACGTATATCAGTGTTCTGACTGGAATAGGGATCAACGTCCATTCGACACGAACTAGACGTTTTCGGGACTAGCATATGGTTTAATTTTATTTCAATAATTTGGTTGTGAGTATGGATATTTAGCAGTTGGATGAAACTCGAGGGCCCGGAGATAACCCACGCGTCCTTTCGACGTGCAAGCTGAGATCGAAACCACGCCACTTGGGTTAATGATAGACCTTATAATCCAATTAACGCACGCCATCCCATACCAAATGTGATCTGATTCCTGAAACACTCGCATGTTTAGTTATCTCCCTTGTATTACAAACGTGCATAAATTAACATTCCATATGGTCGATTGATTCAACGAGATCTTGAAGCCACGAAGTGAATTAGCGAAGTCAAATCTGAATACATTGAAAACAATTTGGGCTGGGTTGATGTAAAATGTGAAATGGGTGGAAAGATGTGTTAAAAAAGGAATGGGTTCGATTATATTGAACGGGCTACTAACAGATGCCTATTCACAGGTGCGATCCCACTACTGCCGGACACGGAGACTTTTGCCTGCTGCATTTCTGCCCTGGGCCGTTTCGTCCCTCCTTAGACAACCTGGATACTACGGGCTCCCCCATTAAATCCATATTGATGCCTGGCTTAGTGCGGACACCTAATCGACATAGAACACCTGAGAGCAGGAATCCCATTCTCAAACCGTCCTCCATTCCAGGCCTCTAAGTAGCTAGATTACAGGAGCTCGCCGCAACTCCCAGCCACTTCCGTTAAGATTAAGTACACTAATAAACTTCACTTACATATTTCGATGAAACGAAGATCGTTGGACCACAAGACTGTTATTACAACACAGATGCGAGTCTGTTGTGAAACAATTTAAAGATGCATTACGCGACAGAGTAATAATTAAAAAAATTATGACAGTACATCAGCGGGCGTGGTTGTACAATGCATATTAAAACATGATTCTATCTGCGAACAGATCTTTATTGACCATAGCAGTTTGTGTTCAGTGACGGAAGCTCAGGGTATTTGGTTAGGGACCGCTCTGTCAATGGTGGTTTGTGGCGCATATGTGTGGACTCGATATATTTATAACATTCAATTTCGTCATCTAAATCACCCAGACCAACAAAAGACCCTACATATTTCTTAAAAACAGAATTATAAGTGAATTTAATTCACTGTGCAATCTTTAACATTACGATAATAGTCACTTTCCATGGCTTGAGAAGGTTTAGAAGCCATTCAACAGGACATAAAATCGCTTTGTTGACAGCTCATTAGACACGCCCGTACACATTGACGGTCTAATTAACTCTCAGTACTAACTGGATTACATGTGCCAGCCGCAACACCCAGCCGATAAAATATTATTTATAACACCCCGATAAACAGAATAATAAGTGAATTTTTTAACGCAAGAGTTAGTCAATCCAGACCAAATGTGGTCCTTAACCTGAAACACGCGTATTTGTAGTTATCTCCCCTTTTATTACACGTCATAATATGGTTGACTGATTCAACGAGATCTTGATACGGAGAAGTGAATTTGTGATGTCAAATCTGATTATACCCATACTTTTTCTCGACTCTTTGATGAAAATGGGAGGGTATACACCGATACACGGCCACATTTCACGGCCACTTTCGAAAAGAGGCCGTGTATCAGTTGAAAAGTGGCCGTGTATCAGTGACCGTGTATCAGTTGAAAAGTGGCCGTGTATCAGTTGAAAAGGGACAAAAATAACAAATTCATGATTTACATATTTATTTGAACATCTACAACCCGTTTTGAACATGTTATGGTAAAAGAGTCATCATTTTCAACTGTCTCAGCACTTTTCGAATGTACGTTACTCTCAGTCAGATTCTTACATTTTGTCTCACATTTCTTTACATTTTGATATCTAGTCGCACTTTCACATTTTGTCGCACTTTCACATTGTGTCGCGGCTTATGCTCATCCGCAGCACATACGCGACAGAGTAATAATAAAAAAATTTATGACAGTTCATCAGTGGCCGTGGTTGTACAAAACATGATTCTATCTGCGAACAGGGTCCGTATTCAAAGGATAGTCACTTAACTACTAGATTTCACTCAAATATACGTAACTTCCTGTAAGTTAAGGGTAAGTGGTATTCAAACGCAGTGTTAAGTATCGAATTTTCCCTTAAAGTTAAGCTGCCTTAACTTGTGTTCGGACTTTTAGTGGTATTCAAAGGCCAGTTTAAGTGAGAAAAATCCACTTAACTTTAAGTGACCTATGGGAGGTACCTTAAAGTTAAGTGAGATTATAAGGACTTCTTTTAACCGGAATACACTATGTAATAGGAGGCCCGTAAAGGCGATTTTGAGTTAGGAAATTGAAATGAAATGAAATGGGGTTTAACGTCCTACTCTTCTGCACCTAACGAGTTAGGGAATTGAGATTTAAACAAAGACAATGTCGCTGAGCGTAGCTGGCATCAAACGTTTTGTTTTTTTCATCATCAGCATTGATTTTGTAGAGCCGTAATAGTGTAAGGTTACTACCACCGAAATGGTCACGGTTTTTTCCCTGATCATCTATCATGTTCGTATTGCTTAATTAATCATGTTTTCCACGACTGTCATATAATAAAGTGGTCCTTTACCTGAAACACGCGTATTTGTAGTTATCTCCCCTTTTATTACACGTCATAATATGGTTGACTGATTCAACGAGATCTTGATACGGAGAAGGGAATTTGTGAAGTCAAATCTGAATACATTGAAAACAATTTGCGCTGGGTTGATGTAAAAATGTGAAATTGGCGGGAAGATGTGTTAAAAAAGGAATGGGTTCGATTATATTGAACGGGCTACTAACAGATGCCTATTCACAGGTGCGATCCCACTACTGCCGGACACGGGGACTTTTGCCTGCTGCATTTCTGCCCTGGGCCGGTTCGTCCCTCCTTAGACAACCTGGATACTACGGGCTCCCCCATTGAATCCATATTGATGCCTGGCTTAGTGCGGACACCTGATCGACATAGCACACCTGAGAGCAGGAATCCCATTCTCAAACCGTCCTCCATTCCAGGCCTCTAAGTAGCTAGATTACAGGAGCCCGTCGCAACTCGCAGCCGCTTCAGTAAAGATTAAATTCACTAATAAACTTCACTTACATCCTTCGACCGCAAGACAGGGTTGCAGTATTACACAATTACAAACGGCAAATCAGGATAAAATAATCAATTTACGTTGATTGTCTATTGACGACTACGTATATCAGTGTTTTGACTGGAATAGGGATCAACGTCCATTCGACACGAATTCGACGTTTTCGGGACTAGCATATGGTTTAATTTTATTTCAATAATTTAGGTGTGAGTATGGATATTTAGCAGTTGGATGAAACTCGAGGGCCCAGAGGTAACCCACGAGTCCTTTCCACGTGCAAGCTGAGATCGAAACCACGCCACTTGGGTTAATGATAGACCTTATAATCCATTTAATGCGGGGGTTCGCCATTCCAGACCAAATGTGATTTGAGACCGGAAACACTCGTATTTGTAGTTATCTCCCTGCTATTACAAACGTGAATAAATTAACATTCCATATGGTAGACTGATTCAACGAGATCTTGAAGCCACGAAGTGAATTAGCGAAGTCAAATCTGAATACATTGAAAACAATTTGGGCTGGGTTGATGTAAAAATGTAAAATGGCTGGGAAGATGTGTTAAAAAGGAATGGGTTCGATTATTTTGAACGGGCTACTAACACATGCCTATTCACAGGTGCGATCCCACTACTGCCGGACACGGGGACTTTTGCCTGCTGCATTTCTGCCCTGGGCCGGTTCGTCCCTCCTTAGACAACCTGGATACTACGGGCTCCACCATTGAATCCATATTGATGCCTGGCTTAGTGCGGACACCTGATCGACATAGCACACCTGAGAGCAGGAATCCCATTCTCAAACCGTTCTCCATTCCAGGCCTCTAAGTAGCTAGATTACAGGAGCTCGCCGCAACTCCCAGCCGGTAAATATCATTTATAACACCCCAATAAACCGTAAGTTTGGCTCCTTGAAAGGACTTGCCTTCCAGTGGCCTCACTAGTACGACGTGAGGCTGTTCCTCTCTCCTTTTTGCCGCAGGAAAGAACTTCGGTGCAGGGCTGCTGTAAAAAGCGTCAGCCATGGACATGGGTGCGCTAGCCTCTGTCGATTGTCATCGTTCTTATGCTGCCGAAAGATACAATCGAAAACAAAAGGAGGGACTGAACAGTTTTGATTAAAGGCTCAATACCACTCTTGTTGTAACTGAATAATATGTCCCAATCTTTATTCTGGTCAACAAATTGTACTATTTTACAATATTTCAATTAATTGATGATACAAATTTCATCTTAACACACCTTATTTAAAAATTTTGAAAAATTCAACATAATGGTTTGAAACGTCTAACGTAAACCTTTTCAAATGAAACTTCGATTTTAAAATATTTTCGAACCCTCTGGACAAGTAAAATAGGATGTAATGGATAATTTACACAACAGGTAGGACACTTAAACATCTTGTACTTAGATCGAGATATTATTTATTTTCTGGAGCTTTCAAGCCAGCAAGAGTGTTATTGTCCCTTTAAGGATGTATTCTTTCGTTAATTATTGACGTAAGCTGATATACCTGTTGTTACCCCTTTCCACAAAGAAGCGCTAGTCAATCAGTGTTATTAATACTAATTAACTATGGGTTCCTATTGCTTGTATGAGTGTACTTAAACAGTTATCAGGCTTGTTAGCTATAGAAATAAATTAGCTTGTTATTGTTTTAAGAAGCTTGTGACGAGTTCAATTAGTTGATTGGCTTGTACACTGAGCTTCTTTGTTAGTAGATGATAGAAAGAAAAGTAAAATGATTAAATAGATACAGAAAAATAGAAATAAATAAATAAATAAATAAATAAATATAGGAAAGTGGTATATAGAGTTGAAAAAGGGGTAAAAAGAAGAAGTAATAAAAAATAGATTAGATTAGGAGTGGACAAAATATGAAATAGGGGTATTGAAGAAAATAAGCTTATATCTAATATATAGAAATAAGGTAAAAATAACTGAGGAAGGAGGTAAGGAAAAGAAAATAAAGTAAATTAAAGAAAATAAAGTAAAATAAAATAAGATCGATTAAGAATGCAAAATATAAAGAAAATACACCTTATACCTGGTGAAGGTATAAAAATAAAAATAAAAACAACCTTAAATCTATTTTTGGACTAGATGATCTTTGTAGTATCTAGTAGTCTTTCTGGATTTGAGAAGTCTTTTTGGAGTCTTAGCTAGGCTACTTTATCTGAGATAAATTTAGTCGATAGCTTTGGAGCTCTGGTGCATTAGGTGTTATCAGTACGAGTACTAATTGACCATTCACGCCACTTGGGTAGTAGTAGTTTGTTGTATTTTACGTCCGCTTCCACCGAGGTGATATCGCAGACAATCACGTGTTATGTTTGATTAAGGATTTTTTTTTTTTTTTTTTTTAGTCGATAGCAATAAAACTGTCAATGTTCGGATCGAAGTTGATCTCAAGAGGTGTTGAGGTTGAGGGATGGTAGCTGCATTCTTGGATGTTAAAGCTGCTCTCATTTATTTTTATTGCAGGTGGTCTTGGCTTTGTAAATTCGAAGCTTGTTTCTTTTGCTGCTGTTCTACCCCCCTCTTCTCTCCTTCGTTTCGGTGCCTTTGGTTCTATTGGCGGAGACTGTGTTACTGGCGGTGACTGGGTTACTGTTTCGATCACTGTTTTACTGTCCTCGACTGGCTTTGTTGCTTCTGGAACTGGGTGTTGTGCTGGCCGTTTGTTCTTTTCCCTTTCTGGGCCTCGAAGAGGGCACTCCTTGCGTGAGTGGCCCAACTTCTCGCATCGGAAGCATGGAGAAGCTTGGCCTGGTGTTACGACTCGGACATCTCCGTGAGGGGGTCTTCAGAACAATTATCTGTGGAATATTTTTCATTTCCTCCGTCTTGATTTCTATTTCCACCTCTCTTACTCTCTTGTAAACTCTAGTGCCCGGCAGTCTTTGGTCTTTGAAGGATCTGACGTACCGAAAATCGGTCATAATATTATGAAAATAGTCGTCTGAGTAAAAGACTGGAAAGTCATATACGGTGAGGGTTACTACTTTCGAGAATCGTCAGAATAATCTGTATTCTATCCCCATGTAGGTGTGGCTTTCTTTTTCTAGTAGTATGGTTTTTAAACCCCTCTCTCTCTCTAACTGAATTGAATCCACTGTGCAATCTTTAACATTCCGATAGTAGTCACTTTCTATGGCTTCAGAAGGTTTAGAAGCCATTCAATATGAAAAAATTCGCTTTGTTCACTGTACACACCCGTACACATTGACGGTCTAATTAACTCTCAGTAACTGGATTACATGAGCCAGCCGCAACTCCCAGCTGATAAAATATTATTCATAAGACCCCGATAAACAAAATAATAAGTGAATTTTTTACACTGTCAATAATTTAGCGGCGCCGCGCCGCGCCAAAGGGTCCCAACAAGGATCCGCCACTATACGTGCTATGTTAACGCGTTAAGGGACGATGTAACGAGACACTCGGCGGTTAATGTATAGGTATAACATATGATTCCAATATAACGGGTCTATTATTCAGGGTCTCAGGGTTGCAATATTACACACAATCACAAAGGGCAAATCAGGATAAATTAATCCATTTATGTTGACGAGGATGTATATCAGTGTTCTGACGGGAATAGGGATTAACGTCCATTCGACTCAAACTAGGTTTTTTTCGGAACTAACATATGGTTCAATTTTCTTTCAATAATTTGCTGCGAGCATGGATATTTCGCAGTTGGGTGGAACCCCGGTGCCCGGAGAAAACTCACGAGGTTAGACAGGCGACCCTACTCCTTTCCACGTACAAGCTGCGATCGAAACCACGCCATTTGGTTTAATAATCCAGTTAGCGCAGGTGTTAGCCTGAAACACGCGTATTCGTAGTTATCTCCCCTTTTATTACACGTCATAATATGGTTGACTGATTTAACGAGATCTTGAAACGGAAAAGTGAATTTGTGAAGTCAAATCTGAATACATTGAAAACAATTTGCGCTGGGTTGATGTAAAACATGTGAAATTGGTGGGAACATGTGTTAAAAAGGAATGGGTTCGATTATTTTGAACGGGCTACTAACAGATGCCTATTCACAGGTGCGATCCCACTACTGCCGGACACGGGGACTTTTGCCTGCTGCATTTCTGCCCTGGGCCGGTTCGTCCCTCCTTAGACAACCTGGATACTACGGGCTCCCCCATTGAATCCATATTGATACCTGGCTTAGTGCGGACACCTGATCGACATAGAACACCTGAGAGCAGGAATCCCATTCTCAAACCGTCCTCCATCCCAGGCCTCTAAGAAGCTAGATTACAGGAGCTCGCCGCAACTCCCAGCCACTTCCGTTAAGATTAAGTACACTAATAAACTTCACTTACATCCTTCGACCGCAAGACAGGGTTGCAGTATTACACAATTACAAACGGCAAATCAGGATAAAATAATCAATTTACGTTGATTGTCTATTGACGACTACGTATATCAGTGTTTTGACTGGAATAGGGATCAACGTCCATTCGACACGAATTCGACGTTTTCGGGACTAGCATATGGTTTAATTTTATTTCAGTAATTTAGGTGTGAGTATGGATATTTAGCAGTTGGATGAAACTCGAGGGCCCAGAGATAACCCACGAGTCCTTTCCACGTGCAAGCTGAGATCGAAACCACGCCACTTGGGTTAATGATAGACCTTATAATCCATTTAAAGCAGGGGTTCGCCATTCCAGATCAAATGTGATTTGAGACCGGAAACACTCGTATTTGTAGTTATCTCCCTGCTATTACAAACGTGAATAAATTAACATTCCATATGGTAGACTGATTCAATGAGAACTTGAAGCCACGAATTGAATTAGCGAAGTCAAATCTGAATACATTGAAAACAATTTGGGCTGGGTTGATGTAAAAATGTAAAATGGCTGGGAAGATGTGTTAAAAAGGAATGGGTTCGATTATTTTGAACGGGCTACTAACACATGCCTATTCACAGGTGCGATCCCACTACTGCCGGACACGGGGACCTTTGCCTGCTGCATTTCTGCCCTGGGCCGGTTCGTCCCTCCTTAGACAACCTGGATACTACGGGCTCCCCCATTGAATCCATATTGACGCCTGGCTTAGTGCGGACACCTGATCGACATAGAACACCTGAGAGCAGGAATCCCATTCTCAAACCGTTCTCCATTCCAGGCCTCTAAGTAGCTAGATTACAGGAGCTCGCCGCAACTCCCAGCCACTTCCGTTAAGATTAAGTACACTAATAAACTTCACTTACATCCTTCGACCGCAAGACAGGGTTGCAGTATTACACAATTACAAACGGCAAATCAGGATAAAATAATCAATTTACGTTGATTGTCTATTGACGACTACGTATATCAGTGTTTTGACTGGAATAGGGATCAACGTCCATTCGACACGAATTCGACGTTTTCGGGACTAGCATATGGTTTAATTTTATTTCAGTAATTTAGGTGTGAGTATGGATATTTAGCAGTTGGATGAAACTCGAGGGCCCAGAGATAACCCACGAGTCCTTTCCACGTGCAAGCTGAGATCGAAACCACGCCACTTGGGTTAATGATAGACCTTATAATCCATTTAAAGCAGGGGTTCGCCATTCCAGACCAAATGTGATTTGAGACCGGAAACACTCGTATTTGTAGTTATCTCCCTGCTATTACAAACCTGAATAAATTAACATTCCATATGGTAGACTGATTCAATGAGAACTTGAAGCCACGAATTGAATTAGCGAAGTCAAATCTGAATACATTGAAAACAATTTGGGCTGGGTTGATGTAAAAATGTAAAATGGCTGGGAAGATGTGTTAAAAAGGAATGGGTTCGATTATTTTGAACGGGCTACTAACACATGCCTATTCACAGGTGCGATCCCACTACTGCCGGACACGGGGACCTTTGCCTGCTGCATTTCTGCCCTGGGCCGGTTCGTCCCTCCTTAGACAACCTGGATACTACGGGCTCCCCCATTGAATCCATATTGACGCCTGGCTTAGTGCGGACACCTGATCGACATAGAACACCTGAGAGCAGGAATCCCATTCTCAAACCGTTCTCCATTCCAGGCCTCTAAGTAGCTAGATTACAGGAGCTCGCCGCAACTCCCAGCCGGTAAATATTATTTATAACACCCCAATAAACCGTAAGTTTGGCTCCTTGAAAGGACTTGCCTTCCAGTGGCCTCACTAGTACGACGTGAGGCTGTTCCTCTCTCCTTTTTGCCGCAGGAAAGAACTTCGGTGCAGGGCTGCTGTAAAAAGCGTCAGCCATGGACATGGGTGCGATAGCCTCTGTCGATTGTCATCGTTCTTATGCTGCCGAAAGATACAATCGAAAACAAAAGGAGGGACTGAACAGTTTTGATTAAAGGCTCAATACCACTCTTGTTGTAACTGAATAATATGTCCCAATCTTTATTCTGGTCAACAAATTGTACTATTTTACAATATTTCAATTAATTGATGATACAAATTTCATCTTAACACACCTTATTTAAAAATTTTGAAAAATTCAACATAATGGTTTGAAACGTCTAACGTAAACCTTTTCAAATGAAACTTCGATTTAAAAATGTTTTCGAACCCTCTGGACAAGTAAAAATAGGATGTAATGGATAATTTACACAACAGGTAGGACACTTAAACATCTTGTACTTAGATAGAGATATTATTTATTTTCTGGAGCTTTCAAGCCAGCAAGAGTTTTATTGTCCCTTTAAGGATGTATTCTGTCGTTAATTATTGACGTAAGCTGATATACCTGTTGTTACCCCTTTCCACAAAGAAGCGCTAGTCAATCAGTGTTATTAATACTAATTAACTATGGGTTCCTATTGCTTGTATGTGTGTACTTAACAGTTATCAGGTTTGTTAGCTATAGAAATGAATTAGCTTGTTATTGTTTTAAGAAGCTTGTGACGAGTTCAATCAGTTGATTGGCTTGTACACTGAGCTTCTTTGTTAGTAGATGATAGGAAGAAAAGTAAAATGATTAAATAGATACAGAATAGAGAAATAAATAAAAATAAATAAATAAATAAATAAAGTGGTATATAGAGTTGAAAAAGGGGTAAAAAGCAGTAACAAAAAATAGATTAGATTAGGAGTGGACAAAATATGAAATAGAAAGAGAATTTAAGAAAATAAGCTTATATCTAATATATAGAAATAAGGTAAAAATAATATTCTAACAATAAAGCACTGAGGAAGGAGGTAAGGAAAAGAAAATAAAGTAAATTAAAGAAAATAAAGTAAAATAAAGTAAGATAGATTAAGAATGCAAAATATAAAGAAAATACACCTTATACCTTGTGAAGGTATAAAAATAAAAATAAAAACAACCTTAAATCTATTTTTGGACTAGATGATCTTTGTAGTATCTAGTAGTCTTTCTGGATTTGAGAAGTCTTTTTGGAGTCTTAGCTAGGCTACTTTATCTGAGATAAATTTAGTCGATAGCTTTGGAGTACTAATTGACCATTCACGCCACTTGGGTAGTAGTAGTTTGTTGTATTTTACGTCCGCTTCCACCGAGGTGATATCGCAGACAATCACGTGTTATGTTTGATTAAGGATTTTTTTTTTTTTTTTTTTTTAGTCGATAGCAATAAAACTGTCAATGTTCGGATCGAAGCTGATCTCAAGAGGTGTTGAGGTTGAGGGATGGTAGCTGCATTCTTGGATGTTAAAGCTGCTCTCATTTATTTTTATTGCAGGTGGTCTTGGCTTTGTAAATTCGAAGCTTGTTTCTTTTGCTGCTGTTCTACCCCCCTCTTCTCTCCTTCGTTTCGGTGCCTTTGGTTCTATTGGCGGAGACTGTGTTACTGGCGGTGACTGGGTTACTGTTTCGATCACTGTTTTACTGTCCTCGACTGGCTTTGTTGCTTCTGGAACTGGGTGTTGTGCTGGCCGTTTGTTCTTTTCCCTTTCTGGGCCTCGAAAAGGGCACTCCTTGCGTGAGTGGCCCAACCTCTCGCATAGGAAGCATGGATAAGCTGGGCCTGGTGTTACGACTCGGACTCTGGCATCTCCGTGAGGGGTCTTCAGAACTATTATCTGTGGAATATTTTTCATTTCCTCCGTCTTGATTTATATTTCCACCTCTCTTACTCTCTTGTAAACTCTAGTGCCCGGCAGTCTTTGGTCTTTGAAGGATCTGACGTACCGAATATCGGTCATAATATTATGAAAATAGTCGTCTGAGTAAGAGACTGGAAAGTCATATACGGTGAGGGTTGCTACTTTCGAGAATCGTCTGAAGAATCTGTATTCTATCCCCATGTAGGTGTGGCTTTCTTTTTCTAGTAGTATGGTTTTCAAACCCCCCTCTCTCTCTAACTGAATTGAATCCACTGTGCAATCTTTAACATTCCGATAGTAGTCACTTTCTATGGCTTCAGAAGGTTTAGAAGCCATTCAATATGAAAAAAAATCGCTTTGTTCACTGCTCATTAGACACACCCGTACACATTGACGGTCTAATTAACTCTCAGTAACTGGATTACATGAGCCAGCCGCAACTCCCAGCTGATAAAATATTATTCATAACACCCCGATAAACAAAATAATAAGTGAATTTTTTACAATGTCAATAATTTAGCGGGGCCGCGCCAAAGGGTCCCAACAAGGATCCGCCACTATACGTGCTATGTTAACGCGTTAAGGGACGAGGTAACGAGACACTCGGCGGTTAATGTATAGGTATAACATATGATTCCAATATAACTGGTCTATTATTCAGGGTCTCAGGGTTGCAATATCACACACAATCACAAACGGCAAATCAGGATAAATTAATCCATTTATGTTGACGAGGATGTATATCAGTGTTCTGACGGGAATAGGGATTAACGTCCATTCGACTCAAACTAGGTTTTTTTTCGGAACTAACATATGGTTCAATTTTCTTTCAATAATTTGCTGCGAGTATGAATATTTAGCAGTTGGGTGGAGAAAACTCACGAGGTTAGACAGGCGACCCTACTCCTTTCCACGTACAAGCTGCGATCGAAACCACGCCACTTGGTTTAATATTCCAGTTAGCGCAGGAGTTAGCCAATCCAGAACAAATGTGGTCGTTATCCTGAAACACGCGTATTTGTAGTTATCTCCCCTTTTATTACACGTCATAATATGGTTGACTGATTCAACGAGATTTTGAAACGGAAAAGTGAATTTGTGAAGTCAAATCTCAATACATTGAAAACATTTTCCGCTGGGTTGATGTAAAACATGTGAAATTGGTGGGAAGATGTGTTAAAAAGGAACGGGTTCGATTATCCCACATAACAATATGATGTTAATTTTACGTTACATTTACGTAAAAATGGTCAGTCAGTTTACCATCATTTTGCTCATCTTTTTAACGATAATTTTACGTCAGGAAATGACGTTAATCTAACGTAAACTTTACGTCATTTTTACGTTATATTTACGTCATTTTCTGACGTAAATCTAACGTAAACTTTACGTCATTTTCTGACGTAAATCTAACGTAAAATTTGCGTAAAGTTTACGTCATTTTCGTTAGATTTACGTCAGAAAATGACGTAAACTTTACGTTAGATTTACGTCAGAAAATGATGTAAATATAACGTAAATATAACGTAAACTTTACGCTAGATTAACGTCATTTCCTGACGTTAAATTGTCGTTAAAAGGATGAGCAAAATGATGGATATCTAACCGACCATTATAACGTAAATCTAACATTAAATTAACATCATTTACGGATGCAATTCTAATGTCAAATTTTGATGACCAAAGTTACGAAAATATAACAAACCATTAAAACCTTCAAAATTATTCATTATTTGCGGCAGTAAAAGGGAAGTACATTCAATCAATAATCAAATTTTCCTGACCCGTGGGTGAGGCTAAAAGTTGAGTGGTCCAACGTGTGCGCTTTAGATCATAAGGTCTGTCATTGAGTCAAGTGGTTTGTTTCCACACCCAACTTGAACATGGGTTTTCTCTGGGTCCTCTTACTACTAAAGATTCCTGGTGCGGATGAATTATTCAACTTGAATTGAATCACTTAGTCCCAAAGGACAGTTTATGTCTATTGGATGTTTTACCCCATTGCTCTCTATCTACCCATAACCAGTCAGAATTCTAAATGTATTGCACAGAAAAGTTAAAAATCTAGCAGAATAATATGACAAAATATACTACAAGTATGTATACATATACTTTATTTAAAAGACAAAAATATAATGTTATAAAATACAAAATACACATTTAAATATTAACAGTTTTTATCCACAGCTGTTTGAGAAATGAAGACGGGCATATGCCACACAGTGTGCAGAGCTATGGCGTACTCTTATATAAAATTCCAACTGCCAAGGGATCTTTCACACACACACACTTGAGTTTACACTGTACCTTGTTTTTTTGGTCCCTTCCGTATGACTAGTCAGCCATCCATGTCAGGTCCTCTGTCCGGCATCACTGACAAGGGAAAATGTTCAAGAAAAAGGTCTACATTAGCGCTATGAAAGTGCTGATATGCATATAAGAAAGAAAAAACTGGGATATTGACCAAATTGGGCCAAAACCTATAGCCTCTATCTTATTTGCTCAAGGTATTGATGGAATAGGAGTTAACTTTGGAATGAGTGAAATGAAATGGGGTTTAATGTCCTATTCCGACAGGGCTAATGACATGGAAATATGCTATACAGTGTCCTATTATGGAATTTTATCCAGACAGCGGCGCTAAAGCCTACTCTTATATCGAATTCAAACTGCCAAGGGATCTTTCACGTGCACACCAATGTGTGCACAGGACCTCGGTCATTCGTACCATCCAAACGACTAGACAGCTGTCCCTCCTTGTCAGGCCCTCTGTCCTGCACCTCTGACAAGGGGAGGAAACCAAGTCTGGAAATCACGAAGAACTTTCTCGGCCGACACTGGAATGGAATGTTGTGGAATGCTGAATATTGATAGGTTTCGTCCTCTCATGATTCCAGTGTGTAACACAAATTTGAAAAAGATCAATTAAGAATAAACACAGCATCTATTGCATTTGAAAAAGGGAGAATTAACCAAGGAAGGCAAAGTCCTGAAAAGCTGTATATTGATAATGCTTGTCCTCTCACAATCGGAATGATTCACATTTCACACCCAGTGTACGGACAAACAGGGCCAAAATTGATATGTGGGTGTATAAACAAAGATATATACTACACCAATATTACATGTGTTGCAGAATTGGTTTAACACATTTCAAATATAATTGTAACACGGATATTTGCAATGGTTGATCCATGACAAAAGATTTGAAATATTTTGAAGAGACGCAAAAGGTTACGCCATACAGTGTGCTATAAGGGAAATTTTGCCCAGGCAGCAACGCTATGGCCTACTCTTGTATCGAATTCCAACTGCCAGGGGATCTTTTATGTGCATGCCAATGTGTACACTGGACCTTGGTTTTTTTTTTGTCCCATCCAAACGACTAGACAGCTGTCCTTGTCAGGCCCTCCATCCTGCATCACTGACAATGGGAAACCACACCGGAAAATCAGGATGAACTTTCTCGGCCAATGCAGGGATCGAACACCCGACCTCAAGGCTAGCGAGTCAGCGTCTTACCCACTTAGCCACATGATCCCCCCTTGGCCTATGTACATGTAGAGATGAATTTTGAGCTACCTTTATATATATATTTCTATTTTTAAAACCCGCGACAAGTATATTTATATCAAGGATGTAACCCTCTATCAGTTAACCCGTCACGGATTGGTTGCATTGGTGAACCGGTTCAAAATATTCGTTTCATATCATACCTGACCTTCAAATCCAGGAATTGTAGCCACAACGGGGATCACGTTGGTTAAGTCGGTAAGACACTGGCTATCTAGTCTGGAGGTCGGGTGTTCGATCCCTGCATTGGCCGAGAAAGTTATTCCAGATTTTCCGGCATGGTTCTCCCTTGTCAGTGATGCAGGACAGAGGGCTAGACAAGACAGCTGTCTAGTCATTAAAATAGGACAAAAAAATGAGGTCCCATGTACACATTGGCGTGCACGTACAAGAGCCCTTGAAGTTAGAATTCGATATAAGAGAAGGCCGTAGTGCCACTGTCCGGGCAAAATTTCCCACATAGCACACTGTATGGCGTATGCCCATCTTCATTAGCCCAGTTCAGAGCAAAACAGTAGGACGTTAAACTTTCATTTCACTAGCCACAGCTCTGTTTTCTTTCACCAAAGGGGGGGGGGTGGATGGCTGAATGGTTAGCGTGCGCGCACTGTATCATAAAGTCTGTCATTGAGTCGACTGGCGTGGTTTCGAATCCCCAGTTGTACGTGGCAAGGAGTAGGGTCGCCTGTCCAACTTCATGGGTTTTCTCCGGGTCCTCCGGTTTCCTCCCACTCCTAAAGACCCCTACGCGCAAGCGAATTATGTAAATAAAAAATTAAACCATATGTTAGTCCCGAAATGACCTAGTTTGTGTCGAGTGGACAGTAAACCCCATTTCTCTCTCTCTCTCTTTCACCAAAGGGGGGGGATCAAGTGGCTAAGTGGGTAAGACGCTGGCTCGCTAGCCTGGAGATCGGGTGTTCGATCCCTGTAAGTTCATCCTGATTTTCCGGCGTGGTTTCCCTTGTCAGTGATGCAGGATGGAGGGACTGACAAGGACAGCTGTCTAGTCGTTATGGGACGAAAAACTGAGGTCCCGTGTAGACATTGGCGTGCACGTAAAAGATCCCTTGGCAGTTGGAATTCGATATAAGAGTAGGCCGTAGCCCCGCTGCCCAGGCAAAATTTCCCTCATAGCACACTGTATGGCATATGCTCGTCTTCATTAGCCCAGGTTAGGAGCAGAATAGTAGGACGTTAAACCCCATTTCATTTCATTTCATTTCTTTCACCAAAGACCACATAAATACTTCATTTAGCACTTGTCATTTGAAACAGTTATAGCCTATGTCTTGTCTGGAAGAGGGGGCATCATCACATTACCATACAGGGTATAAGTCGATGTTGAGTATAAGTCAAATTGCCAAATTTTACATTTTTCCGACCTACATCCATAATTAAGTAGAGGCGGTATATAAGACTAATGTTTTTCAACTCCACGAGTTTCGAGACTGTTATCCTAGTCTAATACCGTGCCGGTGTACGCCGAAGAAAAGTTGGGCCATATAAATAATGAGGGCCTGGGACAGTTGTCAATAACACTTGCATTTATAAACAAACATGAATCGTGATGACGAATTAGGATTCAATAAAAAAAAACAACATAGATATGGCCCATGAAGAGAGAAATTTTACAATAAAAAAAAATTAAGAGTGTTGGATATTGAACTGACAATGCAATCAAATGGACTTTCGGAAATGGCATTCTTATATAAATTTCATGGGCGTCAACATCTTGTTTTAGGACTAGTTACCTTCCTTAGACTTTGTTTATGATAATGTAAAAGACCGGATAATCTAGCCTATGACCGATTATTCTCAAATGTTGACAACGCAACCACACTAATATTCGTAGAATATAGAATATTTTTTTCTAGATGATAGAGACTAATAATATGCCAACATTGAAATGTGTGCATAAATATGGTATATACTTAACTACACCAATATTATACCTATGTCATAGAATTTGTTACAAACATTACAAATATAATCTTAATAGAGATCTTTGCTATGGTTGATCTATCAGTAAAAATTGGAAGATTTGTAAGGAACGCAAAAGGTTATTGTTTACTGGCTGCAGCAGGGAGCAATAACAGGAACACAGATGATTTTCAACTCACTGATACAACTCAGTTTAAACTTTAAGCCAAAGAGCTGTTATATAATACTGTGACAGGATATCTGCTCTAAACTAACTAGTCATCAAAGAATTGACTGTCAAAAGTTCAGACAGAAAGTATTTTAGGCCTACAATGCTTGTAAAGCTTTGGCCTACATTCTGATGATATTTGTGCTACCATAGATACATATATATTTATATCATTACGTTATGTGACAAGTAGTAGTGTTTGGCAAGTAGTAGTGTTGTCTAACTATCATTATAAAGCCCATATAAATCTTTTTAGAACTTCTTTGTCATTACTGCCACCAAGGGTGCTCAAATATACATGTAGGATCTGTAAAAAAAAAAAAAAATAAATAAAAAGCAACTTTATACTCCCCAAAAAAACGTAATTGGGTTAAACGGCCTACTGTTCAGCTCCAACTGGGCTGACAGCCAACCTACTGTGGATCTGTAATGAAATGGGGTTCAACATCATACTGTTCTGCTCAAACTGGGCTAAAGAAGTTGGACAAATGCTTGAAAGTGTGCTGTGATGGAAATTTTGACTGGACCGTGTGTACAAAAGAGCTTGGTTTTTTGTCCTATCCGAACAACTGTACATTAGCCCTTACCAGCCCCTCTGTCTTGCACCAGTTAAAAGAGGAACCATGCCAGAAAATCCTGATGAACTTTCTTGGCCACCACAAGAAAAAATAAGCAGGGGAGTAGGACTGAAACCTTTATGTACAAGTATGTACGGGCAAACTTGTTATTTAATGTTATAGGCCTATGTATATAATTAGAGTCTTGATTATCCATTTTTCAATTAAATTAAATCATTAACATTAACCGCCAGTGTTTGAATCTGTGAACATCTCGAGTACCCGATGGCATTGAGACTTGATTATAGACTTAGCAAGTTAATACATTAAAATGTCTTATAAAAATTTTTAACATTTACAGTCTCAAGAAATACCTACTTAACCTACGTACAATATATAGATTTAGCTCTTGCATTATGCATTATTAAATTTGCAAAAATATCAGTACAATAACAACAAAAAAACCCAACCTGAAACACCCATAAAAATGTTTAGAAAATACTACATGTACTTATATTATAATCAGCACAGCCTGAATTTTAACAGTCTACATCATTAATAAATTCGTTATGTGTTTGATAATTTTTGGATCCAGATTTTTTAAAAACAATTTTGGAACCAGTATTACTTTCGATAACTTAAAGCAATGTTGATTTTGTTTATGAATAGTATGGTTTACGGACAATGTAACTGCATCGTGTTAAAAACAAATACTGACTGTCTGATATACAAAGTTGCGTGCAAACTTTTTCCACGGCCAGATTATTTTTTTTATCAACATTAGATCTATCGGTATACTGTCAACGGAAGTTCGCATAAAAAGTGCACTTACCTTCAACTTTACTTTGCTGAATCCAAAATCGTGTGTGTATGTGTGGAATAGCTTTATTTAACTTTAAATCACGGCATCATTTCTTCTTTGGGAAAAATAATAATTACATTATGCCGCCATTTTAAATCCCAGAATTCCGTACGTTCCGGTCAAACGAACAAACAAAAAATATTTAATAAATAATTGAAGCGATTTAGATAAATAACAACAATAACCGTAACCTATAAAAAAAATATTGTAATGTGAATAGAAATAATATGATATAAACCGATTTAAACACAATCATCAACCGTGAACAGATCGTGACCTTGACCTTGCCCGAGTCGATAAAAATATATTTTTACATCTATGTAGTTCTAAAAATGGCGGCTGTTCGTTTGAAAGGCCTGTAATATTTCTGATAATGAATCTATTCATATAATTTGTTTGTATACGCTCTACCATATTTTATATGAGGTTACATAATTATGTTATATTAAAAGAATAATCAAATCGGGGAATTTTAATTTTCAGAGATAGGTCTTTTATCGAGAGACGATAAATATATGGACTTTTTTAGCTAGAGTAGATCTCTATGTTAATTGACTGGGTCATTAATATGTAACAGGCATTGCCTGAGTAGAGCGAAGCTGATTATTGTCAAATATAAAACCTTCATAATTAATTTTCTCAAGTGATACAAAAAATGTTAAATAATTTAGTTTTTCAAAATTGATTTTTATTTAGATCTAAATTTTATACATTAATTTTGTTTTTAAAAAAAAGAACAAAAAAGTGTGAGAATTATTTTCATTGACGTAAAAAATATGTGACGTCATTGATTAGACGCATCATAGAAATAGTTCTATGAGGCGCGTAATCTTGCTTGGACGAGATTTGGTAAGTTGACATGCGCATTGCCTGTTTTCTCCAGTGTATCCGGTTTCAGTCTGAATTTTTTCTTAATCAACAGTCTGTGGGTAACATTTTCAATTACGCTCCTGTGTTACCGGAAAAGAGCTTTGCTCAAGCACCGCGCTTCGCGCGATGCTGTAGAGCTTCGCTCTATCTTATCTATTTTTCAGATTCATAACTTAAAAAAATGGAACTAGTCTTGGTCCAACCTTTATTTTTATATGGTTTTACAACTTATATAATTAAGTGTTGAACTTTTAAATTCGAAATAAAAAAACGGCACCAATCGACTCATGACCTATTTTATATATTAGGCGTTTTTGTGAGTCGATTAGATTAGGTTTTGATTTGCTAGTACGATTTGGTATGATTTCGATTTGATTAGCTATGGTCCACAAATGTGAAATTTGATAATTACGATTTGGTAAGATGGCTGCCACCACGGACACCGATCAGAAAAAAAATTGTCTCTGGTAACATGACGAGGGGGGCGTGTGTTTCACGTGTAGTCCAAGTTACCTACAGATTACAGTGACACTGCTGGCACCTAGAGGGCCTAAAATTGCTTAGAGCCAGAGGTGATCTAACATTCTTGTGGACTATAAAGTTAACATTAAAGGAGCTAAATCGCTAACATTTGGGACCTAGAAATTGACAAAAGTGGGTCGCAATGCATATAATACTGTAGTATGAATGTATATAAACTGATTTACATTCAATGGTTTCCGTTTTTACTCCAATTTCAAATCCGTTATGTTCGGCGAAATAAGCCAGCAGTCTCAAGCGAGTGCAAATTTCTAGCGTCTGGTTATTCCAGTTTACATACGCCGTTTGATTTGGTGCAATGTGTCTAGCCTCGTCCCTCGAGTCTCTTGATACAACTAGGGCTGAAGCGCATTATGGTACACGATTCGTGTACCAATGGTAAAATGTTTATTTTGTCTTAAATATTGGATATCAAAAGCCCATCTTTTCCCGTTAAGATCACAACATGAATGTTGATATAATTTGACAAATAAATCGTGTTTTCAATGTTGAAGATTTTGGATGATATTGAGTTAGAGACTTAGCTACTTTAAACACATCAAATGCGTTTTAAAAAAACATTTTTTATGGAGAAAAACAACAATAAGCATTAAAAATTACTTACGATGTCGAACATTCCGCCATTTTGAAAACGTCAAATCTAATCGCCTAAACACCTCCTGGGACGATTAGGTCGATTTTCCTAATCAGTTGAGTTAAATCGTCTCACAAATGTAACGATTAGCATAATCAACTTGGTTCACAAATGCGTATAATAGCTAATCGGTCTAATCTAATCGGTTCACAAAAACGCCTATTGTATATGTAGACAGCCGCCATTTTAAATGACATTAACAACACACATTGATTTAAGCTCTGAGTGAGCTAATGAAGACAGGCATACACTATATACAGTGTACTATGACGGAAACTTTGCACGGATAGCGGCACTATATGGCCTACTCTGATATTGAATTACAACTGTCGGAGTGTCTTTTACGTGCATGCCAATATGTACATGAGGACTTGATTTTTCGTATGACCCGAACAACTATACCTTATCCCTTGCCAGATCCTCCGCCCTGCCACAGTCCATAGAAAATTTCCGTCATAGCACTCTGCATTGCGTATGACTATCTTCAATAGTCCGACTGGTGCAGAAAAGTATGAAAATGAATTTTAAATGGGGTTTGAACATCCTACTATTTTATTCCAAGTGGGCTAATGAAGAAGGGCATATGCTATAATGGTTAGAATGTTGTGATTTCGGGTTAAAATGCCGTGATGTTGGGTTATCGCCTTACGAAGGGTGATATCAGTCACCATATCTACTGGGTTTCTTTAATACTCATATTTATAGTATTTTATAGAGTCAGACTAGTGGACTAGTGAATGCACGGATTAGTGCACCTATTGGTAATGACTATATGCGGAAATGCTGCTCTCCAGGCAAAATGTCTTTCCTAGCACATCTTCATTAGTAAGTGCGGTAATGCTGCTGTCCAGGCAAAATTTCTGTCATAGCACATCTTCATTACTAATTTTGATAAAGCCACGGTGGCTAAGTGCGTAAGATGCTGGCTCGATAATCCAGAGCACGTGTTCGATCCCTGCATTGGAAGAGAAAGTTCATCAGGATTTTCCGACATGGTTTCCCCTTGTCAGAGGTGCAGGAACAAGGACAGTAGTCTAGTCACTCAGATGGGACAAAAAACCGAGGTACCATGTATACATTGGCTTGCACGAAAAGATTCCTTGGCAGTTGGATTCGATATTAGTAGGCCATAGTGCCGCTGCTGGGGCAAAATTTCCCTCATAGCACATTGTATGGTATGTACCTGTCTGCATTAGCCCAGTCGGAGCAGAACAGTAGGACAATAAACTGATTTCATCAGGACAAATCTACATGAGGAAAAACCTACATTTCACAAACTTAGTAATTAGTAACGGGGGGGGGGGGGGGGGGGGTTGGATGGCTGAATGGTTAGCGTGCGGGCGCTGTATCATAAAGTCTATCATTGAGTTGACTGTCGTGGTTTCGAATCCCCGGTTGTACGTGACAAGGAGTAGGGTCGCTTGTCCAACCTCCGGTTTTCTCCCACTGCTAAAGACCCCTACGCGCAAGCGAATTATGTAAATAAAAATTAAACTATATGTTAGTCCCGAAATGACCTAGTTTGTGTCGAGTAGACGTTAAACCCCATTTCTCTCTCTCTCTCTAGTAATTAGTAACACACTGGCTAGCAAATGAGGGGTTCAATTTCCGTGTTTGTCGAGAAAAATGAAATGAAATCGGGTTTAATGTCCTACTGTTCTGCTCCTAAACTGAGCTAATGAAGACGAGCATACGCCATACAGTATGCTATGAAGGAAATTTTGCCCAGGCAGCGGCGCTATGGCCTACTCTTATATCAAGTTCCAACTACCAAGGGATCTTTCATGTGCACTCCTGTGTGTACACGTGACCTCAGTTTTTCATCCCTGACTAGACAGCTGTTCTTGTCCGGCCCTCCGTCCTGTATCACTGACAAGGGGAAAACACGCAGGAAAATCTGGATGAACTTTCTCAGCCAATGCAGGGATCGAACACCCGACCTCCAGGCTAGCGAGTCAGCGTCTTACTTACTTAGCCAACGTGATCCCCATGTTGATCGAGAAAGTTCCCTTTGTTAGTAGTGGTGTAGGACAGAGGACCCCAAAAAAACAGTGTCTAGTCCATCACGTGGGTGTGCACGTAAAAGAACCCTTGACATTTGGAATTTGAAATGAGAGTAGATCATTCATTCATTCGTTTTCTCTTTGTGTGTCACCTACAGTTCGCAACTATTAAAGGAGCTAGATCTCTATTCTTGGGCACTTAGAAATGAAATGAAATGAAATGGAGTTTAACGTCCTACTTTTCTGCTCCTAACCTGGGCTAATGAAGACAGGCATACGCCATACAGTGTGCTATGAGGGAAATTTTGCCCGGACAGCGGCACTAAGGCCTACTCTTATATCGAATTCCAACTGCCAAGGGATCTTTTACGTGCACGCCAATGTGTACACGGGACCTCGGTTTTTCGTCCCATCCGAACGACTAGACAGCTTTCCTTGTCAGCCCCTCTGTCCTGCATCACTGACAAGGGAGAACCACGCTGGAAAATCTGGATGAACTTTCTCGGCCAATGCAGGGATCGAACACCCGACCTCCAGGCTAGCGAGCTAGCGTCTTACCCACTTAGCCACGTGATCCCCCACTTAGAAATGGATATAAAATGTAATGAAATGAAATGGGGTTTAACGTCCAACTGTTCTGCTCCGAACTGGGCTAATGAAGATGGCCATACACCATACAGTGTGTTATGAGGGGAATTTTGCCCCGACAGTGGCACTACGGCCTACTCTTATATCGAATTCCAACTGTCAAGGGATCTTTTACATGCATGCCAATGTGTACACGGGACCTCGTTTTTTTTTTTTATCCCATCTGAACAACTAGACAGCTGTCCTTGTCAGGCTCTTCGTCCTGCATCACTGACAAGGGGAAAAAACGCCGGAAATCTGGATGAACTTTCTCGGCCAATGCAGGGATCGAACACCCGACCTCCAGGCTAGCGAGCCAGGGTCTTACCCATTTTTGTCCCATTTTAATGACTAGACAGCTGTCTTGTCAGGCCCTTAATTGTTAGTATCATGACATTAAACTGACATTTGTTTTACGTTTTACAACTAATATCAGGTTTATGTTAGAAAACTTACGTTAGATTTATGTTAGAAAACTAACGTTAGATTTACGTCAGAAAACTAACGTTAGATTTACGTCAGAAAACTAACGTTAGATTTACGTCAGAAAACTAACCATAAACTAACGGTTAGAAACCTGATGTAAAATTTACGTTAGATTAACGTTAGAATTATAACCAATAATACATATATAATTATTATGTCTGAATTCCGACTATATATCAATTGTTAGAATGTGCACACACTTGTAATGTTATTTAATCAAGAAGTATTCAAAGGGAAAAAAATTGGTTAGTAATCCGTCATAAAGTTTACGTTACATTTACGTCATTTTCTGACGTAAAAGTAACCATAACCATTATGACGTAAAAGTAACGTAAATTTAACCAAAGAATTTTACCATTATTGGACGCTAACCAAAATCTAACCATAATGACGTAAACTTTACGTAAATCTAACCATCAATGTTAACTGGGATATTGAACGGGCTACTAACAGATGCCTATTCACAGGTATTATTTATAACACCCCAATAAACAGAATGATAAGTGAATTTTTTACACTGTCAATAATTAGAGGGAAGACAAATCGATAATCTAAGGCTCGGCGACTGTACATCTATGTATTTAAAGGCAGCAGCTGTCCTTAAACATACATTATGCAAGAGCTAAATCTGCCTATTGCAGGTCTTTCATTAGGCCTGAAATGTTATCTAAATTATTAATTAGACATTAATTAACTTATCCAGACCATAATCAACTCTCGATGGCATCGCTAGCCTGCGATGTTTATTGAATTACGTTCCGATTTGCTGTTCGACTTCCATTCATAATGAAATAAAAAAAAGGATAATCGAGACTATGTTTTTATCCTACCTAACCTAACAGGTCAAAAGCCACTCGTATGACCCCTGATGCGACCTCCCACTACAACTGGTCAGATCTTCATGTAGTATCGGCCTTCGAAATTATAAAAAAAAAAACACGAAACGAAATATAGATGTGTATTTTAATCAGATTGTGGGACGTGTAACTGAATACAAACATTATTCCCATGCATGTGTGTCATGGTTCATTGACCTTTTTTTGTTTCATCTCAACTCATTTCTTGCCTGCTGTTAAATAATAAAACATTGTAAAAATATATTGTTTAGATTTATTATAAAGAAATGGCAATTCTTAAATTAATTTCATGGCCGTCGAGATCTTGTTTTAGGGAGTTACCCCCCTTAGATTTTGTTTATAGTAATGTAAAAGACCGGATAATCTAGCCAATAACCTAGTTGTTCTCAGATGCCTACAGTGACAACCCATCCAGACTAATATTCGCAGGCGAGCCACGTGACATTTAGGTAAGCGAGCCATGGCCCCTCCTTGTTCACCAGGTGTTCCCAGGCAGTCACCCATCACTAACCAGGCAGAGAGAAAAGGGGTGAGGTAGGAGCCGTATTAGAGCAGGCCATCCAGGGTAAGGCTCTGTCCAGTCGCCTTGCCCTTTTAATAATATGGTTTATTGATAGGACTAAGTTACTCATCCGAAGGCTAATGTTTTTACTGACAAATGAGAAACAATGTGCAATCTATAGTAGCTTTAAATATTAAGTTAGAGTTTGTGAACAATACAATGACGAAATCTGTCGACTTTGAGCAATTCCAAGATTTCTGAAAAAAAAGAAACAATATAAATTATACAAATATAATATAAATTATAGCAATTATCTTTTTGGGGTGGTCCTGCCTCCAACATTATCATAACAACCTTTTCAGATCGGCAGAACATAAATTTTGAACTAAATTATATAGAGGAAATAAAATTTAATAGTTACGACCGTTTTCCATTTACGTGTTTTCGGTTTAATGGAAATGTAATGGAACTATTTCCATGTAATCGGCAGAAATTACGCGAAAATTTGCACATGGAAAAAGGTCCTTAGCCTGAATTAGTATGGAAAGGGAAATTCGATTTAACATCCAATTGACATAAACTAGGTCATTTCGGGACTAACCTATGATATAATTTTATTTTAATAATTTGGTTGAGCATAAGAATCTTTAGCAGTGGGAGGATACCGGAGGACGGGATCTAAACCACACACCACTTGACTCAATTACAGACCTTATGATCTATTGCCCCCCAATCTGTAATGTAAATCATCTGTAATGCCAACCCCCGCCCCAACAGACAAAATACCACAACAAATATATATATATTATTTACCTAACTAACTTCCCACATTTAATACCAGACAACATCGCATCTTTATCTTTGGTACTTATACATCTATCATAGGCTTCCATTAAACTATAAAGAGAGAAAGAGAGAAATGGGGTTTAACATCCACTCGAAACAAACTAGAACATTTCGGGACTAACATATTGTTAAATTTTATTTCAACACTACACTTGCGTTATCAGTGGGAGGAAACCGGAGAACCCGGAGAAACCTCGTGAGTTTGGAAGGCTACCTACTCCATGTCAGGTTCTCACGTACAACCGGGGAATCGAAACCATGCCAGTTGACTCAATGACAGACCTTATGATACAACGCGCACGCACTAACCATTCGCCGCCCCCTCCCCATTAAACTATACAATATAATTTATCTTTCATTATTACAGGCTTCCATTAAACTATAAAATATAATATATATATCATTATTACAGGCATCCATTAAACTATAAAATATAATATATATATCATTATTATAGGCATCCATTAAACTATAAAATATAATATATATATCATTATTACAGGCATCCATTAAACTATAAAATATAATATATATATCATTATTATAGGCATCCATTAAACTATAAAATGTAATATATATATCATTATTATAGGCATCCATTAAACTATAAAATATAATATATATATCATTATTATAGGCATCCATTAAACTATAAAATATAATATATATATCATTATTATAGGCTTCCATTAAACTATAAAACATTATACACTATACACTGTATTCCAAGTATCATCTAATCTTGTGTATCTAGCATTAATTTCTTTAACATTAAAGGAGCTAAATCGCTAATGTTTTGGGCCTAGAAATTGGCACAAATGGGTCGCAACACATATAATTGTCATCAGTTATGTTCGGCGAAATACGCCAGAAGTCTTAGCCGAAAGACAGTTTCTAGCGTCTGGTTATTCCAGTCAACACCGATAGTATATATTGCGCATGCTCTCCACATTAGAATATGGCATCACCGTTTGACATGACTTGTGGAATATGTCTAACCCTCATTCTTTGAGCACCTTGTTACAAACGGCGCTGAAACGAATTATGGTACACGATTCGTGTACCAATGGTAAAATGTTTATTTTGTTTTAAATATTGGATATCAGAAGCCCATCTTTTCCAGGTAAGACCACAATACCAATGCTGATTTAAATTGCAAAAAAAATCGTGTTTTCAATGTCGAAGATTTTGGATGATATTGAGTTACGGACTTGGCTACTTTAACTCAATATCAAATCTCTGTTTAAAAAGACTAGGGCCATATCAATCTGGTTTGCGCATCCATAAGTATTTTCACCCACCCAGCCTGTCCACAACTCCAGTGATGCTTACTGTGAGGGGTATGATATTTATCTGTAACAGCTTTAATTAATGTGATACTTACTGTGACGGGTATGATATGATTCAACGAGATCTTGAAGCCACGAAGTGAATTAGCGAAGTCAAATCTGAATACATTGAAAACAATTTGGGCTGGGTTGATGTGAAAATGTGGAATGGGTGGGAAGATGTGTTCAAAAGAAATGGGTTCGATTATTTTGGACGGGCTACTAACAGATGCCTATTCACAGGTGCGATCCCACTACTGCCGGACACGGGGACTTTTGCCTGCTGCATTTCTGCCCTGGGCCGGTTCGTCCCTCCTTAGACAACCTGGATACTACGGGCTCCCCCATTGAATCCATATTGATGCCTGGCTTAGTGCGGACACCTGATCGACATAGCACACCTGAGAGCAGGAATCCCATTCTCAAACCGTCCTCCATTCCAGGCCTCTAAGTAGCTAGATTACAGGAGCCCGCCGCAACTCCCAGCCGCTTCAGTAAAGATTAAATACACTAATAAACTTCACTTACATCCTTCGACCGCAAGACAGGGTTGCAGTATTACACAATTACAAACGGCAAATCAGGATAAAATAATCAATTTACGTTGATTGTCTATTGACGACTACGTATATCAGTCTTTTGACTGGAATAGGGATCAACGTCCATTCGACACGAATTCGACGTTTTCGGGACTAGCATATGGGTTAATTTTATTTCAATAATTTAGGTGTGAGTATGGATATTTAGCAGTTGGATGAAACTCGAGGGCCCAGAGATAACCCACGAGTCCTTTCCACGTGCAAGCTGAGATCGAAACCACGAAACTTGGGTTAATGATAGACCTTATAATCCATTTAAAGCAGGGGTTCGCCATTCCAGACCAAATGTGATTTGAGACCGGAAACACTCGTATTTGTAGTTATCTCCCTGCTATTACAAAAGTGAATAAATTAACATTCCATATGGTAGACTGATTCAACGAGATCTTGAAGCCACGAAGTGAATTAGCGAAGTCAAATCTGAATACATTGAAAACAATTTGGGCTGGGTTGATGTAAAAATGTAAAATGGCTGGGAAGATGTGTTAAAAAGGAACGGGTTCGATTATATTGAACGGGCTACTAACACATGCCTATTCACAGGTGCGATCCCACTACTGCCGGACACGGGGACTTTTGCCGGACACGGGGACTTTTGCCTGCTGCATTTCTGCCCTGGGCCGGTTCGTCCCTCCTTAGACAACCTGGATACTACGGGCTCCCCCATTGAATCCATATTGATGCCTGGCTTAGTGCGGACACCTGATCGACATAGCACACCTGAGAGCAGGAATCCCATTCTCAAACCGTCCTCCATTCCAGGCCTCTAAGTAGCTAGATTACAGGAGCTCGCCGCAACTCCCAGCCGGTAAATATTATTTATAACACCCCAATAAACCGTAAGTTTGGCTCCTTGAAAGGACTTGCCTTCCAGTGACCTCACTAGTACGACGTGAGGCTGTTCCTCTCTCCTTTTTGCCGCAGGAAAGAACTTCGGTGCAGGGCTGCTATAAAAAGCGTCAGCCATGGACATGGGTGCGCTAGCCTCTGTCGATTGTCATCGTTCTTATGCTGCCGAAAGATACAATTGAAAACAAAAGGAGGGACTGAACAGTATGGATTAAAGGCTCAATACCACTCTTGTTGTAACTGAATAATATGTCCCAATCTTTATTCTGGTCAACAAATTGTACTATTTTACAATATTTCAATTAATTGATGATACAAATTTCATCTTAACACACCTTATTTAAAAATTTTGAAAAATTCAACATAATGGTTTGAAACGTCTAACGTAAACCTTTTCAAATGAAACTTCGATTTAAAAATATTTTAGAACCCTCTGGACAAGTAAAATAGGATGTAATGGATAATTTACACAACAGGTAGGACACTTAAACATCTTGTACTTAGATAGAGATATTATTTATTTTCTGGAGCTTTCAAGCCAGCAAGAGTGTTATTGTCCCTTTAAGGATGTATTCTGTCGTTAATTATTGACGTAAGCTGATATACCTGTTGTTACCCCTTTCCACAAAGAAGCGCTAGTCAACCAGTGTTATTAATACTAATTAATTATGGGTTCCTATTGCTTGTATGAGTGTAATTAAACAGTTATCAGGCTTGTTAGCTATAGAAACAAATTAGCTTGTTATTGTTTTAAGAAGCTTGTGACGAGTTCAATCAGTTGATTGGCTTGTACACTGAGCTTCTTTGTTAGTAGATGATAGAAAGAAAAGTAAAATGATTAAATAGATACAGAATAGAGAAATAAATAAATAAATAAAGTGGTATATAGAGTTGAAAAAGGGGTAAAAAGAAGAAGTAATAAAAAATAGATTAGATTAGGAGTGGACAAAATATGAAATAGAAGGAGAATTTAAGAAAATAAGCTTATATCTAATATATAGAAATAAGGTAAAAATAATATTCTAACAATAAGGCACTGAGGAAGGAGGTAAGGAAAAGAAAATAAAGTAAATTAAAGAAAATAAAGTAAAATAAAATAAGATAGATTAAGAATGCAAAATATAAAGAAAATAAACCATATACCTGGTGAAGGTATAAAAATAAAAATAAAAACAACCTTAAATCTATTTTGGACTAGATGATCTTTGTAGTATCTAGTAGTCCTTCTGGATTTGAGAAGTCTTTTTGGAGTCTTAGCTAGGCTACTTTATCTGAGATAAATTTAGTCGATAGCTTTGGAGCTCTGGTGCATTAGGGGTTATCAGTACGAGTACTAATTGACCATTCACGCCACTTGGGTAGTAGTAGTTTGTTGTATTTTACGTCCGCTTCCACCGAGGTGATATCGCAGACAATCACGTGTTATGTTTGATTAAGGATTTTTTTTTTTTTTTTTTAGTCGATAGCAATAAAACTGTCAATGTTCGGATCGAAGCTGATCTCAAGAGGTGTTGAGGTTGAGGGATGGTAGCTGCATTCTTGGATGTTAAAGCTGCTCTCATTTATTTTTATTGCAGGTGGTCTTGGCTTTGTAAATTCGAAGCTTGTTTCTTTTGCTGATGTTCTACCTCCCTCTTCTCTCCTTCGTTTCGGTGCCTTTGGTTCTATTGGCGGAGACTGTGTTACTGGCGGTGACTGGGTTACTGTTTCGATCACTGTTTTACTGTCCTCGACTGGCTTTGTTGCTTCTGGAACTGGGTGTTGTGCTGGCCGTTTGTTCTTTTCCCTTTCTGGGCCTCGAAGAGGGCACTCCTTGCGTGAGTGGCCCAACTTCTCGCATCGGAAGCATGGAGAAGCTTGGCCTGGTGTTACGACTCGGACTCTGGCATCTCCGTGAGGGGTCTTCAGAACTATTATCTGTGGAATATTTTTCATTTCCTCCGTCTTGATTTCTATTTCCACCTCTCTTACTCTCTTGTAAACTCTAGTGCCCGGCAGTCTTTGGTCTTTGAAGGATCTGACGTACCCAATATCGGTCATAATATTATGAAAATATTTGTCTGAGTAAGAGACTGGAAAGTCATATACGGTGAGGGTTACTACTTTCGAGAATCGTCTGAAGAATCTGTATTCTATCCCCATGTAGGTGTGGCTTTCTTTTTCTAGTAGTATGGTTTTCAAACCCCTCTCTCTCTCTAACTGAATTGAATCCACTGTGCAATCTTTAACATTCCGATAGTAGTCACTTTCTATGGCTTCAGAAGGTTTAGAAGCCATTCAATATGAAAAAAATCGCTTTGTTCACTGCTCATTAGACACACCACATTGACGGTCTAATTAACTCTCAGTAACTGGATTACATGAGCCAGCCGCAACTCCCAGCTGATAAAATATTATTCATAACACCCCGATAAACAAAATAATAAGTGAATTTTTTACACTGTCAATAATTTAGCGGGGCCACGCCAAAGGGTCCCTACAAGGATCCGCCACTATACGTGCTATGTTAACGCGTTAAGGGATGAGGTAACGAGACACTCGGCGGTTAATGTATAGGTATAACATATGATTCCAATATAACGGGTCTATTATTCAGGGTCTCAGGGTTGCAATATTACACACAATCACAAACGGCAAATCAGGATAAATTAATCCATTTATGTTGACGAGGATGTATATCAGTGTTCTGACGGGAATAGGGATTAACGTCCATTCGACTCAAACTAGGTTTTTTTTCGGAACTAACATATGGTTCAATTTTCTTTCAATAATTTGCTGCGAGTATGGATATTTAGCAGTTGGGTGGAACCCCGGTGCCCGGAGAAAACTCACGAGGTTAGACAGGCGACCCTACTCCTTTCCACGTACAAGCTGCGATCGAAACTACGCCACTTGGTTTAATAATCCAGTTAGCGCAGGAGTTAGCCAATCCAGAACAAATGTGGTCGTTATCCTGAAACACGCGTATTTGTAGTTATCTCCCCTTTTATTACACGTCATAATATGGTTGACTGATTCAACGAGATCTTGAAACGGAAAAGTGAATTTGTGAAGTCAAATCTCAATACATTGAAAACATTTTCCGCTGGTAAAAATGTGAAGATGTGTTAAAAAGGAATGGGTTCGATTATATTGAACGGGCTACTAACAGATGCCTATTCACAGGTGCGATCCCACTACTGCCGGACACGGGGACTTTTGTCTGCTGCATTTCTGCCCTGGGCCGGTTCGTCCCTCCTTAGACAACCTGGATACTACGGGCTCCCCCATTGAATCCATATTGATGCCTGGCTTACTGCGGACACCTGATCGACATAGCACACCTGAGAGCAGGAATCCCATTCTCAAACCGTCCTCCATTCCAGGCCTCTAAGTAGCTAGATTACAGGAGCCCGCCGCAACTCCCAGCCGCTTCAGTAAAGATTAAATACTCTAATAAACTTCACTTACATCCTTCGACCGCAAGACAGCGTTGCAGTATTACACAATTACAAACGGCAAATCAGGATAAATTAATCCATTTACGTTGATTGTCTATTGACGAGGACGTATATCAGTGTTTTGACTGGAATAGGTATCAACGTCCATTCGACACCAACTAGACGTTTTCGGGACTAGCATATGGTTTAATTTTATTTCAATAATTTGGTTATGAGTATGGATATTTAGCAGTTGGAAGAAACTCAAGGGCCCGGAGATAACCCACGCGTCCTTTCCACGTGCAAGCTGAGATCGAAACCACGCCATTTGGGTTAATGTGGTCGGATACCTGAAACTCTCGTATTTTTAGTTATCTCCCTTGTATTACAAACGTGCATAAATTAACATTCCATATGGTCGATTGATTCAACGAGATCTTGAAGCCACGAAGTGAATTAGCAAAGTCAAATCTGAATACATTGAAAAGAATTTGGGCTGGGTTGATGTAAAAATGTGGGATGGGTGGGAAGATGCGTTAAAAAGGAATGGGTTCGATTATATTGAACGGGCTACTAACAGATGCCTATTCACAGGTGCGATCCCACTACTGCCGGACACGGGGACTTTTGCCTGCTGCATTTCTGCCCTGGGCCGGTTCGTCCCTCCTTAGACAACCTGGATACTACGGGCTCCCCCATTGAATCCATATTGATGCCTGGCTTAGTGCGGACACCTGATCGACATAGCACACCTGAGAGCAGGAATCCCATTCTCAAACCGTCCTCCATTCCAGGCCTCTAAGTAGCTAGATTACAGGAGCTCGCCGCAACTCCCAGCCGGTAAATATTATTTATAACACCCCAATAAACCGTAAGTTTGGCTCCTTGAAAGGACTTGCCTTCCAGTGGCCTCACTAGTACGACGTGAGGCTGTTCCTCTCTCCTTTTTGCCGCAGGAAAGAACTTCGGTGCAGGGCTGCTGTAAAAAGCGTCAGCCATGGACATGGGTGCGCTAGCCTCTGTCGATTGTCATCGTTCTTATGCTGCCGAAAGATACAATTGAAAACAAAAGGAGGGACTGAACAGTATGGATTAAAGGCTCAATACCACTCTTGTTGTAACTGAATAATATGTCCCAATCTTTATTCTGGTCAACAAATTGTACTATTTTACAATATTTCAATTAATTGATGATACAAATTTCATCTTAACACACTTTATTTAAAAATTTTGAAAAATTCAACATAATGGTTTGAAACGTCTAACGTAAACCTTTTCAAATGAAACTTCGATTTAAAAATATTTTCGAACCCTCTGGACAAGTAAAATAGGATGTAATGGATAATTTACACAACAGGTAGGACACTTAAACATCTTGTACTTAGAGATAGTATTACGTTGATTGTCTATTGACGAGGACGTATATCAGTGTTCTGACTGGAATAGGGATCAACGTCCATTCGACACGAACTAGACGTTTTCGGGACTAGCATATGGTTTAATTTTATTTCAATAATTTGGTTGTGAGTATGGATATTTAGCAGTTGGATGAAACTCGAGGGCCCGGAGATAACCAACGCGTCCTTTCGACGTGCAAGCTGAGATCGAAACCACGCCACTTGGGTTAATGATAGACCTTATAATCCAATTAACGCACGCCATCCCATACCAAATGTGATCTGATTCCTGAAACACTCGCATGTTTAGTTATCTCCCTTGTATTACAAACGTGCATAAATTAACATTCCATATGGTCGATTGATTCAACGAGATCTTGAAGCCACGAAGTGAATTAGCGAAGTCAAATCTGAATACATTGAAAACAATTTGGGCTGGGTTGATGTAAAATGTGAAATGGGTGGAAAGATGTGTTAAAAAAGGAATGGGTTCGATTATATTGAACGGGCTACTAACAGATGCCTATTCACAGGTGCGATCCCACTACTGCCGGACACGGAGACTTTTGCCTGCTGCATTTCTGCCCTGGGCCGTTTCGTCCCTCCTTAGACAACCTGGATACTACGGGCTCCCCCATTAAATCCATATTGATGCCTGGCTTAGTGCGGACACCTGATCGACATAGAACACCTGAGAGTAGGAATCCCATTCTCAAACCGTCCTCCATTCCAGGCCTCTAAGTAGCTAGATTACAGGAGCTCGCCGCAACTCCCAGCCACTTCCGTTAAGATTAAGTACACTAATAAACTTCACTTACATATTTCGATGAAACGAAGATCGTTGGACCACAAGACTGTTATTACAACACAGATGCGAGTCTGTTGTGAAACAATTTAAAGATGCATTACGCGACAGAGTAATAATTAAAAAAATTATGACAGTACATCAGCGGGCGTGGTTGTACAATGCATATTAAAACATGATTCTATCTGCGAACAGATCTTTATTGACCATAGCAGTTTGTGTTCAGTGACGGAAGCTCAGGGTATTTGGTTAGGGACCGCTCTGTCAATGGTGGTTTGTGGCGCATATGTGTGGACTCGATATATTTATAACATTCAATTTCGTCATCTAAATCACCCAGACCAACAAAAGACCCTACATATTTCTTAAAAACAGAATTATAAGTGAATTTAATTCACTGTGCAATCTTTAACATTACGATAATAGTCACTTTCCATGGCTTGAGAAGGTTTAGAAGCCATTCAACAGGACATAAAATCGCTTTGTTGACAGCTCATTAGACACGCCCGTACACATTGACGGTCTAATTAACTCTCAGTACTAACTGGATTACATGTGCCAGCCGCAACACCCAGCCGATAAAATATTATTTATAACACCCCAATAAACAGAATAATAAGTGAATTTTTTAACGCAAGAGTTAGTCAATCCAGACCAAATGTGGTCCTTAACCTGAAACACGCGTATTTGTAGTTATCTCCTCTTTTATTACACGTCATAATATGGTTGACTGATTCAACGAGATCTTGATACGGATAAGTGAATTTGAGATGTCAAATCTGATTATACCCATACTTTTTCTCGACTCTTTGATGAAAATGGGAGGGTATACACCGATACACGGCCACATTTCACGGCCACGTTTGAAAAGAGGCCGTTTATCAGTTGAAAAGTGGCCGTGTATCAGTGACCGTGTATCAGTTGAAAAGTGGCCGTGTATCAGTTGAAAAGGGACAAAAATAACAAATTCATGATTTACATATTTATTTGAACATCTACAACCCGTTTTGAACATGTTATGGTAAAAGAGTCATCATTTTCAACTGTCTCAGCACTTTTCGAATGTACGTCACTCTCAGTCAGATTCTTACATTTTGTCTCACATTTCTTTACATTTTGATATCTAGTCGCACTTTCACATTTTGTCGCACTTTCACATTGTGTCGCGGCTTATGCTCATCCGCAGCACATACGCGACAAAGTAATAATAAAATTTTTTATGACAGTTCATCAGTGGCCGTGGTTGTACAAAACATGATTCTATCTGCGAACAGGGTCCGTATTCAAAGGATAGTCACTTAACTACTAGATTTCACTCAAATATACGTAACTTCCAGTAAGTTAAGGGTAAGTGGTATTCAAACGCAGTGTTAAGTATCGAATTTTCCCTTAAAGTTAAGCTGCCTTAACTTGTGTTCGGACTTTTAGTGGTATTCAAAGGCCAGTTTAAGTGAGAAAAATCCACTTAACTTTAAGTGACCTATGGGAGGTACCTTAAAGTTAAGTGAGATTATAAGGACTTCTTTTAACCGGTATACACAATGTAATAGCAGGCCCGTAATGGCGATTTTGAGTTAGGGAATTGAGATTTAAACAAAGACAATGTCGCTGAGCGTAGCTGGCATCAAACGTTTTGTTTTTTTCATCATCAGCATTGATTTTGTAGAGCCGTAATAGTGTAAGGTTACTACCACCGAAATGGTCACGGTTTTTTCCCTGATCATCTATCATGTTCGTATTGCTTAATTAATCATGTTTTCCACGACTGTCATATAATAAAGTGGTTCTTTACCTGAAACACGCGTATTTGTAGTTATCTCCCCTTTTATTACACGTCATAATATGGTTGACTGATTCAACGAGATCTTGATACGGAGAAGGGAATTTGTGAAGTCAAATCTGAATACATTGAAAACAATTTGCGCTGGGTTGATGTAAATATGTGAAATTGGTGGGAAGATGTGTTAAAAAGGAATGGGTTCGATTATATTGAACGGGCTACTAACAGATGCCTATTCACAGGTGCGATCCCACTACTGCCGGACACGGGGACTTTTGCCTGCTGCATTTCTGCCCTGGGCCGGTTCGTCCCTCCTTAGACAACCTGGATACTACGGGCTCCCCCATTGAATCCATATTGATGCTTGGCTTAGTGCGGACACCTGATCGACATAGCACACCTGAGAGCAGGAATCCCATTCTCAAACCGTCCTCCATTCCAGGCCTCTAAGTAGCTAGATTACAGGAGCCCGCCGCAACTCCCAGCCGCTTCAGTAAAGATTAAATACACTAATAAACTTCACTTACATCCTTCGACCGCAAGACAGGGTTGCAGTATTACACAATTACAAACGGCAAATCAGGATAAAATAATCAATTTACGTTGATTGTCTATTGACGACTACGTATATCAGTGTTTTGACTGGAATAGGGATCAACGTCCATTCCACACGAATTCGACGTTTTCGGGACTAGCATATGGTTTAATTTTATTTCAATAATTTAGGTGTGAGTATGGATATTTAGCAGTTGGATGAAACTCGAGGGCCCAGAGATAACCCACGAGTCCTTTCCACGTGCAAGCTGAGATCGAAACCACGCCACTTGGGTTAATGATAGACCTTATAATCCATTTAAAGCTGGGGTTCGCCATTCCAGATCAAATGTGATTTGAGACCGGAAACACTCGTATTTGTAGTTATCTCCCTGCTATTACAAACGTGAATAAATTAACATTCCATATGGTAGACTGATTCAACGAGATCTTGAAGCCACGAAGTGAATTAGCGAAGTCAAATCTGAATACATTGAAAACAATTTGGGCTGGGTTGATGTAAAAATGTAAAATGGGTGGGAAGATGTGTTAAAAAGGAATGGGTTCGATTATTTTGAACGGGCTACTAACAGATGTCTATTCACAGGTGCGATCCCACTACTGCCGGACACGGGGACTTTTGCCTGCTGCATTTCTGCCCTGGGCCGGTTCGTCCCTCCTTAGACAACCTGGATACTACGGGCTCCCCCATTAAATCCATATTGATGCCTGGCTTAGTGCGGACACCTGGGCCCAGTTGTTCAACTTGTGGTTAAATTTAACGATGTGGTTAAATAATTTAACGACATCGTTATATTTAACGACTGAAGAAGTCTGTTGTTCATCGTGTCGTTAAATTTAACGCATGGTTATGTCATCGTTAAAATGGTCCATATTTAACCCACCTAGCAGGGCATCGTTAAATGATTAACCCGTCGTTAAACCAGTCAAGGTGACTGTCAGACAAGTTCTCATGGTCATATTTCCCACTTTAAACATGAAAAAAGAAGGAAATGAAATGAAACCATTTAACGTCCTACCGTTCTGCCCCGACTGCGCTAATAAAGACAGGCATACGCCATGCAGTGTGCTATGAGGGAAATTTTGCCCGGACAGCAGCGCTACGGCCTACTCTGATATTGAATTCAAACTGCCAAGGGATCTTTTACGTGCATGCCAATGTGTACACAGGACCTTCCCAGGTCCTCTGTCCTACACGCTGAAAAATCATGATGAACTTTCTTAGCCAACACCGGGAGCGAACCCGTGACTTCCAGGCTAGCAAGCCAGCAGGCTAGCGTCTCCCGAAAAGAATGTATACAGGGGCACCTTTAATAAGTTCAAGTTAAAAAGATTCCTTCTGAGTTAACATCTTGATACATGCTTGAAGAAAAAGTCATTTACCAATTTATGTAATCGTCTTGACATTCACCTAAAAAATGCAACTAATAACCAAAGAAGTGAAGCCGCAAGTATTCATTGCCATGTGCTTTTATGCAAGTGGGTCCTTTCTCTAAATCAATGACATTGTGCACATCTTATATGAAAACACATCCCCGAAACACATAAAACAGAGAATTAGTCACAAATTAATTAAAACTATTTGGAGGCCTATCCTAATTAGGCACTGTCTATAGGCCTATATTACACAATTTTGTTCCTTTTTTGGGGGGCAGCATCACTAAGCAAATTTTACTAGTTTTTATCTAATTCCGACTACCACCTAATTAATAAAATCATTAGTGACAAGAAAGGACTTAATAAGATGAAAATATGGTTATGGCAGCTGAAATACGATTCATAATAGGGAATGCCAAAATTGACACTTCATTAATACATTATCTATGTTTACATTCATTGACATCACGTAGCAACCATAATTTTACAGGGCTTTTTGGTGGATGTAAGCCTCGAACAACTTTTGTCTGAACAGGAACTAATAAAAATAGTGTCAAAAGTCTGCAAATAATACTTTAAAAAGCTAAAAAAAACAACTTACCACATTTTACAAGAGGGGAACTTTACAAGCGAAACAATTTTTGTTGTCAAGAGTTACCCTTCTCCAGTCTCGATTAGCAGACCACAACCATGTCATTAAAGATTGACAGTGCTGCCTAAAAACACCACATGAAGACTAATTTCCCATTCAGCTAAACATCTTTAAACATTAGAAAAATTTGTTTGCGGATATCAATTGGTTTTTCTTTTGCCCACTCCCCCTGCAGTGTCATCCATCTTGAATTGGTTGCTAGTAAGGAGAATTATGGGATACTAGTTGAATGGTTAAATTTTAACCATACGGTTATCGAATGGTTAAATTTTAACCATATGGTTACATAACAACGTCGTTAAATGTAGTTGAACAACACAAATTTAACCACAGGTTATGTAACGATTAGTTAAATATATAACCCATGGTTAAACGTAACCACATGGTTAAATTTAACTAAAAGTTGAACAACCGGCCCCTGATCGACATAGCACACCTGAGAGCAGGAATCCCATTCTCAAACCGTCCTCCATTCCAGGCCTCTAAGTAGCTAGATTACAGGAGCTCGCCGCAACTCCCAGCCGGTAAATATTATTTATAACACCCCAATAAACCGTAAGTTTAGTGGCCTCACTAGTACGACGTGAGGCTGTTCCTCTCTCCTTTTTGCCGCAGGGTTGCTGTAAAAAGCGTCAGCCATGGACATGGGTGCGCTAGCCTCTGTCGATTGTCATCGTTCTTATGCTGCCGAAAGATACAATCGAAAACAAAAGGAGGGACTGAACAGTTTTGATTAAAGGCTCAATACCACTCTTGTTGTAACTGAATAATTTGTCCCAATCTTTATTCTGGTCAACAAATTGTACTATTTTACAATATTTCAATTAATTGATGATACAAATTTCATCTTAACACACCTTATTTAAAAATTTTGAAAAATTCAACATAATGGTTTGAAACGTCTAACGTAAACCTTTTCAAATGAAACTTCGATTTAAAAATGTTTTCGAACCCTCTGGACAAGTAAAATAGGATGTAATGGATAATTTACACAACAGGTAGGACACTTAAACATCTTGTACTTAGATAGAGATATTATTTATTTTCTGGAGCTTTCAAGCCAGCAAGAGTTTTATTGTCCCTTTAAGGATGTATTCTGTCGTTAATTATTGACGTAAGCTGATATACCTGTTGTTACCCCTTTCCACAAAGAAGCGATAGTCAATCAGTGTTATTAATACTAATTAACTATGGGTTCCTATTGCTTGTATGAGTGTACTTAACAGTTATCAGGCTTGTTAGCTATAGAAATAAATTAGCTTGTTATTGTTTTAAGAAGCTTGTGACGAGTTCAATCAGTTGATTGGCTTGTACACTGAGCTTCTTTGTTAGTAGATGATAGAAAGAAAAGTAAAATGATTAAATAGATACAGAATAGAGAAATAAATAAATAAATAAATAAAGTGGTATATAGAGTTGAAAAAGGGGTAAAAATAAGTAACAAAAAATAGATTAGATTAGGAGTGGACAAAATATGAAATAGAAGGAGAATGTAAGAAAATAAGCTTATATCTAATATATAGAAATAAGGTAAAAAATAATATTCTAACAATAAAGCACTGAGGAAGGAGGTAAGGAAAATAAAATAAAGTAAATTAAAGAAAATAAAGTAAAATAAAATAAGATAGATTAAGAATGCAAAATATAAAGAAAATACACCTTATACCTTGTGAAGGTATAAAAATAAAAATAAAAACAACCTTAAATCTATTTTTGGACTAGATGATCTTTGTAGTATCTAGTAGTCTTTCTGGATTTGAGAAGTCTTTTTGGAGTCTTAGCTAGGCTACTTTATCTGAGATAAATTTAGTCGATAGCTTTGGAGCTCTGGTGCATTAGGTGTTATCAGTACGAGTACTAATTGACCATTCACGCCACTTGGGTAGTAGTAGTTTGTTGTATTTTACGTCCGCTTCCACCGAGGTGATATCGCAGACAATCACGTGTTATGTTTGATTAAGGATTTTTTTTTTTTTAGTCGATAGCAATAAAACTGTCAATGTTCGGATCGAAGCTGATCTCAAGAGGTGTTGAGGTTGAGGGATGGTAGCTGCATTCTTGGATGTTAAAGCTGCTCTCATTTATTTTTATAAATTCGAAGCTTGTTTCTTTTGCTGCTGTTCTACCTCCCTCTTCTCTCCTTCGTTTCGGTGCCTTTGGTTCTATTGGCGGAGACTGTTACTGGCGGTGACTGGGTTACTGTTTCGATCACTGTTTTACTGTCCTCGACTGGCTTTGTTGCTTCTGGAACTGGGTGTTGTGCTGGCCGTTTGTTCTTTTCCCTTTCTGGGCCTCGAAGAGGGCACTCCTTGCGTGAGTGGCCCAACTTCTCGCATCGGAAGCATGGAGAAGCTTGGCCTGGTGTTACGACTCGGACTCTGGCATCTCCGTGAGGGGTCTTCAGAACTATTTTCTGTGGAATATTTTTCATTTCCTTCGTCTTGATTTCTATTTCCACCTCTCTTACTCTCTTGTAAACTCTAGTGCCCGACAGTCTTTGGTCTTTGAAGGATCTGACGTACCCAATATCGGTCATAATATTATGAAAATAGTCGTCTGAGTAAGAGACTGGAAAGTCATATACGGTGAGGGTTACTACTTTCGAGAATCGTCTGAAGAATCTGTATTCTATCCCCATGTAGGTGTGGCTTTCTTTTTCTAGTAGTATGGTTTTTAACCCCCTCTCTCTCTCTAACTGAATTGAATCCACTGTGCAATCTTTAACATTCCGATAGTAGTCACTTTCTATGGCTTCAGAAGGTTTAGAAGCCATTCAATATGAAAAAAATCGCTTTGTTCACTGCTTATTAGACACACCCGTACACATTGACGGTCTAATTAACTCTCAGTAACTGGATTACATGAGCCAGCCGCAACTCCCAGCTGATAAAATATTATTCATAACACCCCGATAAACAAAATAATAAGTGAATTTTTTACACTGTCAATAATTTAGCGGGGCCGCGCCAAAGGGTCCCAACAAGGATCCGCCACTATACGTGCTATGTTAACGCGTTAAGGGATGAGGTAACGAGACACACGGCGGTTAATGTATAGGTATAACATATGATTCCAATATAACGGGTCTATTATTCAGGGTCTCAGGGTTGCAATATTACACACAATCACAAACGGCAAATCAGGATAAATTAATCAGTGTTCTGACGGGAATAGGGATTAACGTCCATTCAACTCAAACTAGGTTTTTTTCGGAACTAACATATGGTTCAATTTTCTTTCAATAATTTGCTGCGAGTATGGATATTTAGCAGTTGGGTGGAATCCCGGTGCCCGGAGAAAAACTCACGAGGTTAGACAGGCGACCCTACTTGGTTTAATAATCCAGTTAACGCAGGAGTTAGCCAAACCAGAACAAATGTGGTCGTTATCCTGAAACACGCGTATTTGTAGTTATCTCCCCTTTTATTACACGTCATAATATGGTTGACTGATTCAACGAGATCTTGAAACGGAAAAGTGAATTTGTGAAGTCAAATCTCAATACATTGAAAACATTTTCCGCTGGGTTGATGTAAAACATGTGAAATTGGTGGGAAGATGTGTTAAAAAGGAATGGGTTCGATTATATTGAACGGGCTACTAACAGATGCCTATTCACAGGTGCGATCCCACTACTGCCGGACACGGGGACTTTAGCCTGCTGCATTTCTGCCCTGGGCCGGTTCGTCCCTCCTTAGACAACCTGGATACTGCGGGCTCCCCCATTGAATCCATATTGATGCCTGGCTTAGTGCGGACACCTGATCGACATAGCACACCTGAGAGCAGGAATCCCATTCTCAAACCGTCCTCCATTCCAGGCCTCTAAGTAGCTAGATTACAGGAGCTCGCCGCAACTCCCAGCCACTTTAGTTAAGATTAAATACACTAATAAACTTCACTTACATCCTTCGACCGCAAGACAGGGTTGCAGTATTACACAATTACAAACGGCAAATCAGGATAAATTAATCCATTTACGTTGATTGTCTATTTGGTTAGGGACCGCTCTGTCAATGGTGGTTTGTGGTGCATATGTGTGGACTCGATATAACATTTAATTTCGTCATCTAAATCACCCAGACCAACAAAAAACCCTACATATTTGCATATTTCTTAAAAACAGAATTATAAGTGAATTTAATTCACTGTGCAATCTTTAACATTACGATAATAGTCACTTTCCATGGCTTGAGAAGGTTTAGAAGCCATTCAACATGACATAAAATCGCTTTGTTGACACGCCTGTACAGCTTGCCGGCCTAATTAACTCCCAGTAACTGGATTACATGAACCAGCCGCAACTCCCAGTCGATAAAGGGTGGGACGATTTACCCAATACCACCACATACTACCCAATACTACAACATAATGATGCAAAATAGACATATCAAGTAATATGCTCATTTGGCACCATTATGTTGTAGTATTGGGTAGTATGTAGTGATATTGGAGTTGCAGTATTACACAATTACAAACGGCAAATCAGGATAAATTAATCCATTTACGTTGATTGTCTATTGACGAGGATGTATATCAGTGTTCTGACTGGAATAGGGATCAACGTCCATTCGACACGAACTAGACGTTTTCGGGATTAGCATATGGTTTAATTTTATTTCAATAATTTAGGTGTGAGTATGGATATTTAGCAGTTGGATGAAACTCAAGGGCCCGAAGATAACTCACGCGTCCTTTCCACGTGCAAGCTGAGATCGAAACCACGCCACCTAGGTTAATGATAAACCTGAAACTCTCGTATTTTTAGTTATCTCCCTTGTATTACAAACGTGCATAAATTAACATTCCATATGGTCGATTGATTCAACGAGATCTTAAGCCACGAAGTGAATTAGCGAAGTCAAATCTGAATTATACATTGAAAACAATTTGGGCTGGGTTGATGTAAAAATGTGGGATGGGTGGGAAGATGCGTTAAAAAGGAATGGGTTCGATTATATTGAACGGGCTACTAACAGATGCCTATTCACAGGTGCGATCCCACTACTGCCGGACACGGGGACTTTTGCCTGCTGCATTTCTGCCCTGGGCCAGTTCGTCCCTCCTTAGACAACCTGGATACTACGGGATCCCCCATTGAATCCATATTGATGCCTGGCTTAGTGCGGACACCTGATCGACATAGCACACCTGAGAGCAGGAATCCCATTCCCAAACCGTCCTCCATTCCAGGCCTCTAAGTAGCTAGATTACAGGAGCTCGCCGCAACTCCCAGCCACTTTAGTTAAGATTAAGTACACTAATAAACTTCACTTACATATTTCGATGAAACGAAGCTGCTCCGACCGCAAGACTATTATTACGACACAGATGCGAGTCTGTTATGAAACAATTTAAAGATGCATTACGCGACAGAGTAATAATAAAAATATGTTATGACAGTACATCAGCGGCCGTGGTTGTACAATGCATATTAAAACCTGATTCTATCTGCGAACAGATCTTTATTGACCATAGCAGTTTGTGCTCAGTGACGGACGCGCAGGGTATTTGGTTAGGGACCGCTCTGTCTATCGTATGTACTCGAATATAACTTTCAATTCAGGGGCGGATCCAGGAATTTTTGCAGGAGGGGGTTTACCAGGTTCCTGAGACAATGTACCCCCCCCCCTCCTCCCGCCTGGTCTCTATCGTCATTTTGGCGTATATACATAGACATTGAGCTTTTTAAACTGAGAAATTTTCAACACCTCGTTTGACGTCAATTTTTATTATGAATTAATACAATGACATTGTGATTCAATTTCATGGATGCAAAGCATTAATTGTGATATCACATAATGTCTATATCATTATTTCGTGCTTTGAGTGCCCATCCTGTCCCACAACTGACGATAAAGGATAAAGCACACGGCCGAGAAACTTTTCTCATAAAAAGTGTTGATTTACAAAAAAAATTATGTAGCTGAGTAGGGGGATGTTCGACCCCCCACCCCCAAACCCCCCTCTGGATCCGCCCCTGCAATTTCGTCAGCTAAATCACCCAAACTAACAAAAAACTAATATTTACATATTTCTTAAAAACATGGGCCTGTTTCACGAAATTTTAACTAAGATAAAATCCAAATTTTAGTAATTTGATTTGATAATATAAGATTGATTTTAGTCCTTAGCCAATCAAAATTGAAGTATCTACTAAGATTTGGATTGTCGGGAGAGCTAGGGGCGGTGGGTCGGATGACTGAATGGTTAGCACGTGCGCGCTGTATCATAAGGTCTGCCATTGAGTCAACTGGCGTCGTTTCTATGCCCCTGTTGTACGTGACAAGGGGAGCCCAACCGCGTGGGTTTTCTCCAGGTCCTCCGATTTCCTCCCACTGCTAAAGACCCCTACGTGCATACGAATTATTGAAATAAAATTAAACCATATGTTAGTCCCGAAATGACCTAGTTTGTGTCGAGTGGGCGTTAAACTCCATTCTCTCTCTCTCTCTCCCTCTCCAGTAAGAGACTGGAAAGTCATATACGGTGAGGGTTACTACTTTCGAGAATCGTCTGAAGAATCTGTATTCTATCCCCATGTAGGTGTGGCTTTCTTTTTCTAGTAGTATGGTTTTTAAACCCCCCTCTCTCTCTAACTGAATTGAATCCACTGTGCAATCTTTAACATTCCGATAGTAGTCACTTTCTATGGCTTCAGAAGGTTTAGAAGCCATTCAACATGAAAAAAATCGCTTTGTTCACTGCTCATTAGACACACCCGTACACATTGACGCTCTAATTAACTCTCAGTAACTGGATTACATGAGCCAGCCGCAACTCCCAGCTGATAAAATATTATTCATAAAACCCCGATAAACAAAATAATAAGTGAATTTTTTACACTGTCAATAATTTAGCGGGGCCGCGCCAAAGGGTCCCAACAAGGATCCGCCACTATACGTGCTATGTTAACGCGTTAAGGGACGAGGTAACGAGACACTCGGCGGTTAATGTATAGGTATAACATATGATTCCAATATAACGGGTCTATTATTCAGGGTCTCAGGGTTGCAATATTACACACAATTACAAACGGCAAATCAAGATAAATTAATCCATATACGTTGATTGTCTATTGACGAGGATGCATATCAGTGTCCTGACGGGAATAGGGATTAACGTCCATTCGACTCAAACTAGGTTTTTTTCGGAACTAACATATGGTTCAATTTTCTTTCAATAATTTGCTGCGAGTATGGATATTTAGCAGTTGGATGGAACCCCGGTGCCCGGAGAAAAACTCACGAGGTTAGACAGGCGACCCTACTCCTGCGATCGAAACCACGCCACTTGGTTTAATAATCCAGTTAACGCAGGAGTTAACGCCAATCCAGAACAAATGTGATCGTTATCCTGAAACACGCGTATTTGTAGTTATCTCCCCTTTTATTACACGTCATAATATGGTTTACTGATTCAACGAGTCAAATCTCAATACATTGAAAACATTTTCCGCTGGGTTGATGTAAAACATGTGAAATTGGTGAGAAGATGTGTTAAAAAGGAATGGGTTCGATTATATTGGACGGGCTACCAACAGATGCCTATTCACAGGTGCGATCCCACTACTGCCGGACACGGGGACTTTTGCCTGCTGCATTTCTGCCCTGGGCCGGTTCGTCCCTCCTTAGACAACCTGGATACTACGGGCTCCCCCATTGAATCCATATTGATGCCTGGCTTAGTGCGGACACCTGATAGACATAGCACACCTGAGAGCAGGAATCCCATTCTCAAACCGTCCTCCATTCCAGGCCTCTAAGTAGCTAGATTACAGGAGCTCGCCGCAACTCCCAGCCGGTAAATAATATTTATAACCATAGGCGTAGGAGCTCAAAGTAATTCGGGGGGGGGGGGGGGCATAAGAGAAAATTGCCCGAAATCAATATAATATAATCAATATAGTATATATATCGAAATCAATATGATCAATATATAGTATATTGTATTGATTATATATAACGGGCAAATCCACCCTGGCAACTGACTGTTTCCTAGCAGTTTTCCATTTGGCTCGTTTCCTCTGCCGTTTTCCGGGCAATATCTATTTTCTGTCAATATTGTTGTTTCGGGCATACCTATCATAAGAGAGCTTCGGGCATATTTTCGGTTATGCAGTGGACAAGAAAAAGACGAGAAAATACTTTTCGGGCAGTGTGGATCTCATAGAAATAAGTTAGTTATATTTTTTCTCTAAACGTTAATAGAAAAAAAAAGGTCGTCGAATTTTTCATTGATTTACGTTGATTGTCTATTGACGACTACGTATATCAGTGTTTTGACTGGAATAGGGATCAACGTCCATTCGACACGAATTCGACGTTTTCGGGACTAGCATATGGTTTAATTTTATTTCAATAATTTAGGTGTGAGTATGGATATTTAGCAGTTGGATGAAACTCGAGGGCCCAGAGATAACCCACGAGTCCTTTCCACGTGCAAGCTGAGATCGAAACCACGCCACTTGGGTTAATGATAGACCTTATAATCCATTTAAAGCAGGGGTTCGCCATTCCAGACCAAATGTGATTTGAAACCGGAAAAACTCGTATTTGTAGTTATCTCCCTTTTATTACAAATCGGCATAAATTAACACGTCATAATATTATGGTTGACTGATTCAACGAGATCTTGAAAAGTAGAAGTGAATTCGTGATGTCAAATCTGAATATATTGAAAACAATTTTCTCCGGGTTGATGTAAAAATGTGAAATGGCTGGGAAGATGTTTTAAAAAGGAATGGGTTCGACTATATTGAACGGGCTACTAACAGATGCCTATTCACAGGTGCGATCCCACTACTGCCGGACACGGGGACTTTTGCCTGCTGCATTTCTGCCCTGGGCCGGTTCGTCCCTCCTTAGACAACCTGGATACTACGGGCTCCCCCATTGAATCCATATTGATGCCTGGCTTAGTGCGGACACCTGATCGACATAGCACACCTGAGAGCAGGAATCCCATTCTCAAACCGTCCTCCATTCCAGGCCTCTAAGTAGCTAGATTACAGGAGCTCGCCGCAACTCCCAGCCGGTAAATCTTTTTTATAACACCCCAATAAACAGAATGATAAGTGAATTTTTTACACTGTCAATAATTAGCGGGAAGACAAATCGATAATCTAAGGCTCGGCTACTGTACATCTATGTATTTAAAGGCAGCAGCTGTCCTTAAACATACATTATGCAATACATACATTCCATTCATAATTAAATCAAAAAATGGATAAACGAGACTATGTTTTTTATCCTACCGACTTTAGTAATGATGATCGAGGCTAGCCCCAATATTCAATCGTTAAAATCTCGGTTCATAGTGGATCAATTTGACTGGAATTTTCAGCAAATTCCTTTTACATTATCTTGTTTTTAACTATTATAGTGAAAATTGCCAGCTCTTTAACTAATCTCCCATAATGTATCTCTAACTTGTTTCGTTTTATCTGTAGGTGTAACCGCGACTGGTCATACAAGTCATTAAATTGAAATTTACGTTTACATAAAACACACGGGGTTTTAACTTCAAAGCTTGCAGTTCTTAACGTGCGATGCACGGAACTGTCGGTATCTTAGTAGAAACATGAACCCTGATTGGTTAACAAATATCTGACCTAACAGGTCAAAAGCCACTAGTATAACCCCTGATTCGACCTCCCACTACAACTGGTCAGATCTTCATGTAGTATCGGCCTTCGAAATTATAAAAAAAAACACGAAACGAAATATAGATGTGTATTTTAATCAGATTGTGGGACGTGTAACTGAATACAAACATTATTCCCATGCATGTGTGTCATGGTTCATTGACCTTTTTTTGTTTCATCTCAACTCATTTCTTGCCTGCTGTTAAATAATAAAACATTGTAAAAATATATTGTTTAGATTTATCATAAAGAAATGGCAATTCTTAAATTAATTTCATAGCCGTCGAGATCTTGTTTTAGGGGGTTACCTCCCTTAGATTTTGTTTATAGTAATGTAAAAGACCGGATAATCTAGCCAATAACCTAGTTATTCTCAGATGCTGACAGTGACAACCAATCCAGACTAATATTCGCAGACGAGCCACGTATGAAAATGCAAATTAACATTCTCGGTCCACACCGGGATCCAACACGTGACATTTAGGTAAGCGAGTCATGGCCCCTCCTTCTTCACCAGGTGTACCCAGGCAGTCACCCATCACTAACCAGGCAGAGAGAAAAGGGTAAGGCTCTGTCCAGTGCCTTGCCTTTTTGATAATATGGTTCATTGGTTGGAAGAAGTTACTCATCCGAAGGCTGATGTTTTTGCAGATAAATCATAACAAATGTGCAATATATAGTAGCTTTAAATATTAAGTTAGGGTTTGTGAACAATACAATGACGAAATCTGTCGACTTTGAGCAATTCCAAGATTTCTGAAAAGAAAAGAAACAATATAAATTATACAAATTATTTTTTTCGCGTTGTCCGGCCTCCAACATTACCATGGTAACCATTTCAGATCTGGCAGAACATAAAATTGAACTAAATTATATCGAGGAAATAATATTTAATAGTTACGACCGTTTTCCATTGACGTGTTTTCGGGTTAATGCAAATGTAATGGAACCGTTTACATGTAATCAGCGGAAACCACTCGAAAATGTGCACATTGAACACAAGCTTTAGCCTGAATCATTAGTATGGAGAGAGAGAAATTGGATTTATTATCCACTTAACACAAACTAGGTCATTTCGGGACTAACCAATAGTATAATTTTATTTCAATAATGTGCTTGAGCACAGGGATTTTTAGCAGTGGGAGGAAACCGGGGGACGGGATCTAAACCACACCACTTGACTCAATTACAGACCTTATGATCTATTGCACCAGAACCTGTAATACCCCCCCCCCCCCCCCCCCAAGACACACAGAAAATACCACAACTAAAATATATATATTTACCTGACTATTTTCCCACATTTAATACCAGACAACATGGCGTCTTTATCTTTAGTACATATACATCCATCATAGGCTTCCATTAAACTATAAAATATTATACAATATACACTGTAATTCAGGTATCATCTAATCTTGTGTATCTAGCATTAATTTCTTTAACATTAACTCAATATCAAATCTGTTTACAAAGACTCGGTCCATATCAGGAAAAAATGTCTCTCATAGTCAGTCCTAATTAATGTGATACTTACTATGAGGGGATAGGATAATTATCTGTAACAGTCCTAATTAATGTGATACTTACTATGAGGGGATAGGATAATTATCTGTAACAGTCCTAATTAATGTGATACTTACTGTGAGGGGATAGGATAATTATCTGTAACAGTCCTAATTAATGTGATACTTACTGTGAGGGGATAGGATAATTATCTGTAACAGTCCTAATTAATGTGATACTTACTGTGAGGGGATAGGATAATTATCTGTAACAGTCCTAATTAATGTGATACTTACTGTGAGGGGATAGGATAATTATCCGTAACAGCCTTAATTAATGTGATACTTACTGTGGGGGTGGGGGGGAGAGGCGGGGATACTTATCTATAACAGCTTTAATTAATCTGATACTTACTGTGAGGGGGTATGATAATTATCTGTAACAGTCCTAATTAATCTGATACTTACTGTGAGGGGGTAGGATAATTATCTATAACAGCTTTAGCTTTATCTGCTGACATACCATGTAACTGTATTAACTGTTTACCAAACATTTCTTTTATACTTAAAGCCTGAAACACACAATATGTTAATTAGATAATCATACTTAATACCTGAAACATATTGGCCGAGAAAGTTCATCTGGATTTTCCGACGTGGTTTCCTCTTGTCGGGGGTGGGGGTGGGGGTGGATGTCGTGGAGTCAACTGGCATGGTTTCGAATCCCCGGTTGTATGTGACAAGGAGTAGGGTGGCCTGTTCAACTTCTTGCGTTTTCTCCTTGTCCTCCGGTTTCTTCCCACTGGTAACGACCTCTATGCGCAAGCGAATTGTTGAAATAAAATTAAACCATATGTTAGTCCCGAAATGACATAGTATGTGTCGAGTGGACGTTAAACCCCATTTCTCTCTCCCCGCCTTGTCGGTGGTCCAGGATAGAGGGCCTGATAAGGACAGTTGTCTTAGTCGTTTGGATAAGACGGAAAATTGAGGTCCCGTGTACACCTTGGCGTGCACGTAAAAGATCCCTTGTCAGTTAGAACAAGCCAACAGTGAGGCTGATGTCCCCCGCCGAAATTGCAAAATAAATAGATGACACATATTAATTAATCGCACATTTATTTTTTTCACTAAGTTTCATCACTCTCTATCAGATAGAATCAAGATTATCTTGTCCCAAACCATCGACAAATGAAATCGATTAGCTCTGCTTAGCTTCAGCTCGAAATGTTAATTATTGAACTCAGTCAAGACATTCACCTAATGAACATCTACATATACATCAAGTTTAAACATTCACCTAATAGACACCTATGCCAAGTTTGAACATTCTACCTCAATTAGAAGGAGAGTTATTGTGTTCCAAAGTTTCTACCAATCAAATTGCTTATTACTCTGCTTACCCTCAGCAAAAAATGTTCATTATCGAACTTAGTTAAGGTATTCATATAATAAATCTATACACCAAGTTTCATCAATCTCACTTAATTAGAACTAAAGTTATCGTGTCCCAAAGCATCAACCAATCAAATTGCTTATCTCTGCTTACCCTAAGCGGAAAATGCTCATCTTCGAACTCCATCAAGGCATTGACCTAATCAACACATACACCAAGTTTGAACATTCTAGCTCAATTAGGAAGAGAGTTATCGTGTCCCAAAGTATCAACCAATCAAATTGCTTATCTCTGCTTACCCTAAGCGGAAAATGCTCATCTTCGAACTCCATCAAGGCATTGACCTAATAAACACATACACCAAGTTTGAACATTCTAGCTCAATTAAAAGTTATCGTGTCCCAAAGCATCAACCAATCAAATTGCTTATCTCTGCTTACCCTAAGCGGAAAATGCTCATCTTCGAACTCCATCAAGGCATTGACCTAATCAACACATACACCAAGTTTGAACATTCTAGCCCAATTAGGAAGAGAGTTATCGTGTCCCAAAGCATCAACCAATCAAATTGCTTATCTCTGCTTACCCTAAGCGGAAAATGCTCATCTTCGAACTCCATCAAGGCATTGACCTAATAAACACATACACCAAGTTTGAACATTCTAGCTCAATTAGGAAGAGAGTTATTGTGTCCCAAAAAGTGTGACGGACAGACAGACGGACAGACAGACGGACGAACCCATTTTAATAGTCCCCCGCTTTCTTCGAAAGGCGGGGGACAATTATATATAAGAGTAGGCCATAATGCCGCTGCCCAAGCAAAATTCCCCTCATAGCACACTGTATGGCGTATGCCAGTCTTCATTAGTGCAGTAGGATGTAAAACCCCATTTCAATTCATTTCTTTGTAAATACTGATTGGAAATGAACCATTATAGTCTCGATAATACCATTAGGGATTCCTCAATCCCTTAAACAAGGTTCTGAGATCAATAGTGTTCCGAAATAATCCAAATGACTCACTGACTTTAGAAATGGTCACCTGACATACTTCATAACTTTATGATCTTACCTTGCTTTTAACAGAACCAATATTAAAATTGTGGAACGGCATCAAATACAGTTCATTATCGTTTATATTGTAACTTTTATCTAATTCTTTAACAACATCAGGACTACAGGCATGTAAAGTTTTATTCTGTAAAAAAAACCACCAAACAAAATAAATAGAGCTTGATTTCTAACTTTCAGGGGATGTTGGATGGCATCATAAAGTCTGTCATTGAGTCAACTGGCGTGGTTTCGATTCCCCGGTTGTTGTGTCTAGGAGTAGGGTCGCCTGTCCAACCTCGTGGCTTTTCTTGGGGTCGTCCGCTTTGCTGACACTGCTTAAGACCCCTACGCACAAGTGAATTATTGAAATAAAATGAACCATAGGTTAGTCCCGAAATGACCTAGTTTGTGTTGAGTGGACGTTAAACCCCACCTCTCTCTCTCTCTCTCTTCCGCCCAACTTTCTGATTGCTTTATCTACAGATCAATATCAAGCATTTGTTTACACTGTAATACGGATATCATTTAATCTTGTGTATCTAGCACTAATTTCTTTCACATTCATTCAATGTCAAATCTTTGTTTAAAAATTCATAAAAATCATTTAAAATCACCCAAAATCATCTTATTTTTGTACTTGTGTCCAGTTTAAAGCTGGCTGATTAATTTTGATAATGAGTGTCCAATTTGCAAGTATTTAATTTCTTGACCACTGTTCAAAAATTAATCATTATACATCAATAACCAATAGGGTTGTTTATTTTAAACAGTGATCGAGAAATTAAACGCTTGTAAATTGAACACTCACTGCCAAAATTGAATCTAGAAACCAACAATAACTTACTCTATAATAACTCTGTAAATATCTGGTCATTACGGTTAGATATACCACAGATTCTTTTGTATCTTTCACTCTCTTTACTGTGAACCCATCTATAACCTTCCAATAATATGAACATATATAAATACAGGTCACCGGAAAAGCTTCATAAATTGTTTAAATAATAAATTTATTAAGTCAACATATCCTTTCCATATTAAGTATAACATGATCCCGAATGTCAATGTTACCGGTCACAGGTAAATTTCAACAGTAGCAATTTCCGCCATTCTCCGTGAGAAGTCGTAACTTTAGTCCTTCTGCTTACAGAATAGAGACTAGAATATGAGCAGAAGGACTAAAATGATGCCACAGTCTTGATTTAAGTAAGGGGGGGGGGGGGGAGGCACAGGCGTTGTCTTGTTGATTCGGGCAGATTAGGACCTACTATAGATATAGGTAGTTTTATGATGCAGTTCAAGTGCTAGTGGTTAACAATACAGGATCTTGAAAATTCATTATAACAAGCACCCTTAAAGGAAAAGGGATGAATGAATAGTAAAATATCTTAAAAATATTGATAGCACAAAGTTTAGATGTTGATCAATGAAAATGTTGCATCTTGATGTTTTCTTGACTCAAGTTCTGGGTATGGAATAATTATAATAGTATTACACCAACCTGTGTATTGGTTATAGATTGTTTAATACGATCTTCACCAATACTAAAATTCTGCATAGAGCCATAATTCTCTATTAAAAATATAGCATTCTTTATACCACTTCTCTTTAACCGAAACTGTGAAATAAACACAAAAACAATTCTTTACTCACTTAAACGGATGGACAGATAAATGAGATATAACATCGGGTTGCCCATGTTTCCTTGAGTTACATTGTATTTCTAATGTAACAGATGCTCATAATGTCACAATTGAATGGTTCTTCAGTTAAAGAATCATAGCCTGTGATTTTGACGTGGATTCATTGTTTTAGTCCCATCCCGATGACTTGATACTTTTCCTTCTCATACGGCGGGGTGGGGGAATTTGAATAGTTAGCGCGTGCGCGTTGTATTATAAGATATGTCATTGGGTCAACTGGCGAGATTTCGACCCCCTGTCACAAGGAGTGGGGCCACCTGTCCAACCTCGTGGGTTTTCTCTGGGTCCTTCGGTTTCCATTGTACATCCTTCTGAAAGTTTTAGGTACATTGTACACCTTTCCGGAATTTTTATTTTTTATTTTAACTTACGTATCGTCTTGAAGGTCACGTCAGTAAAATTCACGAATAAATTACTGTCTTCGTTTATTGTATGGATAATGCGAAATATTCGTTATAATAGCACTTCATCAGTTGATCGAAATTAGGATTTTTTTTATCAGAAAATATTGTTGCCAAAATTAGCTGATACGGCATCATGGTATTTCTTCATATTTGACACAGAATTTTGTTTTTGTCTATCACGTAACAAATTTTTATTATTTCGTAGATGATTGACAAATGGCACAATGACCACGTGACAACCATAATTAAAATTGCTTTACAAAATGCAATTCCGTACCAATATGATACAGCTTTCAATAATAACAATATTCAAAATTAAACCTCTGTCAGCATGTGTATAAAATGAATAATCATAATGGTGAACGATATTTAAAACTAAATTTAACATCGATTGGTATTGACCTTATTCCAACCGAATGCATGTCACTGTCATAGGGATTCGGTAATGGAGATTCTGTCGAAAAATGTATATTATTAATGACTGTTTCTCGGTGTATTCGGTGATCTATAAGTGGGTGATATTCAATGAAGATTTAAATTTAGCTAACAACTGGTCACTGAAACCATTAAATGTATGATCCATTTGTTATATACCTGGAATTCGTACGGGTCGCGCGTAGATTCACAATGCCGAGAACGTCTTCAAACGCCACGTGGCTTATTTTCACAAAACGCAACTTAATGGGCCATTTATGAATAATCCGAATGCTCGTCTTTTTTGGCTTTTTTTTTTTTTACCGGATTATCAAAATTACCATTAAACGTGCTAATTACTCGGATTATGAACCACATGGCATGACTGTTATTGTTGTCGAAAAGTAAGTTGATTGACTTCTTAATCAACAAGTAATAATTAACGCGTTGTAATTTAGCCAAAAATAGATTGATTTGTAAAAACGGTGAATATTGACCCCAAAAAAGCAGCTAGTTGGTAACTATCCCTTGAACGATGTGCGCGAGCGACTATCTACTCACACAAAAATAAGTCTGCGTGACGCGTCTCGTGGCAAGCCCAGAATGAAATGTAATTAGTCAATGACGAATGTGCTAAAACTCATCTATTTACCATTGCATTTTAGCTAGAGTGGATCCAGATATGTGTGTATATAGTGACAATAGAGTACATAGTACGCGCCTAGAGCATGCATTTGTGGATGGATTGGCGCTTTAAAAATATACATTATTATTATTATTAATAACAATGAGCTACATCAGGGAAAAGGTACTTCAGATGCGATTAGCGATATAATCTCAATATTCAAATAACCAATCTGATTAAAACACAGATCCTGTTTCGTTTCGTTTTTTATAGTTCAAAATTTCGTTACACTTGTCTTTAATACACTCGGATCTGGAAGACTTGTGAGGGAGGGATTAGCCAATGAAATTGTCTGTTACGGCGATCATTTGGCGTTTGATACACGGAACTGTGGGTAATCAACTAGAAAGATAAATGCTGATGGGATAATCAAATATCTGACGTTATGGGCCAAAAGCCGCTCGTATGACCTCTGACGCGACCTCCCATAACAACTGGTCAGATCTTCGTGTAGTGTAAAGTATATAAAAAAAAACGAAACGAAATATAGATCTGTATTTTAATCCGATTGGCAAATAACCCATCGCTACGCAATACTACCCAGAATTATCAAATGATAATCCATTGTCATCAAATTTCTATATACCACTAATACCAGTATAATAACTGCCAGCGCCGGATTAACCATGGTGGGGGCCAAGGGGCCTTGAGTATGTGGGGCCCCAACCTAACACAAGTGATCAGAACTTAGGCAATATTATTCTAATTTAAAGTCGGTCGGTAATAAAGGGAAGCAGTATCAGCGAATATTCACTGCTGATCAGTGTGAATGGGAAGACCTCGATACGGAGACGATTTTTGCCGAACGTCGAACACTGTCAGAACCACACGATAATACGAGATTCAATCAAGAAATCAGACCAATTTCCCTACTGACGGTGGACGTACAAGCCTAATCAAACACCTAAGTTACCAATCTCCCATACAGAGTTACCTTCCTTTGCAGTCCACACTGATGAATACTGGCTAGCGAGACTTGTGTAGAGAATACTAAGTTACGGCAAATTTATAATACATGATAAAAACGAACCGCCCCCAACACTCGTAAAAAAGGATCATAACGTTAACAATCCCTACAAAAATCCACATCCTAGCCTGTGTCGTAATAATAGTTTTGCTTGGGATCTTCGTTTCATCGAAATATGTAAGTGAAGTTTATTAGTCTATTTAATCCAAAGTTAAGTGGCTGGGAGTTGCGGCGAGCTCCTGTAATCTAGCTACTTAGAGGCCTGGAATGGAGGACAGTTTGAGAATGGGATTCCTGCTCTCAGGTGTGCTATGTCGATCAGGTGTCCGCACTAAGCCAAGCATCAATATGGATTCAATGGGGGAGCCCGTAGTATCCAGGTTGTCTAAGGAGGGACGAACCGGCCCAGGGCAGAAATGCAGCAGGCAAAAGTCCCCGTGTCCGGCAGTAGTGGGATCGCACCTGTGAATAGGCATCTGTTAGTAGCCCGTTCAATATAATCGAACCCATTCCTTTTTAACACATCTTCCCAACCATTTTACATTTTTACATCAACCCAGAGCAAAATATTTTCAATACATCGATATATGGCTTCACCAATTCAATTCTATGTTCCAAGATCTCGTTGAGTCAGTCAACCATATTATGACGATGACGTGTTAATTTATGTTCTTTTGTAATAGAAGGGAGATAACTACAAATACGCATGTTTCAGGGTTCAGACCACATTTAATCTGGAATAGCTAACTCCTACGTTAACTGGACTATATAACCTCGTATAACCTCGTGAGTTTTCCTCGGGCACTCGGGTTTCACCCGACTGCTAAATATCCATACTCGCAACAAATTATTGAAAGAAAATTGAACCATATGTTAGTCCCAAAAAAAACCCAGTTCTTGTCGAATGGACGTCAATCCCTATGGCTGTCAATAGACAACGTATATGGATTAATCTATCCCGATTTGCCGTTAAAATGTAATATTGCAACCCTGAGACCCTGAATAATAGATCCGTTATATTGGAATCATATACATTGTACATCATAACTCACTCTCACTCACTCACACTCTCTCTCTCACTCTCTCTCACACTCACTCACTCTCACTCACTCTCTCACTCTCTCTCTCACTCACTCTCTCTCTCACTCTCTCTCTCTCTCTCACTCTCTCTCTCACTCACTCACTCACTCACTCTCTCTCTCTCACACTCTCTCTCTCTCTCTCTCACTCTCTCTCTCTCTCTCTCTCTCTCTCTCTCTCTCTCTCTCTCTCTCTCACTCACTCACTCACTCACTCACTCACTCACTCACTCACTCACTCACTCACTCACTCACTCACTCACTCACTCACTCACTCACTCACTCACTCACTCACTCACTCTCACTCACTCACTCACTCACTCACTCACTCACTCACTCTCTCTCTCTCTCTCTCTCTCTCATACAGCATCAGTATGAACCCCGGACTATCAACCACCATATTAAGCCACCGTAATCACTTGGTGTACCTTTTGATCCTGTAATCTTCCATCCACCATACTACCAACCAAATCATCCATTCGTTTCCTCTCTATAATAAAATCTAATACCAGCTCTTTACTTCTTCCATCATCTCCTGGTGATACATAACAAAAAAAAACAATCTCAAAACACTGATTATTATACAGCTTACAGATATTATACAGCGATTAGGATGGTCCCTATTTTGCAAAATTTTGAAAAGTTGAGGGGATACCCTCAATTTATGTTGGAATCGACGAGAAAATAAATAAATAAAAGAACACAAAATTTTTAGAGGGTGCTATCGTCTATCAAAGTTCAAACAAAATGTGACTTTTTCGTATTTTTTATTTTTATGGAAATAAATGTTGTTTTCTGGTTAATTAGAATGTGAACATTACCTAAGTTGTGTGATTTTTTTTCCCTTGCAACCCACAATAAATCTCCGACATGTAATTCACGAAGATCGCACTGCACATTGTTCTTGATTAAATCGGGCAGAAGGATCTTCGAGCTTGACTTAGTACTGTCAAAAATAATACAGTTTTATCAGAAAATTTGCTAGAAGGCTCTTAGAAATGGATTTAGTAGTAAAAATAACAAAAATCAACAGTAAATTAGACAAAATAACAAGATAATTTGATCAACCTATTCCACAAAGAGAGGGAAAGACAGAGAGAGAGAGAGTTTAATGTCCATTCCACACAAACTAGGTCATTTCGGGACTAACAAATGGTTCAATTTTATTTCAGTAAATTTCAATAATTCACTTGCGCATAGGGGTCTCTAGCAGTGGGAGGAAACCAGAGGACCCGAAGAAAACTCCTTGTCACGTTGAAGCGGTGAATCAAAACCACGCCACTTGACTCAATGAAAGACCTTGTAATCCAACGTTAAGCATTCACCCCTCCATGTGATATAGATGCCAACACCAACCTTCCATAGAATTCATGGTCAACATATTCCAACATATTTATTTCAATAATTCACTTGCGCATAGGAGTCTCTGTGGGAGGAAACTTGAGGATACAGAGAAAACCCACGAGGTTCAACAGGCGACTCTACTCCTTGTCACACTCAAGTGGTGAATCAAAACCACGCCACTTCAATCAATGAGAGACCTTCTGATCCATTCACCACCTGTGTTATAATAGATGTCAACACCAACCTTCCATAGAACTCTCTATTATCAATACATAACACAACTTCAAACTCTCCTGGTCGTAACACAAACTCTGGTACAGGTAGACTGGATACGGTGGAGGTCACACTTGAAGCCACGGACGACTGAGAATTCGATGAGCTATCTATTTCTATATAAGGTATTCTTGTATTAGAATCAGTTCTGACATTTTCAGGAACTCCTGTTTTGTCTGGAACTGTTGTATTTTTCTTTAAAACAGGGTCCGAACTAGAACTAATTTTAAGAGAATTGACAGAATTAGTAACACTTGATGAAACTGTTTTTGATTTCGATGTTTTTTTAGGGTTGGAAGCTCTAGAGTCTGCCTTCTGTTTATTTGATGAGACAGTTGAAGATGCCGATTCTGTAAAAACACAAACAAGTTATATTAAATCACAAAATTAGTTTGTATACCCAAAATCAAAATGGATTCAAACTTAAGAACTTTTACATCAAATGGCTATACAATAAGATTTAGTCCTGAAGGGTCCCCAACTTCTTTATTTATACCTAAAACCAAGTTAAATTTGTATCAATGGAAACACAAGGATTGTTAAATGTGAAAAATGTCTAATTAGAAAACATGATGGGATGCAATTTCTCAATATTTTAGCAAAATGGTGTTACAATTAAATTGTTTTCATGAGTCACATGAATAGCATTCACGCTGTAAAGAGCTAGTGTTTGGTCATACAACACGGGGGGCCATTCACATATCTCCTCGGCCAGTCAAAGAACAGTAGTTTTGGGTGGATAAGGTCTGTTTATAGATATGGGGGTATTAATATATCACTTCTTCAAGGAGGCCTTGGCCGAGAAAGTCCATCTCGATTTCCCGGCGTGGTCTCCTCCTTGTCACTCATGCAGGACGAATGGCCTGACAAGGACAGCTGTCTAGTCGTTCGGATGGGACGAAAAACTGATGTCGCGTGTACACATTGGCGCGCATGTAAAGATCCCTTGACCATTGGAATTTGATATAAAAGTAGGCTGTAGTGTTGCTGTCCGGGCAAAATTTCCCTCATAGCACACTGTATGGCGTATGCCCGTCTTCATTAGCACAGTTCGGAGCAGAACAGTAGGATGTTAAACCCCATGTCATTTCATTTCTTCAAGGAGAGTGAGAGAGAGAGAGAGAGAGAGAGAGTTTAACATCCATCACACAAACTAGGTCAATTTGGGACTAACATTTAGTTCAATTCTATTTCAATAATTCGCTTGAGTGTATGGGTCTTTAGCAGTGGGAGGAAACCAGAGGACCCAAAGAAAACCCACGAGGTTGGACAGGCGACCCTACTCTTTGCCACGTACAACCAGGGAATCATATTGAGTCAGCTACTTTAAGATGAGTGATGTTATACATGTTATACATACCACTTGCTGGTTTTATTTTTATAACATCAAGAGGACAGGCTGTTTCATCAGCATCACTATCAGCAATATAAGCATAGACAGCATCTCCTAATGGTCTAAAATATACATTAATTAACACTGTAACATGGGTATCATTTAATCTTGTGTTTTTAGCACTAATTTCTTTCACATTCGTTTAATATCAAATCGTTCTTTAAAAATTCGTAAAAAAAAATTACCAAAAATCATCTAATTTGTTCTTGTGTCCAGTTTAAATTGACCATTCAATTTTGATAATCAGTGTCTAATTTACAAGTGTTTAATTTCCTGGTTGTTGCTGTTCTTGTGGGTGAAAAAATCCTAAGCCTTTTGCCACTTTAAGTACAATCGACATGGTACTTGGCAGGCTTATCCCTTGGACAACTACGCATTGAATGAGAGCCTTCAATTATCTATACTATGTCACAATTTCAAAATGGCTGCAATGACATCATATTCCGTATCTGGTCCAAACAGTATGGTCATAATATTTAAATCAACAACATAACTAACTACTTTATGGAATCAACGACAAATCTAACCTTGGGCACCCCAACCATTTTTATTTTTGTTTTACAATGTTCTACCCCTGAGTGTTCCAACTTTGGATTTATATTTAGCCTTTTAACCCTCTCACAGGTGTTACCTCAACACCCTTGTCTATATACTATCCCTTTATTGTTATGACAAGTAACAATGTTACAAACCAACCAAAGGCATCCTAGTTAGCAAAATTATGGACACTATAGCACTTCACTCTAAACGATCAGTTGTCAAACCTCTGTACAACCCCGGTAAGCAAGCTACGGGCCCCAGTAACAAATTCGCAAACCCCGCCAAGAGACCAACCCCGGTAACCCCACCAATTATTAACCATGGAAACACCACCGGAATAGTATAATTGAGACCACCCGTCACATGAGTCCAATCAGTCTGAAGAGTTCAATAAAAACGAAACTAGTCACTGACACCCAGGACACCAGGTCTTCATAGCCCTTCTTATCTCTTATATTACAACAACATACCTGGTTAAATCTAATGAATATTTTTTACCAGACATAATTAATTTGGTATAATCAACTTTAATCAGAAAACCCAGTCCAAAATTATCTGAAATGAGAAAAAAAACCAAAACAATCAATATGGTAACAATTGACTAATGATAATCTTAAGCTGTCATCAATTTATATAAATATTTGATGCTAGGTGGGCTCTTAGTTTCGATAGGGTTTATACTTATTACTAGTACTCCAATCAGATTAAAATACATATATATATATATTTCGTTTCGTTATTTTTATACTTTCGATGGCCTACACTACACAAAGATCTGACCAGCTGTAGTGGAAGGTCGCATCAGGCGTCATACGAGCAGCTTTTGATCTTATGACGTCAGACAATGATTAATCAATCAGCGTTGACGTTTCTAGTGGTTAACCCAAAGTTCCACGCACCTCACGCCAAAAACTTGCCGTAATAGACTGTTTCATTGGCTAATCCAGAACATGGGTTATATAACAACTCTTCCAGATCCTAGTGTAATAAAGACAAGTAAAACGAAATTTTGAACTATAACTAGATTGAATAGTACTCACACAAATATTCAAATTCAAAATGTTTTGACTATTTTAAATGATTTCATTTTAACCATTCATTTTTTCTTTGTCTCCTATGAAATTAACTAATAATAATAATTTGAAATCAACTAATCCAAAAAAAGTAAAATATGGAAAATGATGGACTATCTCCAGGTTCACCTGTTTCTTTCCACTACTTACACCAGGGACCGGGTATCATTCGGATTTGATGAAAAAAGGAAAGAAACTGAGCTTACCATCTATAATCTAATACACATATTCAGTTAATAGATTGACATGCAGAAAGTATTAAATACCATCAAGATTCATCAAATAACGCCCAGTTTGTGCTACCGTTTAGTTTAAGAAACACCATTTAGTTTTGACATCGGTCATCTAGTTTATGACCATTTAGTTTAGTTTTGATATTGGTCATCCAGTTTATGACCATTTAGTTTCATAAACTAGACAACCGATGTCAAACTAAACGGTAGCACAAACTGGGCGTTATTTGATGAATCTTGATGGTATTTAACACTTTCTGCATGGCAATCTATTAACTGAATATGTGTATTAGATTATAGATGGTAAGCTCAGTTTCTTTCCTTTTTTCATCAAATCTGAATGATACCCGGTCCCTAGTGTTAAAACCCCTACGCATAACCAAATTAATAAAAGAAAATTGAACCAGATATTTGTCCCGAAAAGATCCAGTTTGTGTTAAGCAAACGTTAAACTCTCGCTTTCTTTCTCTTGTTTAAGATGAGATAGCTAACCATCAATATTAACTGCTGCTTTATCTTTACGTAATACTTGTTGATCATCCTCTGTTATATACCAATATCTCAACCTGTAATATAATTACAATATCTCTACCAGTAATATAATTACAATATCTCTACCAGTAATATAATTACAATATCTCAACCTGTAATATAATTACAATATCTCCACCTGTAATATATTTACAATATCTCAACCTGTAATATAATAACAATATCTCAACCTGTAATATAATTACAATATCTCAACCTCTAATATAATAACAACCTGTAATATATAGAGGATATTTGTCTTTTTAGAGTGAATAACATATTTTATTTCATCGAGAAGCAAGAAAACTTATATTTTCACGAATGCGTAGCATGAGTGAAAATATAAACGTTTTCTTGCTTCGAGATGAAATAAAATGTGTTATTCACGACAAAACGACAAATGTTCTATTTATTTTATGATTTTACAATCATTTTAGGTAAAAACAACATGGACTACTGCTAGCCAGTGGAATAACACTTTTATTTCACTGATAAAACGCAGTATTCCACTACTGATCATAAAATATAATAACAATATCTCAACCTGTAATATAATTACAATGTCATAAATAATGAATGAAGACAGCACCGACTGGGATAATGAAGATGGGTATCATATGCCATACATTGTGCCAGCACCAACTGGGATAATGTAGATGGGTATATGCCATACATTGTGCCAGCACCGAGTAATGAAGATGGGTATAAATATGCCATAAAGTTTCCCACAGAGAAGAGATCTCTTACATAAACTATCAATTTCTATGCCAAACCCAACAACTAGACAATTTCCTTGCCAGATTATATCAATCATAAATTTCAGAGTTAATCTCTTCCACAAAAATTTAAAACTTTGAGGGTTTGTTTGCTAGAGCATATCACATTGTACTCTAACAGTATCCAAAGTTTGGGGAAAATTACTTAGTGATTAATATTCAAAGTTATAAAATTTTTTTTTTAAAGACATTTACTACAGAGTCGTCACATAACCAGAGAAAGAGAAAGAGAGTGAGAGAGGGCAGAATACATAACACTGAAAGACTCCATTAACTGAAGGGTAGAAAGCAGTGATGGGATTTCAAAATTTTTCTTGGTGGGACATTTTACGGAAAATAAAGGGGCATAACTCTTATCATTATTTAAGCAGACGGATACTAGAAAGACAACAGAGTTTCTGATAATTTTTGTTGATCTTGAAATAATTTTTTGTTTCTCATGCAGTCGTTTTTACCTGTTATCATTTTCTGAAGGAGGAGACACATCAGTTATTCTACTTTCACTTTCTACATCCATCCAATCATTTGATTGGTGTAAAGATGGTAATAAAGGGGCATAACTCTTATCATTATTTAAGCAGACGGATACTAGAAAGACAACAGAGTTTCTGATAATTTTTGTTGATCTTGAAATAATTTTTTGTTTCTCATGCAGTCGTTTTTACCTGTTATCATTTTCTGAAGGAGGAGACACATCAGTTATTCTACTTTCACTTTCTACATCCATCCAATCATTTGATTGGTGTAGAGATGGTAATAAAGGGGCATAACTCTTATCATTATTTAAGCAGACGGATACTAGAAAGACAACAGAGTTTCTGATAATTTTTGTTGATCTTGAAATAATTTTTTGTTTCTCATGCAGTCGTTTTTACCTGTTATCATTTTCTGAAGGAGGAGACACATCAGTTATTCTACTTTCACTTTCTACATCCATCCAATCATTTGATTGGTGTAGAGATGGTAAAATAGGTGTGGTATCTGAATTTGATTGGTCTAGAGACGGTAAAGTAGGTGTGTCATCTGTGTGCAAGTGATCTGATTGGTTGCTAAAAGTAGACTTCCTGTCAACATGCTGTAATCTATGTGCCAAGTTACACCCTGCTTCAGTTAGACTAAACCTAGAAAAATTAAAAAGATAGGGTTGACAAAAAAATAATTTGAGATATTGTAATACAAATTTTCTGCAATATCAATTGGCATAGCAACATTTTAAATATATTAATAGCCATTCTGATAATAAAACATTGTACACCAACCCAAACCAAGATGATGGCCATTCCGTTTAATGTGTGGAGGGTTGGACAGCCAAATGGTTAGCGTGTGCGCGCTGTATCATAAGATCTGTCATGGAATTTACTGGCGTGATTTCGATTCCCCGAATGTACACAACAGGGAGTAAGGTTGCCTGTCCAAACCTCGTGGGTTTTCTCCAGGTCCTCTGGTTTCCTACCACCCCTAAACTCAAGTGAATTATTGAAATAAAACTGAACCATATGTTAGTTCCAAAATGACCTAGTTTGTGTCCAGTGGATGCTAAATGAAATGAAATGAAATGAAATGGGGTTTCACGTCCTACTGTTCTGCTCCTAAACTGGGCTAATGAAGATGGCCAGTAGATGCTAAATCCCCTCTCTCTCTCCCAAAATGACCTAGTTTCCTCTCATTGCTAAATACCACTACGTACTAGCCAATTATTGAAATAAAATTCAACCATGTTACTCCCAAAAATGACCTGGTTTGTGTCGAGTGGATGTTAAATCCTCTCTCTCTCTCTCTCTCTGAATATCAACGATCTCTCTCTCTTTCGATGCCAAGCTTGTACGTGACAAGAAGTAAGTGTTGTCTGTCCAACTTCATGGGTTTCCCCTGGATCATTCCACTGAGAAAAATAAAATTGAAAAATATATTAGTCCCAAAATGACAAGACTTACTGTGCTGGACTTCTTTCTTTGTAAACTAAGTTTTTCTTTATAAGTGTTGACATGGATGACCAGCCTGTATATCTCTGGGCATTAGCAGGATCAGGCTGAAAAATAGAACACTTACTAAGTATACCCTGAAAATCTCAAACATCAAGGCTAAGTGCATTGCTAAAAACATCAAGACTAGAGAAGTAGGAGGTAAAGGTTTAGCTAGAAGACTTGATAAAAATGTTGGCCTATTTGGGGAACTTTTTTGGATCAGTGATTTGCCATGACACTTTGATATTTTGAAACATAGTGAAGGGTGCTATGAGGAATATTTTCATCTACTCTTTGTCGAACTATCAAAGGTTATTTTATAAAATGAAACGAAATGGGGTTTAATATGGTACAGTGTGCTTTGAGGGAAATTTTGCCCGGACAGTGGCATTAGGGCCTACTCATACATGTATTCCGAATTTCAATTGTCATGACATTAGGAAATCACGCTGGAAAATCTTGGTGTAGGGACCTCCAGGTTAGCGAGCCAACGTCCTACTCACTGAGCCACCCTAGCCCCCTGTTTTCTTTTTTTTATGTGCACGCCAACAACGGGGAGAGCGCTATTTTTGGTCCCATTCATACCACTAGATGACTTTCCATAACAGGCCTTTCTCTACCAACACTTGGATCAATCCAGGGAGCCAGGATTAGGAAATGAAATGAAATGGGGTTTAACATCTTACTGTTCTGCTCCGAACTGGGCTAATGAAGACGGGCATACGCCATACAGTGTGCTATGAGGGAAATTTTGCCCGTTAGAGGCATTATGGCCTACTCTTATATATCGAATTTCAACTGCCAAGGGATCTTTTACATGCATGCCAATGTATACGCGGGACATCGATTTTCCATCCTATCCGAACGACTAGACAGCTTTCCTGGTTGGACCCTCCATCCTGCACCAATGATAAGGGGAAACCACATCAGAAAATCCTGATGAACTTTCTCGGCCAATGCAGGGATCGAACACGCGACCTCCAAGCTAGTGAGCCAGCGTCTTACCCACATAGCCACCCCAATGAGCCACGATGATAATATGTAAGAAAACTCAGCTCAGTGGCACTTGAAATAAGAAAACTATCACATACTTCTGTCAATGATGTATCAGTTAATGGCTGAGCCAATCGAATTAATTCTGTCTTCGTTAAATAACCTTTGCAATTAGCATCCTGTAATTAAAAGCATGTCTATTTTATCAGAAGATTAATAATAATAATAATGGACATTTATAGAGCACCAGCTGCCAACATCTAGCTCTGATGCGCTGTTATCAATGATAGCCGGGACAAAAAAGAAAAAAGGTAATATAATAATGTCAGCTCCCACAGATTAATATTAATACAGATTATAAACTATACCTGTCTATTTGTATACAAGGCCAGTAATATGGCGTAGGGTCCAGTTCGATAACTCGGTATATACTCTGTATTACCAGAAGACTTTCTTCTTTTCTAAAAATAAACATCACTTTATTACAGCAGAAGCAGAGAATTTCACAATAACAGTATGTTTCTTATTTCCTGTTTTTTTCAATCTCAAGTAAATATTACATGACTATAAGTAAGGAAAGGGAAAATTTTGCTATAACAGTAAGGTTTCCATTTCCTTTAATCGACCTAAATCAGTTAGGGCCCATGCTTTTTCTAAAATAAAATGTCCAGAGTTAATTCTAAAATAAAATGTCCCGGTTAATTCTAAAATAAAATGTCCCGGTTAATTCTAAAATAAAATGTCCCAGATTAATTCTAAAAATAAAATTTCCCGAGTTAATTCTAAAAATAAAATGTTCCAGGCTAATTCTCAAAATAAAATTTCCTGAGTTAATTCTAAAAATTAGGTCATTTCGGGACTAACATATCGTTCAACTTTATTTCAATAATTCGCTGGCGTGTAGGGGTCTTTAGCAATGGGAGGAAACCGGAGGAACCGGAGAAAACCCACAAGGATGGACAGGCGATCCTACTCCTTGTCACGTACAACCGAAAAATTGAAACCGTGTCAGTTGACTCAATGACAGACCTTATCACACAACGTGCACACACTAACTATTCGGCCAATCAACCACCCTGGAAAATGAAATGAAATTGGGTTTAACGTCCTACTGTTCTGCTCCAACTGGGCCAATGAAATCCAACATACACCATACAGTGTGCTATGAGGCAAATTTTGCCCAGACAACTGCGATACAGCCTACTCTTTATTTCAAATTCAAACTACCAAGGCATTTGGATTTTTGTCCAATCCGAACAACTATACATTGTTCCTTGACAGGCCCTTGGTCCTTCACCACTGAACAATGCTGTAAATCCTGATGAACTTTTACGACCAACGCAGCGATCGAACACAGGATCTCCAAGTTAGCGAACCGACATCTTACTCACTGAGCCACCGTGGCTCCTATTCTCAGAGAAATCAATAACTGGCTAGTAGAAGCTTAAAGTGAAAAGTCTGGTGTCAGCCCATTTGAAAGGTGAAATCGAGAAATCATTACTTTAGGAGGTCTTGCATTCACCAAGTTATCAACTGTATCTGAATCACTGCTGTCAACACCTGTGATGTGGGATGTTGACGCTGTATTTGTTGACATTATAGAAGATGGAGTAATATGATTGGTTGATGTGACAGTTGAAGATGATAGAGATGTCACGTTTGTTGATGAAGTTGTGGTTGCCGACACTGGAGCTGTTGTACCTAAAATAGTTTTTTATCTTATCATATAGGTTTAAGATACCTTCCCATGAACAAACAATGTGATCTGACATGTATTAAATAGATTAGAACAGTTCAGCCATATTTTGATTTAAGCTAAAAATGGACGAGCGGCTTTTGACCCTATGGCATCAGACATTTGATTAACCAATCAGCGTTGATGTTTCTAGTGAGTTATCCACAGTTCTGTGCACCTCAAACCAAAAACTTGCATTACAGACCGTTTAATTGGTTAATCCCTAAAGGAAAAAATTAGCATTTTTGAAAATAGGAATATCCTCAGATGTAAAAATACATTTAAATATTTGATACAAAAAAAAAAAAATTCTGTCCTCACCATAGAGAGCCACATGTTCTGCTAGTTTAGTTTCCAACATTTTACATGTTTTATCACCTGAAAACAAATAAATAAATCTGATAATTATATTATAAACGTGAACAATACTTGACCACCCACAATATTTCTGAAAAATATTATAGAGGTATAACTATTCTGTACAAAGAGAACTAATTACTTTGTTCAAAATGAAATTGGGTTTAACGTCCTACTGTTCTGCTCCTAAACTGGACTAATGAAGACGTGCATACGCCATACAGTGTGCTATGAGGGAAATTTTGCCCGGGCAGTGGCGCTACGGCCTACTCTTATATCGAATTCCAACGGTTAAGGTTTCTTTTACGTGCACGCCAATATCGATGGCTTAGAGCACAACTGTACTATGTTCATTTTTGGTGAAAATAAGATTTTTAGACATTAAAAATCCTTATTCCAGGGTGCTTGTTGTGTAAAAAGATACAAGTCCCCTGACAATTTAAAGCTGTCGAAAAGGCAAAATAACCATAAGTGTTATGTACTACCCACATATTTCTTTAGAGCACACAACACGGGACCAAATTTTGTTCAACATTACAAAGCTTAAATATTTGGACATACGTGTATGAGGAGAAACTGAAAACTTTTTGTTACTAGGTGTTTTTCCTGAAGAAATGAGAAGCCAAATATCAAATCACTTACCAAAGTTTTTCAACATTTTGCATTCTTTTCCGTTCGCTAGAGGTAATGGGAATTTCTTCAACGTAGCTAGGGCCTAAAAAAAATATGATATATTAGAACAAATGCACCCTGTATTCTATTTTGATTGTCCTTCAAATTGACCATGGCATTATCCAAGCTAAAGTGTACTTGAATTGATTAGTTAACATTTATTGAAACATACATTATGCAAGAGCTAATTCTGCCAATTGCAGGTCTTTCTTTAGGCCTGAAATGTTATCTAAATTATTAATTAGACATTAATTAACTTATCCAGACTATAATCAACTCTCAATAGCATCAGATTTCTCCAATATTAAATCTGCCTAGGTCTTTCTTTAAGCCTGAAATGTTATCTATATAATTAATAAGACATTAATTAACTTATCTAGACCATAATCAACTCTCGATGTCATCGCTAGCCTGCGATATTTACTGGATTGGAACCCGGTCTACTGCTTCTGATTAAATCAAAAAATGGATAATTGAGACTATATTTTTTATCGTACCGACTTTAGTAATGATGATCGAGGCTAGGCCCAAAATTCAATCGCTAAATACTTGGTTCAGGGTGGATCAATTTGACTGAAATTTTCAGCAAATTGCCTTTACATTATCTATTTTTTAACTATTATAGTGAGAACTGCCAGCTCTTTATCTAATCTTCCATAATGTATCTTTATTAAGAAAACAAAACCAAATATTAATGGTTGCTTGAGAATAGAATAGTTTGGATTAAGGATGTAACAGTTCAAAAATTATTGAACCGGTTCACTAGTCGTTAAAAACCCAAACGCAACTGGTTAACCCATAAATTTTTTTTTATCAAAACATTTGTTGCACCAAAATAAATCTTGATAATTATATATTCTTAAATCATTAATATTAGTTTTTAAGTTAACAGTCAGTACAACTTCCATTCATTCTTGATGTTTCATTTCTCCATCTTGCGTGATACTTTGGCAGGTCACCTAGCTAACGTAGCCTTGGATTCAATCGGATTAAAAAGAGGCCCATCAACATGCCAATTTTGAAAGGAACCAAGATCTTTGGGAGATAGACCTATATTTTAAGTTTTGTCAAAACGGATAAAAGTTTTGACCTGTAGAATGTCCACAAACAAATTATGGACGGGTCCACGACGGACAGGGGCAACGACATAATACGTCTCCATGAAAATGTGGGCATATAAAAATAAAAACTGGTAGAGTACCTTTCCAAAATTAAATTGACTTTTCCAACCTTTCAAGGCAGCTTCATCTCTCCATTCAGTCAACCATTGTTCAAATAAAGGGTTTGGGCATTTTAACTTTTTCTTCTTTCGTTTTCCATATAATTCTTCAGGATCAGAATCCATTATCAATCACAATAGTATAGTTCAAGTCAATCTGCCAATTAAAGAAAATAAAAAGTAAAATACATACAATTTAACAGGAACTCAATGATGTTTAGTATAAAGTTTCAAAACTTACATCCATATAAAACTTACATTTTATATAACTTATACCATATAAAACTTACATTTTATATAACTTACACCACATAAAACATACACATATAAAACTTACTTTTTATAAAACTTACATTTTATATAACTTACACCATATAACACTTACATTTCTATAAATTACACCATTATAACACTTACATTTATATAACTTACACCATATACATGTAACACTTCCACCATATAAAACTTATACCTACACCATAAAAAACTTACATACATAAAACTTACACCATATAAAACTTACACATAAAACTTACACCATATAAAACATACACTATATAAAACTTACTTACACCATATAAAACTAACACCTTATAAAACTTACATATATAAAACCATATAAAACATACACCATATAAAACTTACACCATTTAAAACATACACCATATAAATCTTACATATAAAACTAACACCTTATAAAATGTACACATATAAAACTTAAACCATATAAAACTTACACATAAAAAATTTACACATATAAAACTTACACCATATAAAACTTACACATATAAAACATACACCAAATAAAATTAACACCTTATAAAACTTACATATATATATATATTGCTCTTTATCTAAATCTTATATAATGTATCTTTTATTAGCTCACTACCACTACCCCCAACCCTTCACAATTTGGATTTTGGGCCCTGTTGGTTGATCTGACTACTTTTTTCATTCATCTTTTCATTTGTTTTTCTTCTTTTATCCTTTGTATATGGATTATGGGTTAGGGCCCATTAACTTGGGATTGAAAAATAAGCGCTTCGCCTATTTCAGATTTTCCATTTCTGATATCATCTTTGTAAAAAAAAGAACCGCCTAAAAAAGTAAGCAGATCAGCCGAATTTTGTTCAACTCAATATCATACAAAGTCTTACACGTTAAAAACACAAATTATTATTCAAATCAAATCAACATTGATGCTGTAATCTTACCGGGAAAAGGTAGGCTTCTGATATCCAATATTTAGATAAAATAAAAATTTTTTAACATTGGTAAACGAATCGTGTACCATAGTGCATCACTTGTAACAAGTGACCGAGAAAGAACGAGGCTAGGCATATTCCACAACTCATGTCAAACGGTGACGTCATTAGAGCATGCGCAATAGACTGGAATAACCAGACGCTAGAAATAGCGATTTGGTTGAGACTCATGCTGTATGTCGCTGGAGATAACTTATTTGAAATTAGAGTCAAAACAGAAACAATTGAACGTAAATCAGTTTATATACAATCATATTACATATTATTATATGCGTTGCGACCCATTTGAGTCAATTTCTAGGTCCCAAATCTGAGACTTCTATTGATACAGATCTCGTGATTATTTGACTAGGCAGAACAGTAGGACGTTACGCCCAATTTCATTTCATTTATTCATTTGTTTGACTATATAAAATGTCAATTTGGACGTAAAAAAAATAAACAAATGAAATATAAAGATGGCTTGCAGTTGCAGTCCTTAATTTTACTTAAAATTTATGACACTGGCTTCGTTGGACTAGCTCATAAGATTAGGTCCTACATTTGATTCGAAATCACTAAATTTATCACCTTTTAATAATGCATTTCCAAAATAAAATTTTCGGACAGTTTGAAATGTCAACTTTTTCAACAAACAAACTTTCCCGCAAAAACTGAAAGTTGCAACCGGATATTGTTGTTTAGCGGTTTTGTCCAATAAAATCCCCTTATTCGATTAACCCCAGACCTAGTTAACAGGATATCCGGTGTAAATGTTTTCATTGGTTGCAGAAAAGGAATTTATTTACTAATGTAAAAAATGTAGATAAATGTAACATATTTATTGTGATTTACATTTTTATTCAAGAAAATTAAATGCTGTGATCATTGTAGCTCCGAAATTAAAAATGACAGCAAGGTAAATGATAAGTAACCATAGATCTAGCTAGTGGACGTCAGGACTATTCAGAATATTCAGATTGAGATTCTACTCTAGTCAAATATGAAATGAAATGGGGTTTAACGTCCTACTGTTCTGCTCCAAATTGGGCTAATGAAGACGGGCATACGCCATACAATATGCTATGAAGGAAATTTTGCCCGGACAGCGGCACTACAGCCTACTCTTATATTGAATTCCAACTGTCAAGGGATCTTTTACGTGCACGCCAATGACAATGTGTACTACACAGGACTTTGTTTTTTCGTCCCATCCGAACGACTAGACAGCTGTCCTTGTCAGGCGATCCGCCCGGCATCACTGACAAGGGAGAACCAAGCCGGAAAATCTCATTCTTATAGAGAAATCTATCATGTACAATTGGCGCCCGGTCCAAACCATTATTTGGAATAATACTAAGAAAGTAATCCAAGAATTTCTGAATCTTGGATGAATACCAAAGAACCCTGTTGTTCAATCGTCTTCTGCTATACATGTATGTGTATTTGTGATTTGGAATTTGTCTGGGGTTGGCGGTTAAACTGGGGCTGGAAATACACAACCAGTCCACTTCTGGTTTCAGTTCCGGACTGTATCCATGCAATGCTATGTAAACTGTTATATCATTGAAGGGGTCATTGTAGGCTATAATATTACAGACGTACGTACTAACTAGAAGAGTACCCATTGAAGAAAGAAAAAAAACTCCTGTAATGCTACCTCGATATGACTATGGAATTTGCAGGAAATATTTTCATAATCTTAGTAAACTGGTAGTATTATATATTTTTCAGTGAAATGACGTCCAAATGGCTCGATGCTTATCATGATCCAGTTGCCTCCCTTTACACCTTTACTCAGTGTTTGACATTGGCTGATATACAAGCAGATGGTGACTGGAAACTGATCATTGCAGATCTTGGCACAGGCAGTTACGACATGAAACTTAAAGTTTATAAAAGTAAGTGCTTCGGAAATACTTTGTATGCTACTCACAACTGAATTTTAGAGAAAAAGGAATTGTGGTACAATGTCCCACTTTTCTGCAGCAACTAAATTAATGAAGACAGTTTACTTTGATGGAAATTTTGTCCTACATCAATGAAAAGGGAAACGATGCTGGTAAATACCAGGTAACTCTATTAGGGAACACACGGTTTCATGGTTCTCTCAAAGACACAAGCCACATCATTCGTATATTTCTCAATAGTCGATTCAAGTATTAGAGATATTGATTCAAGTATTAGAGATATTCTTTCAAGTATTATATTTGTTTCCTATCATTTGGAGAAATGGTGTCTCTCTGGATGCCTGTGTGTCACATCTTTTGGGACAAAATAATCTTCTTCGAATTGAGGTAAAATGTTTAAACAAAGATGTACTTTCAGTAATCTGATTTAAATACAGATCTATATTTCGTTTCGTTTTTTTATACTTTTGATGGCCTACATTGATGTTTCTAGTGGATTACCCACAGTTCTGTGCATCACACACCAAAAGATCGCTGTAACAGATCGTTTCATTGCCTAAAGCCTCACGCCATCCAGAATGCCTGTTATATAACAACTCTTCCAGATCCTGGTGTAGTAAAGACAAGTAAAACGAAATTTTGAACTATAAAAAACGAAATGAAATAGGATCTGTGTCATAATCAGATTGTTCTTTCAGTGAATGTCTTGACTGACTTCGATGAGGAGAACTCTAGATTGGTGACAGTCCTGCACATATAACGTTATATATGGATGATACGTTAGGGTTAAGGTTTAGGCTTGTTCCAGGGTTAGGGTTAGCATCATCAAGACTTTGATGAAATCTGCATGTCCTAACCCTAACCCTAACTCACATTCCACATATGATGAAATATGTGCTAAAATGTGCAGGACCATCCCCAATCTATCATTCTCCCTTCAATGATGGTCATTTTCTCCTAAAGGCTAAATAGAGATAAGAAATTGTATGATTAATCCTGTGATAAATGTGCGAGTAATTATCTTGGGGACTAAAGTAGGGGTGGGGTTGGGTTGGGGGCATCCACCTCACTAATAGCTTGTTGATTCATGATCTGTTACAATATTTTTTTATTTTGATGTTTATTTTTAGATACGAACCTGATGAGTGAACATGCTATAATAGACCTACCTACTGGCGTTGTTAATTTTTATATGGATACATTGGAACCAAGAACACCAGGTAATATAGCTGGGATATAATTTGGACATGGATAAAATAAATGAAATGAAATGGGGTTTAAGATCCTATTCCTACTGTTCTGCTTCGACTGGGCTGATGAAGACGGGCATACGGCATACAGTGTGCTATGAGGGAAATTTTGCCCAAGCAGCAGCACTATGGCCTACTCTTATATTGAATTCCAACTGCCAATGGGTCTTTTACGTGTATGCCAATGTATACACGGGACATCAATTTATCGATCCATACAAACGACTAGACAGCTGTTCTTATCAGGCCCTCCTTCCTGCACCATGGACAAGGGGAAACGATGTCGGAAAATCTGATGAACTTTCTCGGACAATGCAGGGATCATACACGCGACCTCCAGGCTAGCGAGCCAGCGTCTTCCCCACTTAGCCCCCGTGGCTCCCTTTACAAGAATAAAGAAATGTGACTAGATTATGATTAGGCCAAAAACATGTTTTTATACAGTTACCTGGACAACCTGATCATAAACTTTTTTTCTCCTTCCCCTGTCCTATTAATCTTTTTTGAATTTTTCTTTTGGGGGGGGGGGGAGGGGATGACCGATTGGTTAGCACAGGGTGCCTTGTATCATAAGGTCTGTCATTGAGCCCGCTGGCGTGGTTTCAATACATCATAAGGTCTGTCATTGAGTCAACTGGCGTGGTTTCGATTCCCTGGTTGTAAGTGACAAGGAGTAGGGGCACCTGTACAACCTTGTGTGTTTTTCCAGGTCCTCCGGTTTCCTCCTACTGCTAGAGCCCTCTATACACAAGCAAATTATTGAAATAAAATTGAACCATATGTTAGTCCTGTAATGACCTACTTTGTGTCAAGTGGAGTTAATCTCTCTCTCTATATATATATATATATATATATCTCTCTCTCTCTCTCTGCGGACATATTCCAAGACTGAACTTTGCAGTATTTCTCTAATTGTTTTCAAGTAGCCAGAGTAGACACTATTTATATGTAGCAATTGCTAGACCGTTGAATAGATTTATTGCCATTATTAATGATTAAAATGCCCATAAATGTGTTACATGTATTTCTATAATTTTTTTAATTAATTTTTAGCTATTGCTGTTGCATCAGGTCCATATATATACATCTATAAAAATTTACGACCATATTTTAAGTTTACGCTACCTCCATTGAGTATAAATCAGATAGAACAAGAACTGTGGGAACAAGCAAAACATGTATGTTTACATTTTACTATCAAAAGGTTTTGAAATGAAATGAAATGAAATGGGGGTTTAACGATCTACTGTTCTCAGGGGCGGATCCAGCTACATAAATTTTTTTTAAAATAACACTTTTATAAGAAATGTGTCACGGTCGTTTGCTTTATCCTTTATCATTAGATGGTGGGATGGGATGGGCGTTCAATAGGCGAAATAATGATATAGACATATGTGATATCACAATTGATGCTTAGCATTAATGAAATTGATGTGATCCTATAAATTCATTATACAAATTGACATCATACGTGATGTTGGATTTCTCTCTTTAAAAAGCTCAGTGTGTATGAATGCCTACGTAATTTAGAGACGATGATGGCATCATGCATTCTCAACTGTCAAATTTCCTTAACAGGAACTTGACAAACTTCCTCCTGCAAATATTCCTGTAATAAATTCAAAATTCAAAGATTACCGTAGCTAGGCAATATAAAAAAAATATATTCTGGTTTCTCAAAAATTGAATGGACAGACAGGGTTGTCAACAATATATTGTCTCATGAAAAGTGAGAGTATATGTAATAAAAATATAAGTGTTGTTTTTAAACTTTATTTATTTTGTAGGATAACATCAATGTATTTGTTCTGAGGGATGCTTTAGAGGGACTAAGGTAAGACAATGACAAGTTTATTTAAAGATGCATTAGGTAAAATTTAGATAAAAAGCCGACAGTTCTTGCTATATAGTAAAAAAATAGATAATGAAATGGAAATATATTAAAAAATATTAAACAAAATGACCGTAGATTGGTCAGAACGGTCACAAAAAACTGGATTAAATTTTTGTTTTATAATAGGAATGCAGTGATATATATTCAGAAAAATTTGGACTACTTTTTTGGTTGTTTTGACTTTGGTGTAATTTGGCTGTTTATATTGTGAAGGGGAGTTGGATGGCTGAATGCTTAGCGTGTGTGCGTTGTATCATAAAATCTGTCATTGAGTCAACTGGCATGGTTTCAATTCCCCAGTTGTACGTGACAAGGAGTCGACTCGCCCGTCCAACCTCGTGGGTTTTCTCTGGGTTCTCCGGATTTCTCCCACTGCTAAAGACCCCTACGCGCAAGCGAATTATTGAAATAAAATTGAACCATATGTTAGCCCCGAAATGACCTATTTGTGTCGAGTGGACGTTAAAACCCCATTTCTCTCTTTTATGTGGTGAAGTTTTCAATTCATCACAACAATGTTTCACTTGGCAGGTACTATAACAGAAAGAAATGACATCAGCACAAGTTCATTATCTCTCAGTATTAATATTTTTATTTAAATTGTTAAGAAATAAACCTAAATGTTTTGTAAGTATATCAGGATAAGAATTATTTCCTATTTAGTATAAATTGGTTCATGAAATAGTACAAAAAGTATATATTCTCTTATAGGAGTGATGGTCAGTTATTAACAGTCAGATCATTAAAGTTTTTACAGCTGGAGAGTACAGATCTAGAACCATTTGCTAATTTACATAAACACGCCCCTTTAAAACGACAGGTAACATAGATATATAATTATAATCTTTGAGAGGTATTTAGCCATTGACCGTAATACTAGAATACTTTGTATGAGGGGGAGGAGGAGTGACGGTGGCTAAGTGCGTAAGACACTGGCTCATTAGCCTGGAGTTCGCGTGTTCGATCCCTGCATTGACACCCAGAAAATTCATCGTGATTTTCCGACATGGTTTCCCCTTGTCAGTGGTGCAGGACGGAGAGTCTGACAAGGACAGTTGTCTAGTCCTTCGGATGGAATTCGATATAAGAGTAGGCCATAGTGCCGCTGCCAGGGCAGAATTTCTCTCATAGCACACTGTATGGCGAATGCCATTCTTCATTAGCCCAGTCAGGAGTAGAACAGTAGGACGTTAACCCCATTTCATTTCATTTTCATTTCACTTAGTATAGATACAATCATTATGTTTATTAAACTGTAATGCTAGGTTGCCACTATTATGGTTCGTGCTACGATTGAAATCGTGGTGATCCTATCAGATGTTATCACATATTGTGGTCAGTCGTATCAAAACGTTTACGAGCGTATCTGCACATAGCAGATCCTGGACTCAATAGGGACAATCCTATCACGAAATAACATTTCAACAAGATTTGGCAAATCGTTATCTAGCAAAAACTCAGTTTACATGTGAATTTGCTGATTTAATAGGGAACTGGTTTTAAGATTTAATATTTTCATTTTTATACACCAACATGGAAATGTGGTTGTATATTATTGTCTCCCTGTCCAACGGTGATCGGTAAATCTCTGCATATTTCCGTCGTCCACAATTTCATGTGATCACTCTACAGACTACTTTTATTTATTTCCAAAATATTATTTTCAGACAGTAATCACATGTTTAGATACATTAAAGAAGTCTCTAGCTGATGAAGATGCTATTAGTTGTTTAGTTGTGGGAACAGAGAATAGAGCTATTTATATCCTAGATCCTGAAGCCTTCACAGTACTTACAACAGTATGTAGAGTTTTTTATTCAACTTAAAACTGTATTGTGGGTAAGAGGCTGGAGGTTGCATCTTTGATTCCTGCATTGTGGGTAAGACGCTGGCTTTCTAGCCTAGAGGTCGCATGTTCGATTCCTGCATTGGCCGAGAAAGTTTATCAGGGTTTTCGACGTGGTTACCCCTCGTCAGTGGTGCAGGACGGAGGGTCTGACAAGGACAGCTGTCTAGTCATTCAGATGGGATGAAAAACCGAGTGTAAATGTTATTTACCTCTATTGGATAAATATTACCTTTATATTTTGTCTGAAAAAGTTGAGATTTATAATTTTGGCTTTATCAAACTTATTGACCCTGAGATATGGCCGATTCAAGTTTGGCAGTTTTAACCTCCAATATTCAGATGAGTAATTGATTGCTCAATAGTAGTGTGTCTTTAGAACTTTGGTTTATAATTTTTATTGTGTATGTATTGGAAGTTTATTTTTGTCAGGAATATTGTACCTTTAAAATCTTTTTATTCAATTAGGTTGATTTACCGAGTTAAGATGTGTTTATATGTGTAAATGGTTTATATTATGTTGTTGTGTTTAGGTCGATTTACCCAGTATACCTGTGTTTATATTATTTTGTTTTGTTTAGGTCAATTTACCCAGTATACCTGTGTTTATATTATTTTGTTTTGTTTAGGTCGATTTACCCAGTATACCAGTGTTTATAAGTGTAAATGGTTTATATGATGTTGAGTATCGACTGGTTGTTTCCTGTAGAAATGGTTGTATTTATACTTTAAAAAGGTAAACCCAGAACTGTATTTCATTTTGGGGGGAATATATTATAGGATTGTGACGGAACATGACATGGTCGACGTGTTATTTATTCATCCCAAACCATTAATATTGATATCGATTTGCTCTAACTCCAAGCATTGGGTACACCTCTTCTAGAAATTAAAGGTGGGGGTTGGATGGCCGAATGGTTAGTGCATCAGGTCTGTCATAGGTCTGTCATTGAGTCAACTGGCATGGTTTTGACTCCCTGGTTGTACGTGACAAGGAGTAGGGTTGCCTGTCCAACCTTGTGGGTTTTCTCCAGGCTCTCTCTCTCTCTCTCTCTCTCTCTCTCTCTCTCTCTCTCTAGAAATAAAGATAGTTTAAGGGGATTATGGGAGCAACAGAATTCTGCCTCATTCTGTCCAACCTCGTTGGTTTTCTCCACAAGCAAATTATTGAAATAAAATTAAACCATATGTTAGTCCCGAAATTACCTAGTTTGTGTCGAGTGGATGTTAAACCCTCCCTCTCTCTCACACGCTCTCTCTCTCTCTCTCTCTCTGCCTTATTCTGGAATTTTAAAAGCTACTTGGTAAGAGTTTATAGTTGATCTTCAGATAATGGCCACCAGCATAGTTTTCTGCCTTATTTGTTTTTAAAGAATCATTACATCTAATTGAATACCTTTATAATCAGGAAGTGTTATCAAGTGTTCTGATTGTGTAATTTATATATTTTAGAGGAAGTAAAGAAGGGAGTAAATATTGTATAGAGTTAAATTCACAGCCTGTTGGAATGGAGAGAATTAATAAAACTATATATGTTGGCTGTATGGATGAAACATTGCAATGTTATTCTTCTAAGGTAAGCTCAATGCGCGTTGTAAGGTCTGTCATTGAGTCAACTGTTGTGGTTTCGATTCGCTGGTTGTATTGACAAGGAGTAGGGTCGCCTGTACAACCTCATGGGTTTTTTCCAGATCCCCCGGTTCCCTCCCACTGCTAAATACAACTACGCGCAAGCAAATTATTGAAATAAAATTGGATCATATATGTTAGTCCCAAAGTGGCCTAGTTTGTGTTGAGTGGAGTGGAAGGTACAATTAGTCATTATTTTCAGCCATGCTTACATGTACATGGTCCAAAAAATCAAATGAAATGGGGTTCAACATCCAATATTTTTGCATAAACTGGGCTGATAAACATGGGCATCGCAGTGTGGTATAAGGGAAATTTTGCCTAAACAACAGCGCTACGGCCTACTCTTATTTCATAATTTCACGGAATACAATAGACAAAGACCATTTATATATAGAATATACCATCCTTAATTTGTGTTTAAAAGCAATAAGAGAATACTTGCTGATATGTTTTAATAAATCAGTATTTTATACTCCATATAAATGTTTTTTGTGTTTTATAATATATAGAAAACAATCACGACTGGTTTGTGCATGAAAATGATAAGAGAACACTTTTCAAACGTTGTGCAATATGTATAACATTGTGCCCCCATTTTTGTTATTATATTCAGTTTCGCCGGATATGCGACAGATATCACCATTTGACTATATAATGTTTAAAAGCATATCTGCCCAAATCTGTCAAATAGGCTGATTCGAGCCAAAATAATAGGGGAAAGTATTTTGGGGCTCTGTGTATGGAATACCTAACCGCGTTTTAGACCTTCGTGACGAAACTGAAAGTCAAATTCTGAACATACTGCCGTTCCGAATTAGGCGAAGGAAAAAAGCCGGAATTAGATCGAATGGAGCGAACATTTTGATCCGAGTTGAGCAAAGATCCAACTTAGAAAATACAACTTACGCGCAGATATTTAATAAGAAAAACGTGCAGGATAAAAGTTTCAAAACAATTTTATCCAAGTTGAGCAAAGATCAGACTTACACGAAACCGACTTGTGCAAGGTTTATTGTACCACTCAAGGTAAGGTTTATATTCCCGTTTACTATTTAAAAACTTCTTTTTTAGTAATTTATGTTTTCTATTTTAGGGAAAGAAACTATGGACTATAAAATTACCGAATAGTATAACAACGATGAAGACGTTAGATTATAGTCCGCGTCAACTCAAGACGTTATTGGTTGCATTGAGTAATAACGAGATACGCATGTATAAAGATAAATATCTGGTGGACATTATTAAAACAGAGGGCATTGTTACAGGTTTACAGTTCGGTCGATTTGGACGGGAGGATGGAACTCTTGTCATGACAACTAGAGGTTAGTGAGAACGCATGTGATCGGAATCAAATTTCTGTTTTTATATCTCTGATTTTTCGGATATCATTATTTAACATTTAATAAAGAAAACTTAGCTAAAATATCAACAGTTGATAATCTCCAGACATAGACTTAACCAAAATATCAACATTTGATAATCTCAAGACTTAGACTGAACCAAAATATCAACAGTAAATAACACTGTAACCTGGGTATCATTTAATCTTGTGTATATATAACTAATTTCTTTCACATTCGTTTGATATCAAATCTTTCTTTAGACTCAGTTTTAAACTGGACACAAGTATAAATTAGATGATTTGGGGTGATTTTAAATGATTTTTACAAATTTTTAAATAAAGATTTGATATTAAACGAATGTCAAAGAAATTAGTGCTAAATACACAAGATTAAATGATACCCAGGTTACAGTGTAATCTCCCGGTTTGGACTTAACCAAAATATCAACAGTAAATAATCTCAAGACTTAATTGGATTAAAAAGAGGCCCACCAAACTCCAACACTTATAGTTGCTGCTGGTCAGTTTTTATCGTTAATAAATAAAATATATGTTGTTAAATCTCCTTTAAATGCAGCTTACTTTTAGATTTAATTTATTTCTACGTGGTTTTTTTTTTTAGGTGGAGGCCTGTTTGTAAAGATATTGAAGAGAAGTGCAAAGTTTGAAGAAAAAGATGCATTAGCCGGACCACCCATATCACAAAATCAAAAAATTAACATCCCGAAGAAGACTAAATTATTTGTTGATCAAACATTGAGAGAAAGACAGAATGCCGTGGGTAAGTGAAATAAATACACGTTTAAAGTTGATGGGCAGTGAAAGGTTCAATCTGGTTAAAACACAGATCCTATTTCGTTTCGTTTTTTATAGTTTAAAATTTTGTTTTACTTGTCTTTATTACACTAAGATGTGTTATATAACCCACGTTCTGGATGATGTGAGGGATTAGCTAATGAAACATTTACGGCGAGTTTCTGGCGTGAGGTAAATGGAACTGTCGGTAACCCGCTAGAAACATCAACACTGATTGGTTAATCGAATGTCTGATGTCATAGGGTCAAACACTGCTTGTATGACTTCTGACGCTGCCTTCCACTACAACCGGTCAGATCTTGTAGTGTAGGCCATTGAAAGTATAAAAAAATGAAACGAAATATAGATCTGGATTTTCATGAGAAATGTTTGTAGGTGGTTTGGTTTTGTTTTTTTTTGCTAAGTGAGTCCGGGTGGCTCAGTGGTATAGCTGCTGACTCACTGACCAGGGAGGGCATCCCGGAATCCATATCCCGTTGTTGGCCCGACAATTTCCTTAGAATCCAGGTATCAGCCCTAAGCATCCATTGCTCTGTATAGTCTCGGACTCAAAATGTAAAACAAACTCACAATAAAACTACAGAAAAGATGAATAAAACCTCAGCAATGAATACAAGAAAAGGTGCAATAGCAATGAAAAAAACTCATCAACGAATACAAGAGAAGGTGCAATAGCAATGATGTGATCATTGTTGTTGACTGTGGAATGGTGTTTCTTGATAGCGATGATATGTCAGTTGACATCATATATTAGCCCTTAACCGGTCATTGTTGACTGTAGTCACCATAACGTTATACAGCTAAGTAGTCACGGTCGACCACAGTAAGAACCTTTTTTTATAAGCAGCATTTGAGTATTTAGTTTCGTATTTAATTGTTCAACATTTTTTGACAAAAAACGTAATTTTTTAACTGTGTCGGGAAGGTTAAAGACTCTCAAAGTGGTTGAAATGCTTATGAATGATTCCGACATGGATTATATCGATGACACCGCTTATGAAAATGATATTTCTGATGAAAATGATTTAGAAAAGGTGAGACAATGTGCAAATTATAGATCAACTTATCCCCTTCAAGGGGATCACGGTGGCTAAGTGGGTAAGGCGCTGGCTCGCTAGCCTGGAGGTCGGGTGTTCGATCCCTGCATTGGCCGAGAAAGTTCATCCAGATTTTCCGGCGTGGTTCCCCCTTGTAAGTGATGCAGGACGGAGGGCCTGACAAGGACAGCTGTCTAGTCATTCGGATGAGACGAAAAACCGAGGTCCCATGTACACATTGGCGTGCACGTAAAAGATCCCTTGACAGTTGGAATTCGATATAAGAGTAGGCCGTAGTGCTGCTGTCCGGGCAAAATTACCCTCATAGCACACTGTATGGCGTATGCCCGTCTTCATTAGCCCAGTTCGGAGCAAAACAGTAGGACGTTAAACCCCATTTCATTTCATTTCATTATCCCCTTCAACTTTATTATTGGTGTCAAGAGTCTATCACTTATAATTATCTGGCAGTGGTCTTTTGAAATAGGCATACAAAATATTTAACTTTAGCCTTTATTAAGCCTGACCACTTGACTTCATGGCGTCAAAATGACGTAGAGCGGTTAAGGGTTATAACGTCAAAAATTTAACAATAACAAGCAAATTTCTAAAATGGTAAATATTTACAATTTTTCAACAATGAAACATAGTTATGTCCCTTATACTGGTTAACAGTAACCAGGGTATTATTTAATCTTGTGTATTTAGCACAAATTTCTTTCACATTCATTCAATATCAAATCTCTGTTTAAAAATTCATTAAAATCATTTAAAATCACTCAAAATCATTTAATTTGTACTTGTATCCAGTTTAAAGCTGACCATTCAATTTTGAAAATGATTGTCCAATTTACAAGCATTTAATTTCTCGATCACTGTTAAAAATTAATCCTTAAACTTCAATAGTCAATTGGGTTGTTTAGTGGATTTGAATACATTTTGTGATGGATAATTTAACGTAAAAATGGATAATCAAGACTTTATTATTTTACCAGCATTAGTAATGATGATCAAGTCTAGCCTAAAATTGAATCGCTAATATTTTGCTTAAGAGTGAAGCAATTTAGCTGAAATTTTCAGCATATTCAGTTTTCATTATCTATTTTTTACCTGTTATTGCGAGAACTGTCAGCTCTTTATCTAATCTCACCTAATGCCCCTTTAAACTAACAGTTGCATATAGTAAGTGCAGGAGGACTGCACTACACATAAACAATTGCACAAGACACGAGAGAGAGAGAAATGGGGTTTAACGTCCACTCGACACAAACTAGGTCATTTCGGGACTAACATATGGTTTAATTTTATTTCAATAATTCGCTTAGGGGTCTTTAGCTGTGGGAGGAAACCGGAGGACCCGGAGAAAACCCATGCGGTTGGACAGGCGACCCTACTCCTTGTCACGTACAACCGGGGATTCGAAACCACGGCAGTTGACTCAATGACAGGCTTTATGATACAGCGCGCATATGCTAACCATTCGACCATCCAACCCCCCGTGCACAAGACAAACCTATGTACAGGACACAATATACACAGACATCTCAAGGAACAAACGTACAAATGCTGTACAGTCCCGAGCGAAATGTGATACAGACAGGCTTCACTCAAAACAGAAACTAACAATGAGGAAAGAATGCAAGAAAAAGAGTTGAAAATAGAACTTCAGTCTTCTGTGCTCCCAGGTATAAATTAAAAGGAAATGGAATAAAAGGGAGGTCTAGCTAGCTATAAATATTCCATCATCATCATCCAACCTACTATTCTTCATGAATTTTTGGGGGGTTGGATGGCTGAATGGTTGGCGTGCGCGCGCTGTATCATAAAGTCTGTCATTGAGTTGACTGGCGTGGTTTCGAATCCCCGATTGTACATGACAAGGAGTGGGGTCACCTGTCTAACCATGTGGGTTTTCTCTGGATCCTCCGGTTTCCTCCCACCGCTAAAGACTCCTACGCGCAAGCAAATTATTGAAATAAAAATAAACCATATGTTAGTCCCGAAATGACCTACTTTGTGTCGAGTGGATGTTAAACCCCATTTCTCTCTCTCACTCTCATGAATTTTCACAGGTTTGAAAAAAACAAAAACAATTTCACTTCCATGGGAGAGAGAGAGAGATGCGTTGTAATGTCCTCTCCACACAAACTAGTTCATTTTGGGACTAACATATGGTTTAATTTTATTTCAATAATTCACTTGCGCGCAGGGGTCTTTAGCACTGGGAGGAAACTGAATGACCAAGAGAAAACCCATGAGTTTGGACCCCTGCTCTTTGTCACATACAACCGAAGAATCAAAAACACTCCAGTTGACTCAATGACAGACCTTATGATACAACGCAAACAATTCGGCCATCCGACCCCCCCCCCCCCCCCCGACTTCCATGAAAACTACCAGATGTATGTACATCAATGATGATAGTTCACACCAAAAGAAATTTCTTTATCACTGAAAATACATTATGTAAGATCTAGATAAAGAGCTGACAGTTATCACTATAATAGTTGAAAAAAATTGATAATGAAAAGGGAATAGGTTGAAAATTTCTGAAAAATTGCTTCATGCTGCTGAACTGAGTTGAGTTATCATCAACTGCAGAATAGTGTAGTCACGCTTGTCATTGCTACCGTTATTAGATGTTAAACAAAGTCGCAATTATCCATTTTTAAATTAAATCATTAAATGGCAAACCATTTAAAATCCCGAGCAGCTGATTATGGTCTTATCATGTTGTTAATTAATGTCTAATTGATAATCTAGATAACATTTAAGGCCTAAAGAAAGCCCTGCAGTAGGCAGATTTAGCTCTTGAATGTCCCTTTAAAAGCTGATGAAAATTATCCATTTTATATCTGGTTATCTTTTTCATTTCATGATGTTTAAAACATCTGCATCTATAATAAAAATAATAATAATTGTCTTATATAGCGCCTAAATTCAACCAAAAGGCTGCTCATTGGTGCAAATTACAGTGTCATTACGGTCCTTTACGTTTAAGGTGCACTTTCACTCCTGCTCCTCTTGACACGTCTCGACTTTCCTTCACGGGAGGCTAGATTACTCTCCGAAATATTGAGATTAATAAACTACTTTCAGATTTTGTTTATTTTTAAAGTGCATTTGTTCAAGCTATCAGTTCCCATGATGGTAATTCAAACGCTACCATATTCACCAAACATGTCACCCTCGTTTTCATTCTGATATCGAATGCAAATATAAGGCATTTATCTTCCATAAGAACACATTTGTAAAGAGAATATTAATAAGTTTGGCTCTCTTTTATTCATGAAAATGTAGAAATACTCTAGCAATAAAATTAAGAAAAGTTTTTTTACGGGAGCTTTTTTCTCATTTTTGAAATTGGCAGGAGCTTTTTATGGCTCCCACATGATTTCATAAACATGAAAGAGTGACATTTAAGTCCTTAACAGAATGACTGTCGGAAAAGTTCTGTTTTTAAGTTCTTTTTAAATGATTGTATATTGTCACTGTTTTTTTACACTTTGTGGTAAAGAGTTCCAAACAATGGAAGCAGCAGAGGAGAATGCATGGTCAGCATGATTTGACTTTGTTAAAGGTACCATTAGTAGATTCTTATCACACGATCTTAAACATTCATTATGCAAGAGCTAAATCTGCCTATTGCAGGTCTTTCTTTAGGCCTGAAATGTGATCTAAATTATTAATTAAACATTAATTAACTTATCCAAACCATAATCAACTCTCGATAGCATGGCTAGCCTGCAGTATTTATTAGATTAGGTTCCGATTTGCTGTTCGACTTCCATTCATGATTTAATCATGAAATGGATAATCGAGACTATGTCTTTTATCATAGGCTAGGATGAAATTTCAATCGCTAAAATCTCAGTTCAGAGTGGATCAATTTGACTGAAATTTTCAGCAAATTCCCTTTACATTATCTAGTTTTTAACTTTTATAGTGAGAACAATCATCTCTTTATCTTATCTCCCGTAATGTATCTTTAAATTGTGAGAAGGGCAGTAATTGGTAAGAAGTTTTTTAAGTAACCTGGAGCAAAATCACAGTGGAGACAGTTGTAAGTTAAAACAGATATTTTTAAAAAAACTTTTTGTTTAAAGGACAACATTGGTGGCAGTCATCATCACATATGTGATAGAACTGGTTAGACTCGTTCCAAATATAATTTTAACACAGAAATCATTGCTATGATATATCCGTAATGAAGGTTTCTACAATCGGAAGTGACGAACGCAAAAGGAGAACATGAGTTATCCCTCTATATAACTGACTGAAGTGAAGAGTGATAACGGATACACAGGCGAATTTCTGCTCACTGATAATTCCTTCGAAGATTAAAATTTGTTGTGTGAGACTGTGGTAGGATATCTAACAATTCATAAAAAGAATTGACTGTCACTAGATAAGAGAACACGAAAAAAAATAGAAAAATTGGTGCATTACCATGTTTTTGTTAAGTATAGAATAAATAAAAACAAGGGGATATACAGACTATTTCTAATTTTCTCTTATCTAGTGACAGTCAATTACTTTTGGAATTGTCAGATATCTTCCAACAGTCTCACATAACACCTTTTGGAATTGAAGGAATTATTAATGAGCAGAAATTAGCCTGTGTATCTGTTATCACTCTTCACTTTAGTCAGTTATACATGTATAGAGGGATAACTCATGTTTTCCTTTTGCGTTCGTTACTTCCGATTGTTGAAACTTTCATTACGCATCTATCATAGCAATGATCTCTGTGTTAAAATTATATTTGGAAAGTGTTTAACCATTTCTATCACATATGTGATAATGACTGACACCAATATTGTCCTTTAACTGTAAGCGAGTGTAAATTTAATCCTTGAGGACCATGATTATGATTCTCGCTACTTTATTTTAGATAAGTTAGAATGGATTTAGCACCCTGACAGAAATCTGGTAAACGAGGGAATTAAAATAGTCAAGTTTTAACAAAACAAAGAACACATTAACATTCTAAAGAGGTTTTTAATTTGTCGATATAAATGGTTTGTCTTTCTCAGGGCTCACACTGGCTTTCGATTATTTTCCGCCAAAATGGATGATAATTTTTGTATAAAAAAATGTTCATATTTTTTTCCGACAACTGGAATATTTTATCTGACAAAAATGTGTGATAAAAAAGACAACACCTAACAATTTTATGTCTCGGGTAGGCTGATTATAAAACAATTACCGATAATATATATATACAATACAATATACAACAACTTTAAAACTCTGTCTTTACATAATAGATTAACAAAGTTTGGATTTAATAAGATCAGATCTTATTTTTGGTGACTTTAGTCAATTTGAACACCGTACTGCCCAATATATTTTCAGTATTTACACGTCAAATCTCATTTTCTATAAATTTATGTATTGCATGCACACTGCGCCTATTGTTATTTTCAGGTAGTGTAAAGGTATCAGAATCTGAATCCATGATAGAATGGTATCAATTTTAATTATATTTGTTAAGAGATGCTTACAATATACCCGTCATTAACGTTTAGAGCATTTTGGCGACGGTAATATGATACAAATGGCGAACTGATTTCTCGCTCAACAATCGTCACCGTTTTTGACCAGTGGTGATATTATAATTTGAACTAATGATATTCGATAGGCATGCTTGTATTTTTTACATGACACATATGAAGCCACTGTAAACGAATTCAGCTATAAAAATATTTAATTCGCTTCGCAAGCAAAAGTCGGCCATTTTGATTACATATATTTTTTTTTTAAGACGAAACAAAACATCAAATAATAACCGCTTGGATTAATCATTAGGAGTAAATAATGTCTTGAGGCTTATCAGTGAACTAATCATTAATCCAAGACGACTGATTAGTAATACTAAATGACGCGATCCGGATTATCGGCCAGTTGATTAATTTATAGTTTCCTGCCATGTGATTGGCACTCAATAATGGTTAATCCAGGATAAACACGATTAGAATTTTAAGATTTTTTTCCGCCAGTTCTAAAAAAGAATCGCAAGTACCGCAAAACATTATCGCCAAAATCAAATTTTAATCGCCACTTTCATATTTTTATCACAAATTGCGACTTTGGCGACCGACAGTGTGAGCCCTGGTCTTTCTGTAAGTTAATTGGTCTTTTGAGTTTTCGGTTTCTTCAAGCACTCTTGAATAATGATGGTGAAATGATCAGATATTAGAACATTTTTAACCTCTACTAAGTTTAATATGGTCATATTACCTCTTGTAATGACCAAGTCAAGAATATGACCTTTACAGTGGGTAGTCGGTGACATGCTGTTGTAAGTTAAACGAATGAAGAATGTTCTGGAATTCTATTTTTTTCGGATCATCTAAAAGGTCTATATGGATATTAAAATCTCCAGAGATAAAGACTTCCTTCTGTTTAGTTAAGCTGTTGTGTAGGAGTTCTTGAAATTCAGAAAAGAAAGTATTAATATACTGGCCTTGTTGACTGTAGAGTATGGTGGTCTTAGAGACGTAGCTAATTACTTTGCTGTCTGCAGGTATTCAAAGCTAGTGTATTTTGGACCTTGAATACATCACACTTTAAGAGAAGTTATGTAGAGAAAAGCTAAACTGTCATCATTTTGTCCCATTGTGTTTCATAGAAAATAGCCATAATTTTCAGGTACTAAACTTGTCAAAAACTACAATTATCAATGTCTCTCATCCAAGATTCAGTTAGAATGACAATGTCAAAGTCATTTCTACAAATATTCATTTAAAAATACATTATATAAGATTAAGGTAAAGAGCCAGCCATTCTTGCTATAATAGTTCGGAAATTAATAATGTAAAATGAATAATTTGAAAATTTCAGTCAAATTTCTGTATTGAGAGCGAAGGTATTAGCCGTTGAAGGTTTGACAAGACGTGTGCAATAATTTCAACCACCGTACTGGTTGATCGAAGCTAAGTCTCGCTCCTCCATTTTTAGCTTAAATCAAAATATGGCTAAACTGTTCTAATCTATTTAATATCAGAGAAATCTGATGCCATCGAGAGTTAATTATGGTCTGGATAAGTTAATTAATGTGTAAATAATAATTTAGATAACATTTCAGGCCTAAAGAAAGACCTGCAGATTTAGCTCTTGCATAATGTATGTTTAATTCATCTGCTTTATTTCTAGCTGGGGTGTTGGATGGCTGAATGATTAGCGTGTACGCGTTGTATCATAAGGTCTGTCATTGAGTCAGCTGGCTTGGTTTTGATTCCCGGGTTGTACGTGGCAAGGAGTAGGGTTGCCTGTCCAACCTTGTAGGTTTTCTCAGGGTCCTCCGGTTTCCTCCCACTGCTAAAGACCCCTATGCGCAATTGGATTATTGAAATAAAATTGAAACATGTTAGTCCCTAAATGATCTAGTTTGTCTCGAGTTGGTGTGAAACCCCATCTCTCTCTCCTCTCTCTCTGTCCCTCTCTCTCTCTCTGTCTCTCTGTCTCTCTCTCCATCAGTTCCTCTCATGTTGCAACCAGTCAGGTATTAGACTTGTCAGATCAAGTTAACACTGACTGTTACATGAGATTTTATAGATTATTATCAAGCTGTCTGAGTCCGGTTACAAATAGCTCAGACGAGATGGTACAGGTTCATAAATCTAAGAGAATATTCTGCAACATCTTTTTAGCAATTACACATTACATTACGTTTGATATAGCGTACATCACTGCCATGCATTCAATGGCGCTTCACAAAGTCTATCATAAACATTACTTTTTGTTTGATTTAAAAAAACAAACATTTAAATTTATGACAGTAACACCATAATGGCGGTTGAGTTCGAATTTCGTGAAAATCGGACAGAAACTGACGGACAAAATGGACACTCCTCATACACAAATAGGTTGTGGACCCTGTAGAGGTCACAGTTTTTATCTGATTTCAATGAAATATAACGGATCGTAATTTCCTGGATTATAGCCCCTGGTTGCATATAAAATTGCTTTTTTTTTTTTAGCTTGTTCTCTGTCCATCTGTTGCAAAATGTGGGCATATCTTGAATGCCAACCTCTTGTTTTTTTTATAATATATACATTGTGTGACAATTTGTGTGTGACAAAATATATGACAGGTGGCTAAAGTCCAGGCTTATATTCGTACATCTTTAGATACCTAATGGACAAAATCTGTGACAGGTGCCTTAAGTCCAGGTTTGATAAGTTTGATAATATGTAATGGATAAAATTTGTGACAGGTGCCCTTACCTCCAGGTTTGATAAGTTGGGCTGTATATGTAGTAATGGAACCATGAAGATATCATTAAACAATATTTGTTATAAACATATTTTCAAAGTTTGGGGTTGGATGGCCGAATGGTTAGCACGTACGCACTGTATCATACGGTCTGTCATTCAATCATCTGGCAGGGTTTTGATTCCCCGGTTGTACATGACAAGGAGTAGGGTCACCTGTCTAACCGCGTGGGTTTTCTCCGGGTCCTCCAGTTTTCTCCCACTGCTAAAGATCCCTACCTGCATGCAAATTATTGAAATAAAATTGAACCATGTGTTAGTCCCAAAATGACCTAGTTTGTGTCGAGTGGACGTTAAACCCCATTTCTCTCCCTTTCTATTTTATATTGTATCGATTGCTTGATAAATACAAGATAATCTTGGTTGAAATATCACTCAGTTGAATACTAAATGTATTCCACAGGATTGTGTCTTCCCAAATTATTCATTGCATCTTGTAGTTGTGCAAATAGAAGCACTTATTGACATAATAGTTTTTTTTTTTTAGAAATCTTACGCTTAAAGATCAGATACATTATGTAAGAGCTAAATCTGCCTATTGCAGGTCTTTTTTTGGCTTCAAATGTTATATAAACTATTATTTAGACATTTATTCACATAACAGTCCTATAATCACCTCACTAGACTATCGCATGGCAGAGATTTAAATGGATTGAAACACGATTTCCATTTAATAATTTACAGTAGAATCTGTATGAAGCAGCCACCCAAGGGAATTTTCACGACTGACCGCTTAACGGGAGTGGCCTCTTAATAAAATCTCAATGTTTTTTTGTGTTGACATCAATTTAATATTACACTTGGATGCATTAAGCGAACATCAATACTACCATCTGTAAATTTGGCCGTCGCTAAAACTTGCATGAAACGAAAATTCTTTGACTCAAATCTCTGACATAACTTCTGTAAACGTATCATTTTGTATCAACAATGATACTACAGTCTACCATTGTGATGCATTCGATAATATTTATCCAATTTGTGAAGAAAATCCATGAATTAATTTTATTTTATCAAACAAGCGTATGAACTAAAAACCATCACTGAATTTGTCACCTATTATGAGGGGGTGTAACTCTGCATGTTATATTATAGGAGGCGCTAAAACGTCTGTTTAGCAAAACAAAAGTGGCAATGGAAAAGAGATACTAGATGATCGCGACAAAACTCGTTGGTACTTTTAGTTTATTCAATCAGTATCTAATAATGTTTCGTTACGAGTGAAAACCACGAGCGGGTTGGTAGTTTAATAAAATAAAAGATTAATTAACAGATAATCCCAAGTTTATTGTTATTTTCACATTTCTTTTTACCTGATCAGCGGGGGTCCAGCTAATTAACTTTTAATCACGGGATTTGCGGGGGTGTTACGAAGAACGACAAGATAGTATATCATTCAACAATGGCCGTTGAATGGGCGATGTTTTGTTAAATTTATTAGTAAAACAGTGACCGCTGGCTGCGTTAGAGGAGTGACCATTGATTAAAGAGATGAAACAATAGAATTTTTACGGTGGGAATTTATCGTGACCGCTTACAAGGAGATGTCGCTGAATAGGAGTTGTTTAAAGATGCCCAACGGCACCCCTTGGAGCACATGAGGCTAAATATATATGAAAAATATTTGAATTTTGCAAAATAAAAACATGGTAAGTCATAGACGGCATACAACCGTACACAGAGACTAGTAGTCATAGAGACATGGAATGACTCAGCTATGAACTTATCAGTAGACAACAGTGAAGAATACTCAATTGGGATCACCTTGTTTTTCACATTTTCTTAGTGTGCCATTCAAAATTTCCCAGCACACTTAGGAAGATCTCGCGCCACACCTGTGTGCTGCAGCACACTGGTTGAGAATCACTCTGATAAACGATCTACTCTACATCTTCAAACACTGATAACTGAAATGACCTAGTTTGTGTTGAGTGGAGGTTAAACCTCTCTCTCTCTCTCTCTCTCTCTCTCTCTCTCTCTCTCTCCATTTGTTGGTCCCGAAATAACCTAGTTTGTATTGAATGGACGTTAAACCTCATTTCTTTCTCTCATTGATTCCCTTTCTAAATAATATGTATCTTTCACTACAACTTGGGTATCATGTAGTTGAGTTGTTTTAGCATGGCGTGGGTTGGATGGCTGAATGGTTAGCACGTGCGTGCTATATCATAAGGCCTGTCGTTGAGTCAATTGGCATGGTTTCAATTCCCTGGTAGTACGTGACAAGGAGTAGGGTTGCCGGTCCAGCCTCGTTGGTTTTCTCCGGGTCCTCTGGTTTCCTCCCAGTGCTAAAGACCCCTACGCGCAAGCAAATTATTGAAATAAAATTAAACCATATGTTAGTCCCGAAATGACCTAGTCTGGGTTGAGTGGACGTTAAACCCCATTTCTCTCTCTCTCTCTCTCTCTCTCTCTCTCTCTCTCTCTCTCTGTTTTACCAGGAGTTTCTATATTTAATGTTTAGTTTCAGGGCATTGTTGGAAAACTGTTCAAATCTGTTGAGAATCATAGAAAACCATTTAGTTTCTACTGTTGTGTAGGTAGTTTAAAGGGTCTGTTTAGATTAGATAATGAATGTTGAGTTTATAACTGTTATTTTCTGGAGCAGTGTTGAGTAATAAAAATTAGTCTGTTAATTACTCAACACCTTTTGAGAAACTAAACAGAATTTACAAAATTTGGCAAAAGAATTTACAAAAAATGGCCGATCATATTGATGTATGATTTATAACACGTTACATTTATTTACTAAAATGTAGCTAGTAGCGATGTCTGGATAATGACGTGAACTCTCATCGTATTTTAATTAAAAATCTAACTTATAATGACTCGAAGCATTTTCAGAAAACTACCCATAATTCATCGGTAAATTATAGCTGTTCGTATAATTAGAGTCCTTTCATCGTTTTCCCCTATAAAGAAGTGGTCCTGCATACTTTTATCAATTCTCATTATTGGAAGGAAATGTCTTTTAAGATCAATTATAAATTGATGGCTCTGCCATGAGCTAAGTATATTATGTTCGAGCGTAGAGATACCTTTAGCTAACTAAACCATGTATCTCACGCTCGTCATCATCTCTATAAAACGCCCGTTAGCTTTTCTTGTCATCTTGTCGTGGAAATGTCAAACAGCTATTGCGACTATACACAGTATTGACAGACGGTTTGAGCGAAAAACGGATTAAGTTTCGAGTTAATAACGGGTTATAGTTGTAGCTATTGCTGACGACATTCGTCACTGTCATTTAATTGCTGTAACATTTTTATGTAAGACACAATTTGTATAATGTCACCGATATCCAGAGAAATGGGCTTTAAGCGTCCACTCGACAACAAACTAGGTCATATCGGGATAAGACTTTAGATTAATGGAAATATTTTCAAAAATTATTTATCTTTTATCATTGAATGAATAGAGCAATGGTCTGAAATATGCAAGAAACATCCCTGAATCCCCAACCAATATTTACTTTTTGGATTTTTGACATAATTATTGCAATATTATTCCGATCAGATGACCGTTATGTTTTTTTATTATTATTAGAGAGGTTTCGTAGCTTAAACATACATTATGCAAGAGGTAAATCTGCCTAATGCAGGTCTTTCTTTAGGCCTGAATTGTTTTCTAAATTATTAATTAAACATAATCAACTCTCAATGGCATCGGATTTCTCTGATGTTAAAAAGATTAGAAAAGTTCAGCCATATTTTTGATTTAAGCTAAAAATGGAGGAGCGAGACTTAGTTTTGAACAACCAGTACTGTGGCTGAAATATTGCACACGTCTTGTCAAACCTTCAAAGGCTATAGATCTTCGCTCGCAATAGAGTAATTTGAATGAAATTTTCAAATTATTCATTTGACATTATCTATTTTCGAATTATTATAGCAAGAATGGCTAGCACTTTATCTAAATCTTACATAATGTGTCTTTAAATGAAATGAAATGGGGGTTTAACGTCCTACTGTTCTGCTCCAAACTGGGCTAATGAAGACGAGCATATGGGGGAAATTTTTCCCGGACAGCAGCACTACAGCCTACTGTTATATCAAATTCCAACTCTTATGTGCATGCCAATGTGTACACGGGACCTTGGATTTTGTCACATCCGAACGACTAGATATCTGTCCTTGTCAGGCCCTTCGTCCTGCATCATTGACAAGGGTGAACCACATCGGAAAATCTGGATGAACTTTCTCGGCCAATGCAGGGATCAAACACCCGACCTCCAGGCTAGCGAGTCAGTGTCTTACCACTTAGGCACCGTGATCCCCTGTATCTTTAACAGTTAGACTTACATTTAGATAAGTGTAAGTGTAACTGTACATTGAGTACATTGTGACCTTTCGTTAAATTTACATTTACAGTTACACTTAGTAGGTGGCGACACAAACTAGATTGTTGAAGATGAGATTACTAAAGTACACACATGTTTTGTCCCGGCCTCTTCTTATTGTGGTTAGCCTGTGCTTACTGTATCATAAGGTTTGTCATTGCGTCAACTAGCGTGATTTCGATTCCCCGGCTGTACGTGGCAAGGAGTAGGGTGCAACCTTGTGGGTTTTCTCTGGGTCCTCCGGCTCCGGTTTCCTCCCACTGCTAAAGATCCCTACGCGCAAGCAAATTATTGAAATAAAATCGAACCGTAGTCAGAAAATGACCATGTGTTAGTCTAAATGATCAAAGTATTGACTGGAGGAGACATTGCGGTCCTCCCGATTCCTCTATCTGCTATTGAAATAGAATTGAATCACATGTTAGTACCAAAATGACCTAGTTTGTGTCGAGTAGACGTTAAATCTCATTTATACCTCTCTCCTGGATCAACTTATCCGCTGTGCAAATGCACAGCCGGAGATGTGTTAACTCCATCAGGTATAGCAGGCCGATTGCCTACAGCCCAGAACCGAATCTCTCTCTCTCTTGTATATATAAAGAAAGTAAAGATACTTTTATCATGAGATTATTTTGTGGACATGGAGTAAACTACAAAAATAAATAGAATAAATTACTGTAAAGTCTTCCCTTTTCAAAATTCTGATTGAAATTTTTTTCCCATTTTCTGTCAATTTTACTGGTAGACTAGAACAATTGAATTAGGCAATAGGTTTTTTTTATTTTAAAAAAAAAATGTAAAATTTTATTTCCATCAAGTTTCTTGCCATTTACCTAATGATTGGGTTCAACATTTCAAAGTGATCTGTCTGAGAGCTGATTAAAGGTGATGGTCCATCTGTTTTAAAGAGATCTCTGAGAGCTGATTAAAGGTGATGGTCCATCTATTTTAAAGTGATCTATCTGAGAGCTGATTAAAGGTGATGGTCCATCTATTTTAAAGAGATCTCTGAGAGTCGATTAAAGGTGATGGCCCATCTATTTTAAAGGGATCTATCTGAGCACTGATTAAAGGTGATGGTCCATCTAATTTAAAGTGATCTGTCTGAGAGCTGATTAAAGGTGAGGGTCCATCTATTTTAAAGTGGTCTATCTGAGAGCTGATTAAAGGTCATGGTCCATCTATTTTAAAGTGATCTGTCTGAGAGCTGATTAAAGGGGATGATCAATCTATTTCAAAGTGATCAGTCTGTGAACTGATTAAAGGAGCCGGTCCAACTACCCATACTTTTATATTGTAATATGATAGACAATGATGACGGCTTCTTGAATCAACTTTTAAAAAAAATTCTCGACATCTTCAAACACATCCCATTTTCTATTAAAGATAGGATCATGACATTACTAATTTTGGTGGATAAGTGTTTTAACAGGTGCACTTTAGGTCACAAGGCCAGTCATTGAATCAAGTGGCATGGGTTCGATCTCACAAACAATATTCTTCAAACATTTTCATGAAAATGTATGATAAATTGTCATGTATGATATTCATAAGTAAAAACCACTAATAGTTAACGAGCCAGAACTAACATAGTTCTATTGGACAACAATCACTGGTTTATTATACACAAGCACGTGAAGAAGGTCTATGTATTTATGAACGTAAAGTGTGAAGCCACAATACCACTGCATACCATCCGAATAACTAGATGCTAGATGATAGACCTCGGTACTATATCACAGATATGGAGAAACCCTGAGCCTCGGCATCCGACTAATTAATGGTTGGATGGCCGAATGGTTAGCACATGCACGCAGTATCATAAGGCATGTCATGGAGTCAACTGGCTTGGTTTCGAATCCCTGGTTGTATGTGACGAGGAGTAGGGTCGCCTGTCCAACCTTGCGGGTTTTCTCCGTGTCCTCCGGTTTCCTCCCACTGCTAAAGACCCCTGTTTGCAAGCGAATTATTGAAATAAAATTTAACCATATGTTAGTCCCAAAATGACCTGGTTTGTGTCAAGTGGACGTTAAACCCCATTTCTATCTCTCTCTCTAAACCTGGGACCTATTGGATCATCGATTCAAATACTGGCCTTAAGTTCGTTCCCGGTGTTAGCAGAGACAATTTCTCAAGATTTTCTGGCATAGTTTCCCTGTGTCAGTCGTGGCGGAAGGAGGGCCTGACAATGACAGCTGTCAAGTCATTCGAATGGACGAAAAACCGGAGGTCCTGTGTATACATTGGCGTGCAATGTATAAGATCCCTTGACAGTTAGAATTCAATATAAGAGTAGGCCGTAACGCTCTGCCCGGACAAAATTTCTCTCATAGCACACTGTATGGTGTAAGCCCGTCTTCATTAGCCCAGTCGGAGCAGAACACTAGGATGTTAAACCCTGTTTTATTTAATTTCATTTTCAAGTTTTGTTATCAGTCAGTGCCATACTGGACCAAACCAATTGGACTACTACTTTGAATAAATAAAATTATTGTTTTGTGTCTACGACTTTGAATAAATAAAATGATTGTAATGTTTAATTCTAATCGCTGTATCTTACGGTGGTTCAACAACTCATGAATACCTCGATTAACTATTTATTGTAGTAACACTTACTAAGACTTAATAAAACATTTTCCTTCATATTAAACCCCTAGTTGTAAATACAATATGGAAAATTATACATAAGTTTTGGTTTTATTACTATTAGATGTCTTAGGTATTTTAATATAAAAGATTAGTGATGTTTTTATAGGTTAGTATTTTATGGTTTCGTTCTGATGTTAAGATATAAACTTGTGTAGATGTTCTGTTAACCTCTAGGGAAGAACAGGGCACAGTAAGCCAGGCTTTGTAATTTTTAACTGTTTTTGGAAAATACAATTGTGATATCATTGGGGAATTCCCCTTTATAGACTCTATTTGTTCTCCTAAATTCAATAAATTCTTGTAAGCTGACATTTTTCTGATGCAAAAGTAAATTTTTGGTGGACTGGTTAAACTGCTTAGCTACTCCAGAATTAGTTAGAACCCACAAACTAGAAATTCCAGGTGAAGGAGATAAAAAATTGACTCTCATCAGATATATTTTGTTTCATTATACTATCACATATCTCCCTGTCATTTCTGATTTTCTGTCGTGGTTGATGACGGGGCACAGTGGGTCACATTTCAGAGGGGCACAATGAGCACAAGCATTTCTAGTTCAGCTAAAAATCGTCTGCCCATTTTAGACAGAATCTGGATATTTGAGATTTTTTTTTTTTAAGGAAATATTGGTTGAAGGTAACTAACTAATCCTTATTGATTTACAAGTCATAGGAATTGTTTACGTTAAGGATTTTTTTCCCCAGTTTAAGAGTTTTGTATTCAGTTCTTTTAAGTTTCAATGTGTTTACGATACATTTTTTTTTAAAAAACTTTCTTGATGGCCAAATGTGTCAGTTTGACCAGGTGTACCCCACATTCGGAGCACATTGGGTCAAAAATATTTCAATTTTACAATGATCTACACAAAAATGGTTTCAATTTATTAACTTCTTAACAGCACTGTTAAATGAAACAAATGACTGGCTTCAACTGAGTACATTGTTTGATTCTCTGTAGGATGTCAATTCTGGATAAATCAGTAAAAAAAGAAATCATGCCCACCGGGGCCCGCTCTGCGCTCGCCCCTACATTTCTCTCTCTTGGGTGGACCTTGAATATAACATGGCTCTCTTTTTGTCACAGGCCCCTAGCTGTTTCCCCATAGATGACCCAAAATGTTCTGAATTAAAATACCACATACCTCAACCATTTATTTATACTTTCTGATCCATTACAGTTAGGGGGGTTGGGATGGCCGAATGGTTAGCACATGCGCGTTGTCATTGAGTCAACTGGCGTTCTTATTTAAATAAAATTGAATCATGTTAGTCCCAAAATGGCCTAGTTTGTGTCAAGTGGACATCAAACCCCATTTCTCTCTCTCTCCTTGAACTTTTGCTTATTTAATTAAAATATAATCCTTGAATGGCATTTAGCGATTGAGCACATTAAAAAAACACAACACAATTTATATGGAAAACAATCACTGGTTTATGCACATATAGCACAACGTTTCGACAAGTATTCTCTTATCGTTATCAAGTACAAATGATGTGTACTTTTACTTTGATAATAAGAATGAAATGAATGAATGAAATGTGGTTTTATGACACGTCAGCACCAACCGGGCTATATTGTGCCAAACATATGATGAGTTATACGAGACAAACTAAATAATGATCACAATAGTAATCTATATATACATAAAAAAAACAAATATCACAGAGATTATAAATTAAAAACAACTATCACAATACTTTATGTATATATATATATATATATATAATTAAAATACATCAAATGAAAAGTCGTGCTATATATGTATAAACCAGTGATTGTTGTGTTGTGTTTTTTTTATTTAATTTTTTTATGAAATTTGTTGAAGGGAAAAAAAAATATTATAAACAAGTAGAAAATTTCTTCATTTTCTTCAACTGTAACTGGACTTTAAAATGGTATTTGTTTTTTATTGTGTTGGTTATGTATTGTGTCTTCGCTGGAGGCGGTCACTGGTATTTCAATTAATTTCTCTTTCGCCGATGATACACACTGTCTAAAAAAACATGAAATTACTTGAAATAAATGGAAATTAATTTTATGATGCCTCGAGAATCCATTAGAGAGGACAAATTGACAACATTTTTGCACATAAGATCATGGTGCCCTGTAAAGTAGAGATAACAGATATCTTTTCTTCTGATGTGGGAACCAAGGTTGGGAAGACGCTGGCTCACTAGCCTGGAGGTTGCGTATTCGATCACTGCATTGGCCGAGAAAGTTCATCGTGATTTTCCGACGTTGCTTCCCCATGTCAGTGGTGCCGGACAGACAGGACAGCTGTCTAGTCTTTCGGATATGATGAAAAACTTAGGTTCCTTGTATACATTGGCGTGCTCGTAAAAGATCCCTTGGCAGTTGAGTTGGAATTTGATATAAGAGTAGGCCATAGCATCCTCGGTTACCCAGTGTACTCATTCCGTTCTACTTTACTATACCCTGGGTTAATCCATAGGGTTTCGACAATTTCAGTTTACAAACCAATCGTTTCGCCTTCGTTTTTATAAGGGTAGATATCCATATTCATGTCCATTTACTGAATGATTTATGTAAATAATGTATATAGTAATAATTTATTTATATTTAATTGTATTATCAAAATCTGTAGTATGTGTTGTTGATTTCAAATATGTATGACATCTATATGTTTGACTTTTTATTATTATTATTACTATTCGTTCTTTGTCTGAAATATGTCATTCTGTTATGTTTATTATTATTGAACTTATACTTGGCAATTTGACCCATTAATAACTTGGCTACGATATCACGTGGACTTAAAATTCCGGGAACGAACGAACGATTCTAAATAAAACTAATGACCCTGCATTATTATATGAACGTCTGGTCTTCATTAGCATACTATATAATTGGTTGTTAATAATTATGCATTTAGAATAGGCCAACTCCTAACATTGTTAGATGAGAGTTACTGACCTTTGCCATCTTCCTTTTCAAATAACAATTTATGGGATTGGTCGATAAAAATAGCACAATCATCAAGGGCGGATAACTTGAAAACGTGTCTTCCCCATAGATTAACCCAGGGTATAGTGGAGAAGAACGGAATGAGTACACTGGGTAATCGAGGATGAGGCCATAGTAACGCTGTCCGGGCAAAATTTCCCTTATAGCCAACTGTATGGCATACTCCCATCTTCATTAGCCCAGTTGGAGCAGAACAGTAGGACGTTAAACCCCATTCCATTTTATTTCATTTTTCTTATGAACAGGTATGTGCCATGCAGTGTGCTATGGGGGTAGTTTCTGTCTACTCTTCTTCAAGTTCCAACTGTATAGCTTTAGCAAGTAGCCTACTCCAACATGGTTTTTACTTGCCAGGTCCTTCGACAGCACAAGACATGGGGAAGGAAAGAGACCTTTTATACGCCCACATTGAAATGTGGTAGTATATTGTCGTTGCCCCCTTCCGGCCGGCCGGCCACAAGCAACTAGAGGCTGAAGTTATTATCCAACGGTGTTTAAGGTCATGGGACAAAGAATCCTATTAATTTTCAATGACTAAAGTTAATTACTGCCAGAGTTATGGCCCTTGAGTTAAATTTATATCCAGTGTTTACTGTCATGAGACGAAGAAGCCTATTGATTTTCCCAGATTTCCGATAATTACTGTCAGAGTTATGGCCCTTGATCACTTTGAAATATTTTGTGGACGCTCTAGAGGCTAAAGTTAATATGCGATTGACTTTAAAGTTATACACAGTGTTTATAAGTTCATGAGGATATGAAACCAATTGATTTTCAATGATTTCTGATAATTACTGCCAGAGCGATGGCCCTTGATCACTTTGAAATATCTTGTAGAAGCTCTAGAGGCTAAAGTTAATATGCGATTAACTTTAAAATTATACACAGTAATTAAGTTCATGAGACGAGGATTCTGATAATTACTGCCAGAGTTATGGCCCTTGATCACTTTGAAATATCTTGTGGACGCTCTAGAGGCTAAAGTTAATATGTGTTTGACTTTATAAGTTCATGAGAAGATGAAACCTATTGATTTTCAACGATTTCCGTTAATTACTGCCAGAGTTATGGTCCTTGATCACTTTGAAAAATCTTGTGGCTGCCCTAGAGACCAAAGTTTAACGTTACACTCTATTCATTCATTCATTCAATTGATTGATAGTTACATGTTGTGTCAACGACGTTTTTGTTGGCGGTTATTTAATGACAGTTGCCTGGCAAACACTCATGGCGGTTATAAATTTATCTTTCAGCTATGCATCGAACATTCCAGAGAGATTTATATTTATTACGATTAAACACGGCCCGGCAGTATGTTAAAGCCCTCGACAACAGTATGAACCCCATTTCATCGGATCCGACTGAACCACTCAAGTTGTCAGCTCAGGTGAGTTATAATTTACTGGCACAGGACTGCAATCTCAAGGGGGTTGGGATGGCCAAATGGTTAGAACGTGCACTCTGTATCATAAAGCCTGTCATTGAGTCAATTGGCGTTGTTTCGAATCCCCGGTTGTACGTGACAAGGAGTAGGGTCGCCTGTCCAACCTCGTGGGTTTTCTCCGGGTCCTCCAGTTTCCTCCAACTGCTAAAGACCCCTACGCGCAAGCTAATTATTGAAATAAAATTCAACCATATGTTGGTCCCGAAATGACCTAGTTTGTGTCGTGTGGACGTTAAACCCCATTTCTCTCTCTCTCTGTATATAGTTAATATTTTAAGCTTATTTTCTATGTCTTTAATCTTCTTTGTATTCTTTTAATATTTTAATCTATGTCTAAATTGTTGTGTTTATGTTAGTTGTAATAAGATAGCTGGGGGTTACATCTTCAAATATATAAATATGAAGATGGACCCAGAAGGACAAGTTAGGTAGGAGATACAGCTAACAGACTAGCTACACTTATAGTTATGTCAACTCTTGATTTTATACTTCTTTAGTTGAACATAATTCTGTAGTTATTATGCCCCTCTGTAATTTGTCTGTTATCATTGTCATTGCTGTGTCTACATAAAGTTCAAAAATTAGCTGAATCAAGTGTTATAATTTAGGAATAAGAAGAAACCAGTAGGATGAACTGTCTACAACAATAAGAACCTAGCTGGTTACAGTCCACTCGACACAAACTAGGTCATTTCAGGACTAACATATGGTTCAATTTTATTTCAATAATGCACTTGTGCGTAGGGGCCTTTATCAGTGGGAGGAAACCTGAGATCCCGGAGAAAACCCACAGAGGTTCGACAGAGGACCCTGCTCCTTGTCACCTACAACCGTGGAATCGAAACCACGCAGTTGACTCAGTGACAGACCTTATGCTAATCATTTGTCCATCACCCCCATCCCCGATCATAAGGTCTTTCATTGAGTCGAGTGGCATGGTTCCAATCCCGCAACTGTATCTGACAAGGAGATGGACCTGCCTAACTTCTTGGGCTTCCCCTACTTTCCTCCCACCACTACCAATACCTGCAAGCGATTTATTGAAATTCAATTGTCCGTTATGATAGTTGAGAAATGACCTAGTTTATGTTCAGTGGATGTTAAATCCTCACTTTCTCTATCTAAATTCCAATTTCAACTTTCAGTATAAAACAGCCATTCATCTGGAATCTGTCCATGATGAAATTTATTTATAGCAGATTGAAAGCAAGATGAGCCTTTATACAATTATGTTATACTTTCCTTGTAAAATTATACAGCTTAATTACTTAATATAATGTCAGTTTGGTCTTTGTGTATAAATATTGTCATTGTGACATCAAGTAGAGTTTTGTATAAGCTTGTTGGTATTCACATCACAAGAAATGGCGATCATCTTGCTATGGGTTAATATGCTACATTTATAATGAATGAACAAGTTGTACCCTTTTTTTGTATAAATATCACCATTGTCAAAGTGATGTGTTTGTCCATTTATTTGTTATTTGGGGGCGTTGGATGGCCGAATGGTTAGCATGTGCGCGCTGTATCATAAAGCCTGTCATTGAGTCAACTGGCGTGGTTTCGAAATTAGGGGGTTAGGTGGCCGAATGGTTAGCACGTGCGTGCTGTATCATAAAGTCTGTCATTGAGTCAACTGGCGTGGTTTCGAATCTCGGTTGTACCGGTACGTGACAAGGAGTAGGGTCGCCTGTCCAACCTCATGGGTTTTCTCTGGGTCCTCCGGTTTCCTCCCACAGCTAAAGACCCCTACACGCAAGCAAATTATTGAAATAAGATAAAACCATATGTTAGTCCCGAAATGACCTGGTTTGTGTCGAGTGGACGTTAAACCCCATTTCTCTCTCTCCTTATTTGGTATTTTGTTCTGTCCAAACTAAAATATGAGTATATTTTTCATCTTTAGTTTTTTTGCAATAATGTATTGTTAAATATTTCGGTATATTGCATATTGCTGTGATTTTGTCCTATTTTACGACTGGGGACGTTTGGATGGCTGAATGGTTAGCGTGTGCGCATTGTATCATTAGGTCTGTTACTGAGCCAACTGGCGTGGTTTTGATTCCCCGGTTGTACTTGACAAGGAGTAGGGTAGCCTGTCCATTTGTTACTACCGAAATTAATAGTTTGTGTCGAGAGGACGTTAAACCCATTTCTTTCTCTCTCTCTCTCCCTCCCTATTTTACGTCTGAATTGGTTGGGTAAAATTCCTTTTGCCTTACTCCATAAAGGTGCATGGATTTCACACCTTGGGCTCGCAGCTTTGAATTATTTCATTTTATAGATGTTATTTAATTATTTGTACTTATTTCAGATTCAAGGAATTGGTCCGACATTTAAACTAACAGTTAATTTACAGAATACCTCGTTAAGTCAACCGACGTCAAACTTAATTATCACCTTTAATTACGATGATAAACTCTACTCATTTAGGAATAAATTTATCGAGGTATGTTTGTTTAGAATAGTTTTTCACGCCATGCTTCAATACAAATGTTGTCTATAGGCTGTTCAGATGTTTTTCCCGCCATGCTTAGCTTCAATAAAAGTGTGGGGGGTTGGATGGCTGAATGGTTAGCGTGCGCGCGCTGTATCATAAAGTCTGTCATTGAGTCGACTGGCGTGGTTTCGAATCCCCGGTTGTACGTGACAAGGAGTAGGGGCGCCTGTCCAACCTCGTGGGTTTTCTCCGGGTCCTCCGGTTTACTCCCACTGCTAAAGACCCCTATGCGCAAGCGAATTATTGAAATAAAATTAAACCATATGTTAGTCCCGAAATGACCTAGTTTATGTCGAGTGGACATTAAACCCCATCTCTCTCTCTCTCTTTCAATAAAAGTGCTGTCTGTGCTGTTCAGATGTTTTTCACACCCAATCTGATTAAAATACAGATCTATGTTCCATTTTTTTTTTTATCCTTTCGATGGCCTCTACTACATGAAGATCTGACCAGTTTTAGTCAGAGGTCATACGAGCGGCTTATGACTCTATGACGTCAGACATTTGATTAACCTATCAGCATTGATGTTTCTGTGCACCTCACACCAAAAACTGACCGTAACAGACCAATTCATTGGCTTAACGTTCACATCATCCAGAACACGAGTTATATAACAACTCTTTCAGATCCTAGTGTAGTAAAAACAACTAAAACAAAATTTTGAACAATAAAAAACGAAACAAAATAGGATCTGTGTTTTAATCAGATTATTTCATGCCATGCTGCAATACAAGTGTTGTCTAGGCTGTTAAGATGTTTGTTTCTCCATGGGGGATCACGTGGCTAAGTGGGTAAGACGCTGGCTCGCTAGCCTGGAGGTCGGGTGTTCGATCCCTGCATTGGCCGAGAAAGTTCATCTAGATTTTCCGACGTGGTTCCCCCTTGTCAGTGATGCAGGACGGAGGGCCTGATAAGGACAGCTGTCTAGTCGTTCGGATGGGACGAAAAACCGAGGTCCTGTGTACACATTGGCGTGCACGTAAAAGATCCCTTGGCAGTTGGAATTTGATATAAGAGTAGCCGTAGTGCCGCTGTCAGGGCAAAATTTCCCTCATAGCACACTGTATGGCGTATGCCTGTCTTCAGTAGCCCCATTTCAGAGCAGAACAGTAGGACGTTAAATCCCATTTCATTTCATTTTCTCACTCCATCTTCCATTAAAAGTACAGATGCTTATATTTAAACAAGTTTTGAAAAATAAAATGGGGTTTAACATCCTGCTTTTCTGCACTGACTGGGCTAATTAAGATAGAGAGAGAGAAATGGGGTTTATCATCCACTCGACACAAACTAGGTCATTTCGGGACTAACATGTGGTTCACTTTTATTTCTATAATTTGCTTGTGTGTAGCCAGGGAGCTAACTAAGATGCACATATGCCATGCAGTGTGCTATGAGGGAAATTTTACCCGGACAGCAGTGCTACAGCCTTCTTTTATATCAAATGCCAACTGACTGCCAAGGTGCCGAAAGAAGTTAGGGAGGGATATTGACATGGTCTCTGTCCGTCAAAGATAACTGGCGGTTAGACTCAGATATTGAGCGCTACATCCAATACTGACGTTTTGTTAATTAGTCACGCTTTATCCAATTTCTCTCGCAAGTGCCTGACTAATGATATGTTCAGATTAACTCACCTTTGTTTAATTACTCACATTATTTTTACACACCAACACAAGTAAGAAATACTAACCAATTAACTTAAATACTCATCGTATGACTATTTCTGACCATTTATAGGAACACTGACGTACGGTGCAAGTACTGACGGGTTTAAGCGACTACTGACAACTCGTATGTTTCCATGAATAGTAACCACAATTAAGTTAATCTGCGTAATTTTAGGATAGTCTAACGTAGAACCCAGGTAGTAAAAGCTTAGAGATCAATCCTACTAACTATGCATCCAGCAGTGCAACTTATTATAGTTGTGTGTTTTGCTTTTTAGGAATTTTTTTAGATTGATATTTATGGAAACAAATTTGACTTTTTTTTGTTTACAAGTTTGTTTCTGGAGCATATCTCATAAACCATTCAAGATATGTCATGAAATTTTGTACAAACATCAACCTGTGATGATAGTTGTGCCTTTAGCTAATTAGAAATTTCTCGGATTTAATAATAAAACAAATTTCTCTGTTAAATGATTTTTGAAGTTTTACTAATTTTTATGTTTCCAATGGAGACAAATTTCTCTGTTGAGTGATTTTTAAATTTTTACTACACATTCGACTTTTTTGGTATATAATTATTATTCTAGAGCACATCTCGGAAACTGTTCAAGATACCTTTATAACACTTTCACATTCATCTACCTATTATTTTAATGTCTGATGACGTCCTTCAGTCCTGATTTTGTTTCTAGAGCATATTTCATTATCCTATCAAGAAATCTTTTTGAAACTTTGTACAAACATCAACCTACTTATGGAAGGTAGGCCTCATGGTTTTATGCTGGGCTTCAGATAATGAGAGAGAGTGAAAGAGAGAGAGTGAAAGAGAGTGAGTGAGAGAGAGGGAGAGAGATGGGTTTAACGTCCACTCGACATAAGCTAGGTTATTTCAGGACTAACATATGGTTCAATGTTATTTCAATGATTCACTTGCGTCTAGGTGTCTTTAGCAGTGGAGGACATGGGAGAGAGAGAATGTGAGAGTGAGAGAGAGAGTGAGAGAGAGAGAGAGAGAGTGTGTGAGAGTGAGTGAGAGAGTGAGTGAGAGAGAGAGTGTGTGAGAGTGAGAGAGAGAGTGTGTGAGAGAGTGAGAGAGAGAGAGACAGAGAGGGGGGGTAACATCCACTCGACACAACTAGGTCATTTCGGGACTAACATATGGTTCAACTTTATTTCAATAATTCGCTTGCACATAGGGTCTTCAGCAGGTTGGACAGGCGATCTTACTCATTGTCACATACAACCAGGGAATCGAAATCACGGCAGTTGACTCAATCAATGACAGACCTTATGATGCAAGGCACACAAGATAATCATGTATAAGCTTGTTGTTTAACATACAGCAGCTGATTGATATAAACAAAGGTTGTCCAAGCCTTAAAGGGTATAGCGATGACTAGTCCTCTTGTTTTTTATCAAATGTTTATTGTAATGTGTCATTAAGCACTTGTGGATATTGTTCTATATTAACACTTGTTAATATTAATAATAATAAGTTTTCTTTCACATGTACGCCAATGTGTACTCAGGCCTTCCGTCCTTCACCACTGACAAGGGGAAACCCTGCCAGAAAATCCAGATTAACTTATTGGCCAACACCATGAGTGAACCTGCAACCTCCAGACTAGTGAGCCAGCGTCTTCATCACTGAGCAATCGCAGCCCCAAACTAGTTTTAAAATGCCAGTGTTTGTTCGACAGGGGAGTGTAACATGGCCAAGATTAGCCAGCTTTTAAGAATAGCCATCTCCAAGACAGGGGTTTGATGTGGCCAAATGGTTTCACACAAGAGCTTGATGAAGCTTGAGTAAGGTTGACTGCCTAACCTCATGAGTTTTGTCCGGGTCCTTAAATTTCCTCCCACTGCTAAAGACCCCTACGCACAAGCAAATTATTGAAATAAAATTGAACCATTAGTTAGTCACGAAATCACCTAGTTTGTGTCGAGTGGACGTTAAACCCCATTTCACTTTCTCTTTCCTTCCACCGCTAAAGACCCCTACGCACAAGCAAATTATTGAAATAAAATTGAACCATATGTTAGTCACGAAATGACCTAGTCTGTGTCAAGTGGATGTTAAACCCCATCTCTCTCTCTCTCTCTCTCTCTCTCTCTCTCTCTCTCTCTCTCTCTCTCTCTCTCACACACTCTTTCCTCCCACTGCTAAAGACCCCTATGCAGAAGCAAATTATTGAAATAAAATTGAAACTTATGTTAGTCGCGAAATGACCTAGTCTGGGTCGAGTGGACGTTAAACCCATCTCTCTCTCTCTCTCTCTCTCTCTCTCTCTCTCTGTTCCGCATCTACCACAGAATCCCTGTTCCAACAAACCAGCAAAAAAATAAATGATAATATTTACAACACATTAAAAAGAATCACTTGAAGCTGGTTATTCTAATAAAAGATATAATTGCCTCTCAGAGTGTTGCGTGAAAAGAATTGTTTTTGTAAAATAATCACTTGCCAACCATTATATGACGGTTTTATGACCAAATCTTTTCACTATAATGTAGTTTTAATGTCTGTTAAAAAGAGATTATTATTTTTTTTTTCAAATTAAAATCATAAAAAAAAAAATAATTCTTGTGGATAAGATTTTTTACAATTGATACTTAAAAGGAAATACTATAAAAAAAATGTAATTCTTTAAATTCTAAAGGGGCATTATGGAAGATTAGATAAAGAGTTGACGTAAATAGAATATGCTGAAAATTTGCTCCACTCTGAACCGAGATATTAGCGATTGAATTTTAGGCCTAGCCTCGATCATCATTACTAAAGTTGGTACGAAACAAAGTTCCAGTTATCCATTTTGACGTTAAATCATCCATCACAAAAATTTTTAAAATCCAGTAAACATCACAGACTAGCAATGGCACCGAGAGTTGAATATTGTCTGGTGTGAGGTGCATGGAACTGTGGGTAACCCACTAGAAACATCAATGCTGGTTGGTTAATCAAATGTCTGATGTCATAGGGTCAAAAGCCACTTGTTTGACCTCTGACGTGACCTCCCGTGACAACTGGTAAGATCTTCATGTAGTAGAGGCCATCGAAAGTATAAAAAAACGAAACAAAATATAAATCTGTATTGTAATCAGATTGAAACAGATGCTCCATACAGCTCTTGTAAGCCTGTCTACTTCAATGAACAAAAGTCCTAGTTTGATTCATTAGCTGAAAACAGGCTTTAAAATGTGAAAGAAGATAACATTTGTTAAAAAGGATAATATGCACGAAATAATAAAATCACTAACAATAATGAGTAGGCTATAACTGCCACACTTCTTTATTATTACAGGGATGCGTAATGCCATGTTTGGATCATGCCTCAGAGCTAGACCATCCCAGACCTGAAAAGTTGTCAGCAATTTTATATTATAAAGAATAACAATTACTAGTAGTGGGCTGTAGTTCCACTGAAAGGGAAAGGTTACTCTCATAGCCTAGTAGGAGCAGAACGTTTAAGAGGGAGAGAAACAGGGTTTAACGTCCACTCAACATAAACTAGGTCATTTTGAGACTAACATGGTTCAATTTTATTTCAATAATTTGCTTGCGCGTAGGGGTCTTTAGCAGTGTAAGGAAACCGGAGGACCTGGCGAAAACCCACAAGGTTGGACACGTACAACCGGGGAATCGAAACCACGCCAGTTGACTCAATGACAGACCTTATGATACAACGCGCACAGGCTAACCATTCGGCCATCCACACGGGCGAACAGTTACAGATGTTAAACCCCTTGAACTGTTATTGTTTGTCCATATCTGTGTAGCACACTGTATGGCATATGCCCGTCTTCATTAACCCAGTTGTAGTAAAACAGTAAGACGTTAATTGTCGGCCTCATTCAGGTAGGCAACGATTGATCAAAACAAAGGTGGGAGAAGCATTTCTGGACAGTTTTTGATGGCATTGATATACTTTTACGGATATACATGTATCTGTTTTTAAAGAAGCAGAACAGTATGACGTGAAACTCCTTTTTATTTCATTTTAAGATATAAAAATATATCATATTGTATGAGATGAATAAATGCATTTAAAGTGCAGCAAAGACCCACGTAAAATTAATTTACATGGTTGTGTTATTTCAAAAGCTGAAATATTAAGCACATAACGGTTGTCAAGTGCGTAAACTGTTTTTTAAACAAGCGGTTGCCATGCAAGATACGCCCACATTTTGTAAGACATGGACAAAAAACAAGCAGGGCCCATACTCCATTAAGTGGCAGTCCAATATGCGCGAATATTGAAAGCAACCGAGATCTTCAGGTTATAAACATACATTCCAAGTTTCATCTAAATCGGATAAAAAATTGTGAGTGTCCACGAATTACGCCCACATTTTGTAAGACATGAACAGATAACAAGTAGGGGCCATACTCATTTAAGTGGCAATGCATTTTATTTCATTTCAATAATCAGTTGCAGATTGTTGCAGACAACCTATCATTACCATGTTATATTGTTATTACGCCTCGCTACATCAAGCTCACCACCTTCATTACGACTATATTATGTTTTTACAGAGAACACTGTGTCATAAAGCAAGGACATCCAAGCTAAAATTGATTTGATACGAAAATAGGTGATCATAAAACTGTGCTCATCATGTTCTCTCCATGTTGGTATTAACGTCAAATTTTATCGTGATTTAGGTTTCTCTGATATCATTGCATCATTTTTTATCATCCAGCAAGAAGCGACCGCGACCTTTTGAACATGCAGACACATTTTGATTTGATGAGATGAAATTGATTTTAACGTCTTAATATTTTTTTTAACCAAACAGACATATAAGTGCTGACTGAAAGACCTGTACAAAGTCGATGGTTTCCATTTATTTTTGTACATAGTCGCCTTCAAGGTGTACACTCTTTGGCCAACGATGTTCCGAGGCCTGGATGCCACCCTGAAAAAGTCATTCAAAGCTGACATGTCATCTTTACTAGGAAACAGGTGTCATCCATTGTTACAAACCTGGCCAAAATTTATCATACCTTCCATTAGACTAGAGGCTATTTTCTTGCCAGGCCCTCCTTCTTGCATCAACGAGAAGGGGAGACCACTTAGAAAACAATCCTTGACTATTGTCTTGGAATTTGAGATAAGAGTAGGCCGTACTGGCAATGTCCGGGCAAAATTTCCATCATTGTATAGCACACTGCATGGCATAGACTCATCTTGCTACAGAAAGATGTTAAACTTCATTTTTCTTATCCTTTCAATTACAAAATTTCCCTCATAGCATGCCATAGGCAGGGCGTAGGGCTTGATAAAGACAACTGTCTAGATATTAAAATGGGATGAAAAACTGAGGTTCCGTGTATACATTGACTTGCACAAAAGATCCCTTGGCAGTTGGAATTCGATATAAGAGTAGACCATAGTGCCGCTGCCCGGGCAAAAATTTCCTCATAGCACACTGTATGGCATATGCCTGTCTGCATTAGCCCAGTCGAAGCAGAACAGTAGGACGTTAAACCCTGTTTCATTTCATTTCATTGGTCCAGTTAATTAGAGAAAAGTAGGACGTTAAACCCCATTTGAAATATTTCAGTTAAAATATTTCCCTTATAGCACACACTATATTTCCTATTAAGTATTTATATGTTAATTGACTAGCAATTATCGCTGCTTGGTTAGTTGGTAGTATTTTAACGATGTTATTGGTCAGTTGGTATTATATTAACGATGTCCAGTTATTGGTCCAGTGACACAGTAATTGTTATTTAGGTTGACCATTCCACACATTACAGCTACCATGACACCAATTATCGCTAGTTTAATCAGGTGATAGAACAGTTAGTTTGTCTATTTATGCCAGTGGTGTACGGTCTTTCACAGCACACATTTAAAGATACATTATGGGAGATTACATAAAGAGCTGGCAGTTAAAAACTAGATATTATAAAGGGTATTTGCTGAAAATTTCAGTCAAATTGAACCACTCTGAACCGAGTATTTAGCAGCTGAATTTTGGGACTAGCCTCGATCGTCATTACTATAAATGTAGGTTGTTATTTATTATTGATCAATGCTTGATAAAGATACCTTTAAGAGTATTGAAACGTTGCATGTAATAAACCAAGAAGTAGTAAATCCATAAAGTTGTGTTATTATGAATATTATACCTCTACTTCTAAATGTCATTTAAGGATATTACTAAAGTCGGTACGGTAAAAAACATAATATTGATTATCCATTTCATGATTTAATCATGAATGAAAGTTGAGCAGCAAATCGAATCCTAATATAGTAAATATCACTTTCTAGCGATGACATCAAGAGTTGATTGTTGTCTGGATAAGTTAATTAATGTCTAATTAATAATTAAGATAACATTTTATTCCTAAAGGCACGGTCCCACTGCACTTACGGATGCAAAGAGGATGTAAAACGGGGGAAAAAACGTGCCCTCCGTTTGAAAACGCCATGCATCCGTTGTGTACTCATTGCATACGTGTTTCATACGCTCTATCCATCGAGCATCCGTTCACTTTGATTTCATCCGCGCAAAAAGTTTTGAGCTACACAAAACTTTTATAACGGATGAACTTTCTGCCGTGTACGATGTAAATGCGCGACATATACGAGCACCAAACGTTCCATGTCCGTTATCATCCGTTAAACGCCCACTGTATCTTCTCTGCATCCTCTGGGCATCCTCGCAACCCACATCCGCTCCAGCTGAAAACGGAAAGAGGGAGGAAAGATAAGGTACATGGAATGTCTATGCATCGTTATTAGCAGGGAAATAGAAAGGATGTAAGCGTATGCACCTCGTATATAAAGTTTTCAAAGCGGACAAAGCGTTTGCATCTGGGATGTATCTGGTATTTTGAAGGATGTCTGGAGTTTGCCTAGACCCTTCCATCCGCTTTCATCCGCTAGGCTTCCGATGAACATCCATTTAACATCCCTGCTACATACTTCCCACGTTCGTTCTTTTCCGTTTTGTTTTCGCAAATTTTCGTCAATTTTGTCCATTTCTGGAGCGGATGAAAACGGATGGAGCCACCCCCGAAAGTTTGCTCGTCCGCTGTGTCCTTTTTGCATACGTTTTGTGTCGATCGGCCACTGGGACCGGGCCTTAAAGAAAGACCTGCTATAGGTAGATTTAGCTCTTGCATAATGTTATGTTAAAGAAGTATCCGTCCTCATCCTCGCCTTGGTTCAATTGTGTTTATAATCCTCTTCCATCTTTCTCTAGTCGTGAAGGTGGGGGATTGGTAGGGCCTCAGAATAACCCCGTATCTCTCTTCATCTGAATCAGACACCGTCGATAACCCTCTTTCTTCTTCCTCTAGTAGTGAGGAAGGGGGGATTGGTAGGATCTCATGCTGTAAGTGGAAGCAGGGGGTGGGGGGGGTGAATGGCTGAATGGTTAGCATGTGCGCACTGTATCATAAGGTCTGTCAGTGAGTCAACTGACGTTGTTTCGATTCCTAGGTTGTACATAACAAGGAGTAGGGTCGTCTGTCCAACCTCGTGGGTTTTCTCCAGGTCCTCGAGTTTCCTTGGACTGCTAAAGACCCCAACACGCAATTGAATTGTTGAAATGAAATTGAACCATGCGTTAGTCCCGAAATGACCTAGTTTGTGACGAGTTGACATTAAACCCCATTTCTCTCTCTCTCTCTCTGGTTGTGAAGGTGGGGCATTGGTAGGGCCTCATAATAGTCTAGGATCTCTCTGAATCTGACACCCTCGATAATCCTCTTTCATCTTCCTCTAGTCGTGAAGGTGGGGGATTGGTAGGGCCGCATGCTGTGAGTGGAATCTGTGACCTTTCTTCTCCTAAACCTGGCACTGGTCATATGCCCTTTAAAATATAAATGAAATGAAATGAGGTTTAACATTCCACTGTTCTGCACCAACTCGGCAAATGAAGACGGGTATATGCCATACAGTGTGTTACGAGGGAAATTTTGCCCGGACAGATCCCGCTCCGCCCCCCCCCCCCCCCCCCCCCGATCCTGGACCACTGACAAGGGAAAAAAACAGGCCTGAAATTCGCATGAACTTTCTCGGCCAATGCAGCGATCGATTACCCGACCTCCAAACTAGCGAGCTATTGTCTTAACCACTTAGCCACTGTGACTCCCTTTAAAATACATGTCTTGTATATCTGGGTTGTTATGTTTGTAAATGATGTTATTGTATATTATATAGCTGATATAACAGCTATAGTTCAGTATATAATTAAAGTTAAGTCACCGTTTAAATAAAACAAGGTACCTAGTCAACTTATAAACGATAATTGGTATAATTAACTATTTATTGTCCTGCCTGGTACCAAGTTACCGGATTTGTTATGTGTAATGTACCTACCATCAAGGTTAATAGTCTTTGTTCTCCCTATCTTAATACTAATCAATTATTGATTGATTAGTTTCTGTTGAATTAAATGATGTTTGTCACACATGATTCCCATAAAACAGACATTTCCATCACGATGCCATCCATACTATACTCTCCATAGTTCTGAAAATGGTAATCCAGAGAGAGAGGGGGATCATGGTGGCTAAGTGGGTAAGGCGCTGGCTCGCTAGCCTGGAGGTCGGGTGTTCGATCCCTGCATTGGCCGAGAAAGTTCATCCAGATTTTCCGGCGTGGTTCCCCCTTGTCAGTGATGCAGGACGGAGGGCCTGACAAGGACAGATGTCTAGTCATTCGGATGAGACGAAAAACCGAGGTTCCATGTACACATTGGCGTGCACGTAAAAGATCCCTTGACAGTTGGAATTCGATATAAGAGTAGGCCGTAGTGCCGCTGTCCGGGCAAAATTACCCTCATAGCACACTGTATGGCGTATGCCCGTCTTCATTAGCCCAGTTCGGAGCAAAACAGTAGGACGTTAAACCCCATTTCATTTCATTTCATTTCCAGAGAGAGAGAGAAAAATGGGGTTTAATGTCCACTCGACACAAACTATATCATTTTGGGACTAACACATGGTTCAATTTTATTTCAATAATTCGCTTGCACGTAGGGTCTTTAGCAGTGGGAGAAAATCCATGAGGTTGGACAGGCGACCCTACTCCTTGTCACGTACAACCGGGGAATCGATACCACGCCCATTGTACGTGACAAGGAGTAGAGTCGCCTGTCCAACCTCATGATTTTTCTAGGGGGCCTCCAGTTTCATCCCACTCTCTCTCTCTCTCTCTTTCTCATATGCCCATATTCATTATCTCACGCTTTGAATGCCCATTCCATCCCACCATCTGACACACGACCATGACACTTTTCTCATAAAACGTGTTGTTAGCAAATTTTTTATGTAGCTGAAACTGAAAGGGGGGGGGGACCCCTCCAAACTATCCCCCTCTGGATCCACCCCTGCCTTTAGTCGTTTTGCACTACTGACAAGCATGCCGGTACCTTGCTGCAAAATCCAGAGGTAATTTCTTGTCCAACGTATGGTTCAAACCTGAAGAAAGTCTCAAACTCAATATCATCCAAAGTCTTCGACATTGAAAACATGAATTATTTGTCATTTTGTGATCTTACCGGGTAAAAATGGGTTTCTGATATCCAATATTTTGCCACTGATACACAAATTGTGTACCATAATGCATTTCAGCCCCATTTGTAACAAGGCACTCAAAGAACGAGGCTAGACATATTCCACAAGTCATATCAAACAGTTCGCCATATTCTTATCTGAAGAGCATGCGCAATAAATACTATCGGTGTATAGACTGGAATAACCAGATGCTAGAGATTGCCATTCGAATCAGACTTCTGGCGTATTTTGCCAAACATAACTGATTAGAAACAGAAACGATTGAATGTAAATCAGTTTGCATACCTTCATATTACATTATTATATGCGTTGTCAATTTCTAGGTTCTAAATGTTAGCGATTTAGCTCATTTAACCATTAAAGATACATTATGGGAGATTCGGTAATGAGTTGGCAGTTCTCACTATAATAGTTAAAAACTAGATAATGTAAAGGTAATTTGCTGAAAATTTCATTCAATTGATCCACTATGAACCGAGAACTAAGCGATTGAAATTTCCGCCTAGCCTTGATCATCATTACTAAAGTCAGTAAGATAAACAGCATAGTCTCGATTATCCATTTAATCGTTAAATCGTGCAGGAAAGTTTTGCAGTAAATCTACTCATAATCCACTAAAGATCGCAGGCTAGCAATGCCATCTAGAGTTGATTATGGTCTGGATAGGTTAATTAATGTCTGATTAATAACTTAGATAACATTTCAGGCCTAAAGAAAGACCTGCAATAGACAGATTTAGCTCTTGCATAATGTATGTTTAAGAGCCATTGAGCAGTCTGAGTTCAAATCCTAGTGTTAATGGAGAAAAGCTTCTTGGAATTTCCAAACCAAGCGTATAATTGACATGGGGTGGTATTTGTGTTCCTAGTTGTTTACAATAGGACGGAAAATCGGGGTCAACATCGGCATGCATATAAAAAAAATCCTTGACAGTTTGAATGCAAAGAACATTAGGCAGAATTAAATTGTTTTAATGACATTTAGTAATTGAACTGGAATATACAGGTCACAATTCTATGGAATACAGTAAGCAGTAATTGTATTCCATAAAATTGTGACCTGTATACCTCAGTTCAATTAGTAAATGCCAGAGAAACAATTTATCAGACTTCATAATGGAGATGTGGCAGTCAATAAAAAAAATTAAAAAAAATCTTCATTATTTGATAAAGTCTAGAGAAGCCTAGTAGAAACGTCGCTCAGTAATAAAAAACGGTAATTGTATTCCATAGAAGTGTGACCTGTATATAGACAGAATTAGTCTTGATTATTCCAGCCTATAGTATTTCGCTTAAAGGAGCTAAGTCGCTAATATTTGAGACCTAGAAATTGACACAAATGGGTCGCAACGCATACAATAATGTAATATGAATGTATATAAATTGATTTACATTCAATCGTTTCTGTTTTTACTGTAATTTCTAATCAGTTAGGTTCGGCGACATACGCCAGTATTCTCAATCGAATTTCAATCTCTAGCTTCTGGTTATTCCAGTCTACGCCGATAGTATTTATTGGGCATGCTCTCCAGATAAGAATATAGGGTCACCGTTTGACATGACTTGTAGAATATGCCTAGCTTCGTTTTTCGAGTCCCTTATTACACATAGCGCTGAAACGCATTATGGTACATGATTCGTGTACCAATTGTAAAATGTTTATTTTGTCTTAAATATTGGATATCAGAAGGCCATATTTTCCCGGTAAGATCACAACATCAATGTTGATTTAAACCGACAAATAACTGATCAACCAGACTGTAAGTATGCACAATGCTGACTATATAGATATATATCTACTGGAATGATCGAGACTCTCATGGTTAAAAAAGACTTATAAAACAAATGAAAATGGTTATGGAAAGAATCAGACATTTCCGACGACAACACATACCATTTGTAGATATGGCTGGATGACGAAGAATCACAACTATTAAATGATTGCAGTCACTACATCATTTTGTAATAAAGGCAGGAACTGTAAAAAAAAACAACCAAATGAAATTCCTAACAATCATTAAATTGAGTTATTCTCAACCATCAGACGGAAAAATTACGCCAGACATCTGACCTGGTTATCGTGACTTTGTTTGACCTATAATTAATTCTATTTATAAGCTCCTTTGTCTTGATGTGGTTTATAAGTCCATGGATTTAGCTTGCATAACTCCTGTATTAATCTCCTTTCATCTGTTTAAATGTCATATATTAATTGTGGTCGGGGAGAGCAGCTGGCAAAATGTTTTCATCCATACAAAGTTAAAGGTTCTTCTTGACGTGTATCTAGCCGTGGCCGAGAAAGTTTATCGTGATTTCCCGATGTGCTTTCCCCTTGTCAGTGGTGCAGCAGGACAGAGGGCCTGACAGGGACAGCTGTCTAGTCGTTTGGATGCAAGGAAAAACTTTGGTCTTGTGTATATATTGGCATGTACATAAAAAATCCCTTGGCAGTTAGAATTCAATATAAGAACAGGCTGTGTAGTGCCTATTGTTATAATACCACCAAACCTAGACATCCCATGTTATAATACCACCAAACCTAGACATCCCATGTTATAATACCACCAAACCTAGACATCTCATGTTATAATACCACCAAACCTAAACAACCCATGTTATAATACCACCAAACCTAGACATCCCATGTTATAATACCACCAAACCTAGACATCCCATGTTATAATACCACCAAACCTAGACATCCCATGTTATAATACCACCAAACCTAGACAACCCATGTTATAATACCACCAAACCTAGACATCCCATGTTATAATACCACCAAACCTAGACATCTCATGTTGTAATACCATATATCAAACCAATAATTTATATTTTGCAGGCTCCGATGTTAGTACCTGGCTTGAACTATTCCTTTGAAACATTTATCGATTGTTTAAATGAAAAGGGTGTTTCTGATAACGTTAAAGTAAGTTATTGTTTGTTCATTTTAAAATTCCTGGCAACGCCAAATCTGTAAAACTTACCTACCACAAATTTGGGTTATTGCTATTAAGAATATGATCCATATGAAGGCAGGGAGGGAGCTGGTGGGGATCAAATCATATTAATCCCTGTTACTAAAGGTGGGGAGGGTGGAAATGGGGACCAGATCATGTGATCTGTCATCAATTTGTATATGGCTAAGAATAACTTCTTGAGCTGGTGGGGACCAGATCATATTAATCCCTGTTACTAATGGTCTCTAGGTGGGGAGGACGGCAATGGGGACCAGATCATATGAAATGAAATGGGGTTTAACGTCCTACTGTTATGCTCTGAACTGGGCTAATGAAGACAGGCATACGCCATTCAGTGTGCTATGAGGGAAATTTTGTCAGGCAGCGGCACTGTGGTCTACTCTTATATCGAATTCGAATTGCCAAGGGATTTTTTAAGTGCACGCCAATGTATACACAGGTGCTCAACTTTTCTTCCCATCCGAATGACTAGACAGCTGTCTGTGTCAGATCCTCCGTCCTGCACCATTGACAAGTTGAAACCTTGTCGGATAATTCATATGAAGGCAGGGAGGGAGCTGGTGGGGACAAGATCATGTTAATCCCTGTTACTAATGGTCTCTAAAAGTGGGGGAGGGGAGGCAATGAGGACCAGATCATATGGTCTGTCATCAATTTGTATATGACTAAGACTAACCTCTTAGGTTTTCACGTCGTTCTGCAGTTTCCTCCAGCTTCTAAAGGTCCCAACACACAAGCAAATTAAATAATATTATGTTAGTACCAAAATAAGTTGAAATGACATCAAATGCCAGTTTTATTTGTGTTTAAATCCTGTCAATTTTCAAGACAATCAGTTTCAACCTGCATATGTGACTAAGTTGGACAATTGGAACACAAGCATTATCCCTCATTCCATTCCATATTCACATAACCTCAATTTAAAATCATTTGAAAATCTTAATTAGTCTAGGTTTTTATTACAAAGACCCAGATTAATCTAGGTTTTCGTACATAGAATCTAATTAGTCTAGGTTTTTATTACAAAGAATCCAATTAGTCTAGGTTTTTATTACAAAGAATCTAATTAGTCTAGATTTTTATTACAAAGAATCCAATTAGTCTAGATTTTTATTACAAAGAATGCAATTAGTCTAGGTTTTTATTACAACGAATCTAATTAGTCTAGGGGTTTTTATTACAAAGAATCTAATTAGTCTAGATTTTTATTACAAATAATCTAATTAGTTTAGATTTTTATTACCAAGAATCCAAATAGTCTAGATTTTCTTACAAAGAATCTAACTAGTCTAGGTTTTCTTACAAAGAATCTAATAAGTCTGGGTTTTTATTACAAAGAATCTCAACTGAGGGTTAACACTTTGATTTAATTTCAGGTTTATGTTTTAAAATGTGGTAGAAGTGTACCAATTATTACTGGAGTCATCAGTATGCCTGTTAGTGAAGCTGTGGCTGTAGCTTAATTACAGGAATAATTTATTGATAAAGTTGCTAATCGTCACTGGAGAAATTGTTAATCCCTTGTAAACTACCAGTAGTCATCAGTATGCCTGTTAGTGAAGCTGTGGCTGTAGCTGTAGCTGTGGCTGTAGCTGTAGCTTAGCTATAGGAATAATTTATTGATAAAGTTGCTGATCGTCACTGAACAGATTGTTAATCCCTTGTAAACTACCATGTTGTGAAAGTTGAATCCCTTAAAGATACATTATGGGGGATTAGATAAAGAGCTGGCTGTTCTCACTATAATAGTTAAAAACTAGATGGTGTAAATGGGTTATACTGGAAATTTCAGTCAAATTGCTTCAGTCAAAACCTTATTTTAAGATCTCTGTAGTCTCGATTGTCATTGTTGCCACTGTCACGATAATTAACAAAGTCTCAATTATTAACAAAGTCTCAATTATTAATTTTTGCGTTTAATCATCAACAGACGTTGAACAGAAGATCAGATTCAAATCCAATAAAAATCGGACAGATAAGATCGCATTGAGAGTTTATTATTGTCTTTTCATGTATAAATATCTAATTAATAGTTTATATAACATTTCAGGCTTAAAAAAAGAGAGAGAGAGAGAAATGGGGTTTAACGTCCACTCGACACAAACTAGGTCATTTTGGGAGGACTCAGAGAAAACCCTTGAGGTTGGATAGGCGACCCTCCTCCTTGTCACGTACAACCAGGGATTCGTAACCACGCCAGTTGACTCAATGACAGGCCTTGTGATAAATCGCGCACATGCTAACCATTCGGCCATCCAACCCCCCGCACACCTAAAGAAAGACCTGCAATAGGCAGATTTACCTCTTGCATAATGTATGTTTAAAAGGAATATCAGTCCAAAAATTGTTCCAATTCCTTTCAGTATCTACAAAGATATAAATGATGAATTGAAAATCTGTTCCACATCCCTGCAGGCCATATAGTCAACAGAAGCCACTTATGATTTTTGCTGGGCCCGCTAAATTCTCGGTTCACACTTTATATTTATACACAGTGTTTAAGGTCATGAGACGAAGAAGTCTATTCATTTTCAGCGATTTTCGATAATTACTGCCAGAGTTATGGCCCTTGATCACTTCAAAAAATCTTGTGGACGCTCTAGAGGCTAAAGTTAATATCTGATTGACTTTAAATTTATACACAGTGTTTGCGGTCATGAGACGAAAAATCCTATTGATTTTCAACGATTTCTGATAATTACTGCCAAAGTTATGGCCCTTGATCACTTTGAAAAATCTTGTGACACTCTAGAGGCTAAAGTTATCATCCGATTGACTTCAGATTGATACACAGAGTTTAAGATCTTGATACGAACAAGTAAATTTTTATGACTTGAACGTTTTGTATACTAAACGTTAGCATGGGGCAGAACTTTATAAAAAACAAACAAATTCTAATGGTTTTCTGATAATTACTTCATGAGTTGTTACTCTTAATCAGATTTTAGTGTATTATAAATGTTTCATTACCGAAAAAAGTAAAAATATGCGACAACACTTGTTGATTGCCCGGACGATTTAGCTGCTGTGGGCGTATGTTTCGTTGCCTGGCAACCTATCTTTAACTATTATGGTGAGAACTGACAGCTCTTTATCTAATCTCCCATAATGTATCTTTAAGTTGTTAATTGCACTTCTCATAATGTATCCATAAGTTTTTGATTGTATAGTTTCTTTTTGATTGTATAGTTGTTTTTGATTGTATAGTTGTTTGTATAGTTGTTTTTGATTGTATAGTTGTTTTTGTATATAAATTCCGTCCAGGGGTCCATGTTTAAATGTCTACAGTCTACAGCAACCCCCTCAAACCCTTAAAAGGGTTTGTCACCATTCTAAATTAAAATTATACCATACTCGATTTTCTTTTTTCAATAATGCTTTAGTGACACAATCATGTCTCCAAAGTGCTTATTCCTACTCACTTATAACCATCTGTTTAAGATTGTTAACATTGTATTTTTGAATCTGGAAATTGGGAATCATCATCTTGTTAATTTTGGACCAAAAAAATATAAAAAAATAAGGCTCCCTCAATTCGAGTACAATCAACATAAAACGTGGCAGGCTTGTTCTTTGGACAATTGCACACCAATAGATGGACCACCATTTTCCAATATTACACCGATAACATCATGAATCGGATTCTCCTGGTTCATATATAGTTGGGGGATCACTGGCTAAATGGGTAAGACGCTGGCTCACTAGCCTGGAAGTCGAGTGTTCGATCCCTGCATTGGCTGAGAAAGTTCACCCAGATTTTCCGGCGTGGTTCCCCCTTGTCAGTGATGCAGGACGGAGGGCCTGACAAGAACAGCTGTCTAGTCCTTCGGATTTAACGAAAAATCGAGGTCCCGTGTATACATTAGAATGCACGTAAAAGATCCCTTGGCAGTTGGAATTCGATATAAGAGTAGGCAATAGTGCCGCTGTCCGGGCAAAATTTCCCTCATAGCACACTGTATGGCGTATACCCGTCTTCATTAGCCCAGTATAGGAGCAGAACAGTAGGACGTTAAACCACATTTCATTTCATTTCATATATAGTTGTTTCAAGCTCCTCAGAAAAAGAAAGATATTAAAGGCCATGAAATTGTTCAATTTGGATTATCCGAAAAACTTAATCCACCAATCTTCGGGTTTAATTTGACCAGATAATATCTAATCCGGTTACAGTAAATTCCACGAATGTGTTTTTATCTCTTTTACGTCAAACATCTGAGGTTCGCGTTTATCTCGAAGCTTCATCTATTTCTGGTGGGATTAGGGATGACAGAAAGGGATTTTTTTAACGATCGTATTTCAATAGCAAATCTCTCCTGTATTGTAGCCATCAACCTTAAACTGTTTTAAAATAGAAATTGTAGATTATTCTGTCAGTGCTTATGGTTTAGAAGATTTTGTTACCATGGATCGTACATTGTTATGCATTTTTGTTCTTTCAAATGAAATGAAATGAAATGAATACAGATATATAATACAAGACGGTGTTTTTGCCCACTATTCGTCGAATTTCATTGCACAAAAGATCTGTTCTCACGAACATAAAAAATGGAAGTCCACAGAACGGGGATGTTGAAAATCGCGATTTTATGGTTCCTACATGGGGTATAAAATGTAATGTGACTTTTAAAAAGCAGGAGTCAGTAAAACTTGTACAGAATTATGGAAATCGGAACGATATGCTATGGTTGATACATGAACAAAGAGAACGCGCCATTTGCGTTAATTCAGCTAGCATCCTGAATCTGGGCGATCCTTTCCATCAGGCGGAATCTATTGAAGATCGACCAAGGTCTTGACGACAAGCTTGTTAACGCAAATGAAAAACTGGCACATTATCCGGCATCATCTTCAGGGGAACGCACGCTAACAGCTTCCTGCACTGCTGCTGCTACTATAAGGGTTCGACATAGGTTCATCAATTGACACTTCGTCGCGGACTAGACATAGGTTCATCAATTGACACTTCGTCACGGACTACGTCCTTTCGGGTTGCGTGCCATAATGCTCGATCTTTGAACCAATTCTGACTCAACGTCGCTAAATTTGAACCCATTTCAGCATGATAATTGTCCAGCGCATACAGCATGTGTTACCAACCCAGTTGGGGCAGAAAAGTGGGAGATAAACCCTAATTCATTCCAGTTACGTGCCTCCATTGATTTTCTGAATCTTTATAATGTGTCAGTGCTCGAATAGGCAGCCCTCTTTCCAGACTTCTACCCAATCCAGCATCTAAAGGACCATATTGGACGCCGTCTCTCTAGGGTTCCTAACTGCAAAATCACCGGCAACTTGACAAACCTAGAGAGAAGACACCTGTCACAGCCTTTGTCAGTCACAAATTATATATATTATAATATACCTTGCAGGTGCTTTATATCGTGGGGGGGGGGGGGGTGGATGGCCGAATGGTTAGCACGTCTATCATTGCGTCAACTGGCGTGGATTTGATTCCCAGGTTGTACGTGACAAGAAGTAGGGTCACCTGTCCAACCTCATGGGTGATGTCCGGGTCCTTCGGGTCCTCCGGTTTCCTCCCACTGCTAAAGACGCCTACGCGCAAGCGAGTGATTGAAATAAAATTGAGCCATGTGTTAGTCCCGAAATGACCTATTTTGTTTCGAGTGGACGTTAAACCCCATTTCTCTCTCTCTCTCTCTCTCTCTCTCTCTCTCACACACCCTCTCTCTCTCGCTTTATGTCGAGACTTACAAATGGATAAGCAGCATTATATCGAGAGTACAGAAAGGTCACAAATCAATCATTCAGAGGTTTATCTCATCCATGAGTCCATGTTGTCAACGTGTGTCTGGCTGTTATTAATGGTCAAAGATTTTACTGCCCTTTGACTTTCACACCATTGTGTCTACGTTTCACAGTGAAATAAAATTATTTCCTCCGTTTATCGTGTAGGTAATTAATTGTCCCGCCTACACATTTATGACAAGGTGGAACTTTTGACCACGGGAGTTCCACAAGAAACTGAAAATAAATGCATTCCAGAATAATTTTGATAGAGTGTTTTGGGTCTGTGGTGTTTTTCACCACATGAGTTCCACAAGATATTGAACTTAGACTCTTGCTACAGCTATATGTTATGTCTCGTCAGCATATCCAGACAAATTAGTGTCGAGTTGTTCTGCCATTGTATCTCAGATTATTGTTTGCATGGGGCTCGAGTAACTAAGCATCTATTTGGTTCTCCGGTTGGATATGAAACCTATTTAATAACAGCCGAGAACTGATTTATTATGGCAATATCAGTATTTTCATGTAGACATATGTTGTCTTCGCCTCTGTCCGCCCACAATTTGTTTGTGGACACTCTGCAGGTCACAATTCTTATCAGATTTTGACGAAACTTGAAATATAGGTTTATTCCCAAAAAATCTCGGTTCCTTTCTTTTGATATTGGCATGTATCGGATCAAAACTTCATGGGTTATGGCCCCCGATTGTACGGTTTTATCCGATTTAGATGAAACTTGAAATGTATGTTAATAACCCGAAGATCTCGGTTCCTTTCGAGTATGGGCCCTGCCTGTGTTTTGTCCATGTCTTACAAAATGTGGGCGTATCTTGCATGGCAACCGCTTGTTTAAAAAAAAAGTTCATGCACTTGACAACCGTTATGTTCTTAATATTTCAGCTTTTGAAATAACACAACCATGTAAATTAATTTTACGCGGGTCTTTGCTGTACTTTAAACATATTTATCTCATACAATATGATATATTTTTCTATCTTAAAAACAAAAAAAATCAAGTTTAACGTCATCCTGCTCTGCTTCTTTAAAAATGTAATATTATATCCGTATTATCAATGCCAGCATGTGTTTATTTTATTTTTTTATTTTTTTAAAAGTCAAGCCATAAAAAAAACTGTCTGGAAATGCTTCGCCCACCTTTGCTTTGATCAATCGCTGTCTGTTTTACTACGGCTGGGTTAATGAAGACGACCATGTACCATACAGTGTGCTATGCAGAACAGTTTGCCCAGGCAGCGTCGCTATGCTATTCTAAAGACCAACTAGTTCAGAAAAATGACGACTAAATTCGATTTTTTTTTATTTTACTCCATTAAAATATTTTCATTCAAGACGGTGTTCAGATCATGTTTTCTTACTGACTAATCAAATTGTATGCGTTGCTTTATAGCAGTGATTCTCAACCAGTGTGCCGCGAGATCTTCTTCAGTGTGCCGCGAAATTTTGAACGGCACACTAAGAAAATTTCTTACTAAAGAAGTCAGCTATTTGACTGATGAAATTCGAAACACCGCATTACAGTTTGATTGATGAAATTCGAAACACTGCATTAAAGTTTGACTGATGAAATTCGAAACACTGCATTAAAGTTTGATTGATGACATTCGAAACACTGCATTAAAGTTTGATTGATGACATTCGAAACACTGCATTAAAGTTTGACTGATGAAATTCGAAACACTGCATTAAAGTTTGATTGATGACATTCGAAACACTGCATTAAAGTTTGATTGATGACATTCGAAACACTGTAATAAAATAAGTTCATAGCTGGTTTTTTTTCTTTATTTAGTTTGAGTTATTCTATGTGTCTATGACTATGTCGTATACGGTTGTATGCCGTTTGACTTACCGTGTTTTTATTTTGCAAAATTCAAATATTTTTCATATATATTTAGCCAGGTGTGCCGCTATTTTTCCATGTGTTCGAATGTGTGTCGTTGCAAAAAAAAAGGTTGAAAACCACTGCTTTATGGTGCAATTGGGAAAACGTGTTTGATTTTGACATCTCGTCGCCGGCGACAAAAGTCTATATGGCAACCACACTGGTGATTTAACTAGCAATATGGGATCAGGGGCCTGTTTCACGAAATTTTAACTAAGATAAAATCCAAATTTTAGTAATTTGATTGGATAATAATAGATTGATTTTAGTGCTTAGCCAATCAAAATAAATAAATAATGACCTTCCCCCCCCCCCCCAAAAAAAAAAACAACCGTCGATTGTGCGTGGGATAAATTAAACTATACGTTATATTAAGAATAATATCTTTTCAGAATGAAACGCAGTTTCCTAGAGGAAGTCCATTAATAAACTCATTTTCTTTTAATAACGTTACACCAACCGAGTCTTAAAATAGCTGCCATTCTCGGCAGTCTATTTGTTGTTTGTAGTGATTATAAATCGGGCAACATTTTTTTTGTTTTTTTTTTTGACTTCTTTCTTTGTCTCTGGGTAATTTGTATTTCAAAAAGCTAATTTATATCCTGTAACCACGTGAATAATGAAGGGTATGTGTAATCTTTCTTCATAGATTGGCTTCATCAGAAACAATTTCAATTTATTTTTGCCAGGGATTAAGATTACTTTTTGGTGCATGTTTGCAGCAGTATTACGTGTATTACTGTATCTGTACGTGACAAGGAGTAGGGTCGCCTGTCCAACCTCGTGGGTTTTCTCCGGGTCCTCCGGTTTCCTCCCACTGCTAAAGACCCCTACGCGCAAGCGAATTATTGAAATAAAATTAAACCATATGTTAGTGCCGAAATGACCTAGTTTGTGTCGAGTGGACCTTAAACCCTCCCCCCCCTCTCTCTCTCTATCTCTCTCTTTGTTATACCATTCGGCCATCCAACCCACCAAGTTGAAAATGACCATAACGTATGGGCTATTGGTGCTAAATATAATGCTAGGTGCCCACTATCACGATTTGCACTGCGACTGAAATCGTGGTTTTAATCGTAGAGTACGTGGTGATCCTATCATGTCTTATCATTTATTAAGATCAGTCATAGCAATCGTCCGTGCCTGCACGTACCAGATCGTGGACCCAATAGGGACAAACCACGAACCATTCGGCCATCCAAGCCCCTACCGCCCCCCCCCCCCCGCCTCCGACGCCCTCTCCCCTCCCCCCGCTCCCTCAGCTTTCGATGACCTAACCGTTAGTGTGCAAGACGTCACAATATACTTTATAGAGAGATATGATTTTGCAAATGTACTGCCCTGCGCACAGCAGTAGCAGCTCTTACTATGGTATAACATTAACAAATAAACTTTTATAGATATACATGTAGTTTTATTACAGAGGCAATCTTTATAGATTCGTATTTTTACAACTAAAAATAAATCAGATTTTTCATTTTTAACAATTATATTATATTCGGCCAAGTATCTTAATAATATTTTGATAACGAATCAATAATGTATTTGTATTACTTCATCAACAGTAGTACACTGGGCACTTTAATAAACAAGAATGACGAACAAACAATAATTTAACGATGGACATTGACTCTATTTTTCACTAAAGTATACCGAGAACGTACATAAAGATTTTCACTACTAATAAAGGGGTCTATCGTATATAGGCTTAATTTCTTATACATTATGGGGCCAATGTTCATTGTACATTTAAAGGGGTTTAACTATGAATAAAGGGTTTATTTTATAAGGTCTGAAACTATACATAAAGGTCTATATTTTATTATAAAGGTTTTAAACTATAAAGGGGCTAATTTAATATATACAATATTTTACATATAATATAGCAATATAATTTTTGAAATATAGAGATACATACTTTTTATATATATATATATAAATATTTACATTAACATTTCACTCTATCAACGGGTTTCATGTAAGATCCATTAACACTGTCCGGGCAAAAGTTTTCCCAAATTCACTATAAAGCAAGCAGACAATTTGATTAGTCAATAAGAACACGTGATCTAAACACTGTCTTCAAAGCAAATATTTTAACCCTGGCGTAAAAAAAAAAAAATCGAATTCAATCGCCATTTTTCGGTCTTTAGAATAACATAGCGCCGCAGTCAGGGCCAGATTTTCCGCATAGCACACTGTCTGGTATATGCCCGTCTTCATTAGCCTAGTCGGTGCAAAAACAGTAGGACGTTAAACCCCATTTCATTTTGAGTCGCATTTAGTTGAAGAGACAGTCATTACAAGAAATAGTTCGAATGTGTCCATACTGATTCATTCTGAAAATGTGAAGATTACAAACTTCAGACGTTTGCCTGCACGACTAGTTATCTTTTAAAACGGGTCAACATTTTACACAATCGGATTAAAACACAAATCCTATTTCGTTTGGTCTTTTTATAGTTCAAAATTTTGTTTTACTTGTCTTCACTACACAAGGTTCTGGAAGAGTTGTTATATTACCGCGGTTTTGGTTGAAGTGAGGGATTAGCCAATGAAACAGCTTGTTACGGTGACTTCTTGACGTGCCATGCACGGAACTGTGGGTAACCCACTAGAAACGCCAACGCTGATTGATTAATCAATGTCTGACATAATAGGGTCAAAAGTCGCGCGTACGACCCCTGACACGACCACCGAGTACAACTTGTCAGATCTTCATGTAGTAGAGGCCATCGAAAGTATAAAAAAACGAAACGAAATATAGATCTGTATTTTAATCAGAGTTTACAAAAAGAAATGGCGGGAAAACAGGTAGAGTAGACAAGCTTCGTCTTTATAATTCATCAGTAGAAGAAAAAAAAGCTGTTTAGCTACGGATTACAGCCATCTTGGTATCTTACATGAAAGTTTTGGAATATTTATTTATATCATACAACAATAAACAATGTTTTAAAAAATACAGCCCACAGCCGCCATGTTTAAAATAAAGCCCACAGCCGTCATGTTTAAAATTACAGCCCACAGCCGCCATGTTTAAAATTTCCGACTGGTTTATGCTTAAGTACAATTACAATTTTAAAACTTTACTTTAAGTACTTTCAGCCGCCATGATTACGACATTAGTGTTATAAATTAAAATATATTAAAAATATATGTATTGTCCACACTGAGTATCCTTTTTTCCAAATGTGTAATGATTACTATGATTTGGTTTTAAAAAAAATAAAATTGTCGATTTGATTAAATTCGGGTATCTATGATGATGAGTTCGACTTAAAGCTAACAATGAAGCTAAAATAGACTTTCGCTTAATATCTCGTAACTAAAATTTATTTAACACATTATTTTGATCAAAATCAAAGCATTTGAGACTTTGATGGCAAATACATTTTTCAAAATATCAAGCTAGTTAGTGTATCATATAGTTAGTCAGATAGTATACCATATATTCAGCTAAATAGTATATCATATATTCACCTAGCTAGTATATCAAATATCGAGCTAGGCAGTATATGATATAGCCAGCTAGGCAGTATATCACATATTCTGCTAGTCAGTATATCACATATCCAGCTAGACAGTATACCATATATCCAGCTAGTTAGTATATAATATATTCAGCTAGACAGTATATCGTATATCCAGCTCGATAGTATATCATACATTCAGCTAGTTAGTATATCATATATTCAGCTAGATAGTGTATCATATATCAAATTGTAAGACGCTAGCTCGCTAGCCTGGAGGTCGGGTGTTCGATCCTTGCATTGGCCGAGAAAGTTCATCCAGATTTTCCGGCGTGGTTCTCCCTTGTCAGTGATGCAGGACGGAGGGGCTGACAAGGAAAGCTGTCTAGTCGTTCGGATGGGACGAAAAACCGAGGTCCCGTGTACACATTGGCGTGCACGTAAAAGATCCCTTGGCAGTTGGAATTCGATATAAGAGTAGGCCGTAGTGCCGCTGTCTGGGCAAAATTTCCCCCATAGCACACTGTATGGCGTATGCCAGTCTTCATTAGCCCAGGTTAGGAGCAGAAAAGTAGGACGTTAAACTCCATTTCATTTCATTTCATTTCATATATCAAATTAGTTAGTATATCATATAGTCAGCTATATAGTGTATCATATATTCAGCTAGACAATGTATCATATATCCAGCTAGATAGTTTATCACATATTCAGCTAAACAGTATATCATCAAACTAGATAGTATATCATATATCCAACTAGATATTATATCATATATTCAGCTAGATAGTATATCAAAAATTCGGCTAGACAGTACATCATATATATGTATTCAGATAGCTTGTATATCATCGAACTAGATATTATATTCAGCTAGATATGGTTATTTTGATTAGATGACTATGATGTCCATCTGGGACCAATTCAATATTTTATATTGACGTAAATCAAAGTAATTATAATAATAAACGAAAGTGGAAGCCGCAGCATTCCCTTAAAAGGGTAGCAGAGGCTGAACAGGTCGGTATCTCGGTGTAGCTGCTGGATCAAACGATGATGTCGGCATGTGGTGATATGTGACGTTGTTGAGTGTTCATATGTTGTTATACTTCGTTGCCGTACCTATGTACAATGATATACATACCTGTTGTGTAATGGAATATCTGTCATTAAAGCTGCATTATGTAAGATTTAGATAGAGAGATGGCCGTCATAATAGTTTCAAAAATAGATAATAAAAAATTAATATATTGAAAATTTCCGCCGAATACTTTATTCTGAACGTTAGGAATGTTCAAAATATTGACAATAAATAAAGTTTAACGAATATATGGCGGACATTGGCTAATTCATTTAATATCCCAACCATGGTCTAGAGAGTTGATTATGTGAATAAATGTCTAAATAATAATGTATGCAACATTTGAAGTCAGAAAAAGACCTGCAATTACATGTTGGCAGATTTAGCTCTTACATAATGCATTCTCCGGGTCCTCCGGTTTCCTTACTGCTAAAAAAAACCATACACTCAAGAGAATTATTGAAATAAAATTGAACCATGTGTTAGTCCCGAAATGACCTAATTTGTGTCGAGTGGACGTTAAACCCCATTTCTCTCGCTTTCTCACATAATGCATCTTTAAATAGGCAATATAATATAACTGTACGACTCATCTTGTTAAGAGAAACATTCTATACATAAATATCTATTTATTTATTTATTTACAATTTAACTTCCTTAAAAATAAAGAATTATTCACATACTTTTTTATTTTTTTTTTTTTTTTTTAATTTTTCGGTTTTTCGAAAACAACAATCTATAAATTCATAAAAAAAAATCAATCAACACAAAAACAAACAATCGAAAACAAATTAGACGGACTAAACACATAATAATAATAATAATAATAATAATTATTCTCTGAAGCTATAGGATAAAGAACTCATTTAATTTGGTCAAATAAAATAGAGCTACACACAAGGCTATCAACTGTAGGTACAGAGATTTAACTGATGTCTACAAACCAGAAGAACTCAGCTAGGAACAAATCTCAAATTTAACTTTCTAGAATCAAAACAAAACAGAAAAGATGGCGTACACCCCAAATCAGAATGGTAAATGAATTTTTATATTGTCATTTAAAGTAGCTAATCTTTAACTAAATATCATCCACAGTCTTCGACATTGAAAACACGAATTATTTGTCAATTTAAATCAACATTGATGTTGTGATCTTACCGGGAAAAGATGGGCTTCTGATATCCAATATTTAATACAAAATAAACATTTTATCATTGGTACACGAATCGTGTACCAGAATGCGTATCGTCGCCATTTGTAACAAGGTAATCGAAGAACGAGACTAGACATATTCCACAAGTCATGCCAAACCGTGACGCCATAGTTTTATCTGAAGAGCATGCACAATAAATACCATCGGTGTAGACTGGAAAAAACCAGATGCTAAAGATTGCCATTCTGTTAAGACTTCTGGCGTATTTCGCCGAACATAACTGATTTGAAATTAGAGTAAAAACGGAAAAAATTGAATGTAAATCAGTTTATATACATTCATATTACATTATTATACGTGTTGCGACCCATTTGCGTCAATTTCGAGGTTCAAAATATTAGCAATTTAGCTCCATTAAGGTGGTGTTTAAAGATCTTCTGCCCTCATATTGTTTTGTAATTATAATAGTTTTAAAATGTTCAATGAATGAAAAGCAGAATTGATATCTGCTTTTAATATTCAGAGGAACCAAGGGGCTGCTTTTGTTATTCTGTCTAAAAAAAACCCCCAGTTTCTAATATCAGCGTAATACTGCAATAGGTGAACAAAACAAGACATATTTCTTTAACATTCAAAATTATCAAAATTATATTTCATTTTTACACCACGTTTGTTTTGAACTTCGCTGTAAAGAAATAAACGTTGAGTAGAGAAATGGCCAACTTCAATGGGGCTTTTGAGGTCTGCGATATCAGAATCATTGACTTAATTTGGTTAACTTAACCGTAAAATATTCGCAATTGGACAGTACCCTCGAGGTTTTAGGTCTACTTCACAATATCTTTACTAAAATTGATAGCATTTTGTTTACTTCGCGGTAAAACATACAAAATTGGCTTATGCAGTCGAGGTATCAGGCACCTTTAAAGCGTAAGCCTAATTGATATATTTTGTTTTAAAATATTTTAAAATGGCCAACACTTCACATAACTTTACAGAGTGAACCTAATTGATATGTTTTGTTTACTTTTGGGTAAAATATTCAAATGCTTGTCCAACGCAGTCAAGGTATCTGATATGCTTCACAATTCCTTTACAGCTCCAATATAATGGAATGTTAATTAAATGTATTTGTATGGGCTGACCACGGGTCTGTTTCACGAAATTTTAACTACGATAAAATCCAAATTTTAGTAATTTGATTGGATAATATTAGATTGATTTTTGTACTTAGCCAATCAAAATTGAAGTATCTACTAAAATTTGGATTTTATCTTTAGTTAAGATTTCAAGAAACAGGACCCTGGCGTGTAAATAATAAAATAGATTATAAAACTGAAACACACAGTGACTATTGTTAAAGGTTGTTTATAAATGGTTGTAAAAATAAAATTAAAATAGTAGTGATTTGTGAATAAAACACATGAATTAATTAGCAGTTATATGAAATCAATCAATAAATCAATAATTATTTTAAATAATTAACACCAACTTTAAAAATGTATTAAAATATGCAATTTGGGACTCGTTTTGGAAACGATGATTATCGTTCCTGATGAAGCAAAAGTTATGGAAATGTCTGCTGATTCCCATAGTAACGGTTGATAGCCTGTTGTGTGACGTCATGAAGTTATTTTGTTCGTCTTGATGATTGGATGCCAGTAATCTGTAGCACGATGTGGGTGTTCCATTATCTCGTACCAATGTTCTAACTGTTCACCATGACTATACCACCCCAGATCGACCTAAAAAAAAACCCAACGATCTTTTACAGGCATTTCGTAACTGGATAGAGCAATAAACTATAACACATATTTATGGGAAAAACAGCTACTTAATTATTTAGGTGAAGTTTCGAAGAGTATTCTCTCAACGTTTGCTTAAGAGAATACTCTTCGAAACGTCGCCTAAATAAATCAGTAATTGTTCCTCCATAAGTATGTGTTATAGTTTATTTTAAAAAAACAACATTGGATATTATCATATTTTAAAGGAGCGTTATAGGAGAATAAATAAAGAGCTGACAGTTTTCGCTATCATAGTTATAAAATCGATAATGTAAAGAGAATATGCTGAAAATTTCGGTGAAATTGTTCCACTCTGAACCGAGGTAGTAGCAATTGAATTTTAGGCCTAGCCTCGATCATCATTACTAAAGTCGGTAGGATAAAAAAAAACATAGTCTCAATTATTCATTTTGACGTTAAATCATCCATCACAAAATGTATTCAAATCCAGTAAATATCACAGGCTAGCTATGGCACCGAGAGTTGATTATGATCTGGTTAAGTTATTAAATGTCTAATTAATAATTTAGATAACATTTCAAGAGCCGTTGTACATTTACAGGGATAGACCCCCATGATGGACCTACTTGCGAACTCAAAGGGTATTTAGAAATCCCAGTTTGACTTCTCAGTAACATCTGTATAAATTACATTCAATTAATAAAATTTTTACCTGACCAATCTTATGAACACCTGTCATCATATCTTTATGTAACACGTGAAATACGAACACGTGACCCAGTAATTTGGGATTCTCTCTGTTGATATCGAACACACACTGATGATGCCACACTGGATCCTGGGTATTCTGACGTACTTTAGTTTTATGTTTAGTTTCCCGGATACCATTGACATACATCTCAACTTTAACATACGGATCTGGAACAAAAATCAACACGAAATGAAATTAAATGAAATGGGGTTTAATGTCCTGCTGCTCTAGTGTGTCGACTGAGTTAATTAAGACGGGCATACCCCATACAATGTGCTATCGTTGAAGTTTGGGCCTGGCAAATGGCACTACGGCCTACTTTTATATGGAATACCATCTGCCAAGCGCATTTTTTTTGTCCCATCCAAACGACTATTTGTCATCATTCAACATTTGTGTAGACGATAAATAGAATTTTATCAACCTCTATGAATCTCGGTGAAATCGTTTGGTGGATCCCATTTTAACTGGATTGAACCCAGGCCTGGCGAGTAACTACCATCGATATTTGAATTTTGTCTTCGTCAATGAATTTTAAATCACCACCTTGACTATATTTTAGGGCGGATTAAATAGGCCATCTCTTTTCTCTAATCCAATTCATTTAAAATCTACAGTTAGATACTTTATTTTAAGAATTTTCTCCAATTGAAGTTCTCAAAAATTGTGACCTTTTGAGTGTCCACAAACAAATTTTGGACAGACGTCCGGACGAACATGGGCGACGACATATTACGTCCACATGAAAATGTGGGCTTATAAAAACGGAGTAAAACAAAATGGCCGCCGTAAGGCGCCTTAGATATTAAGGAGATCAAAACATGTTACTCCATATTGTCCTCTTTAATTTATGAACTACGATTATCAAAAATGAGAAGAAAAAAAACTTACTTATTGCTCCGAGTAATGATACCCTAGGTAGATTTCTTCCTTCCAACACGTTGAAAACGATTTTTCCCGCCACTGGCTGATAACAACCGGATATTCTTAAATCACCTTGATGTAACTATAGAAACATAAATAATGATCAGATGGACATGGAAATAAAAGTAGACCCAACAGCACAGATGGGCGTCATGTAGGTGTTATAATGTAATTTGAACTTCAAGAAACCGATAATTTGACCGTGGTTAGCTCCAAATATTTTAACGTAAATGACCGTAGTCTACGCTCTAACGAACTGCCGTCAACTACCTGCGTGACCAGAAGTTGTGACCGAGGCTTAAAGTTCAAGCTATAAAGACACAGAGGTCAAAGGTCAAACCTACTTACCCTGTAAACTGTTTGGGGATAAAGAGTTAAATCGACTTGTCCAGTACTCAGGTTTTCTACATCCATTAATCTTACTGATCCGACTCCGACAAGATGGCGACGTGACACGTGATGTGATGAATACACCTGGAATTCTATGGCCGAGTCTTCATTTATTTCACTCGGTACGATATCCTTAATGCAAAATTTCTCCAAAAATAACGGATTCTGAAACACATGAAATAATTTAAAAAAACAATTATACGAATATAATAAACAAGTAAAAAACTGGTTAAGAATTGATGAGGTAGCGCACAGATATAATAAGAGTGTTGAACCGTTGGGTACCGTTGTTAGTGCATGGCGACAGTCAATCGGATTAAAATACGGATCTATATTTCGTTTCGTTTTTTTTTATCCTTTCGATGGCCTACACTACATGAAGATCTGACCATTTGTAGCGATAGGTCGCGTTAGAGCTCACACGAGCGACTTTTGACCCTATGACGTAAGACATTTGATTAACCGATCAGCATTGATGTTACTAGTGGATTACCCACAGTTCCGTGAAAAACACGCCCAAAGCTCGCCGTAACAAACTGTGTCATTGGCTAATCTCTCACGCCATTCAGAACACGTCAATGATAACAACTCTTCCAGATCCTAGTGTAGTAAAGACAAGTAAAACGAAATTTTGAACTATAAAAACGAAACAAAATAGGATCTGTGTTTTAATCAGATTGGGCGACAGTTAGACAACGTGATCTAAGTGATGGATTGACAAGTGTGTCTCAAATGTGGCACACAATTTCCTTTGAACATGTCAAACCTTTTGATCGAACGAAGACTTCAAAAGCTGTAATTTCCCTTTAAGCTCATAAACACAAGTCTCGAGAAGATATCATGTCTGAAATCGTTCGTACATGTATGTAACTCCCAACCTTTTTGTACCTAGTGAAGATCGAGTACAAAAACGTTAATTTCCCTTTAAACTTATCACTAAGAGAGAGAGAGAGGGAGGGAGAGGGAGATGGGGAGGGAGAGAGAGAGAGAGCGATGGGGAGGGAGAGAGAGAGAGAGAGAGAGAGATGGGGAGGGAGAGAGAGAAAAAAAAGAGAGACTGGGGTTTAACGCCAACTCGACACAAACTAGGTCATTTCGGGACTAACCTATGGTTCAATTTTATTTCTCTAATTTGCTTGCGTGTAGGGGGTCTTTAGCAGTGGGAGGAAACCGGAGGGCCCGGAGAAAACCCAGGAGGTTAGGCAGGCGATCCTACTCCTTGTCACGTACAATCGGGGAATCGAAACCACGCCAGTTGACTCAATGACAGACCTTATAATACAACGCGCACGCGCTAACCATTCGGGCATCCAACCCCCTAATTTCCCTTTAAGCTCATCACTAGGAAACACGTCCCTAGATAAAATGTCCTGTCGAAGATGTAACCCCCAAAGCGTTGATTCCCGTTAATCTCGTCGCTAATGAACACAATCCTTTAGAAGATGTCATGTCAAGTCTGAGAACGTTCGTATGTAACTCAGACATCTCTTTTTAGACACGGATCGTCTGGCATTGCCAACGATATCTCCAAGAGTATTAAAGGAATTAACAGAATATTGTCATTGTTAAAAGAAATTCTAAATATCAGAGTTTACGTGTCTAGTTTCATTAAAATAAAAGGATATTTAGATTTATATGTAATTATCCTTGGCCATCCGCATCTGTCATGTCACCTGCAAATTCCTGTTTTCCCTAATAAATATATGTACATATAAAAGTATATGAGTTATTTCCCTTATAAACGTATACATTATTTCCCTTATAAAAGTATACGCATTATTTCCCTTATAAAAGTATGTGCATTATTTCCCTTATAAAAGTATATGAATTATTTCCCTTATAAAAGTATATGCATTATTTCCCTTATAAAAGTATTATAAAAATATATGAATTATTTCCCTTATAAAAATATGTACATTATTTCGCTTATAAAGATATAGGCATTATTTCCCTTATAAAAGTATATGCATTATTTCCCTAATAAAAATACATGCATTATTTCCCTAATAAATATATGTACATTATTTCCCTTATAAAAGTATGTGCATTATTTCCCTTTTAAAAGTATATGGATTATTTCCCTTATAAACGTATATACCTTATTTAAATACATGCATTATTTCCCTAATCAATATATATATACATTATTTCCCTTATAAAAGTATGTGCATTATTTCCCTAATAAAAGTATATGAATTATATCCCTTATAAAAGTATGTGCATTATTTCCCTTATAAAAGTATGTGCATTATTTCCCTAATAAAAGTATATGAATTATATCCCTTATAAAAGTATATGAATTATATCCCTTATAAAAGTATGTGCATATTTCCCTTATAAAAGTATGTGCATTATTTCCCTTATAAAAGTATATGAATTATTTCCCTTATAAAAGTATACGCATTATTTCCCTTATAAAAGTTTATGAATTATTTCCCTTGTCAAAGTATGTGCATTATTTCCCTTATCAAAGTATGTGCATTATTTCGCTTATAAAGATATAGGCATTATTTCCCTTATAAAAGTATATGTATTATTTTCCTTTAAAAAATACATGCATTATTTCCATTATAAAAGTATATGGATTATTTCCCTTATAAACATATATACATTATTTTCCTTGTCAAAATGCATGCATTATTTCCCTAATAAATATATGTATATTTTTTCCCTTATAAAAGTATGTGCATTATTTCCCTTATAAAAGTACATGTATGTACATTATTTCCTTTATAAAAGTATATGAATTATTTCCCTTATAAACGTATATGAATTATATTCCTTACAAAAGTATGTGCATTATTTCCCTTATAAAAGTATTATAAAAATATATGAATTATTTCCCTTATAAAAGTATACATTATTTCCCTTATAAAAGTATATGCATTATTTCCCTTATAAAAGTTTATGAATTATTTCCCGTATCAAAGTATGTGCATTATTCCCCTTATAAAAGTATGTGCATTATTTCCCTTATAAAAGTACCGGTATATGAATTATTTCCCTTATAAAATTATGTGCAGTATTTGTCTTATAAACGTATGTGCAGTATTTCTCTTATAAAAGTATATGCATTATTTGTCTTATAAAAATATATGCATTATTTGTCTTATAAAAATATATGCATTATTTGTCTTATTAAAATATATGCATTATTTCTCTTATAACAGTATGTGCATTATTTCCCTTATAAACATATAATATGTATTGTTTTCCTTATAAACGTATATAGATTATATATCTTATAAACGTATATGTGCACTATACCGGTGCTTTGTTTACAGTTCCAATACAAACATGAATCAGAAATGTAATATACAAATACGTGTAAAATGGCAAACCAAGTTGAAAATAAAAAGGATTTTAATTAATTGTAAATATTCTTCCAGTACGTCAATACAAATTAACAAAACTAAAAACCATTATGGCGTAATTCCAGAATTTCAAAATAAAATCTTACAAGTAATGATAATAATAAAATTTAAAAAAACTTGAATGGCATAAATACAAAATATCAAAAATTAAACAAAAACCGCCCCCCCCCCCCAAAAAAAAAAAACCCAACAAAAAACGCACCCCTCCAAAGCCCCCCCCCCCCATAAAAAAGTGAATATTAAACCCTTCATGGTGTAAACATAAAGATAGACAAAATAACAAAAATAAAAATTTTCGAAGAGTAAAGTTTGTTCGAGTGGTCTAAAGTGTGCGCTTTAGATCATAAGGTCTGTCAGTGAGTCAAGTGGCGTGGTTTCGGACTTGTTTGTGTTTAGAGGACGTTAAACGTCATTCTCCCCTGTCTTATCTTAATTTACAGTGGCGAATTTAACTGTAGCGTAATATTTCAGTTTGAAATCTCGTTCGATTACGGAAAAATTTCCTTTAGAAATGAAATGAGGTTTAATGTCCTACTGTTCTGCTCCGACTGGGCTAATGAAGATGGACATACGCCATACAGTGTGCTATGAGGGAAATTTTGCCCAGGAAGCGGCAAATTGTCCAAATCTTATATCGAATTCCAATTGCCAAGGGATCTTTTATGTGCACTACAATGTGTACACAGGAAAACTGACTAGGGGATACCACGTTGGAGAATCCCGATGAACTTCCTCTGTCAATGTAGGGATCGAACACGTGATCTCCAGACTAGCGAGCCAGCGTCTTACTCTTACCCACTTCGCTACCATGGCTCCCTTAAGAATACCATCAAGTTTTCTATTAAAATTTTTTAATAAACTCTGGTCATTTCATGAGTTGAAAGCATGGGGCATCCAATTGTTTTCGTTACAACAAGATTTTTGGTCGCCATGACGACGTTGCTTTTCAATGCATTCTATTTGCCTAATACTCTCTTTAAGCTTGAGCTTTCAGGAAGTTGCCGAGGTTTCCATTCGTTAAGCTATATTATATTAGCTCTATGCCTTTGTTAATGGCTAAAAAAAACTGCTAATTTATCACCGGAGCTGAAGAAGTTGTTTAAAAGATTATCAACTATAGAATGATGAAGATCCCTTAATGCACAAAATGGTGTCTAATAACAAATCACACAATTGCTGTTGCCTTTTTTATAAAATTTTCTCTTAACTTTATTTTCCCATATTGTTCATTGAAAGCCTGTTTGATGTCGGAATGACTTTTTTTTTATATAATCAATTATTGCTGTTTTTCATTTATATTTTTTCATTGTGATTGACAAAAAAAAAATGAATGAAAAGACTTTGACGTCATTCTTAATGAGATGACGCAGACATTATTTTATAGCAATATATTTTTATGTTGACTGCTTGTTCATACATTTTGCTTTTAAAAAGCTCATGGTGTCTCAATGCCAATAAAAATGGGGTTTAACGTACCACGTTTTGGAACTGACCGGGAAAATGAAGATGTGCATACGCCATAATGTGTACTATGCAATCAAATTTACCGTTAGTTAAAGCTGATGGCCATCCTTTGCATTTCTCGCCCCACTCCACCCTTCACTTATTAGTCAAAATTGAAATGGGCAATTATATATGCATGAATTTTTTATTGTGCCTTTGAAGCTTATATAAGTAGGTACACAAATTTTCGCTTTATCGCTATCTGCTAGTGAAAATCATCTAGATATGAATAGTGTTGGAGAGCAGTGTGTGTGTGTGTGTGTGTGTGTATGGGGGGGGGGGGGTTGCATTATCGCAATCTGCTAGTGAATCATCTAGATATAACTAGTGTTGGAAAGCAGTGGGGGAAAGTCAGGGGTGGGGGGTGGGGGAAGGTCTCGCCCCAGCACATTTTTTTTCCTCTCAAGGGCCCTGCCTTTATGGTTTCCCATCTTACATCATTGCTGTTACAATTTTGTGCAATTCCTCCCACTGCTAAAGACCCCTACGCGCAAGCGAATTATAGAAATAAAATTGAACCATGTGTTAGTCCCGAAATGATCTAGTTTGTTTCGAGTGGACGTTAAACCCCATCCATCTCTCTCTCTCTCTCTCTCTCTCTCTCTCTCTCTCTCTCTCCAATCTTGTGTATGGTGATCATTGTAATGCAGGAAATGAAATCTGTGGTCTGTGTTGTTAAGGATATGGCATCATTGATATCAAGTTGAGGTCTTACCTTTGTTTTCGAGAATGTTTTTGTTCTATATTTAACAGCCCTTCCTGGAACAAGAAACGCCTTGACGTAAGGATTGACGTCCACATCTTTAGGAATACCAGGAATGATCAAATTCTGGGCCTACAAATAAAAAACAAATATATAATTTGTGAAATTAAAGTAGCAATACAAATCAATCCCACCCAGCCTTTGAACGGGTTTAAAGTAGCCAAGTCTCCTACTCAGTATCATCCAAAGTCTTCCACATTAAAAACACGAAATATTTGTCAATTTAAATTAACATTGATGCTGTGATCTTACCAGGAAAAGATGGACTTCTGATATACAATATTCAAGACAAAATAGACATTTTACCATTGGTAGGTTACACGAATCGTGTACCATAATGCGTTTCAGCGCCATTTGTAATAAGGGACTCGACGAATGAGGCTAGACATATTCCACAAGTCATTTCAAAGATGTAAGTGATAATTAATAATAATTTTGGCCACAACGTTTTGGGGTACTGGCGATTCTTTTTGAAAACTTGCGGAAAAAATCTTAAAATTCTAATCAAATTTATCCTAGATTAACCATTACACTGAGTGTCAATCACATGGCGGATTACTATAAATTAATCAAATTAATACCGTATTATTCAAGAATATTGCAAATAACCGCACTTAAACTATTAAAATGTTTAAATTAATATCCATTTTCAACACTTGATCAGTATGATTAAAATCCGACGACTTGCGTACACTTATCACCGCTTTAAGGAATAAACTTGTAGGTGTTCTGTAGGTCGCATCACTTTGACCAATTTGACTCATTTCACCTTTTCTAAGGTTTCCATTTTTATTTTGGAATTGTCAGATTTAATTCAAAATCATATCTTTATTACCAATAATATTGAGAAGGGTTAACGATGGTCGAGTTATACACCAGATCTGGGTCTGTTTTATAAATAGACCAACGACTTGGTTGCAAGTTGAAAACAAATATATAACAAGGAATCTTAACCCCAAAAACTAATTTCTATATATATTAACTATTAGCATTACGTGTGCTGTAAAACAGTACTATTTTATTTGTGCCACAAAACAATACTATTTTATTTGTGCTACAAAACATTACTATCTCATTTGTGCCACAAAACATTACTATCTCATTTGTGCCACAACACATTACTATTTTATTTGTGCCACAAAACATAACATTTCATTTGTGCCACAAAACATTGCCATTTTATTTGTGCCACAAAATATTACTATTTTATTTGTGCCGTAAAATATTACTTTTTTATTTGTGCCTCGAAACATTACACTTTGAAACGGTAAGATCTGTAAAAACACAGAAATGGTAAGATATACACTTGTTTTCAACATGCAAATTTTCGATAAGATCATCAGAAGATTTTGTAATTATAACATCTAGCAGGTGGTCTTTGGAGTGTGTTGCGTTCTTTACGTTTTGTACCAGATCAAAGGTATTAATAATTTCAGAAAACTGACTTTGAGCTTTTTCATTAGGTTTATCAAGATGAATATTAATGTCGCCTACCAGAAGTAAACGCCCCGGTGATGACTAGAGATCATGCAGGAAATCTGAGTCATAAGATGAATAATTAGACTTTGAAGGTGGTGGTCTGTATATACAAACAAGTTTCACTAATTCATTATTCAATTTGAGTAACACATGGAGCATTTCAAAACTTTTGAATGAATGAGATTGAATAATGGAAGTGTTAATCGATTTTTTATGTATCACTGCAACCCTCCCTCCTCTGCGTTGAATACGATTCGCTAGGACAATTCCATAATCCAATGGAAGTAGGTGATTTATTACAGTGTCATCATTAGATTTTAACCAAGTTTCCACAGCCACAAATATATCAAGATCATTCTCAATTAAAAATTCATTAAGTTCACTGGTTTTATTACGAACTGATTGACAATTAAGTAAGCAGAATTTGATGTTGGATTTTGAGATAGTTTTACTATCCTGATTTAAAATTGGATATCTTAAGTTATTAAAGTTAACTCCTCTTTTGTTTGTTTTCCTTGGCTTACTAGTGATTTTTACTTGAATGTTTTGATTTGTGTGCTGAAATGTATTCACCTCCTTAGTATCTACTGCACTAAACAATTCGGGGAAGTTGAAAAGAACTTGATTGTTACAAAGTTGAGATGATCGAAGCTCACCAATTGACATGAGTTTTTATCTACTATATGTGATCATTGTCATATATTGTTCAACCAATTTAAAGAAATTGATATATCTTGTAAATCACCAAATAAAATAACACAGTTGTCAGTAAAACCAATTCCAGAATATAAGACACAACTCTAGTGAAAATCTAGGTAGCAAAACTTCAGTAAAACACACTAAAATATCAGTAAAAGTGAGAGCCAAAACACAGTGCAACCCTCAGGTAGCCATCTTGAATCAAACATTCAAACAATAAATATTACTGTTTTATTTGTGCCACAAAATATTACTATTTTATTTGTGCCGCAAAATATTACTATTTTATTTGTGCGGCAAAATATTACTATTTTATTTGTGCGGCAAAACATTACTATCTCATTTGTGTTGCAAAACTATACCAACTTTTATCATTTGTACAGCAAAATTTTACTATCTCATTTGTGCTACAAATACCAACTTTTATCAATTGTGCTGCAAAACTCTACGATCATTTGTGCCACAAAACTTTACTATCTCATTTGTATTGCAAAACCTATACTATCAGAGATAAAAGAACATTTGTTGAAACGTCGCTTTATATTTATAATGAACCAGTAAATTCACTACACATATGCCAGTGTTAAAGGTCAGTTTTGTTCATGCTCTATTGGCCAGTTTTCCTATACTGGCGTCTGGAAAGTAATGTTTTATATTATTTTCTGATTTTCGAGGAGCGTGGGCGAAATAGATTGTGATTTATCCTGACATAGAGGAAATAAAGGTCTATAATCGGTGTATCACCACACATCATTGGCCTCCAGCACCAGAAACAGGTTAGACGGTGGTTTCAGCTACTCCATTTAACATCCATCTATTCAATGATTAACACCAATTGACACTCGGTATTACAAACGTTAATTGAACACCCTTCAGCTATAGGTCATTCAGCTAATATCCATTACCCTGGAAATATGGAGTCATGGTGGCTTGGTCAATGTCGTGCTGGTCCCCGACCACTAACAGGGTTCGATCCTGGTATATCCAGCTGATATCCATTACCCCGGGTATCCATGGTGCCGGTTCATTAATTCAGATAGTTACTTTAGTAACGAAGTCTTAGAGACCCGGACGGAGGGCCTGACAAGGACAGCTGTCTAGTCCTTCGGATGAGACGAAAAACCGAGGTCCCGTGTTTACATTAGAATGCACGTAAAAGATCCCTTGGCAGTTGGAATTCGATATAAGAGTAGGCGATAGTGCCGCTGCCCGGGCAAAATTTCCCTCATGGCACACTGTATGGCGTATGCCCGTCTTCATTAGCCCAGCATAGGGGCAGAACAGTAGGACGTTAAATCCCATTTCATTTCATTTCACTTAGAGACCATTTGTGCTCTCTCATCGTTACTGGCGCGTCCTAATGACAACTAATATGAAAATAAGGCTTTCCCCCCATCTCGGTTCTAAGGCTTTTTTTTTAAATCCTTACCGTCTATTTTTCACCGTGATTTTTCTTTGATCGCCAAAATAAATCATTTTTTGCCACATCCGACACAAATTTATAATAATCCAACACTATTTTCATGTAGAATTGTGTGCTACAAAAACATTGGATGGCTGAATGGTTAGCGTGTGCTCGCTGCATCATAAGGTCTGTCATTGAGTCAACTGGCGTTGTTTCGATTCCCCGGTTGTACGTGACAAGGAGTAGGGTCGCTTGTGCAACCTCGTGGGTTTTCTCCGGGACCTTCGGTTTCATCCCACTGCTAAAGACCCCTACGCCCAACATTTCTCTCTCTTTCTGTGTCAAGGTCGGGGCAGAACAGTAGAACGCTAAACCTCATTTCACTTATTTATCATTATTGATTACATTGTAAAGCAAATCATAAATGAACTACAATTTAAACTCCTTAATAAGAATTTATTTTCCCAATTTGGCACTTGTATCGATCCATACTCCTTAATTGAAATTTTTAATAGACTAACATTTATTGATTCGTTGTTATTTTCAAGAAAATCCAAAGTGAACTATAACTATAATATTGTTAATAATTGCAGAGTTAACGCATATTATATTATGGTCGTCTGTCAACATATTGAATTTCTAGAGTACAACGTTTGAAAACTCAAATTCTTAAATTAGTAGGCTAGCAAAAAAAAAAATGTATTTTTAAAGGAAGTGACGTCATAGATGGACAAACAATGGACATTATTGAAGAAGGTGTTATAAATGAAGTTTAACGTCCTACTGTCCTGAGCCGACCGGGCTAATAAAAACAGAAAGTATCAGAGCTTAAAAACTGTTAGATTTTCTAAATCAATGTGCATATTCAACAGTTTGGATTAATACAAGTTGATCTAAGACTTGCATAGATTTACGACCGATTTGGTGTCTGTGTGTGTGTGTGTGTGGGGGGGGGGGGTCGTCTGTCCAGCCTTGTAGATTTTCTCCGGGTCCTGCGGTTTCCTCCCAAGCGAACTATTGAAATAAAATTTAACGATATGTTAGTCCCAAAATGACCTAATTTATGTTGAGTGGACGTAACCATCTACCCCCCTCTCTCTCTCTTTTTCTATGTCTCTCTCTCTCTCTCTCTCTCTATTACTGCTTTAACTGGAATTCGTTATTCTAAATTGGCATGCATATTGATCGTTCTTTCGATGTATGAATTACGTTGGATTTGTCGAGACTATACTAGATAACCCACGACTGACAAAAAGGGTTATACTAATTCTTGAAGTATTTATGAATGGCATATGTTACAGCTGCAAAATATTAATATATATTGTGCTAAGTGCGTCATTGATGGGTTATTTCTAAAACTTATTTCTATCTGTTCTCGCTAATCTAAATCTCGACGCTCTATTTCTAGTCAGACACGAGTAGCTTCTAGAATGTTCTCTCGCTCAAGTAGGTTCTTCAAGGGGGACAATACATCGATCGTTTGGATTTAAAAAGATAAATGACGAAGTTATTGTAAGAGCTAAATCTGTCCCGTGCAGGTCTTTATTTTGATTTCAAATGTTTTATAAATTATTATTAAACATACATTATGCAAGAGCAAAATCTGCCTATTACAAGTCTTTCTTTAGGCCTGAAATGTTATCTAAATTATCAATTAGACATTAATTAACTTATCCAGACCATAATAAACTCTCGATGTCAAGGCTAGCTTTCGATGTTGGCTGGATTAGATTTCTATATGCCGCTTAACGGCCATTTATAATTAAATCAAAACAGTGGATAATCGAGACTATGCTGTTTATATTAATGATTTTAATAATGATGACCGAGACTATGCGAAAATTTCACCCGCTTCGTTCTCGGCTCATGGTGGATCAATTTGACTGAAATTTTCAGCAAATTACCTTTACACTATCTAGTTTTTAACTATTATAGCGAGAACTGCCATCTCTTTATCTTATCTCCCATAATGTATCTTTAAGACATTTATTCACATGACCAACCTATAATCAACTCATCTATAGAACATCGGATGGCCGAGATTTAAATGGATTTGAGCATCTACGATATTTAAACATTTAACAATAAATTGGATAATCTTGTAAAATGTGCTTTGAAAATCGACTTACACAGGAAAATATCTAAAATCACTCTTTTTCAAACGCTAAACCAAGAAATATAAAAACTATATAGAGAGAGAGAGAGAGAGAGAAATGGGGTTTAACGTCCACTCGACACAAACTAGGTCATTTCGGGACTAACATGTTTTTTTTTAAAAAAAATGTATTTCAATAATTCGCATGTGCGTAGGGGTCTTTAACCAGTGGGAGGAAACCGGAGGACCCGGAGAAAACCCACGAGGTTGGACAAGCGACCCTTCTCCTTTTCACATACAACCGGGGAATCGAAACCCCGCCAGTTAACTCAATGACAGACCGTATGATACAGCGCGCGCGTGCTAACCATTCGGCCATCTAACCCCCCAACAAAAACTACAGGAAATTGTCTATCAATGATGAAAGGCCCGTTTTTGATATTTTACTCCTTCATTTTATATGTAAATTATGATCCTTTTCATTTTTAGCCGATTTGAATGAATTGATTATAATACTTCTATTTGCCTGATCATCATGAAACAAAACCTAAGAACATTTTGTACGCACTTAACAATTATGCATCAATATGAGACCCAATTTATGACCCAATATCAAAAACATGGAAAATTCAAGATTTTTAACATGTTGATGTTGTATTCACTTTCTTCGCCCCATTAGAAAGGATATCACTTCCGATACTTTAGTTATCATAAAATCACACACTGCAAGAGCAAGTTTGTGACTACGCATAGCTTCTATAACCTGTATTTTAATTGTTTTCCAGTGGTTTTAGCTATTTTCCTGTGTGAGTCGATTATCACAGCTAATTTTACAAGAAATCGACAAAGATACGGCTTTTTAAAAAATAATGTTTGTTCAAACAATACCCATTGATACATTATACATGTGATAAGTAACAACTTGTATATAGTGTAGAAATATAGTGTATAGTGTACACTGTATCGAAATATTGATTGTTTTTTGCACAAGTATCATCTTTTGGCACTTAAGGTACCCCATACACAGTTGACTGTACTTGTTTCTGTTAAATGTGCTGGTAAATTCTTAATCTATATGGGGGGTTGGATGGCTGGATGGCTGAATGGTTAGCGTGCGCGCGCTGTATCATAAAGTCTGTCATTGAGTCGACTGGCGTGGTTTCGAATCCCCGGTTGTACGTGGCAAGGAGTAGGGTCGCCTGTCCAACCTCGTGGGTTTTCTCCGGGTCCTCCGGTTTCCTCCCACTGCTAAAGACCCCTACGCGCAAGCGAATTATGTAAATAAAATTAAACCATGTTAGTCCCGAAATAACCTAGTTTGTGTCGAGTGGACGTTAAACCCCATTTCTCTCTCTCCATTTCTCTCTCTCTCTCTTAATCTATATAATATTCTCTTACAAACCCCAAAATTTCAAGAACATAAACTGACTGGAAGGAATAAAATCAGATTACAAAAGTCGAGTCATAGACTACTATAGTTTCAAAACTTGCGAAAGGGTACCCCGATTCAAATGGTCATAGTTTAGTCAATATTAATGCTAGAGTCATATAACTTTGTAGTTTTACACAAGACTGTATGTACTATAACATATATTCAACAGGCCATATCCCAGCCAATATTAATGCTAGAGTCATATAACTTTGCAGTTTTACATAAGACTGTATGTACTATTACATATACTTTTTTCATAATTTTCTGATGGGGCCACTTTACAACTTTCTGAGAATTCCACTGGACATGGAGAGAGAGAGAGAGAGAGAGAGAGAGAGAGACAGACAGACAGAGAAATGGGGTTTAACATCCACTCGACACAAACTAGGGCATTTTGGTACTAACATATGGTTTAATTTTATTTCAATAATTCACTTGCGGGTAGGGATCTTTAACAGTGGGAGCAAACCAGAGGACCCGGATAAAACCCACGAGGTTGGACAGGCGACCCTACTCCTTGTCACGTACAACTGGGGAATCGAAACCACGCCAGTTGACTCAATGACAGGCCTTATGATACAGCGCGTACGTGCTAACCATTCGGCCACCCCCCTCCCCCCCCCCACACACACACACACACGCGCTTGACACGGAATGACCCGCTTATCAACAAGGTAGGACATACTGACCATTTTATGTTAACTAATGTGACGTGACTTCTCAATCCGGCAAAACATGAATTGACATTCTTTTTTTAAAATCCTAACGATGCTTACAATAATTGAGCTTTCGACCTGCAATTTGGAGTGAAAATGTCAAGTATCACATTTGAATCGTTAAGGATATTAAAGATACATTATGGGAGATTCGATAAAGAGCTGACAGTTCTCACTATAATAGTTAAAAACTACATAATGTAAAGGGAATTTGCTGAAAATTTCAGTCAAATTGATCCACTATGACCCGAGATTTTAGCGATTGAATTTTCTGTCTAGCCTCGATCGTCATTACTAAAGTTGGTAGGATATAAAACATAGTCTCGATTATCCATTTCATGATTAAATTATGAATGAAAGTCGAACAGCAAATCGGAACCTAATCCAATAAACATCGCAGACTAGTGATGCCATCGTGAGTTGATTATGGTCTGGATAATGTCTAATTAATAATTTAGATAACATTTTAGGCCTAAAGAAAGACCTGCAATAATCAGGTTTAGGTCTTGCATAATGTATGTTTAATAATTTTTTTTATTTATTTCCGCTTTAAATAATGTACTAGTTTTTTTTTCTGGGTCACCCGATATATAAAAGCGCGGTTTATTGGAATCATCTATCAATACTTGTTATCTTGCATGTTATAATTATGGAAATAATGAGTGTTTTTGTAACGCAACCGTGGCCATCATCCAATCAGTCAGGGCTGAAATAATATTAATGGAATGTATTCATTACATTTTTTACGTAATGGCCATGTAATGAGGAATGGGAGTTTTCAAAAGTAATTTGTAATGGAGATGTAATTAATTACATTCCAAAAATCATGCAATGGTCAATTACATTTCAATTACACTATATAAATTATTCCAATATAACAAGCCTCAAATTTTATAGCACCAAAGAATCAAATTAATTCATTATAATTTATAAAAAAAATTAATAAATCAGTTTCAACAAATTATAATAAGAATAAGAAAGCATTAAACATTTTCTTTTATTACTTTTTATGTACGACCCATTTTTAGGCATGTAACCTAAAAAGTGGATTTCTGAACAGATGTAACTTGTAATCAAAGATAGTGCTAATTTGCACTAATCACTAAGTCAATTACTCAAGACAAGTTGTCTTTTTTTTATTTTATGCTTAGCGCACGTGCATGGGCCTTTCCTGTGGGAGGAAATCGAAGTATCTGGAGTAAACCCACGACGTTGAGAAAGCGCCCCTATTTCCAAGTCATGCTCTTATCTGGGATAGAAACCACGATGGAAAGCCAGCTGGAGTTCGAAGCGTGACACTCTAGTCCACAAGGAGAAGGGTAGCCTGTCAAATCTTGTGGGTTTTCTCCCGGTCCTCAAGTTTCCTCCCACAAATAAAGAAGCCTGATTAAGCGAATTATTGAAATAAGTACACCCCCCCCCCCCCGCGTCCAATCTTGTGAGTTTTCTCCCGGTCCCCCAGTTTCCTCCCACAAATAAAGAAGCCTGATTAAGCGAATTATTGAAATAAAATCCCCCTCTCTCTCTCTCGCTCGCTCTCTCTCTCTCTCTCTCTAAAACGATCCTTATTTATAGTGAACTGCAGAACTATTGTCAGAAATGTTTGCCTCCGTCTAAACTCCCTGCGTGTAACTGTGCATTAACAATGGTCGGCTAAACATTAAATATTGTCAAACCAGAATTCCGTTAAATTCAATCACTGCAAACAGAATTGTTAAATAGAGATTTTTATTGTTGAAATAAATAGAATTACTGTTGATCAATAGGTAGCTAATCCAGATGTGAGGGGATAATAAGAACTGACAGAAACTAGTTCATGAAATTAGATTATTGTTTGGATATATTGATAGATGTGAATTCAGTGAGACAAGCTTGTGTGAATCTTGTTAGTTATTGGGGTTGATAACACCGTTGAATAAAATATAGTTAATCTGATTGATTAGAAAGATTGAGGATGTTAACTGATACATAGAGTACCGGATTTAGGTCGAGATTTGGCTTTTATAAAGCCGCTTATCGCTAGTTGCATTTTAACGACAATATCTTATTTTTAGGACATTATCTAATTTTTACGACAATATCTAATTTTTACGACAATATCTAATTATTAGATGATACAGGCCTGTTCATGTTCTCTCCAGAGGATGTCATTTTCACCACTTTGAAGAGATTCTAGTGCTCAGGAAATATTCATTGACAGTTAATTTAGAGAAACGTTATAAGCAGTAAGTGCAGAGTGACTGCGCCACACACAAGCAATTACAGAAGACAAATCTACTATACGGACACAACACAATATACAGACATCACAACAAACGCACACATCAGACAAAGTGAATGGATCCAGGGGCTAGCCGTAAGCGCCCACAGCGCTGTATAGTCGCGGGCCTGTAGTCATACAGACTTCACACAAAATGAAAAACGAACATACAATAAGGGAACACTTCCCCTAAACGTTGTATCATACTAGCGTGGGTCATGATCGGCCATGTACTACGTGACATATAAATGTAGGCCCATTTATGTGAAATGTAGTAAAAAGCCAAGTAAAAACTAATTGGCCTCTATGTAGTGGTCAAAAATTAGGGATCAAAACATTAAAAGCTTTGAAAAGAATTCAAGTGTATTAATCAGAAAGTTAGGGCATACGTACTTATTTCTATAAACCATAGCCAGTGCCGGACTGGCGGGCCGAAGGCCCACCTGCCAGGTTATTGACCAAGGCCCATACAATTACGGGCCGAAGGCGTGCCTCGAGCGTGCCGTAGGCGTACAAGCGTCCGAGGGGTTGTACGCTCCGAGGGGTCTCCCGCCAGGAAATTTTTTTTAAAAAATTGACAATCGAAAACCCATTTTCCAAGCATTTCAGACCAAGACAGAAGAAGTCAAATTTTTAATTTCCTGATACAATTAGATAACAGAATGACCTAAGAGCTTATGAAGAACTAAGTAGAGGTTAAAAGATGAATTACACGGTTCTCGGTATAATGAGGTCAAACTCATAAAGTTCTTTCCTTGTAGTACACTTCTTTTTTTTGTGTTGTCAGTCATTTTCTTCCTATCTTTTCTTTCTCCTGTCCTGTTTCCTGTCCTCTCCTTCCTTCTTTCTTTTCTTTCCTCCCCCTCTCCTTTTTGTTCTTTCTCTTTTTTCTTTTTCTTTTTTCTTATTTCTTTATAGGCTTAGGCCCACTTATTTTTAATGAGCTTAGGCCCACCTGTCACGGACAGGTGGACAGGTGGGCCCAGTCCGGCACTGACCATAGCAAAAACTAAAACTGCATACAAAGAAGCAATCGGAAAAAAACGCTACTAAGTTAAACGTTACGTAATGGCGGTAATTTGCCACTTGGCGTCATAAGTTAAAATACAATAAAAAGGGGCAATAATCCAGATAAAACAACGCTAAAGGGATAAAACTAAAAATATAGGAACAGACAGGTTTCACTGCACAAAATAATTTTATTTACAAGCCATATATAATATGCAAACTGTGTATTAGACACAATTTTTCGACCAATCAGTATCCACGAAATGTCCATCATTGCCTACAAATTATCTTATCTTTGTTCTAATGATTGATATTATATGCAACTGATTCCAATAATATATTATACATTATCTTACCTCGATAATGATCACTGTTATAGCATGTTTATCGTCTGTAAACTGTAACTGGACTTTGAGTTTACCAGTAGGACTGACAGGTGGAGCGTAGCGTGGTACCAATTCATCCAGATTCAGATCATGTAGAGCTACAGGGGTATCAGGCAACCCAATTCCGGGACTTCTCTAAAATATTCAAATATAAAATGAAAGACGTTATTCGTAGCCACAGTATTTAAGGTTATGGTTTAGGCTTAGGTATCAAACAGTTCAATTCAAAACTTCTCTAAAATTTACAGATATCAATATGATATGAAAGACGTTATTCGTAGCCACAGTATTCAGGGTTAGGTTTAGCTGGGGTAGGGTTAGAGTAACTTTTTTATTGGGAAATTCTGTAGGGCAAGGGAAAGAGGCGAATCATTAGGATTAGACGAACAACTGGGGTCCCGTGTAAGTTGGCATTCGCGTAAAAGCACGCATAGCTATTGGAATTCGATGTCCAGGCAAAATGTCTCTCATAACAAAGCCACGTGGTGTATTAGACCAGTTGGTGCAGAAAGGTAGACGCATGGTTTATATCCGTCTTTATTTTCCCAGTCGGTGCAGAAAAGTAGGCGTTGTCAGATTTGTCGGTTAAAATATAGAGGTCTAACACGTGCGCTTTAGATAATAGGGTTTGTCATAACATCTATTTATGATCGTGGTGAGATTAGCGACGTCTCTAAGGATAACTATTACAGTCGCTCAGTGATATAATTAGGTTCTGATATCAGCAAATAATTCCTGTTATAATCTCATATATCACATGCGACACATCTACATCGTAGTTACACCATTTAAATAACCATGGACCGCAAGAACTGGTGGGTATGACGTCATCCCCGCCATGTTGGAATTGTGACGTCGCCCCCAAGTACAAAATAAACGTTCTTAAAAGAATAAGATTAGGAAAAAAAATAATTATATAGTTGAAATTGCAAACTTGGTTTAAACTTAAAAAACAATAGACCGCAAGAACTGAGTATGGCGTTATCACAGCAATGTTGGAATTGTGACGTCGCCCCCAAGTTCAAAAGGATGCGAAGCGGTTTGAGACCGGGCCCCAAGTTCACAATTCATTCTCAGACTAAAGTTAAGAATAGACTCAGAAATGTTCGCCTTATCTTAACTAAAACTTTTGTTGTTTTAATGTATCAACTATATCAATAAGAAACTATGTGCAAAGTTTTGTGTTTCTCGATCAAAGATATTTCTTATAAACAGTGACTGAAAGTTGAGTAAATTCTTAACTTAAGTCTGAGAATGCTTTGTGAACTCGGTTTTGTCGTTAAGATAAGTGAGTTGCTACTTGTTAGTTTAAGCTCTTTATCTCTATAAAAGTATTTAAAAGAATAAGATTAGAAAAAATATAATTATATAGTTGAAATTGCAAACTTGGTTTAAACTTAAATAACAATGGGCCGCAAGAACTGTATATGACATCCTCACAGCCATGTTGGAATTTTGACGTCGCCCCCAAAAGTGGATCACGGAGGCTAAGTGGGTAAGACACTAGCTGGCTAGCCTGGAGGTCGGGTGTTCGATCCCTGCATTGGCCGAGAAAGTTCATCCAGACTTTCCAGCGTGCTTTCCCCTTGTCAGTGATGCAGGACGGAAGGCCTGACAAGGACAGCTGTCTATTCATTCGGATGGGACGAAAAACCGAGGTCCCGTGTACACATTGGCGTGCACGTAAAAGATCCCTTGACAGTTGGAATTCGATATAAGAGTAGGCTGTAGTGCCGCTGTCCGGGCAAAATTTCCCTCATAGCACACTGTATGGCATATGCCCGTCTTCAGTAGCCCAGTTTGGAGCAGAACTGTAGGACGTTAAATCCCATTTCATTTTGTCTCCGCCAAGTACAAAAGGACGAGAAGCGGGTTGAGACCAGTTCTTGTCCTTAAGATAGTCGAGTTGCTAGTTTAATCTCCTTTTATTAATAATTATCTCTATAAAATTATTTAAAAGAATAAAATTAGAAAAGGAAAAAAAAAAGTAATTATATAGTTGAAATTACAAACTAGGTTTAAACCGAGCAAAGCATATGAAGAAAATGTAACGAGGACATGCTATTGTTTTCGTCTTTCTTCACGCAACCTACTCGTGCATTTAATTACTTTATGAGATGTAAGGACTCCATTACCGAGATGTATTTTCTTGTTAGCTTTTGTTTCTCAAATAACATGTAATTTTTTACTTATTACGTTACCGCAATTGTAAAGAGCTCATGACGCAGGTTCTATCTTGTGTCTCGTAAATCAATTAAGGAACTAATTCGGGTAGTACAAATGAAATGATGAAAGGATATTTATATACACGGAGGGAAAATTTGTTTTCATTTTCATAACCATATCATAATGTTGTTGCTTTAGCAACGTATATTTTAATCAAGGTTTATAATCACACAAGTTACCCACAGTTATATATAGTAACTTGTGCTATTTATATCACCTGATACCACTTCCCAGCTATCCACAGGTGTATAGTAACTAATGCTATTTATATACCACCTGATACCACTTCCCAGTTGTCCACAGGTGTGTAGTAACTGATGCTATTAAATAATCCCAAGGAGAAGACAATAAAACCCCACACTCGATAGGAAAAGGGCCGAAGAGTCCCTATAACAGTACAGCCAAGTTTGGATCTCAGTGATGCATCCGAGGAAAAACAGGAACCATTCCTTGTAGATAAATCATAGTAGAATATCCCTGGTTACCGGGGATATTCTACTATGATTTAACTGTTGCTATTTATGGATCACTTGATACTACTTTCCAGTTACCCACAGGTGTTTAGTAACTGATGCTATTTATAGACCACCTGATACCACTTCCCAGTTATCCACAGGTATATAATAACTGATGCTATTTATAGACCACCTGATACCACTTCCAAGCATATCTCAGACTAGCCCATTTATTGCCCGTTAATTTCGTGTAGGACATGCCTTCTATCTATAGAATATCAGAGACCGCAGCCCTCGCATATAACGTAAATACTGTTCGCAAGGACACAGGACACAGCCCCCCCCCCCCCCCAGCAAAAAGTCCCCACCCCCAACCCCCTATGAAAAAATTGTCGACCATAAAAACAATAGATATACATTGTCCGTCAGTTGTACAACACCCCCTAAGAACACTTCTCTGAGCTAGTTACGGCCCTGACAGGACATGCCTAAGGTCTAATCGCATTCGCTAGTTCTCAAATAGCAAATGATTCAAATGTTCTCTGTATTTTATGTAGAGACTTACCCTGTTTTTCTTCTTAAGGTAAGTTTGTGGCACGGCAGCACCTGTTTGGTCAAAGGCCTGTATACTGCTACTGACTAATGATGATAATGTTGATCGCCTCTGATCAGTTACTTTAGGTCGACCTGAAAACGCAATAGAAGCATAAAACACCAAGAAGAGAGAGAGAGAGAGAGAGAGAGTGTATCAGTTTATAATTATGTGTTTATAAGATAGGGTTAACTCCACTCGATACAAACTAGGTCATTTCGGGATTAAAATATGGTTAAATTTTATTTCAATAATTCAATTGCGTGTAGGGCTCTTCCTAGGGAGTTTGGTCGAGGGGATCCGGAGAAAACCAATGACGTTGGATAAACGACCCTATACTCCTTGTCAAGTACAAACGATGATAATTAGGGACACTTGCACTACAGGGTACTTTCTAGAACACGCGATAGTAGTGATGTGTGTCATGTACAAGACGAGGTATGCTAACACGCGATATTGGTATTCAAAGACAAATATATTATACGTAAAGTTCTATATATATACATTCTGTTGATCACATCATGTATAAATTGGTCGGTCTGAATGTTCTGTAGACACGAACTAAAGTCATTACCTTCGTTATTTACTGGATTATAATACCGTATAGTCATTTACTAATGGCTCACGCTCATATATTTTAGGTTATTTTACCAATTTCAAATGATTCATGCTGATATATTTTAGGCTATGACGTAATGGGGTTTTCTGATCATATATATGGATAAGGAAATAGAAAGACGCCTTTTTTGTATATCTAAAAGGGGGGGGGGGGGTAACGTCCACTCAACACAAACTATGTCATTTCGGGACTAACATACGGTTCAATTTTTATTTCAATAATTCGCTTGCGCGTAGGGGTCTTTAGCAGTGGGAGGAAACCGGAGGACGTGGAGAAAACCCACGAGATTGGATAAGCGACCCTACTCCTTGTCACGTACGACCAAGGAAATGATGAAGACGAAAGTATCCTCGTCGACCCGTCGCTTAGTATTAAACTCAGTAATTGTGTATTCATAAAAATTGTACCCGGTGTTAATATGTTCAAATAATAAATGTCATTCAAAGAAGATGAGTTAGCTGGTTAGGGTTAGGAACTGTCCGTTCTAACCTTTACCACAAAGTGAAACAAATTGATTCCATGACTTGTCGAAAAATATTTGATCAACTAAAAAGAGAAATATATTTGTTAAGTAAAGACAAATCAGAATATGGTAGATATTGATTATTGGATAATGTATAGAGGCTTTTAACTCCTCCATATCAAATATGACACGATAAATCGGGGAGACCTTTCTCCACAAGAGATGATGTTTAAAGTTACTGGGCCCTGTTTGACGAAATTTTAACTAAGATAAAATCCAAATTTTAGTAATTTGATTGGATAATATTAGATTGATTTTAGTGCTTAGCCAATCAAAATTGAAGTATCTACTAAAATTTGGATTTTATCTTTAGTTAAAATTTCGTGAAACAGGGCCCTGTATACCAAGAGAAATGAAATGAAATGGGGTTTAACGTCCAACTGTTCTGCTCAGATTGGGCTAATGAAGACGGATATACCAAGATAATATACTATAGTACATGTACGTCGAGAGATTAAAATATAATATAATAGCGTCGAGCAAATAAAATAAAATATAGTACATCGACAAAGTAAAATAAAATATTAAATTGTCGAAAGAATAAAATATAATACCGTGGAGAGTTTAAAACAAAATATAATATAGTACTGTCGACAGTATACAATATAATAAGTCGAGAAAGTAAAATAAAATATCAAATTGTCGAAAGAATAAAGTATCAAATTGTCGAAAGAATAAAGTATCAAATTGTCGAAAGAATAAAATATAATACCAAGGAGAGTATATAATAAAATATAATAGCGTCGAGAGAATAAAACAAAATATAATACCGTCGAGATTATATAATAAAATATAATACCGTCGAGAGAATAAAATAAAATATAATACTGTCGGGAGAATATAATAAAATATATAATACTGTCGCGAGAATATAGTAAAATATAATACCGTCGGGAGAATATAATGATACCGTTGAGAGAATATAATAAGATATAATACTGTCGCGAGAATATAATAAAATATAATACCGTCGGGAGAATAAAATATAATATCGTGGAGAGAATATAATATAATACCGTGGAGAGAATAAAATAATACCATCGAGAGAATATAGTATAATACCGTCGAGAGAATAAAATAATAGCATCGAGAGAATAAAATATAATACCGTGGAGAGAATTAAATATAATACCGTGGAGAGAATAAAATGATACCACAGAGAGTATATAATAAAATACCGTTGAAAGAATATAATATAATACCTTCGAGCTAATACAATAAAATATTAAATCGTCGAGAGAATAAAATAAAATACCGTCAATCCTATCAAGCATGTATCAGGGAAAACTTTGCCTTGACAGCTGCGTTTCTGTCCATCTTCATCCAACTTGATCAAAACAACCTCGTTACGTTTGTAATATTATGTTTCATAACATGTTTATCTCATACATTAATCTAATGTTATATAAACAGAAATATTTGACATTTCAAAAACAATTCCGCCTGATTACATAATGAATTGTACTGTCATGTTCTCTTAACTCGTAAAATGTCTGGTCATCCTGAACCTGAATGTTGTCAATTTATTGTGACATTTAATTTGTTTCTCGGTGCTTGACATTAATTGAACAAATGACATGATACAAAAGTACTCGTGTATATCTAAACAGCAGTGGCACAGCGAATAGGGGGTTGTATCGTTAACCAGGGTTAACCGGGAGGTTTCGGATTTGATCCCGGTGTGGATCAAGAAAGTTCCTCTGGGTTTATAGTTTGTGGTTTATGACGTAAAATCTATTCCTGTTTACAGATTGCCGTGCGCTTAAAGGAACCCTTGATAGTTGGAATTCGAAATAAGTGTAAGCCGGAACGTAACGGGCTCTCTCTCTCTCTCTCTCTCTCTCTCTCTCTCTCGATTACGTCTTTAAGTAAGAAAATGAAGGCGTTAAAAACTTCCCTAATTGATGTTATGCTAGACTGGCTTCTAAGTCACGACTGTCTCTCTCTCTCTCTCTCCCCCTCTCTCTCTGTATCTCAAAATGTACGATTGCGTCTTTAACGAAGAAAATGAAAGCGATAAAGCTTTCTTAATTGATGTTATGCTAGACTTGCTTCTTAGTCACGACTGTCTTTTTCGGAAAAGTCTCCAAGAAGGCAATTGTCAGTGATGATCAACTGGCGGAAGCTTCATTTGGTAATCAAGTAATTTATCATAATATATGCAATGAAAGTTATCAGGACAAAAGTACACGTTTATCAATACAGTTTAATCTAATGATCCACCATCAAACTCGTTTCTTTTTGTTTAAAAATAAGGGAAATAACTTCCAACTACACCAATTCATGGTGATTAACCGGAAATGAAAAGATTGCAAAATCATACTCTTCGGACTTTTCTAATACAGAGGAAAAATCTTCGGATTCTCCTAGTTCTAGTCTGCTATATCACTCTTGTGGAAGCACGCGTTAAAAGACGAGTCCGCCCTGTTAGAATGTGGAGCCAGTCGGTGCATTTGATGCTTTTAACAAACAAAAGTTCCTAATACATTTGATGCTTTTAACAACGGGTCATTACGTTAAATCCATTATCCCCTAATCTTTATACCGGCTGTACTAATCTCTAGCCTTCAGGACTACCTAATAAACAAGATTGTTACAGATCTGGGTTTTATTTATCTAGATTGCAAGATTAAAAGATGTAAATAAAACGCCTGCAGGCAAAAAATATGTCAGAGGATAAACCGTGTCCTCTCTCTCTAGATTATCAAATCATTTCAAATAGAAATTAAAGTGGATGTTCTATTTACAAGAGCAAAACATTTTGAGCAATCGCAATAGCTAAAATTGTTCTTAGTCAATTGTGGCAGAGAGGTTTGTTCATTTTTGAAAAACGGTACGCAATGGTGGACGGACCTATGTTGAAGCAACGAGGTCTGCAATGATGGATGGGCAATACTAAGGAAGAACAAACTCGAAAGAAATTAAAGTAGTTAAGTCTCTAACTCAATGTCATCCAAAAATTCTTCGACATTGAAAACACGAATTATTTCTCAATTTAAATCAACATTGGTGTTGTGATCTTACCGGGAAAAAATGGGCTTCTGATATCCAATATTTAAGACAAAATAAACATTTTACCATTGGTACCCGAATCGTGTACCATAATGCGTTTCAGTGCCATTTGTAACAAGGGACTCGAAGAACGAGGCTAGATATATTCCACAAGTCATGCCAAACGGTGATGCCATATTCTTATCTGGAGAGCATGGGCAATAAATAATATCGGTGTAGACTGGAATAACCAGACGCTTGAGGTTGCCATTCGATTAAAACTTCTAGCGTATTTCGCCGAACATAACTGATTTGAAACGGAAACGACTGAATGCAAATCAATTTATATACATTCATATTACATTATTATATGCGTTGTGACCCATTTGTGTCAATTTCTAGGCCCCAAATATTAGCGATTTAGCTCCTTCAAATCAAAACCCTGCACGTTCATTACAACAGGTACGCAATTCCTTAGTCCTGATTCGATCCGATATATTGCTAGGAAACCAATCCAGAAGTCACAACTTATTAAAGATACATTCTGTAAAATTTAGATAAGTAGCTGACGTGTCGGCTATAATAGTTAGAAAAAAAGTAATTACAAATGTAATTTATTGGAAATTTGATGCGAATAAATGTCTAATTAATAATTGATATAACATTTGAAACCAAAAGGAAGACTGGTAATAGACAGATTTAGCTCTTACATAATTCATCTTTAAGCACGCAACGCGGACTAACGACGCTTCTGGGATTAAGGGCCTCAAAGCTTAGGCTTGGTTAGTTTGATTGTCGTACGATCTAGACTCGTTTACAGCCATGACATAATTATCTAGAAATAATTCATATACAGATGACATCGCCTGAGTTTAAAATGTTATACGTCTAATAGTCTGGGGATACTACTTGATGACACTATTTTCAGAAATCGCATGAATATTAATGCCATGTAGTTCGAAGGCTTAGTCTTAAAGTAGCCAAGTCTTTAACTCAGTATCATTAAAAGTCTTCGACATTGAAAACACGAATTATTTGTCAATGTAAATCAACGTTGATGTTCTGATCTTACCGGGAAAAGATGGGCTTCTGATATCAAATATTTAAGACAAAATAAACATTTTACCATTGGTATCATAATGCGTTTCAGCGCCATTTGTAACAAGGAACTCGGAGAACGATGCTAGAGTAAAAACGGAAATGACTGAATTTAAATCAGTTTATATACATTCATTTTACATTATTATATGCGTTGCGAATCCATTTGTGCCAAATTCTAGGTACCAAATATAACCGATATAGCTCCTTTAATGATTTCACTGTACCATTATAAAGGGTGCGATGAATGTGAGAAATTGCTTAACCATTAAATGTTTCAAATGACAGACTTAAAATGATTCTTTAGAAATGACATTTAGAAATAGGAGAAAATATCCACAACAGCAACAAGAGTTATACATGGATACATCTAGTTCTCTGTAATTTAATAACGTTGTTTGTAACCTGAAAACGTGACATGTATGTGTTACGAAACGTGGGTTATTAGATATGAGGGAGGTCGTTATGCAGGGTAACCATTAAATGTTTCAAATGACAGACTTAAAATGATTCTTTAGAAATGACATTTAGAAATAGGAGAAAATATCCACAACAGCAACAAGAGGGATACATGGATACATCTAGTTCTCTGTAATTTAATAACGTTGTTTGTAACCTGAAAACGTGACATGTATGTGTTACGAAATGTGGGTTATTAGATATGAGGGAGGTCGTTATGCAGGGTAAGCTTACTCTTCCGGACACCCGTTACCACTGTTTGTCGTGTATTTTGTACACGGTGAACAGTCCATATGCTGATATACTATTTTGCCTTATTACACTATTTTGCCTATACCGTTTTTTTTAGGACTTCGAATTTTGTCTAATGGTTTGGATTGTTCGTACTTGGTTTTATTTTATTTATCCATATAACAGCTTGTTTTTCTTTGCTGTGGGGAATTGGAATGATTAAACGTTATCTGTATATGTTACGAAACGTGGTTATTAAATACGAGGGGGGGTCGTTATATCCATATTATATCTTGTTTTTCTTTGCTGTGGGGAATGGAAATAATTATGCTAGGTTTCCCAATGGCGTGCGATGCGTTACGATAGGATTGTCCACGATCTGGTGCGTGAAGATACGTTTCGATACGATCAACACGGTTGCTAAGACCGACCTCAATAATATGATACGACCTGATAGGATCACCACGATTACTCCACGAATAAAACTACGATTTCAATCGCAGTACGAGTCGTGATGGCGGAAACCTAGTATAAGTCATATTACACTGTATGACGGTCTTCAATTACCCGTTAGGTCCTGATGAGTCGGACACTAAACTTATCAGGAGCAATCTAATTAAAATATAGATCTATATTTCGTTTCGTTTTTTATACTTTCGATGGCCTACACTACATGTAGATCTAACAAGTTATAGTGGGAGTTTACGTTCTATGACGTCAGGTACCAAGCAAGCATTACGTCAGTCATTCGATTAACCAATTAGCGACCGCCGTGTATTTTTTTTATCTACTTTTGCTTTGTTTTGATTTCTATTGCCGCTAATGTTTACCCACAGTTCCGCGCAAAAAAGGTGAAACGCTCGATTCGACAGACCATTTGATTGGCTGACCCCTCATTTTAAGCAGAACAAGAGTTAAATAACAACGCTTCAAGATCCAAGTGTAGTAAAGACAAGTAAAATCGAAATTTTGAACTATAAAAACGAAACGAAATTGGATCTGTGTTTTAATCAGAATGCCCGGGGAAGAACGATCTAAGTCACTTTTTCAACGAACCCAAGTTAATGGCGAAATCTGGTAGCAAATTGTATAAGCTTTCTATGGAACAATCAATTTCAGGTAAAAACGACCGGAGTCAAATCGAACCAACGCCCTTCTGAAATGGCCTCCCGGACAAATACAAGTTCATCGTACCCTCTGACCGTAAAATGGAAGTCAGTTGTTGTACTGGTAATTATGATTTGTATTAAACATCATTTTGAAGTTGTAATTAAACCCACTGGTTGTTCTGTTCGCGTCAAGCATTCTCGTCCAAAAGTCTGTTTTGCCTTTTATGCGAAAAGACAAAAATGTGACTTAGTTCGTTCTTCCCTTGGACTTCTGGGGGGTTCGATGGCCGAATGGTTAGCACGTGCGTGCTGTATCATAAGGCATGTCACTGAGTCAACTGGCGTGGTTTCGAATCCCCGGTTGTACGTGACAAGGCGTAGGGTCGCCTGTCCAACCTCATGGGTTTTCTCCGGGTACTCCGGTTTCCTCCCATTGCTAAAGACCCCTACGCTCAAGCGAATTATTGAAATAACATTAAACCATATGTTAGTCCCGAAATGACCTAGTTTGTGTTGAGTGGACGTTAAACCCCATTTCTCTCTCTCTCTCTCTCCTTAGACTCTTCACATTTCATTTATACAGCTAGAAGTCTAGGACGCTCCTTTATTTCCATTTAATGATTTTAAGTCGAACATCAAATAAACTCCGATCAGCAATAAACAGAGTTAACGGTGAACTGATCAAAGTACGAAACTCTCTCTAACTCCCTTTATAAACCCACCAATGACGTTATGTTTGGTTTCATGTCAGATGTTAGTTATTCTAACGCTCCATTAAACAGCGACATACATTTATTTAGTTTTTCATCAAATATATAAATATCAAACCACTCGGAACAATAGATTGTCTATTTTAGGTAATTTCAAAAACTTGTCAGCAAGCCCACAACGGAAGGAGTATTTTTAGCGTACATCGATACGATAAAACCATGGATATTTTTAACTTTACAGTTTATACTAAGACCTGTTTGCCGTTCTTCAACAAATATGAAATCATGTTGTAATATCTAAAGTGCTTATTAAATAACTATTTTAAATTTACCAGGAGGCATTTAGCAATCGATACGGTGCGAATGGCGTAATAATGTCGTGGTGACGCAGGACGGAGTCGAGGATGTGAGGGGTCGCAATGTCGTGGTGTAGTAGGATGGGGTCGAGGATGTAAACATGGGTGTAGCAGGGTGGGGTAGTGGGTGTGAAGGGCTTTGGTTTATAGCTCAAGGGGATCACGGTGGCTAAGTGGGTAAGACGCTGGCGCGTTAGCCTGGAGTTCGCGTGTTCGATCCGTGCATTGGCCGGGCGATGTGAAGTTAGCTTGTGGTTCGCTGTTTGGTATTCGCGAATAACGAACAACAAACTGGCTCGTTGTTCGTTATTCGCGAGATATGGAATTAGTAATATAATAAAGGCACTTTTATATCAGGAGTGGGTTTTTATCAGCCTAATTGGTTCATAAATCTTTAAAGTCTTTGGAAATAGATTCTAACAACTTGTCTTTTTAACCGAACAACGAGAAGATTCATACTGGCGAATAACGAACAACGAGCCAATTTGTTGTTCGGTATTCGCGAATAACGAATTACGAGCTGGTTTGTTGTTTGTTATTCACCAGTTATGGAATTTTTAATATAATAAAGGCACTTTTGTAGGGAATACACCAGAAGTGGGGTTTTATTACCCTAATTGGTTCATAAAACTTCATATTGGCGAATAACGAACAACGAGCCAGTTTGTTGTTCGGTATTCGCTAATAACGAACAACTAGCTGGTTTGTTGTTCGGTTTTCGCGAATAACGAACAACGAGCTAGTTTGTTGTTCGTTATTCACCAGGTATGGAATTAGTTATATAATAAAGTAACTTTTGTAGGGAATACGCCGGGAGTGGGGTTTTATGAGACTAATTGGTTAAGAACACGTCAGAGTCTTCGGAAATAGATTCTAACATTTTGTCTTTCTACCCGAATAACACGCTGTTTTGACATTGGCGAATAACGAACAACGAGCTTGTTTTTGATATCTGCCAAGTTTTTTTTTTACTTTATCGACGAGTGTTGATATTTTTTTATTTAAAAAAAGACGAGTAGGAGATTTTATTTATCACCCAATCCCTTCTTACATGCACAAATAAATAAATATAATTCTTTGCTATAGATTTATCTTTTACTGAACCTGATTACATTACGGCGTAGTGATAAATCATTTTTTGACATCAATTCAACCATTGCAAAGTCCTTTATATTGACCCAGTGTTTCCATCAAGGCCGATTAAATAAAAATAATTCCTTTTTAATAAGAAAGAAGTTACTGTTGATAAAAATTGAACTGATCTTTGAAAATAAAATAAACTGTTCTTTAAAAATAAAAAAGGAGTCTCTTTTTGATTGATCAACCAAATTCATGTAAAGCGATCGCAGTAGATTGTGAAATTTATCACACAAGCGATATGTACTGTAGAATGTATTATTGGGTGATAAATTATCGTCCCAAGTTCTTGTCGCGTTATCCATTCGACCTTCCACCCCCCCCCCCCCCGCCAGAAAAAAGACTGCAATAAGCAGATTTACCTAGTACATACTGCATCTTTAAATAAAAGGTTTCTGTTTTGAACTTTTATTGCCAACTATAATGGCAATTAATATCATTTTTTTTATCATTTCTCAAGAAACGGTCATTAATAAAAGCATACAAAAATTATTATTTTTTTATTAAACATAGAATTGATGTCTTACCTTCGTATGGTATCGGTCTCAATGGCTTCTTTAGCTCTGCTAATGAATGACTTCTTCTGTAAGGAGGGACTTGTCTTCCCTCTAAAGCAGCAGCATCTACACTGATCCTCCGACCGACACCTCCGACCGTGATACCAGCTATGCTTCCCCTCATTCCGTGTTCTCGCGCCATTTCTTCTGCCTCAAGCGTCTCGGAATCAGAAAAATCTGTAATAGGTAATTAAAACCCCTCAAATTACTACTACTAATACGACTGCGCCTACTACTACTACTACTACTACTATGCTACTACTACTATTACTACTACTACTACTGCTGCTGCTGCTACTGCTACTGCTGCTACTACTACTGCTACTACTACTACACTACTACTACTACTACTACTACTACTACTACAACTACTACTACTATTACCACTACTACTACTACTACTACTACTGCTACTACTACTACTGCTACTGCTAATACTACCATAGCTACGTTAAATTTAACTAAGGCAATGGCTCTAAGTAAAAATAACTCCTACCTGCAAATGAAACGTCAGTATCGTCGAACCGACTTCCATCTGACCCCTTTCTACTACTTCTACTACTGGCCCCGGATCCTCTCCTATCGGACGGATCGGAAATTAACGATGTTCTCCGGCTACAAATACTACTTCCCGAACCTCTCCGATCATAGTCGGATCCATAAGAAGTTCTCCGACTACATAAACTGCTACCCGATCCTCTCCTATCAACGTCAGAAGAACATGAAGTTCGTCTGCTGCCACAGCTACTTCCGGAACTTCTACGCAAGTCTAGGGCCAATGCCCCAAGCATCACGTGATCGGAAGCGGAAGCATATGAAGTCCTTCTACTTCCGTAGTCCACAAAAATCTGAGGAACAACAAATGGCGGTTCATCCCTACTCCGTTTTCTGATTAACGGACCAAATATCAAATGTTTCTTTTCTTCTTTCTTGGGTTGTTTCTTACATTTTCCTGAAAATACATAGAAAATAAATAAAATGAAACTGGGTTTAATGTTCTACTGTTATTCCCAGACTGGGCTAATGAAGACGGGCATACGCCATACAATGTGCTATGATGAGGGCAATTTGACACGGACAGGCGCGCTACGGCCTACTCTTATATCGAATTCCAACTGCCAAGAAATATGAAAACATGAATAATCTATTATTTTTAGACATGCATTACAGGTGGCCTATTCGTTCAAATCTATTACGGCTATATTAAATGTATAAATGTTTCAATGTGCTTAATTACAATTATATAATAATAAGCCTTGACATTAAATATGACAAAGTGCTCTATAACTTTCATCAAATTGAACGATCATTTAGGTGCATAGAATTTATTGACCTCCAAATGGTTTTTGATAATATATATGTTATTGACTTTTCAACTTCTGTTAGTCAAGACTGTCCTAATTAAAGTTGCAATTTTATATTTTTAAGTTATATTTTTAAAAAATTATTAACATAAAGCCTTAAAGGCTCAATACCACTCTTGTTGGAACTGAAAAATATGTCCTAATCTTTATTCTGGTCAACAACTTGTACTTTTTTACAATATTCCAATTGATTGATGATACAAATTTCATCTTAACACACCTTATTTAAAATTTTTGACAAATTCAACATAATGGTTTGAAACGTCTAACGTAAACCTTTTCAAATGAAACTTCGATTTAAAAATATTTTCGAACCCTCTGGACAAGTAAAATAGGATGTAATGGATAATTTACACAACAGGTAGGACACTTAAACATCTAGTACTTAGATAGAGATATTATTTATTTTCTGGAGCTTTCAAGCCAGCAAGAGTGTTATTGTCCCTTTAAAATAGATGGTATCTATAAACAGTCCTACTTTGTTAAAGAATAATCATATTAATCCTATAATTCACTATTGCCTGTTTAGAAATTTACAAAAATATCATTTTCATCTTCAAATTCAAACGTTTGAAGATAACTACTCCATGGTGGAGAATAGAAAACAAGGGAGGTAATTGGAAGGTAATTGTGTTATTATTTCCGGTGTAAATGAGTTTGAAGTGTGAGAATGACACCTATGATCGTATAATAGTGAGTTGACAACCTATTGAGCAAAAGACATAGAAAAAATTATGTTTTGACTTTCTTAGAAAATATGAAATTGTAACTTTAAACATGTAATTTATGCCGTGTGTCCTTTACAAGCTACATATAATCTGTGTACAACACTCGACAGTGGTCAGTGCATCATACCATGGCCTGATAAAGACTTCAAAGGAAATACACAGTGCAATTACAGATACCATAATCTGATGAATAAACAATACCATATATGGTGATGTCTCTATACATTTTCTCTATATAACCAGGAGTTTACTGACAGTAAGTCAGACTTGGAATAGAGCTCCTCTCGTCTTATGTCTATTTCATGTTCTTAATAAAGTTCTTATCATTATGCTCATCTTCTGTTATCTGTAGTAGTGTTTTTAACTTTTGAGAAAAATGTGAACAGTTTGTTGCAATAAATAGACGCATTGTTTTCCCACAATTGAGAGCATATAATAGATATATGCAAAGTTAACTCTTTTTTTTGTTCTCGCGTGGGACACTAATTTGAATAAGCAAAATAAGTATAATTATGTTATCGTTGAATTATCGATGTCTAATGTATAATTTAATCAGTGGGTTTTTTTTATGAGTCAATTCAACTTCCGTCGCTATTGTATAATTGCATCTGGGCTTTTCAAGTCAGGTTCACCCGTACTTGGGGGGTTGGATGGAAGGATGGCTAGCACGTGCGCGCTGGCTCACGAGGTCTGTCATTGATTTAGCAGGCGCGATTTCGATTCCCCGGTTGTACGTGACAAGGAGTAGGATCGCCTGTCCAACCTCGTGTTTTTTCTCCGGTTTCCTCCCACTGCTAAAGACCCATACGCACAAGCGAATTATTGAAATAAAATTGAACCATGTGTTAGTCCCGAAATGACCTAGTTGTGTCGAGTTGACGTTAACCCTCTCCCTCTCTCCCTCTCATCCGTACTTAGTGAATTTAGAGTGATTGATTAAGTTGATGATAAAATAGTTATTCCAATCGTCGTTTGTTAAATCCTACTAAACCTCGATAGGTTGTTTATCTGTGATAACTGAGTGGAATTGCATCTCATTCACACGTTATGCCCACGGGACCATGTAATCATTTTGTTGTATTACACGGTGTACATAATGTACATTACCATAAACATAACTTGTAAATATCACAAAATGTCAGTCAAGATTGCGACAACCCTATCACAAGATAAATATAATCAAACGACAATCTACCACAACATAAGTATAATCAAACGACATTTTCATTAATAAATAAAACAAGCGCTTGCCATGCAAGATACGGCCACAATTTGGAAAATTTTGTGTACAATCATGGGCCATAATCCCTGACGTTAAGGTCTATATACATGGCAATATCGAACGGAACCGAGACCGTTGGGATATAAAGCTATATTTCAAGTTTCGTCAAAATCGGATACAAATTGTGGCCTGTAGAGGGTCCACAAACAAATTGTGAACGGATGGACGTCTGGACGTCCTTACGGACAGGGGACAGAGAGAGAGAGAGAGAGAGAGAGAAATGGGGTTTAACGTCCACTCAACACAAACTAGGTCATTTCGGGACTAACACATAGTTCAATTTTATTTCAATAATTCGCTTGCGCGTAGGGGTCTTTAGCAGTGGGAGGAAACCGGAGGACCCGGAGAAAACCCACGAGGTTGGACAGGCGACCCTACTCCTTGTCACGTACAACCGGTGATTCGAAACCACGCCAGTTGACTCAATGACAGGCTTTATGATACAGCACGCATATGCTAACCATTCGGCCATCCACCCCCCCCTGACAGAGGACAAAGGCGACGGCATAGTTCGTTAACATGAAAATGTGGGCGTATCAAAACTATACGGAATAACAATTACTTAGACGTTCGAACAATCCCATAAAGACTAGCGAAGTCTAGTTGATTAGTTGCTGTACTAAAGAAAAGAAGGTGTTAATCCGTATAATTATTAGTTATATCGTCAATTACTAAGCGTTATTTAAAATATTTTCATGAATGCCAAGGTGACTGAACAATCTCATCAAAACTTTGGCAATATAACGGTATTTTGTTCATTTCTAAAGAAATAGATAACATTTGGTAATTTCTAAAGAAATAGGTAAAATTTGGTAATTTCTAAAGAAATAGGTAACATTTGGCAATATAACGGTATTGTGTTAATTTCTAAAGAAATTGGTAACATTTGGTAATTTCTAAATAAATAGGTAACATTTGTTTTTGTTTTTGTTTTTTTGGTGGGGGGGGGGGTAATTTCTAAAAAAATAGGCAACAATTGGTAATTTTGGTAATTTTTAAAGAAATAGGTAACATTTGGCAATATAACGGTATTGTGTTAATTTCTAAAGACATTGGTAACATTTGGTAATTTCTAAAGACATTGGTAACACTTGGTAATTTCGAAAGAACTAGATAACATTTGGCAATATAAGAGTATTGTGTTAATTTCGAACGAAATGAGTAACATTTGGTAATTTAGAAAGAAATAAGTAAGATTTGGCAATATAACGGTATTGTGTTATATTTGGAAATTTCGAGCGGGGAATTCACCATTCTAAGTGGCGTAAGTCCCCAAGAACTTACCACACGTGCATTTACTTTGATGGTTTACACTATTCCGTCATAACTGTTAATGGACACGCATTCCGCTAATTCATGACGTCAATGACCTTGGATGTTTGACCTTATTCCTGTTAATAACTAATCTCTACGTCAATTCACATGTAATTCCAGTTGGTCAATGAACTCATTTTCCATGCCAACAGAAAACTAAACCGATTTGATGTCTAGATAAATGCGCTTCTAATCCACGTCTAATCTGTAAATTAATTGGTTTGGAATTTGAGACTGGTTAATCACGTCAGTAGGGACTTTATAAATAGGTAACTGTACACGTTAAACCGACGGGATTAGCTAAACGGTTTCATGTTCTGCTCCAAGAGCTAATGAACACGGGCATACGCCATACAGTGTGCTATGATGGACATTTGGCCGGACAGCGGCGCTAACGCCGACTTTTATATCAAACTCCAACTGCCAGGGATCTTTTACGTGCACGGGACCTCAGTTTGTCGTCCCATCCCAACGACTATACGTTGTCCCTTACCATGCCAATTGTTTTACACTACTAGCAAGGGGGAACCACGCCGGAAATTCCCTATGAACTATCTCGGCCAACGCAGGGATTGCACACGGGGCCTATAGGTTTAGAGAGCCAACGTCGTACTCATTGAATCACCGTGACAATCCGGTTTTATGAAAGGTAAGAACATTTTCACGTGCAGGATTAGTTCCAGAGTAGAATGGAACGATACCGCTGGGATTACCGAGGATGGACGCAAAATTGGCTTAAATTATTTCCCGCGGGGAATCATTCTCATTCGAAATTACATTCTATACAAAATTCGAATAAGCATAATAATGCTTATATCTCAATCTGCATACTTAAAAACGACATAAATACCGAACTATAATACTCGCTGTATCAAGGCCTGGTATATACTTGCTATATATACTCATTGTATTAGTACTTGACCCCAAGTTCACAAAGCATTCTCAGACTTGAGTTAAGAATTTACTCTAAATTGTTCTCCTTTTGTAAAACTTAAATATAGCCCTTAATAAAACGTTTGTTGTTTTAATAGATCGGGGGCCTGTTTCACGAAATTTTAACTTAGATAAAATCCAAATTTTAGTAATTTGATTAGATAATATTAGATTCATTTTAGTGCTTCGCAAATCAAAATTGAAGTATCTACTAAAATTTGGATTTTATCTTTAGTTAAGATTTCGAGAAACAGGGCCCAGATACACCAATAAGTAACTATGTGCAAAGTTTTTTGTATCTGGATCAAAGATATTTCTTATAAACAGTGATTGAAAGTTGAGTAAATTCTTAACTTAAGTCGAGAATGCTTAGTGGACTCGGGGCCTGATATATACTTGCTGAAGTGACAGTGGTAAGCAATATGATTAAAACACAGATCCTATTTCGTTTCGTTTTTTATAGTTCAAAATTTCGTTTTACTTGTCTTTACTGCACTAGGATCTAGAAGTGTTGTTATAGAACCCGTGTGACAGTATTCGTTGTTCATGATGACAACACTGCTTTAACACCATGTTAACGTATCCATAACATCTGCCATTGTGTAGCACTCTCGTTCTGGATGATGTGAGGGATTAGCCAACGAAACGACGAATTTTTGGCGTGAGGTTCACGGAACTAGAAACATCAACGATTAACGCTGATCGATAATCAAATATCTGACGTCATAGGTCAAAAGCCGTTCGCATGACCTCTGACGCGACCTTCCACTACAATCGGTCAGATCTTTATGTAGTGTAGGTTATCGCAAAGTATAAAAAAAAAGAAAAAGAAATATAGATCTGTATTTTAATCAAATTGAGTGGTAAGGAAATTAAATGAAATAAGGTTTAACGTCCTACTTTTCTGCACCGACCGGGCTAATAGGAGAGAGAGAGAGAGAAATGGAGTTTAACGTCCACTCGACACAAACTAGGTCATTTCGGGACTAACATATGGTTCAATTTTATTTCAATAATTCGCTTGCGCGTAGGGGTCTTTAGCAGTGGGAGGAAACCGGGGGACCCGGAGAAAACCCACGAGGTTGGACAGGCGACCCTACTCCTTGTCACGTACAACCGGGGATTCGAAACCACGCCAGTCGACTCAATGACAGACTTTATGATACAGCGCGCGCACGCTACCCATTCAGCCATCCAACCCCCCTGACCGGGCTAATAAAGACGGAACAATTGTAAGGATAGTTTATCGAGTCATTCAATATAAGAATCAAATTCTTTAAGTTAGGTAACCCCGTTACCCACATCCAACGATCTTCTTGGAACGGCTCAATATTGTTGGGGGGGGGGGCGAATGGTTACCACGTGCGCGCTGTATCATTAGGCCTGTCATTGAGTCAACTGGCGTGGTTTCGAATCCCCGGTTGTTGTGATTTATAACTATTGGTGTACAGACTATATTGGGAATCCTTACAGACTGAACAATCTCCAAACTTCAACTGTCATGTTATCTAGGTTAGTTTAAACAATATTTATTCATAAAATATCATATAATACATTACAGTTTTAAAGATATGATACAAAAACAACCTAAAACTTATATCAATTTGCTTCATATATGTTATTTACTTTTGATATTTCAAGAATATGATAATGTACTTGTTGCTTGACGACGAAAGTTCCAATTTAACAGTGTAAATTAATAAGATAAATAAATGAGTAACAAGCCATTCTAACCACCACGCCAACTTACTAAATTACATTAGATATACAGTTAAAGTTAAAGAGTAATTATTGATTATTTATTTATTTAAAGACGTATTAGAGTCGTTCGCAAAAGTGATTTTCTATGTGTCAAAACGTTTTGTTAGTTTTAAATAGTCATGAACAATCTGGAATATATTTTCGTTTACGTCATCACCAAGATCATTGTTACCTTTAATTTAATAAATGATAGAGCGCTGGTCATAAGGCAGTTTATTAATAGTTACATTGCGGATAGCTGTATAATTATTACAGTACAGAAAATAATGTTTGGGATTTTCTATTTGGTGGCCACATGAGCACATTGGGTTATCACTAATATGCATAAGGAATTTATGGAAGTTTAAATTACTTTTGTTGTTACGAATTCTGCAATGGATCAATTTGTTATCTCGGTTGAAGCATATTAATTAGTAGGACGTAAATACCCAGGGGCCTGTTTCACGAAATTTTAACTAAGATAAAATCCAAATTTTAGTAATTTGATTGGATAATATTAGATTGATTTTAGTGCTTAGCCAATCAAAATTAAATTATCTACTAAAATTTGGATTTTATCAAGATTTCGAGAAACAGGACCCTGTTCATTCATACATTTATTCATTCATTCACAGAGCCAACACTAGCGTCAATATTCATAAAGTCGTATAAGTATGCTACAAACATAGATATTTTTGTTTTACACTAATAGTTTATTAATTGAATTTTTATGAAACCGTAAACCGTTAGCTTTCAAATTAACAACCCCTTTCGGTCCATTTATACTACGGATGCTGTCAATCAGAAATGGATTAAATACTTTACGTACGTACGCTCATTTAAATCCATGGAAACTAAATTTAGGATATTAACTCATAAGAGCACGTGCTCAATCCTGTAATTGGATTAAGTAATTAACACCTTCACATTTCGTCACTTCCTGTCCCCGCATTTGATGGTGACAAGCCGATGAGAACAACAAGGGAAGTAGTACGTGGGTTGATGAAAGTATGGCTGTTGATTAGACAAGATAATTAAGGTTATTAAGACGGTAATAACTATATAATATACTCCTGTCGCCTCTCATCTTTACATCCCTGATTATTATTCATGTCGACCAAGCTGAAATAACCACCAGTGATAAGCCATCTATATGTATCTTAGGGAGGTGAAATTATTTGGGTTTTAACGATCTGTACATCCGAGAGAGAGAGAGAGAGAGAGAGAGAGAGAGAGAGAAACTATGTCATTTCGGGGTTTAACGTCCACTCGACACATATTATGTCATAACCCACGAGATTGGACAGGCGACCCTACCCCTTTTTACGTACAACTGGGAGAGAGAGAGAGAGAGAGAGGTTTAACGTCCACTCGACACAAACTAGGTCATTTCGGGTCTACGTACAACTGGGAAAGAGAGAGAGAGAGAGAGAGAGAGAGAGAGGTTTAACGTCCACTCGACACAAACTAGGTCATTTCGGGTCTACCATATGTTTCAATTTTATTTCAATAACTCGCTTTAGTTGTGGAGGGAAACCGGAGGACCCGGGAAAAAACCTATGAAGTTGGACAGGCGACCCTACTGCTTGTCACATACAACCGGGGAATGGAAACCACGCCGGTTGACTCAATGACAGACCCTATTATACAACGCGCACGCGGTAATCATTCGCCCCCGCCCCCTCTGAGGTAGAGGGAGAGGGCGTGACAGATGAAATGAATTGGGCTTTAACGATCGGGGTTTTCCGGCGTGGTTCCCACTTGTCAGTGGTGCAGGAAAGATGACCTGGTAAAAGACAACATATACTCGTTCGGAAAACTGGGGTCCTGTGTACCCATGGGCGTGCACTTAAGAGGAACTTTAGCAGATGGAAATCGATATAAGAGTAGGCCGATCAAGATTTCACTCGCGGCACTCTGGGTGGTCCTATCATTGAGTTGGGTTAGGTTGGGTGGTCCAAATATTCCGGTCGGTTGGGTTGGGTGGTCCAAATATTCCGATCGGTTGAGTGGTCATATTATTGAGTTGGTTTGGGTGGTCCCATTATTGAGTTGGGTTGGTTGGGTGGTCCTATTATAGAGTTGGGTTGGTTGGGTGGTCCTATTATTGGGTTGGATTGGGTGGTCCTATTATTGAGTTTGGTTGGATTGGGTGGTCCTATTATTGAGTTGGGTTGGTTGGGGGGTCCTATTATTGGGTTGGGTTGGGTGGTCCTATTATTAGGTTGGGTTGGGTGGTCTAAATTATTGAGTTGTGTTGGGCTGAAATAAATAAAAATATGCCGTATGTTATTGTTAGTCCCGAAATGACATAATTTCTTCTCTCTGACACACATAAATAATGCCAAATATATAATTCTATTTTGGCGATCGATGATCGATCGATATATTGAGACTGTCGCTTTAAATAGAAAAAATATAATGCGCCTCTTCGAATTCTTGACTAATCTTATTTCTAATCTGACGAATGGCAATTTGCCAATTATAGAACTAAGTAAGCAGACAATGTCGGATACAGACGCTTCCGGTACTCAGATTATCAGTCAATCATTTACATTTGATGTTGAAGTGAACATGGGATGTGGTTGAAGGATTATGGGATTCCTTTTAGATAGATTACTCCAACACGACGGCACCGGATTGAAAAAACGTTGAACTTGTTGAAAGTTGACTGAATTCAGAGAGAGAGGGAAATGGGGTTTAACGTCCACTCGACACAAACTAGGTCATTTCGGGACTAACATATGGTTTAATTTTATTTCAATAATTCGCTTGCGCGTAGGGGTTTTTAGCAGTGGGAGGAAACCGGAGGACCTGGAGAAAACCCACGAGGTTGGACAGGCGACCCTGCTCCTTGTCACGTACAACCGGGGATTCGAAACCACGCCAGTCGACTCAATGACAGACTTTATGATACAGCGCGCGGGGAAGATCGGATCAGTTTTGGACATGGGAAGATCGCAATAGTTGGGGAGATGGGACCAATTGGGGAGACGAGTAGACCGGACCAGGATAGATTCGTCCAGTTGGGAAGTTGGTAAAATCAGTTGGGAAGGTCAATTGAGATTGACATATCCTCTTACACCCTAATCTCGACACAGGTCCACCTTCACGTGGGCTGTGATTATCTATCTCATCCAGCTATCTACTATGGAGGCAGACCACCATTAATTTCCCCATTGACTTCAATGTTAATTCTGGCCTATTTGCCCACCTCCAACTTTTCCCCAAATTTTCGTTGGGCTGAATGCTTTCCACTACAGACAGAGGAACAAATGGTCATGTCTTTGCACTAAAATTTGTATGAGGTTGACCACCAAAATTTTGAGATACACAAACTTGAAGAAGCATACTAAAAACATGTAACTAGTTGCCGTACATATCGCCGTAGCTAACCTGATAACCCTCTTATCCTTCCGCCTCAAAATCATGAATATTTACCAAAACCTGGCAGAAAATGTTAATTCAAACCCTCTTCATCCATTCTAGACCAAAAAATCAACACAAATGGGCATGCAAAAGGGGAGAAGAGAGAGAGAGAGAGAGAGAATTGCTATAAATAGACGAACTACAATTCGTGGGTACCGAGATGATGAAATTTAATGGTGGTCTGCCTCCCTATGATATGATGCCACATTTCGCTAATGGAGTCAATGCCAAGGGTATTGGATGACCCAGACATAAATAACTATTATAGAAAAAGTAGAACTGGTTATGTTATTCTCTTATTATATGACGTTTATCAATCAATTGAAGTCTGTAATTGTTTTCCCTAATCTAAAAATAGTGAAATCGCGAGGGGATAGAATTCGGCTGGATGTCGCGATCGATTGAAAAATATTACCCAAATAATGAGGTTAAAATGGCAGCGAAAGTTGTTCGAATTGTATTCAACATAAAATTGTAGATTTCATTAGATTTATTGTTTTCCTTTGTTTTGTTGAATGGGGAGCCACAGTGGCTCAGTTAGTAAGCCGCTGGCTCGCTAACCAGGAGATCTCGGTTTCGCTCCCAGTGCTGGCATAGAGAGAGAGAGAGGGGGAGAGAGAGAGAGAGAGAGAGAGAGAGGGGGGTTAACGCCATTCGACACAAACTAGGTCATTTCGGGACTAACATATTGTTCAATTTTATTTCAATAAGTCGCTTGGTCGTAGGAGTCTTTCGCAATGGCATTAAATCGCAGGACCCGGTTAGATAGACGACCGTACGCTCAAAGATGGAACCGAAACCACGCCACTTCACTCAATGACAGACCTTATGAACCATTCGGCCACCAACCCTCTTTCTCTTTTTTCGAGGGTGGGGTGGGGTGGGGAGTGGGGGTGGATGGCCGAATGGTTAGCACGCGCGCGCTTGTATCATAAGGTCTGTCATTGAGTCAACTGGCGGGGATTCGATTCCCCGGTTGTACGTGACAAGGAGTAGGGTCGCCTGTCCAACCTCGTGGATTTTCTCCGGGTCCTCCAGTTTCCTCCCACTGCTTATTATTGAACTAAAATTGAACCATGTGTTAGTCCCGTAATGACCTAGTTTGTGTCGAGTGGACGTTAAACCCATTTCTCTCTCTCTCTCTCTATCTCTCTCTTTTTTCGAAGAGCGTCGCCCCCCCCCCCCCCCAACGGAGAAAAAGAAGACGATGAGTAGGGATTCGGGACTAGCTACAGGTCCAGCAACAAACACATCGTCTTTCGTTTATTTATTAGACACTAACAAATTCAATCGTAATGAGCTTGTCCCATCACTAATCTAAATAACAGTAACACCTCAAATCAATCCAATCAAATTAATCTTTAGGATCTAAATAAAACTGGTTAGACTGTTTTCCTAAGTTAAAAGAGACTCGCTGTAATTTTAAATCGATACATATCGGACAGAACGTCTCACTAGTCCTCCCCCGTGGTTCCGGAGTCCCTGATTAGATTTCTTTTTCAATGAAATTTACACACAAACGTTTCATCTTACATGCCTTTTCATGTACCTTTGTATTAAACTCAAACGAAGTGGATTTACGTGTTTCGTCTTGATAGCAAGACATAGTGACGTGACTTGTTAACTTCATTAGTGTAACAATAGTCTTTACATCGGCCCACATTTTCCAGTGGCGTTGTGATTGGCAAATATGGAGTTCCCGTGTACACTTTAGCGTTTACATTTAAAGAGAAAATGAAATGAAATGGGGTTTAACGTCCTACTGTTCTGCTCCTAAACTGGTCTAATAAAGAGGGCATAATGGGGTTTGACGTCCACTCGACACAAACTAGGTCATTTCGAGACTAACATATGGTTCAATTTTATTTTAATAATTCGCTTGTGCGTAGAGGTCTTTTGCAGTCTGTCCCTCTCCACCATCCGCCTTGTTTATCCGTCGTTAGCTGTCCTTTTTTGTTTCCGGTCACTTACAGCCCACAACATCGCTTCCGTTTCATATCCCAATCCACGCATCAATAACATAACAATTAATGAATGGCGCCAATCTCTGTCATGTAGTCATCGTTTTCACGTTCCATAGTCGATCATTCATCGCGTGTTTGTTGACATGACAATCATTAACGTATCGAAATGCCGATTAGAGAAATTGGCAATAGAGCATCCTGTATAACATGGCAATGATCAAAACCATTCATCATTTAGACACATTGGCGGATTCCAACACAAGGCAGATGGCGGGGGTGAACGTATCAATAAATGAAAATGAAATGAAATGGGTTTAACGTCCTACTGTTCTGCTCCGAACTGGGCTAATGAAGACGGGTATACGCCATACAGTGTGCTATGAGGGACATTTTGTCTGGACAGCGGCACTACGGCCTACTCTTATATCGAATTCCAACTGTCAAGGGATCTTTTACGTGTACACGACCTCGGTTTATCGTCCCATCCGAACGACTAGACAGCTGCCCTTGTCAGACCCCGCGTCCTGCACCAATGGCAAGGAGAATCCACGCCAGAAAATTTGGATGTACTTTCTCTTCCCATGCAGGGATCGAACACGCGACCTTCAGGCTAGCGAGTCAGCGTCTGACACACTTAGCCACCCCACCCGATATTATAACTCGTTTGGGTCAAGTACATATCAAGGGAATTGCATCGATGCTAGAACTTATCGTCGGGTAACCTCAATGGGGAGGCAGAGGACAGAATTATTTTGTTATTTCCTATGGCAAGGCGTACAAGGCTAGACAGGAGAACTGTTCCCGGGCAGTGGCGTTTACGCCCATACTCCGTCAAATTTAAATTAATTGTCAATAGTTCTGTTAGGCGCACTCGTCGAACCATTTGGCCACCCAAACCCCCGGACAAAGACATAAAACCAAGTCAGATGGCTATATTATAGATAGGGCCATACTAAACATATACTGATGTCCAAAAGAAAGTATACACACTAAAAGTATGACTAAGTTTTGTTTAGATTAAAAACATTTGATAAAGCATTACTAAGTTTGTCTCTTGCGTCCAAACATAACATTTCTAAACAAAATAAAAATGTGAAACAAATTGACATTATATCCAAATACCGTATACCATAGAAAAACGACTATGGTTGATGCAGCACAAAATGCACAGTACTTTCTTTTGGACATTAGTATAATAATATACACCCTCTCTGATTCCCGTAGGAAAATTTGTATTCTCAACAATGCAAATCAAACACAGGGTAACTTTCGTCCCACTCGAACTAGAAGACACCAGAAGACGATTTATATAAACCCTTAGCTTGTTTCGGTGTCCTGTGAATAAAATATTGTTTTTTAAAAAAAAGAAGCTGTTCTTTGTTAGGCTCTCGGCCCTGCATCACGGACATTGAGCCATGTTCGGACCTTCTGGTTAATGCGCCTTTAACAGATCATTCCTTATAAGGTCAAAATCATCTGTAAACGCCCATAACAAAAGTTTAATTTCAATAATTTTAATCGAACGCTGGGTAGCTTATTAACAAACCTTAAAATCGGATTCCATTCATCCAAACATTCCCGAACGGCCTTGACAACAAGGCATTCAGAAAACAATCAATCTCGATCAAACTAGTGATCAAGTGTCAAACTGAGAATGATGAGACTACCAGTGATTAGCCATATTACTTTAAGATCAGGTTAACCAGCCAAATAAAATAACTATTGATCTCTATTGTGTGAAGTGTTCGTCTGGCGGCCATGATGCGCTAGGGTCGTTTACCGTCTGTCATGTACATCGAGATTGATGATTTATCATTATTAGTACGGTATCACTGTGGCACGAGCTCGGTGTTAGCCGAAAAAGGACCTAGGGGTTTTCCAGTCCGCGTCCGCCCCCCTTTAAATGGTGTATTACGTATAAGCTGGTAGGGACCAGTCGTTCGGATGGTAGGAAAACTGAGGTCTCGTGTACACGTTGGCGAGAGTGATGACTTATCATTAGTAAACTAGATCCTGAAAAAGTTCCAGTCTGGTTTTATGTGGTGCAGGCCGGAGGGTCTGGCATGGAGCATTGTTTAGTCATTTAGACTGAGTGGAAAACTGAGGTCTCGTGTGCATGTAAAACAACCCCCTATGTGCACATCAATCTGATTAAAACACAGATCCTATTTCGTTTCGTTTTTTATAGTTCAAAATTTCGTTTTACTTGTCTTTACTACACTAGGATCTAGAAGAGTTGTTATATAACCCGGGTTCTGGATGATGTGAAGGAGTAGCCAATGAAACGGCCTATTACGGCGAGTTTTTGGCGTGAGGTGCAGGAACTGTGGGTAACCCACTAGAAACGTCAACGCTGATGGGTTAAACATATGTCTGACCTGACGTCAGAGGGTCAAAAGCCGCTCAAATGACCTCTAACGCGACCTTCCACTACAACAGGTCAGATCTTCATGTAGTGTAGACCATCGAAAGTATACAAAATCAAAATGAAATATAGATCTGTATCTTAATCAGATTGTGTGCACATAGTGTAGAATAATCTCGGGTCATCTTATAAGCATGCCATCGCCTTAATCGCTGGACCACCGTGGCTCACGACAATAATGGTATTATCGTCTCTGGTTCAAAAAGAATTGATTGAGTCTCTTGTGTACGAAGATGAGAGCATTGGTTATATTATCGTCTCTGGTTCAAAAAGAAATGAAATGAAATGAAATGGGGTTTAACGTCCTACTGTTCTGCTCCTATACTGGGCTAATGAAGACGGGCATACGCCATACAGTGTGCTATGAGGGAAATTTTGCCCGGACAGCGGCACTATCGCCTACTCATATCGAATTACAACTGCCAAGGGATCTTTTACGTGCATTCCAATGTATACACGGGACCTCGGTTTTTCTTCTCATCCGAAGGACTAGACAGCTGTCCTTGTCAGGTCCTTCGTCCTGCATCACTGACAAGCGGGGAACCACGTCGGAAAATCTGGATGAACTTTCTCGGCCAATGCAAGGATCGAACACCCGACCTCCAGGCTAGTTAGCCAGCGTCTTACCCACTTAGCCACGTGATCCCCCCGGTTCAAAAAGAAACAGTTGAGTCACTTGTGTACGAAGATGGCATCATGGATTACATTATCGTCCAAAGTTCTTGTCATGTTGGCTTTACATGAGCTAATTATTACGATCAATGTTTTCCTAACTTGAAACAGTTCTTTTCCGATCACCAATCGAAATAACACAGCAGATCAGCCCAATTCCATGTTTTAACTTCATTTACAACGGCATGTTAATCTACATATTGATATTGTATTTCCCCCCTACACTGCATAACATCCACCCACACTGTAGTCTCTCGATAAATAAAGATGGCGTGATACTTGAACAGAACAAAATAAAAAAAAATAAAGTCAATTTCAGTCATCCGACTTGAAACATCGATTGGTGTAGGCTTGTTATTTTAATATTGAAGTGTAGCGGTTCAACGTCATATTCAGCGGTTCAAATTGAAACCCGATTTGCCACAGTTCATTGTAGTGCAGAACAGTAGGACATTAAACCCCATTTCTGTTACATTATCGGGGGGTTGGATGGCTGAATGGTTAGCGTGCGCGCGCTGTATCATAAAGTCTGTCATTGAGTCGACTGGCGTGGTTTCGAATCCCCGGTTGTACGTGGCAAGGAGTAGGGTCGCTTGTCCAACCTCGTGGGTTTTCTCCGGGTCCTCCGGTTTCCTCCCACTGCTAAAGACCCCTAAGCGCAAGCGAATTATGTAAATAAAATTAAACCATATGTTAGTCCCGAAATGACCTAGTTTGTGTCGAGTGGACGTTAAACCCCATTTCTCCCTCTCCCTCCCTATTACATTATCTATTCCTGCCCTTTAACTTGAAAAAAAGTCATTGCCAAGATCGTTGTTGTCCCAAATAATAAAAGTGGTACCAAGACAGATAAACACCGCACAATGACTACAGATGAATTTTACGGAGACAAAAAGTCGAATTAACTCTTTAAAAATGCCTTACAAGTCAGCAAGAATTGGACCAAATCTTGAACGGCAGTGCTCTAGGTATACGATTAGAGGTTTTATTTAAACATACATTATGCAAGAGCTAAATCCGCCTATTCCAGGTTTTTCTTTAGGCCTTAATCAACTATCGATGACATCTTATGTGTCGGATTTTCACTGGATTTGAATCCGATCTGCTGCTCAACGCTCATTGATGAATAAATCCAAAAATGGATAATAGAGACTATATCTTTTTATCGTACCGACTTCAGTAATGATAATCGAGGCTAGACCTAAAATTCAATCGCTAATACCTCGGTTAGAGTGGGGCAATTTGACTGAAATCTTCAGCATATTCTCTTTACGTTATCTAGTTTTTAGTGAGAACTGTCAACTTTTTATCTAATCTTCCATAATGTATCTTTAAGTGTAGTGGCTCACAGCAACGCCTAAACACATCAACAAATTTTGAATCTTTGAATTGCGCCAGTAGCCCAGTTGGTGCAAAAAAGTAGGACGTTATATCCCTTTAAATTTATTTTAAAGTAAACTAGTTATAACCCCTTTAAAATCAATCAATGTATCTCTAGTTACACGCCACAGATTTCCGCCTGTTACCGACATTTTCATTTGCAATCTTCGTTCCGTATAAAAGTCGTACAGTTGTATACTTATTATCTAATTTTCTGGTTCTTGGCGTCAATTTGTGGCAACTCGACTGACGCAAATTATCACTCAATTTAAAAAAAGTGAAGCGATTTTTATGTCGAATCTGAATACTTTCTTTCCCGGTAAAAACAAGAAAAAATATCGATAAATCTGTCACGGTTTGCAGATCTTTCGTATTGATGAAGTATTAAAGTCGATTTCTTATTTGAGAGAAGTATGCGAAATGAGAGAGAGAGAGAGAGAGAGAGAGAGAGAGAGAGAGGAGTGTGTGTGTGGGGGGGGGGCGTACTTCCACTCGACACAAACTAGGTCATTCCGGGACTAACATAAGGTTCAATTTTATTTCAATAATTCGCTTTCGCGCGTAGGGATCTTCACCAGTGGGAGGAAACCGGAGGACTCAGAGTATACCCACGAGGTTGGACAGGCGAACCGATGGCAGACCTTGTGATACAGCGCGCAAGCGTTAAACATTCGGCCATCCACCGCCACCCTCCCTCCCCGCACTACCAGAGATAATGACACTACCAATAGTTCCTTTATGTTCACGTGGGCGGGACCGCGGTCTTCCGTCCAATCCAGGGGGGTTGGATGCCTGAATGGTTAGCGTGCGCGCGCTGTATCATAAAGTCTGTCATTGAGTCGACTGGCGTGGTTTTGAATCCCCGGTTGTACGTAACAAGGAGTAGGGTCGCCTGTCCAACCTCGTGGGTTTTCTCCGGGTCCTCCGGTTTCCTCCCACTGCTAAAGACCCCTACGCGCAAGCGAATTATGTAAATAAAATTAAACCATATGTTAGTCCCGAAATGACCTAGTTTGTGTCGAGTGGACGTTAAACCCCATTTCTCTTTCTCTCTCTCACCGGGATCGAACCTGGGACCTCATGGTTATTGCGGCAGTTTGAACGACTAATTTATTTTCTCGCACTTTGTGACTGCGTGTGAGGACATTTGAGCGAAAAACATGGGGGTGCGTGCTGGAATCCTTTCTTTGTTTAGCGATTCTAAATAAACAGTTTAAGTATGAAACAAATTGCTTGTATACGTTACTGTTCCTTGGTCACGATCCATATATCAAAAATAGTCCTTTGTTTTGTAAAGTGCGTGGTTGTGTTTTTTTGTTAGTTAAGAGTAATTTAACCAAGCTGTTTTACAGAGTATTACGAAAGTCTTCTAATATCTCTGTAAAAGATAACTGTCTTCAACACATGACGTCATATCGCGCGTCGTCAATCGTCGGCTCAATGTCGCGTGCATTGTTTACATAAGACGTTACTGATTCGAGCCGAATGGCGGCTTTTACTCAATATAATACCCATATACACTAAAATAGAAAATAATTTTTACCTAAACATACTTCAAACGTCTTTATTTATTTTTCTAATACATAAAAAAAATTGTTTTAGAATTTAATTTCTCGGAGGAAAAAGTTAATATTTGTGGTTCATTAAGTCGCATCGATGTCATCCTTATCAGTGATTGTCGCGGCCTAGCGAATATTCACTGCGGATCAGTGTGTAATTTAACAGGTTCGAATGTACACAATATTCTTTTGACATTTTTTTTAAATCCTGTTTTCCAAGACAAAAAGTGTTGTCCGACGTATTTCCATTTCTTGTAGCTTCGAGAAGAAACTTGGTGGCGAGATTAAAATTTGGAATTTGTTCACGTCTGCTGGTCACGTGCTCAAGGGAGGTAATATGAAAAGTCAATCAACTGAAGAGCGTTTAAGCCTCTTAAGGGATATGATGAAAAATATAACGGTTTTATAATACGTTCAATTTTCAGACTTTGTCAGTGTGTGTTCGAAATATATCATCTTCTGTCTTGCTAGTCAGAAATAATAAAATGTGTGTCGTGGTTAATGCTTCGATCGCTGGTTTTGTTTGAACGTTGTTCTATCCTGCATCACTGACAAGGGAAACCACGCCGGAAAATACCGATGAACTTTATCGGTCAAATGAACTCTATCGGTCAACACAGGAATCGAACACGTGACCTCCAGGTTAGCGAGCCCACGTCTTACTCATTGGGCCGCCGTGGCACCCCGGTAGCTATCTTATTAACCATGCCCTTGTCAGTGATGCTGGACGGAGGGCCTGACAAGGGAAGCTGTCTAGTCGTTCGGATGGGAAGAAAAACCGAGGTCCGTGTACACATTGGCGTGCACGTAAAAGATCCCTTGACGGTTGGAATTCGATATATGGGTAGACAGTAGTGCCGCTGTCCGGGCAAAATTTCCCTCAACGCACACTGTATGTCGTATACCGTCTTCATTAGCCCAGTCGGAACAGGGCAGGAGGATGTTAAACCCCATTTCATTTCATTTATTTATTGCCAATGGTAATTATCAAGATGGGGTCGTAAAATGGCCTCCACGCTCTCTCAACGTACAGCACGACATCGTCCAATTAAACATGTATAATTATTGTTTATTAATATGCAGCTAGAATATACGAGAACAGAACCTAGCTGTTATTATTAATTCCCGGACATCCATAGTTTAAAGAATAGTCATGACAGTAAATCGATATTATTTATAGGATATTGTTTTTTTTTTCACAACCTACTCGCTTGTCTAATGTATTAAAACATGAATAGGATGGGGTTTTGTTCTCGTTCATCAATCATGTTGCTAGTTAATTATCTCTCATTATATACATTTGTGACTGGCGTTTGTGAGTTCGTCTGTTTGGGGGTTGGCTGCAAGTTGGTGTATAAATGCTGCTCACGTCGAGGAGTGACACTGGCCTGGCGACGTTACAACCCCCAATGGTTAGCACGTGCGCGCTGTATTATAAGGTCTGTCATTGAGTCAACTGGCTTGGTTTCGATTCCCCCAGTTGTGCGTGACAAGGAGTAGGGTCAGCGTGTTTATTGAGAAGAAGATTGTCAATCGCATGTTTAATGAAGAAATCAAAACAAAACCGATATGACAAACCCGTGGACAAGACAAACTACACCAACATTGCAAGGAATAAACAACAAATATCAACTCAAGTGAATGGATCCGAGGGGCAGCCCTAAGTATCCATTAAGAGTTCAATTACAGAGAGAGAGAGAGAGAGAGAGAGAGAGAGAGAGAGAGTTTAACGTCCACTCGACACAGACTAGGTCATTTCGGGACTAACATATGGTTTAATTTTATTTCAATAATTCGCTTGCGCGTAGGGGTCTTTAGCAGTGGGAGGAAACCGGAGGACCCGGAGAAACCCCACGAGGTTGGAAGGTCAATTACAGAGACGAGATCTAGTTAGATTGTCACCAAAGCATCTCACCTCTGCTTACAAAATTTCGTATCGTAGTGTATCTATATATCTTAATAGTTTCTAGGGGTCACAGAACTTACAAAAACGCTTGGCATTGAGGACCTACGTCAACAAGGTAGATTGATGTATGTTGATTCCTGAGTAGTTTAATTTATTATCCGCTGATTGACGCGGGATCAGAAATACAATTTCCTATACAGTTATAATGATATACAGTTCAAAAATCAATATATTATTTCCGCCTCCACCTGTGAACTGGGTGCCTGACCTCAAGTTTACCTGTGGTTTGTAATTATATCTAATTAATACCTACAGCCTTCGTCAAACAACAGAGGACATAATATGGCTTCCGCTTGTATCTCTGAGGTTGGAAGTCGAGGACATCTTAGACCCTAATCATATATCTTGTTCTCATAAAACAATTAAGGTGGGTGAATGGCCGAATGGTTAGCGCGTGCACACTGTATCATAAGGTCTGTCATTGAGTCAACTGGCGTGGTTTCAATTCCCCGGTTGTATGTAACAAGGGCTAGGGTCCTCCGTCCGTCCTCTCGTTTCCTGCTAAAGACCCCTACGCGCAAACGCATTATTAAAATAAAATTGAACCATATGTTTGTCCCGAAATGGCCTGGTTTGTGTCGAGTGGACGTCCACTCAACACACAACTGTTCTATTCAGGACTAACATATGGCACCATTTTATTTCAATATTACAGAATGTTACAACACCTCTCTAATGCCCCTCTCTTTCTCTCATTGGGAATAAAAGTTGAAGGTCTAAAAGATTAAAAACATATGCCAATGCAAAACGCAGTTGAGGACTGGGGTTAATCCCTGGATTTGCGTAGGACTTGTTATGTTTATCTTTGATATCACCCTACCCTAGAGTCACAGATGTTCCTGAAGCAACGATCGCGAGTTTTACAACACCTAACCGTTGCTTCAATACTGGCCAATTCCCGAACTTTTGCGCTCGTTGTGTTTACACGTGAATAATTAGCATTGTCCAATCAGAGGTCGTCGCACATAACACACTGTAAACAAATAGAAACTGTAAACTGATTTCCAGCAACCTTGACATTGACCGAACTTTGAACTTTGCAACTCGATTGTCACATGTAGACATTTTAGTTATAAGCGCGAGACTTGATAATCGTAACGATATTTTTAACGAATGAATCTGATAGGATCATAAGCTGGGCTTGTACCCAATCGAAAGTAGTGCCAAAATATGCGGGGTATTACGTGAAGGGCTTGATAAGATGTACGTAGTTAAGGCGAGATCAAGCCTTCTATTAAAGATGAGAGTCACCAGGAGTTTATTGGAATAGAGCTCCTCCCGACTTAAGTCTATTTCATGTTCTTAATAAAGGTCTTATCATTATGCTGATCTTCTGTTGTTCCTTGCCAGGACATCCACCCTCCACCACTGACGAGGGAAAACTAAGCCGGAAAATACTGTAACAACTCCTAATTAAACAACACCACAGATTATGACCTTGTTCAACGTGACTCCTTATGAAACATTTTGTAATGCCGCATTTGTATTAATCACACAGAAACAATACACCATAAAAATCTTAATGGAAGTCTAATAACCATTCTCATTATTCGTGCCTTTAGTTAGGACTTGAATCTGTTTAGTCGATAATCATGGATTGTTCCAACAAATTGATCTTTTTATTCAAACGACAATCGACTACGTAACGTAGTCAATGTGATAATCAAGACTATTATTAACTTTAAGAAAGATTTCTTTAGAATTTTATATTGTAAGCACATTCTTTTTGCAACACGTACAAATTGAAATGACACGAATTGGGGGTAACGTCCTACTGGACCTAAACAATACACACTATAAATGGATTTACTAAACCTATTAAAATAAAACGAATTGGGTGTAACATCCTACTGGACCTAGAAAATACAAACTATAAATGGATTTACTAAAATAAAATAAAATTGAATGGGGTTTAGCGTCCTACATTTTTGCACCAACTCGGCTAATGATGACGGACATACGTGCAGCGGCGCTACTGTCTATTCCTGGGTGTAGTATGCAGTTTGCTACGACGGAACTTGAGCCCGGACAGAACAACACGTGCATTTTGTAGCTCAATTTATGTACCGATTCTAATTTTAGAAATAGTTTCATATAAATATGGCGGTCGTTTGTTTAATCAAGCCTTTAACAAAAATAATAAGTGCAGGGGGGCCGCACCACACACAAACAAAACCTATCAGAGGAACTGCGGGTCAGACATTGCAAGCAATACACACCAAAAGCGTACGTATATCATATCCAGGCCAGTGTTTAGCGCCCACTGTACTGTACTATACAGCACCGGCAGTAATACAGACGCCATTCAAAATGGCAACACAATAACACTACGAAAACCACGGTCAAGGTCACGAGATGTAAACAGAGTTAGGGCACGTGGATGTTGCCGAGGATTGTGGGTTAGAGTTAGGACGCGGACTAGTCCTTGGGTTAGGGTTAGCGCTTGTTCTTTTTACATCGTGACCTTGACGAAATCTGCAGGTGGCCTTCAAATTTAGATTTGACCTGAAAACAACCCGGCTAAGACACACAAACCACAAAGAAATTGCAAGCAAATAAACAACAACCGCCAGAATGATAAACAATTAACTGTAAATAACATGGTTAAAATAAGAGAGACACTGTTGACTGTAATAAGTCATAAAGCATATTAATAAGGCGTATGACAAAGTAATTAGATATTGAATTACAATCTCTAATTTCAGCCAGACAGAGTTTTCCAAGCGCGTATCATAATGCTTTTCATAATACGGTATCACATATGATCAGGCCCTGAATTCACAAAACATTCTCAGACGTAAGTTAAGAATTTACTCAAAATTGTTTGCCTTAATTTAACTAGAATGAATATAACCCTTTATAAAACTTTTGTTGTTTTAATGTATCAAATACATCAACAAGAAATTATGTGCAAGGTTCTGTGTTTCTGGATCAAAGATATTTCTCATAAACAGTGATTTAAAGTTGAGTAAACTCTTAACTTAAGTCTAAGAATGTTTTCTGAACTCGGGGTCAGGTTACTCTGACTAAGAATATATGCGAAATTGAAAATAATATTCATAGGAAAACAACCCGTAAGATAATGATGTCTCTAAATTTTCCCTACAACTAATAAGACATCCGTAGACGACCACCTTCCAAGTTCAGATCCCATTTCCGGTCCAACAATTCGCCATTTTGTCACGATATCACCTCCCCTACTTTTAACAATTAAGAGGTTGCATGACGGGATATTTAGAGACACAGACTGTTATTGAACGAGATTATACGTGATCAGTGTGTTAGAATTTATCCCCCGCAAAAACCCTCACTGTCTACGAGTCCTAGCGAGAAGGGGAACTTTAATTACACATCTACACCCATACGTTATGAATCATGAGCATGGGGGGGGGGGGGGGTCGGATGGCTGAATGGTTAGCGTGCGCGCGCTGTATCATAAAGTCTTTCATTGAGTCAACTGGCGTGGTTTCGATTCCCCGGTTGTACGTGACAAGGAGTAGGGTCGCCTGTCCAACCTCGTGGGTTTTCTCCGTGTCCTCCGGTTTCCTCCCACTGCTAAAGACCCCTATGCGCAAGCGAATTATTGAAATAAAATTAAACCATATGTTTGTCCCGAAATGACCTAGTTTGTGTCGAGTGGACGTTAAACCCCATTCTCTCTCTCTATCTCTCTCTTTATGAATCATGAACCGATCATTAATATCAAAGACGTCATCTCAACATCTTGGAATTGTGACGTCATATCGAATATCGATGGCATGCCACCATTCTCCCGTGCAAGTCTCGCTATCCAGATTTCATGAACTGCAAGGGAAGGTAACTCTATTTGGAAGATTGGCATGACATTTCGTAGAATAATCATCGTCCCAAAGCAGATGATTACCTTCTGGATAGAACCAGTTTCTGGTTTTAAAAAACCTCAGATATATTATTTTGTTTATACAATTCCAAATGTATTTTAAAAAAAAAACCCAAAAACATTATGAGACCTAATTACCAGTGTAAGGAAATAAATGGGCTCTAGACTAATTATTTGCCAGTATAAAGTAAATATATGATTAATTTCGATTTGTGATATGACGCCACCATCCCAAGATGGCTACAATGATGGATGGCATAGTCAGTTAATTTAAATAATTTAATACATTCAAGTAAGCATTTGCTGTTATGTTGACATACTTGTTGCTGAGCATAAACGTACAACAGTTTCTGAGATAAAAACCATGGAAAAAGACGCGGGCAGTGGATAATCCAAGAATTTAATTAGGCTTCGATATTTGTGATAAATGGACAGCGATTAAAGACAACATCGTCTTGTATATACACTGAATTCTCCTCAGGCTTTGCATCCGTTGCTAGGTCACGTGACATAAACATGGCTTCTTTTAATAGATTTGTTTTATAGCAAGGGTAATCCCTCGCGAGTGCAATGTTTTCAGAAGGATTTGAAGCAAAATTTTGATATATTACTTAGTTTGAATATGTTTTATGTCCAAATATATCATTAAATCACCACGTTTGTACGCGGGAAGGTATCTTCAGCAGTTGTGATTTTAATGGGCTACAGCCATGGCGATGTCGTGTATGTAAGAAATTACGTTTCCTGTTAATAGATAATTAGGTAGATGTTTCGGTTGATCAAATTTACTTATTTTTGATCTGAAAACTGTTATATTAGAAGCAGCTTTAGAAGTCGAATCTATGTTGGGGAAAAACGATCTTTTAAACCTTAAAGTTCGACAACGCGGCGTCAAATAAATCGTTTGTATTTCGTTATGAGTGATGAATACGGTGTGTAACTGTTTCTATGTTGTTGTAAGGTATTTGAGAGAGAGAGAGAGAGAGAGAGAGCGATGGGTTTAACGTCCACACGACACATACTAGGTCATTTCAGAACTAACACATGCTTCAATTTTATTTCAATAATTCGCTTGCGCGTAGGGGTCTTTTAGCAGTGGGAGGAAACAGGAGGACCCAGAGTGAACCCACGAGATTGGACAGGCGAACTTACTCTTTGTCACGTACTACCGGCTAATCGAAACCCCGCCAGATGACTCAATGACAGACCCTATGATACAGCGCGCAAGTGCTAACCATTCGACCATCAAAGAATTAGCACAACCAATGACTGTGTCATCAGAAAATAACATGGCAATATTGTACAGTACTTCATAGGTGGCGTTTATGAAGACAAGGAACACGAACGGCCCCAGGACTGATCCCTGTGGCACTCCAGAATACAGGTTAATCTGTCAGGAGTAAACTCATGGCTTTTCACTCGAAAAAACTCAAACAAGGACAGAGGTTCCGGCCACGCGCAGACGATTTTAACCCTAACGATAATCAGTTGCCTAGCAAATTAATGATGACGAAGATTACTTATCCAAATCTATTCACTTTACAAATGTAATGTTGTGGATTGTGAAAAGGGTATATGTTTATTACCAGCGCAGATAATCTAAATGGAGATCACTAATCCGCGAGGTTCACTAATCGGGGCGGTCACTAATCCGCGGGGTTCACTAATCTGGGCGATTACTAATCCGCGAGGTTCACTAATCCGGACGGTCACTAATTCGCGAGGTTCACTAATCGGGACGGTCACTAATTCGCGAGGTTCACTAATCGGGATTCACTAATCGGGACGGTCACTAATTCGCGAGGTTCACTAATCGGGACGGTCACTAATCCGTGGGTTCACTAGTCCACCACTCTGCCAAAATCTGTATCCATATATGGGTATTCAAATAACCAGTAAGGCCTACAGACGTTTTTTTTTTAAAAAGCGTTTTGTCAAGGTCAAAAGATCTAGAGACGGTTCCGCCAATACAATCAACCTAACACTAACTATTGAGCATTCCCCAATGATTGCCCGAATAACTGACATTCAAGTTGCCATAGCCTATGATTTTATGTAGACAAATTTAATCGGAATATTATTTTGATGCCAAATGTGAACTGCCGAAAGTACACTTTATTATCAAGTTTGTAATTTGTAATTCGGTAGAACGTTGTCGGCGTTTGAGACAAGTCATGAACGTGTTGTCGTTGCCCCGCGAAAATGATATAATGTCTATCAACATAAACTTTTTAAAATAGCTTTCAGTTGCCAAGACTTATAAATATTTAATGAACAAAGCCTCTTTTAGTATCATGATTTACGAGCGCGGTAAAAATACAGGAATTTGTTTTTTAAAGCTACAATTTCATATTTTTAAGTTATATTTTTAAAATTTATTAAAATAAAGCCTTAAAATAGATGGTATCTAATCTATTAACAGTCCTACCTTGTTAAAGAATAATCCTATTATTCCTATAATTCACTATTGCCAGTTGAGAAATTGGCAAAAATATCATTTTCAACTTCAAATTCAATCGTTTGAAGATAGTTATTCCATGAGGGGGGGGGGGGGTAATAGGAAAACAAGGGAGGTAATTGTGTTATTATTTCCTGTGTCAATGATTTTTAAGTGTGGGGAATAACGCCTATGATCGTATAATAGTGAGTTGATAACCTATTGAGCAAAAGACATAGAAATAATTGTGTTTTGACTTTCTTAGAAAATATGAAATTCTCGCTTTAAACTCGTGTTTATAGTTATAAGTGCAGGAATGAGATAAAGTGGCTAATTAAAATCCTAGAATAATTTGTTTATTTAAACCCCGCCGTCTTTTTGATCACAGAAGATGATAATTCATAATAAAACTACGTGTATATAGCTAATATAAATCCAGTAGGTCTGTTTGAAAAAGATTACCGGGCTGCACATAAAGACATAAAGAAATAAATCGCCGATTGTCGACGAGCGGTAATCGATTAACCCTATAAATCTGCGACAATCGCTTATCGATATTCAGTGTCAGGTATTGTCAGCTCAGGTGTAATTAGATCCGAGGTGGTTGCCGGTAGACGGCGCTAACAGTGATAATTACCTGTGTTGCGTCTATATTCGGTGTGATAATTACGTGTAGCTGTCGATACGAAACTAAATTTAACTGACATTTATTAGCACTATAAACTACAAGGACTGGGGAGTTGTTGGTTTTATGGTTAATGCTGTCAACCAGAAATTAATGGTAAACCCACTAGAATACTAACGGGGATGGACTGGGGTTTCGCGTTCTGTCGTGAGTCACAGACTAACATACGGTATAATCTTTGAATGACATTTAGCGATTGAACATAATATAACACAACACAGTTCTATGGATAACAATCACTATATTATATACACACGACGTTTCGACCGGGTTTGTTTCTGTTATGCGTTAACTTCCATTTCTCTCTCGCTCTTCTACATAAACTGACCTTTTGGGAATAGTAACGGTTCTGTGTCTCAAGTTCAATAGACACTGGGGGTTGGATGATAGAATGGTTAGCGTGTGCGCGCTGTATCATAAAGTCTGTCATTGAGTCAACTGGCGTGGTTTCGATTCCCCGGTTGTACGTGACAAGGAGTAGGGTCGCCTGTCCAACCTCGGCGGTTTTCTCTGGATTTTATTGATGGCGAATTAGACCAAAACAAACTGGAAATGATATTTTCGTCAATTGGTGTGTCTGCATAAAAAAAACTTACAGCGACAGTGTTCAGATTTTTATCGGCCAAGATCACAGAATGACATAACTGATGGCGTCAGTATTTGATTGATCGTAAGAAGCGCTATTACACGCATGCCGATTTTCCTACATTAACAAGTAATAAATATTAAATACTTTAGAAACGGAAACGCTGTTACGTGTCATACAAATTGAAGTAAAGCAATTCTGACATTAAGAAACTCTTACATTGCTAAATATCAAAAGGTTTATTTGTTATTGGAAAATGAAATCTTTCGAGTGTCACAAACTACAGGTTCCTAGCGTGGAATATGGCAGATGACTTTCTACTGACTTTCAGTTAGAACGCTCTGGGTTTGTTTGTTTGTTTGTTTTTGATTAATAAAGCAAAAGTAAAATGCAACCGTTGCCAAGGCGAGGGTTTATTGCTCAAATATTTAATATTCTATTATATTCCATCAGTAAAAAAAGTGTGTGGTTACCGCTGCATTCTCATGGTTACAAAAAAATTCAAACCAATTTTTATATAATTGGGTAGAACATGCTAGTGTTGATTTGAAGCCCATTCGAGAGAGAGAGAGAGAGAGAGGGGGGGGGGGGGGGGTCAGAAATGGAACAGATATGGTAATTGCGTGCCAATAGAGTTGAAACCCGCACTTTGACTTTTTTCAGCTGAGGGGGGTGGGGGAGTGAGAGAGCACAGAACTCTGAAAACTCTAAGCATATAACCCAAATCGTATCCATATATTGCCTTCAATTAATCCATGGACGTATAAACCTCTGGTTTTTACCTCTTCCCCTATTCAGAGATGATAGTGCGTGAGCCGATAGCGGTTACCGAATTCTCTTCCCTAACCGGAAGTAACCTTACCGGAAGTAACCTTGTGACCCCCACTCTGAACTATAGACATATTGTCTGGAATAGGTTTACTGTAAATACACTTACCATAAAGTTTTCTCAGCACCTTTTTAATACTTTTATCCCAAAACGTCCGAGAACGACACGTTGGAAATCGCCAACATAAAATAGCGACCACTGTTGCTAGTATAACCACCGTCACGGCACCTGTGATAATTCCTGCTACTTCCGCTGGTGGAACTGAAACAGAAAATAAAAGAAATAAAAATATCTTTTTAGAACGAAGCTTTTAGAAAAGGACTATATAGAATGGCCTACACTACAATTCGGGTATCATGTAGTTGTGCTTTTTAAGTGGGAGTATCCATATTTAATGTTTAGTTTTAAACCATTGTTCAAAAATTGTTCAAATTTATCGAAACATATTGACTTCCTACTGTCGCGTAGTTAAAAATGTTCGTTCGTTCGTTCCTGGAGTTTTACGTCAACTTCCACCAAGAAAAAAAAATAGTCCGTTTAGATTAGATAATGAGTGCCAGGTTTACAACCGTTTACTTTCCCAAGCTAATTAGTTTCTCAACACCTTTATTAACCCGAAACCATGACAACTGAAACTGGTTTTGGGTGTACCGGAAATGTATCATATTGTCTGGTGTAAACAATACCACCCGGTACTGCTCTCCATTACGGAAATGTTCTCACGTGACGGAGTAACTTGTTACACTTTTCGTTCTTTGAATCTGGCTATTGCCAGATTAAGCGTTCAGTACAGATTACTTTACAAGACAAAGGACATTACATAACCGGGTCAGCTGTAATAACTAATGACTTGGATATGGCTCTGCCTAGCCGTGCCAGTGTCTAACACCTGGTGTCATTATATGCTAAGGCTGTGTCAAGGGCGTTAGGTGACATTTTCCTAAATAATCCCAAATTTTGTAACATACTGGATGTCTTAGAAATTAATCTTCCGGAACACACACACTCCACACACACACACACACACACACACAGGACGTCCACTCAATATTTGGGTCTACGAATTTGTGCACTTGGTATTTTGCTTCCAGTTGAATTATTTGTGGTTTTTTTTTGTATTCAGGTCCATGGATTGGGATATTTTGTTACCAGTTCGGTTCTATGGAGTTTTGTATATTCTTATCCATTCAGTTCTAAGGATTTTTATATTTTGTTACTTGTTCAAGTCTATGGATTTTCCTACTCGTTAGAATAGGATATTGCCCGTTGTATATTATTATTTCAGTCTCTTTCTCGAACAGTATTAGATGACTTATTGTTTACTGTAATACCAAGAACGTTGAGCTGATTGTTCACGCTTGTTCTTCAGATTCCTAACATGATACAACCTCCTTGTTTAATGGGCAAATACAGTTCATGTCTAGAACAAGTCGGGTATATATTGTCAACCTATTGATTGTAAAATGAAGATGACGAAAAGTGGAAATGTAAATTCGAGCGTGCAGAGAACAACACTTGACTCGTCTGTTGTCATGTAACGACGTCTTTAATCACTATGGACACCCTTTCTACTCTAAACATAAACAACTCGTTGCTATGACAACAACCATAGAAACACAACTTCAGAGTATGATTAAAGGTAAAAACCAAAATAACTGAGAGTTTTAATGTGAAAAGAATAACCCTAAAAGAACAGAATTTTCGCCATGTTGCTGGTGAAAATGAATACTTTTGATGTTTAAGTTGCTAAGCGACCTATTATTAAAATGTATAAGGTTTTTTGTTGCTACAAAAACTGTCTTCAGCGTATTGTTTTATGTTTCGAAGAAGAGCATCTTGATGTTTAAAATTTATGAAGCATCTTTAATTAAGAATAATGGTGGTCTTAAAAGTCTTTTATTTTCGTAATTTAAAAGTGATAAATTGTAACTAACGCCGAGTCTTATATCTCATAACGGCTGTCCCGAATTTAGGTAAACTCCGGAATTGAATATTTGATTTTCAATTTGTTGCACAGAACAAAGGCGGACAAAGGATTATTCGTTAAAGGGTTCCTAATCAGGGCCGAATAATAGCGAAGAATTCTGATCCCGAGAAATAAAAACAAACCTCAACCATTTTATCATGTACATAATGGCTTGTTGAATGAAGTACCGAAAGAGACCATCATAGGTATAGGTATAGATAGGGATATTTAGCACTGGGGGAAACCGGTATGGACAGGTGATTCCATTCCGTGTCACGTAAAAGCTTTTGATTCACTGACGGACCTTATGATTTAAAAACGCGCGAGTTGGATCACTAGATCACTGTTCTAGTTAGGGCGAGAGAGAGAGAGAAATGGGGTTTAACGTCCACTCGACACAAACTAGATCATCTCGGGACTAATACACGGTTCATTTTTATATCAATAATTCGCTTGCGCGTAAGGGTCTTTAGCAGTGGGAGGACCCGGAGAAAACCCACGAGGTTGGACAGGCGACCCTACTCCTTGTCACGTACAACCGGGAAATCGAAACCCCGCCAATTGCCAAATGACTCAATGACAGACCAATGCAACCCCCCCCCCCCCCAGTGAGTTAGGCGATGGGTCATTAATCAGGATGCCCTATGTTTAATGGTTAGATGTAAACACGGCTTGCGCTAATCCCAACCCTAATCCTGGATCTAACCCTAATGCTTGCCCTAACCCTAACCAACAAAATTGCCAACCTTATTTACATCTCAGAGACCTTGATAAAAATTGAGCTGGCCTTAACCATGTTCAGTCCAGGTGTTAGCCGAGACAGTTCAACGTGATTCCCAATGCCAGTGGTGTGGGTTGAATGACCTGGTCAGAAACAACGTCTAGTCTAAAAGAATGACCCGGATATTGTGCTTACAAGACGTTAAACCCTGTTCCATTCATTCTCCAATATACATGGAAAACCATCTTTAGAAATCAACCCAACGATGCTATTAACCCCAGAAAGACCATGATGTAATAAGAGAACTGATGTTTTTATAACAACACCACACCAAATATCATTAAAGTTTTCTAAATACTTCACAAGCAATAGAAAAATCACTAGTCAAATTGTCTTTATTAAATCAAGCAGAACGCAAAACACGAAGTATGGTAACACAATACCAACACGGCGATAAAACCATGGCATAGTCACGGAAACGGAAATTGTACATGTACGAAGTAGGCGGGTGGATCAACACATAAAACACAGAATTCGATAGTTGATGGAACGTGTCATACGATGCCTAATGATCCATGAAAATATTGTCAGATCTTATTTATTGACAATCGTTTCTTTTTTTACTTAATTGTTTTCTAGTAATCGACAATACACCTTTGTTTATTTTATTACCACATTCCTGTCACGCTTCCAAGACTCTTACATGGGAATAACTTAATGTGTTTTAGACATAAAGCAACATCTTTGACAGGGCCAACACTGACTTTCCATTTTTTCCCGTCACAGTGGATCACAGACAAGTGTTTATATAGCTTTCGATTAACTGGAATGTTTTAAAGGACAATATTGGTGTCAGTCATTATCACGTATGTGATAGAACTCGTTAAACACGTTCCAAATATAATACAGAGATCGTTGCTACGATAGATGCGTAACTGGAATGTTTTAAAGGACAACATTGGTGCCAGTCATTATCACGTATGTGATAGAACTCGTTAATACGTTCCAAATATAATACAGAGATCGTTGCTACGATAGATGCGTAACTGGAATGTTTTAAAGGACAATATTGGTGTCAGTCATTATCACGTATGTGATAGAACTCGTTAAACACGTTCCAAATATAATACAGAGATTGTTGCTACGATAGATGCGTAATAAAGGTTTCAACAATCGGAAAGTGACGAACGCAAAAGGAAAACACGAGTTATCCTTCTATATAGCTGACTGACGTGACGAGTGATAACAGATACACGGGCGAATTTCTGCTCACTAATAATTTCTTTGAAGAACAAAAGTTGTTATATCAGACTGTGGGAGGATATCTGATAATTCAAAAAAGTAATTGAATGTCACTTGATAAGGGAAAACGAGAAAAATAAAAAAAAGTCCATACATTCCCTTGCTTTTATTCATTCTATAAAAACATTGTAATGCACGGACTCTAGCTATTTTTCTCGTTCTATCACATGGGATAATGACTGATGCCAATATTGTGTTTTAAAGCACAATATTTGTGCCAGTCATTATCATATATGTGATAGAACTGATTAAACACGTTCCAAATATTATTTTATCACAGAGATCATAATTGCTACGATAGGTGAGTAATCAATGTTTCAACAATAGGAAGTGACGAACGCAAAAAGGAAACTGAATGAAGTGACGGGTGATAACAGATATACATGGGCGAATTTCTGTTCACTAAAAATTCCTTCGAAGACGACCCAAAGTTGTTAAATGAAACTGTAGGAGTATATCGGACAATTCAAAAAAGTAATTGCATGCCATTAGATAAAAGAACACGAGACAAATAGAAACAGTCCGTACATTCACGGGTGTTTATTCATTCTATACCTTATAAAAACATGGTAATGCACGGTAATGTTCTCTTATCTAGTGAGAGTCAATTTTGTTTATGAATTGTCAGATATCCTTTCACAGTCCCATATAGCAACTTTTGGTCTTCGAAGGAATTAATATTATTTGGAACGTGTGATAATGACTGGCACCAATATTGTCCTTTAACTGTCCAAAATAAGAACCATTGTAATAACATTCAATAGTTTTATTTCTCTTCTATGAAACAATTTCATGTCTTCATTAGCCAAGTCGGTGTAGAACAGTAGGACGTTAAACCCCATTTCATTTTATTACATGAAATAATTATATACAAGATGATACAACAACTTAGAAAATCCTTCTTTGTTTTCCATTATCTCAGTTTGGAAATACTTTATTAGGTTTATTTTTTAGTTAATGATACATTATTCAAGAGCTAAATTGGCCCATTGCCGGTCTTTCTTTAGACCTTAAATGTTATATAAACTATTAATTAGACATTTATTAACTTAATTCTGTAAATATGTGGGCTTTATAAACTGCCAGCCTTGTTTCATAAAGTTACCAAATGCCAAATCACTTTATATCTCGGAAGATAGCACTAGGTTTCACGTTTTATGGTTTCTAACCTTAAAATATTAAAAAAAAAAGAAAAAAAAAAAAGAAATAATGGAAGACATTCAAACATTAAATTTTTATTATTTTTTTTATGGCACTATAACTACACATGAGAATTCAAACAATTAAGCTTCCAATAAAACAACGCAATGAACCTAGGATTAATACTTTTGTCATGTTAAAGCTATAGTACATCTAATTATTGGTAACGTGTGAAATGTAAGATGAGGGTGGGGGCGACAGTGACGTTTTGATCAACTCGTCGTAGAATTCCAATTGTCAAAGGTTATCGTGTTCGGCATCTAAACGACCAGGAAACACTTGAGACTGACGAAATGAACAATATGATGATAAATATATTCTGTTGATGACAAATGTAATTTTTCACGTAGTTGTCGTCGCTACCGCTGAGCGACGAGAACCCGACTTGAAAAATCCCTAGGTTTTATTCGCGGCCCATGCCTTAACATTCTGGGTCCCGTTTCTCGAAATCTTAACTAAAGATAATATCCAAATACTTCAATTTTGATTGGCTAAGCACTAAAATCAATATAATATTATCCAATCAAATTACTAAAATTTGGATTTTATCTTAGTTAAAATTTCGTGAAACCAGGTCCCTGTCTAAAGTAAAATGGCCTTATTTAGCGCTCGATTACCTCGACAACCTAGTGGAACACGGCGCAAGATCTTTCAGTGTAAAGCCATGTGATTGTTCGATCAAATGTCATTGTGGTTTTGCGGAAGCTGTTCAAAAACCGGTGTTAGCTTATAGTCATCATTGATACGAAAAACAAAAACAAAATTAAATGAAATGGGGATTAACGTCCTGTTCTGCTCCGACTGGGCTAATGAAGATGGGCATACGCCATACAGTGTGTTATGAGGGGACTTTTGCCCAGACAGCGGCATTATGGCCTACTCTTATATCGAATTCCAACGGCTAAGGGACCTTTTACGTGCACTCCAATGTATACACGGGTCCTCGGTTTTATGTCCCATCCGAACGACTAGACAGCTGTCTTTGTCAGGTCCTCCGTCCTCTGCCACTGACAAGGAGAAACTATGTCGGAAAATCCCAATGAACTTTCTCGGCCAATGCAGGGATCGATACAAAAAACCAACTAGAACATCTAAACATAGTTCCAATTGAGGATGTGCTGAATCATGAGTTGAAATGACGAAATGGGATGGAGTTTTTGTTGAAATTTAAGTTGAAAAGACGAAACCGTACAATTTACACAATAATTTATAGGAACACGTCCTGTAACCGGAACCACTTTTTATTAATCATGTATGTGATCCTATCACGTTTCTTGTGAATTCAGTCGGTAACCTGAGTTGATTAATACCAACTGAAATGGACAGGGAAAAAAAGATATCATCTGTGTAAATACCAATCATACCGAAAATACAATTTCTACGAACATCGTTTTCACTAACAATATCTTATTTTCCACTGTTCGGGTTAGAATGAAATGATGTCTTTGAATGGAGCGGAAGAAGAAACATAAAACACTCTCATTGGTTTTGTTACAAAATGACAAGCCCCTGTTTGATTAGGGTAAAATGTAACCCCCCCTTTTTGATTTGGGCTAAATGATACGACCCCTTGGATTTAGGTAAGGTCTCGTGGCCTCCTTGATCAAAGTGTAAATGGCTAAATCTATTTGTTAAGGCCAGCTCAATCTTTGTCAAGGTTAGGGTAAGGTAAGCATTGGGGCTAGGGTAAGCATTGGGGCTAGGTCCAGGGTTAGGGTTGGGATTAGCGCTAGCCCTGTTTACATCTAGTGACCTATGACGAAAAATCGAGCTGGCCTTATCATTTAGCACTAACCGGAATCACACTGGCGTGGCCGAATGGGTATTAGTTTCAGAACAACAGAATAAACACCCTCGTCCACTGGCCGAAATATGACGTATATAATTATTGTATTATATATTTATAGTAGATGACAAAGATGTCATCGTCATGATGTTGTATATATGACCGGGTCCATATATTATTGTACAAATGTCGGGAGAATTATATGTCAGACAGAGAATATGGCTGGCTGTCATTATAATGAATCATCAACGACAATAAACTGTCAAGGATACAAACACAAGAGACGCGGATCTCTATTAAATATTTCTGTAGTTTCTGAACTTCAACGAGTGTTATTGTTCGTGGTCGTGGGAGACCAGGACCCTGTTTCTCGAAATTTTAACTAAAGATAAAATCCAATTTTATTAGATACTTCAATTTTGATTGGCTAAGCACTAAATCAATCTAATATTATCCAATCAAATTACTAAAATTTGGTTTTTATATTAGTTAAAATTTCGTGAAACAGGCCCCAGAATTCCAACTTTCCAGGCTGCTATGCTGCGTCTACTGGGCTAATAAGATCCGCCATACTCCATGCAATGTGTTATGCGGGATATTGTGCTTAGTCCCAACGCTAGGGCCAACTTTTATTTCGATTTCCAACTGCCATGGGATCTTTAACGTGTACACGGAACCTCGGTTGTTCGTACCATTTGAACTACAAGACACTCGTGCTTGCCAGATCCTCCGTTCTGCACCACTGACAAGGGTAAACAACACATGAAACTCCCGAGGAACCGAGATGGAAACTAGCGACGTACTCCCGGAAGCACCCTGTCTTCCACCGTGTCAATACTAATAATTAAATAAATACTTATATTACAGCCCGAGTCATATCGTATGTTATTTTCTTCTTATATAATCGAATACTTGCGTAACACTATAGATAACAGAAGATCAGCATAATGATAAGACCTTTATTAAGAGCATGAAATAGATATAAGTCGGGAGGAGCTCTATTCCACGTCTGACTTACTGTCAGTTAACTCCTGATTATATAGCCTCCGACAATAGGGAAAATGTATAAGGGTCATCATCATATATGGTATTGTTTTTATGGGTTTTTTTTTTATCAGATTATGGTATCTGTAATTGCACTGCGTATTTCGTTTGAAGTCGTTATCGGGTCATGGCATGGTGCACTGACCACTGTCGAGTGTTGTACACAGATCATGTACCGATTGTAAAGGACATATGGGATTAACTACGTGTTTAATTAGAACACAAAAGTATATTTACAAAAGTATATACATAGTTGAAAAGTCAATATCATATATATTATCAAAAACCAGTTGGAGGTCAATAAGTTCTATGCACCTAAATGATCGTTCAATTTGATGAAAGTTATAGAGCACTTTGTCACACCTGTTGCTATCGACGAGCCATATATAGATATTTAATGTATAAAGTATTCTTGATTATTAAGAAATTAAAAATGTTTACTTCACTTTTCAGACGAATATTTAATCATCAATGTTTAATTCATAGAAACTTCCCAAAAAAATTCACCAAAGCTATATATTCATAATATCATGACAATTTCTGCTTTTTTTGCTAATTTAATTCCAAGCAGACTGTTCTGGGGTATGGTTAGGAATACATTAAGAATCTTTTAGTTTTTACAACATCCCTGATTTGAATAATTGCAGGCAGTGAATAGCGTCAACTATCTTTTGAGGTTTGGTCAAGTTATATGTGGTAATTTGGAATGATGCAAATGATGGATTTATTTAGAAGCAACATTAAAGAAGCATTTTGTCCAAACTAGATCTGTCTATTTCTGGCATTAAATGTTCTATAAATTATCATTTAAGCATTTATTTACATGATAAGTCAATAATCACACCTCTAAGACCACCGGATCGCCGTGGTATTAAATGGATTAGAAAACTAGCGCTACTTAATAATTTTAGGTTATCATGGATAATCGAGACTTTGTTTGTTATCATAGCAATGGTTCCTGTCAAAACTTCAAGCACTCATAACTTCGTACACAATAAAATAATTTGACTAAATGTTTCTATTTTTGAACTATTATATAGTAATATCCCCGCCAGACTAGGATGGCGTCCTTACTGCGCTGCTACGACGACGGAAAATGGTCTCACACCGCGTCAAGATCGCCATAAGCGTGATGAAAACGCCAGATATCTTGCTGTGGTCTCCATGGTCGCCAATGATCAAAACAAACGCCAAGGTTCTTCGAACTGACATGAAAGCTGTGAGAACGCGACTTTTTTCAAGTTTGTAATTTTTGGGGACATTTTCTCGCGTTCTGTTCACGTTTGCCGGCGACCTAGTGCATTTTCTGGTCTCCGTACGGTCGCAGCAGCGCAGTAAGGACGTCACCCCGGTCTGACGTGGGCATAAGATCGACCAGCTCATTAACTGAATCTTAATTAAAATACAGATGTGACGTCACCCTTTAATGTCTCGCTCAGGACCATTAACCAATACATAATGTCTCTTTAAGATTTGGACAAGTTATCTGTCCAAATTGAAATGGAAGATAAGGAAATGATCACTTTATTGAGAACTAATACGGTTGCATAAATATCTGCAAATATTAAGCGGCTTTTAGTTATTTTTTTAACGCCCACGTTTGTTAGAGTTTCTCAGATTCATAACAAGGATTGTTATCTGGTAAAAAAAAAGGGTTCCTGTCGAATTAATCGATCATAAATCTTCTTTTACATATCAATATCTATAAGAAACATTCTCGATGCCGTTTTTCAAAACATAAAATTTAAGAAACTGCTTATTCGGTCTGTGATACGATCTATTAGAGTTTTAGCATAAAGAAATTAAGAAGAAGAGGTGGAATAAAAAACCGTCAACTAATCCGGAACGAAATACTGGTATCATTTTAATTACTATTTGTCTTTTTCTCTGTCCCTTTTTACAAATTTTAATTTTCCCGTTTTAGGTCCACCATGTTTTGGGGTTTTAATTATTTAGCTTGACCTAATTGTTTCTATTCATAAATACGTTCGGGGTATTAAATTTCATAATGCCGATTAATTTCTAGGTTTTCACCAGTTACAAATAGAAGAAGAAATTACAAGTGTTTAATTCGCCGATGGGTTAATGAATCAACCATTAGGTAGACAGATCGATTTTGAAAGAGATGAGAATACAAGTGATCAGCTTGAAACATTTAAAGTAGCAATCATCATCATCATCATCATTAGTTTACATGATACGATATAATTATTTAAAATATAGGTGGGTTGCGGCGATGGGACAAAGGGTAGGTGGGTGGGTAGTGAATTTTTTATATTTTTTTTTTTTTGGGGGGGGGGGGGCAATCAATATTATTTATGAATATTTCAATGGTCAAAACATTTTGCCCTTTGTATTACTGATAATCTTGTGCGTAAAAGATCGAGGAATTAGTGTTCCTTTTCAGATGCATAGGTCCTGACTCGAAGTCAGAAGAAACTAACGTAAACTTTATATGGCATAATTAAAGTTGAAGTTGATCGATTTCAAACTTAGTTTAGGATCATCAGTATCCATGCGTGTAAACGTTGGGTTCACGAAAAATAATCCTAATAGTGGACTGGCGTTACGACGTTGCCCGGACAAAATTCTTACCCTGGCATTACACACGTAGATATAGAAAAGTGATAACCGCATGTTAAAATGACTTGAATATTGTGACGTTAGAGTGACTTGACTTGAGTATTGTGACGTTAAAATGACTTGAGTATTGTGACGTTAAAATGACTTGACTTGAGTATTCTGACGTTAAATGACTTGAGTATTCTGACGTTAACATGACTTGAATATTCTGACGTTAAAATGGCTTGACTTGAGTATTCTGACGTTAAAGTGACTTGAGTATTCTGACGTTGCAATGACTTGAGTATTCTGACGTTGCAATGACTTGAGTATTCTGACGTAAGACTAGGTTGTATACAACAATCCACAGATATATCGAAAAAACTAAACGCTAAACGAATTGGATAAAAATGATTGATAACTGTACGATTAGATTTGTAACCACAGAAGAATGATTCTGCGGTTAAGTAGACGTATAATAAACAGTGTTATAGCTGCATTGACATAGCATGAATCAACACATAGGAGATTTGTCTACTGATCGCCAATTCTTTAATCTAGATAATGCAGTAGCTTTATTTCACATCCATCAGGAATCAAAGAGGCAATCATATTATGATTGTTTACGGGGATATAAACGCGAGACGGAGCAAAACAGTCTTGCCGCCAACGCAATTGAACCGAGTGGCACATCAATAGAAGCTAAGTAATAAATCGGTAATTATCGCCTACACCATTTTATGCAAATGGAACAGAATGACAGCAACCGTTTATATTATAACTCCAGACATCCTCGTTTACTAGTTGACATATCCATATTCATAAATCTTTACCCTGTCGCCAAGATGAACTACCAGGAATTAGATCAAACAAACTGGATTTTGAGGATGAGAGTCGACTGGACAAACATAACATGTTTATTTCTCAATGTGAACATAAAAACCTAAGGTCTGAAGGTCGGAAGCGGCTCTGAATATATACAGGGGAATTTGGGGTTATTCTTCTGAAAGTTTTTCTTTAAACCTGTAACAGGTTATTCTTCCAGGGTAGGGTTTTTTTTCCAATAGAAAACATGATCTAAGGGTTTTCTTATGGGAATTCTGAGATATTCTCATTTTGCGTACATGTAAACATAGACGGTTTATAAGCAAGATAAAGTCCTCGACTTCGGTTATGCTGGAAAAGAAAGACGGGTTATTTTCTTCAGTCTTTCTTTCCCCAGCATAACCTCAGTCTCGTGCTTTATCCTAAACATAAAAACCTTTATGTGAACAAAGATCAGCTAAATACCAACACGGTACTAAAATAGTTACTTTTTAAAAACAAATCTATCTTATGAAAATCAATACTAGCATAATTATAATGGGCATGGGTACTAGCATCAACTGCCAAGTGATATTAGCATCAACTGCCAAGGGATACTAGCATCAACTGCCAAGTGATACTAGTGTCGTAGGATGAGAGATACTATCATCACACCCAAATGTATACAATTTGTAGCTTTATGGGCTTCACAAATAAACGAGAGAGACACAGAGAGAGAGAGAGCGAGAGAGAGGGGGCTAACGTCCACTCGACTCAAACTCGGTCATTTCGGGACTAACACAATTTTATTTCAATAATTCGCTTGCGCGTAGGGGTCTTTAGCAGTGGGAAGAAACCGGGGGACCCAAAGAAAACCCAGGAGGTTGGACAGGCGACCCCACTCCTTGCCACGTACAACCGGGAATTCAAAACCACGCCAGTTGACTCAATGACAGACGTTATGATACAGCCATCCGACCCCCGTAATAATCGAGGATTGGTATCACGGATTCTAGTTGCAATACTCTTCAAAATAAAGTAGGGGATATTGAAATGCAAATACCGACACTTCAAGGAAGGGTTGATGAAAACTGCCGCGTGCTGCTTTATCTATCCATGTTTGCTTTCCTATCGGTTCTTGCATAAGATTTAATGTTTAGCGTATCTTTGCGTTAGTGTGTTACGTTTAATTTGATCGGGAGATGTGTTCGTCGACGTCAACGTCAACCGACAACACTGCAAGAATTGGCCGTGGCACTGCAAGAGGAGTGGGTAAGATTGCCCCAAATCGTGATCGGACGGTTGCTTAGGAGCATGCCACGACGAATTGCTTAATGTCTGAGGATTTGCATGCATCAATTACTCATTATTAAGACAAAAATCAAAAACGTCCATTTTCACTTTTGACAGTGTATCTCTATGCGAGTGAAATGGGGCCGTCAGATAAGCCGCCCATATGAACTGTTTATGTTCATGCGTAGGCAATCGGCCTGTTATTAACATACACTGGTTACCTCTAATAATAACAGCAGTGCACTTCCGCAATTTTGTATTGTTTCTGAATATCCCCTATATAATATATCAATGTGCTCTAGCTGTCAGTGTAAATAAATTGAATTGGCCAAGAGGCTAAGTCCAAATCTAATTGTTTTATTATACAATATTGGCACGTGCATACCCATGTTGGAATGAATTCATAATCCAGTGACATAGGGTCGTTTTTAATCAGCATATAACATTTGCTATCTGTCTGTAAAAATAGATGATGACTTAAAATGGATGACAAAAAACCTTCGGGCAAATTGATTGGATGAAATAAAGCCAGAAATAGAATGAATTAAAGTTTTTTGTTGCGATTAGACAAGATTTGGTAACTCTTTAAGTTTTTTTCTGGTTATAAAACGCAATCTGATATGACAAAGCCCGAGGTTCATCTGTACACCATCAGCATGCTCAACTTTTAATTGCCTCTATTTTCACCGGAAGCTTTTAAGATGAAAACGTTGACATTTACCATTTGTGAATCTGTGTGATAAATTGGTAACCAGCCTAATGTGTTCAATAACAAGCAAAATAAATACCGATAAGAACAATATGACACGGACGCTCTGATGGGATACAGCATACAGAACAATCTGATTCAAATACAGATCTATATTTCGTTTCGTTTTTTTTTATACTTTCAGTGGCCTCTACTACGTGGAGATCTGATGGGATGTAGAGGAAGGTCGCGTCAGGAGTCATACGAGCGGCTTTTGATCCTACGACGTCCAACATTTAATTAATTAATCAGCGTTGATATTTCTAGTGGGATACCCACAGCTCCGTGCACCGCACGCCAAGAACTCGCCGTAACAGACAGTTTTATTGGCTAGTCCCTCACATCAACCAGAACTCAGGTTATATAACAACCCTTCCAGATCCTAGTGTAGTAAAGACAAGTAAAACGAAATTTTGAACTATAAAAAAACGAAACGAAATAGGATCTGTGTTTAAATCAGATTGCATACAGAACTTGTACAGGCAAGGGGTAAATAGTGAACATCTTGGTTATCGAGAGAAGACATAATCTTAAAAAGTGTATCGATGAAATTTAATGGTCTACAATGGGACTATAAGAACATTTAAGTGTTGAATCGGTATACCAGAACTTGTACACTGTATGATAACTTCTTGGCAAGACGTATATTCTTATCTAATTGGTTTTTTTTAAAGTGTTTTCAAGAAATTAGAGATTGTCATTGCACATCTTTATGGTAGATAATAATGTCTTGCTTATTCACTGGATACAAGATGCGAAAAATGAAACGAAACGAAATGGTGTTCAGCGTCCTACTTTTCTCCACTAATGAAGACGGTTCCAATGAGAAGGGCGACCACGTGTAATATAACGAGCATGCATACCCTTCCTCTTGCATGACACCCATCGCTATTTATATTGTATTAAAGTACACACACAAACATGGAAGCAGTCACAACAACAAGAGAGAGAGAAATGGGGTTTAACGTCCACACGACATAAACTAGGTCATTTCCGGACAAACACATGGTTCAATTTTATTTCAATAATTCGCCTGTATGTAGGAGTCTTTAGCAGTGGGAGGAAACCGGAGGACCCAGAGAAAACCCACAAAGTTGAACCTGCTTGTTACGTACAGCCCGTGAATCGAAACCACGCCAGTTGACTCAATGACAGACCTTATGATACAGCGCGATAACCCTTCGCACCCCCACCCCCAATATGATTTCAAAAAATAACACGAGATAACGGATGATAAGCAAGAAATCTTCTCTATCTATTCGATTATCGTGTTGATTTATATTTGTAGGAATAACATTGCTAAGTCACGACTCGGGTATCTGAAAGCTATCGTTAAAGATAAAGGAAAAGTAGATAAACAACAGTTTTATTGATTAGAATCATCTCATTCAATAAACAACAAGGAACAAAGCTGTAGTCATTGACTGACAAGATGGTATTAAGGCACGCCATTACGTATATATACCATGATTTACATGGACATAACAAAAGTATGTTAATTATGCGAAAATAAAAAGAAATCGTGTTTTAACGTCCCACTATCACGATTCGCACCACGATTGAAATCGTGGAGTAATTGTGGTGACCCTATCAGGTCGTATCATATTTTTGATCCGTTGTAGCAATCGTGTTGATCGTATCGTAACGTATCCAAACGTTTCTGCACGTACCAGATCGTGGACTCAGTAGGAACAATCCTATCGTAACGCATCACACCAGGGTGGGAACCTGGCATTGTATCGAACACCTACTGTCAAGGGATCTTTTACTCCTGCACCTCTAACAATTTGAAACCACACCAGAAAATCCCGGGAGCCTTGGTGACTACGTGGGTAAGATGCTAGTCTGGAGGTTGCGTGTTTGATCCTTGTATTGACTGAGAAAAGTCATCGGGATTTTCCAACGTGGTTTTCCCTTGTCAGTGGTGCAGGACGGTGGGCCTGACAAGGACAGCAGTCTAATCGTTCGAATGAAACAAAAACCGAGGCTCCGTGTACACATTGGCGTGCACGTAAAAGATCTCTTGGCAGTTGGAATTCGATATGTGAGTGGGCCATAGTGCCGCTGTACGGGCAAAATTTCCCTCATAGCACACTGTATGGCGTATGCCAGTCTTCCGTAGCCCAGTATAGGAGCAGAACAGTAGGACGTTAAACCCCATTTCATTTCATTTCAGAAAATCCCGGTCAACATTCCCAAATCAGTAATGCGAGAATCGTATTGCGTGCGCGCCATTGATATTTTCTTCTTTTCTTCAGTCGTCAAAGTCAGCCAATTAATATGCGTGTTACTTGCAAGACAAAACCACTCACGCTACATCTTAAGGCAGTAATATCCGTTGTTATTGGTCATTTGTAATCTTGTCACAGGCTGTCATTACAAGTTCTTTCCGTTCCAGACACAGTAGTTACAGTTGATGATAGCCCTCACCTCACAATCTACGGCTTTGCTTTAATTTTCTCAAAACGTGGGTTGTGATTCCTGTTGTCTCCAGTGATAATAAACTCTACCGGATACCAGGGGCTGACTACACGTATTCTAAAACACATATCGATTGAAACTTCTAAGAAAGCGATTTTATATAAGCTGATAAAGTCTGTTATCGTATTCAAATTTTATTCTGGAAATTTAAACATACCAAGGCAAAGGCTAAATCTGCCAATTGCAGGTCTTACTTTAGGCCTGAAATGTTATATAAACTATTAATTAGACATTAATTAACTTATCCAGATCATAATCACTTGTCGATATCATCGCTAGCCTGCGATATTTATTGGATTAAAAACCGATCTGCTGCTCAACGCTCATTTATGATTAAATAAAAAATTGGATAATCAAGACTATACTTTTATTGTACAGACTTTAGTAATGATGATCGAGGCTACACCCAAAATTCAATCGCTTAATTCTCGGTTAAGAGTGGATCAATTTGGCTGAAATCTTCCTATTACATTATCTAGTTTTTAACTATTATAGTGAAAACTGCCAGCTCTTTATTTAATCTCCCACAATGTATCTTTAAATCAAATAACGATTAAGGCTTAAATCAGGGAAGCTTTGATAATATCTACAACAACGAAATATTGCTTCTGTTCCGTTTCATTTACTTTCACGCAAAAACAGTCTGATTAAAACACAGATCCTATTTCGTTTCGTTTTTTATGGTTCAAATTTTCGTTTTACTTGTCTTTTCTGGACTAGGATCTGAAAGAGTTGTTATATTACCGGCGGTCTGTTATGGCGACTTCTTGGCGTGTCATGCACGGAACTGTGGGTAAACCACTAGAAACGTCAACGCTGACTGATTAATCTGACGTCAGAGGGTCAAAAGCCGCTTGTACGACCCCTGACACGACCTACCAGTACAACTTGTCAGATCTTGATGTAGTGTAGACCATCGAAAGGATAAAAAGCGAAACGAAATAGGATCTGTGTTTTAATCAGATTGACGCAAAAAGTGAGTAGAATGTTGATCTTGTTATAACCAAAGTTAATTCGAATTATATAATTAGTCACTCTTGATATTTATTATACTAAGTTTTTGTCCTTTTCTCATAGACTGGACCTAGGGAGCAGAATCACATTTTCTATGATTGTCATCGCAAGCTTGTCGTCCCCGGTAGCGCGTATTCGAAGGAATTATTAGTGAGCAGAAATTCGGCCGTGTATCTGTTATCACTCGTCACATCAGTCAGTTATATAGAGGGATGACTCGCGTTTTCCTTTGGCGTTCGTCACTTCCGATTCAGGAAACCTGTATTACATAGCTATGTTAAAATTATATTTGTAATGTGTTTAACCAGCTCTATCACATATGCGATAATGACTGGCACCAATATTGTCCTTTAATGTCACTACCCAACAGATTCGGTATGAAGCGTGTATGGAAATATGTATGAAGCCGTGCTAATTTTATAATCTTCGTGCTGCGAATATTTAAAAACTGCTAATTTAGAGTCTCGATTGCACACATTTCGAAGTTTTGCTTATTCATAACCGCGTTGCATTAATTATAATCGCGTCTGTTTAAATCCTGTCTGCACATATTTATTAAAAGCATTGATTTCTAATTGAGTCTACATAATACATTTCTAATCCTAGTGCACGGTTTTAATCGCGTCTACACGTGTACTAAATTAATATCACGACTGCAAAAATGTAAATAAATCGATCGACTTACGCTTTCATAAGAACATAAATAATTACCATAAACATAATCTACAAGTTGAAATAAAAAATTAAATAGATTATAACTTGCGGACTTTGTGACATGTAACTCGTTAGGTTATTTTCGAATGCGATTAAAATGCCTACTAAGCACGCCATGTTGATCGGTCGAGCTATCATTATGTTTTAACTTTCTTATCAACCCGATACTTTATAGCGTATGTGTCACAGCCTTCCAAGTCTCAATGATAATTTGGATTGGTTTGTTCATAGAGCCTTTATTGGAGAGAGAGAGAGAGAGAGAGAGAGGGAGATGGGGTTTAACGTCCACTCGGCACAAACTAGGTCATTTCGGGACTAACATATGGTTCAATTTCATTTCAATAATTCGCTTGTGCGTAAGGGTCTTTATCAGTGAGAGGAAACCGGAGGACCCGGAGAAAATCCACGAGGTTGGACAGGCGACCCTACTCCTTGTCACGTACAACCTGGAATGATCTGGTTTGTTTCTATTGGACGTTAACCTCTATTTCTCACTCTCGCTTCTACATAACGGGGGGGGGGGGGGTTAGCGCGTACTCCTTGTATCGTAAGGTCTGTCATTGAGTTAACTGGTGTGGTTTCGATTCCCCGGTTGTACGTGACAAGGAGTAGGGTCGCCTGTCCAACCTCGTGGGTTTTCTCCGGGTCCTCCGGTTTCCTCCCACTGCTACAGACCCCTATGCGCAAGCGAATTATCGTGGACGTTAATCCCCATTTCTCTCTCTCTCTTTTATTGGTGCATGTGGTAAAGGCAGCAACGTGACGGACATTTCCACACAAGAGGCTAAAAATGAATAATAAAAAGTCGGAATACTGATAGTTTTACTTTCGAGAAAATTACTTTTTAAAACATAATTATAGATTCTTGAGCTATATTTGGAACTGGGGATCAGATGTGAAAACGTTAGCACAAATATTGTTTCTTGTCGCCAACATAAATTTTACTTATATATATAAGTATGAAACAAGAACTACATTATTTGTCGATTACTAGCACTTGTTTTATTAGGCTCTTTAGATAAATGTTGTTTACCCGAAGAGCTTAATAAAATAAGCGAATGTTCTAGTAACCGATCGACAATTTATGACTTTGCAAATTATAATACATTTTCCAATTAGAATACATTTTCTTATTGACAACGCCATATTTGAGGTTTGGCACAGATACAGCACACGATTGGATTTCAATGAGAGCTTATCCTGTCCCCATTGATGAACGATACCTCTGTTCTTGGCACGCCAATAGGCAAGCTACCGCCATCAAATGACGTCATTCACCAGACGACCGCCGTCTAGACCGTATTACTTCTTAAGTTCTTATGCCCTAACTTGTTATTCAATAAACTTTAATTTTTTCACACGCTTGTATTGTTTTGACCAATCATTGTTGAAAGCTATTTATTTTTCTTGCTTTGGCAATATTAAAATGGGTCCGTCAATCACACTGTTTGGGACACAATAACTCTAATTCTAATTGAGCTAGAATTCATGGACTAATGACTAGTGGGATTTCCCAAGAGTCTCGAAACTCAGAAATACGTCAAAGCATTCTACTGTCACCTTAGGCGAGGCTTCAAAATACACCCTTATATCTATCCATTGTTTATATATATATATATATATATATATATATTTATGGTTACTTGTAAAATGTGAAAAGTAGAATTTTGCCCGGACAGAGGCGTAGCCGCCTAATCTATTTCTGTCAATGGTACGTTTACGTGTACGTCATTGTGGACACGGGTGGTCCTCGGTTATTTTATTCTGACGTGGATCTCGACGTACAGACAATTACAGTCAGAATTGCAAAAATCTCTATCCATAATGCTGCACAAACATGCCCCGTGCAGTTATGGCCATAAAATAAATGTCACTGGTGTTGAAGCTCCCGAATTTGAATCGCACAAAAAAAAGTCGTTGATGATGGTGGTGATGATTCTGAAGTCGTTGATGATGGTGATGGTGACGATGTGATGATTCTGAAGTCGTTGATGATGGTGATGGTGACGATCGATGATGATACTGAGGTCGTTGATGATGGTGATGGTGATGATCGATGATGATACTGAAGTCATTGATGATGGTGATGGTGACGATCGATGATGATACTGAAGTCGTTGATGATGGTGATGGTGACGATCGATGATGATACTGAAGTCGTTGATGATAGTGATGGTGAAGATCGATGATGATACTGAAGTCGTTGATGATGGTGATGATGAAGATCGATGATGATAATGATGGCGATGATGATGGTGTATGTGATGTAATATTGAAACGAATAACAATAAATATTGGCCTACCGGGAAGTGGGACAGAATGATTGATGGGGAAACTGACACTCCATGTATTGATTGGTTCATTCAATAAATCACTGTTTCATTCAAGAATATGCTGTGCTTAATACATTCTCTATTAAACAGCTAAAGAAACGCCAAAATAACGGTCAATCTAATTAAAATCACATTTCGTTTTATTGTTGTTGTTAACACCCGATATAGTTTGTTTGAAAATCACGTGAGCTAATTGTCGAATCAAATTGTCTATATATTGGTAGACGGCGCTATATGACAGAACACGAAATGAAATGGGGTCTTCCCCGAACGTTCTCCTTTTGATGAGATTTACTTTGGGCACTCCCCTGCAAAGACACCATGTCTTACAAAAAATTAAACTGGACCAAGCCTATTCCCTATGGCTTCTTCTAGTAAGTTTCTTAGGAAACACTTGTCTACGATATCACCTATGTTCGGCCTACTGTTCTGCACCGACTCGCCTAATGTGACTGATCATGGTAGTGATAATGTTGTGTAAAAATATGAAATAATAAGCGAAACGAAATTGTAAGCAACTTCATAAACAGTCGTTTTTAACAAAGCATCACATAAATTCTAGTGGTGAGTTTTTTCTTCTATTGTATCTGTCTTTCTTCAATGATCTTTTCCGCCCTTCAAATGGCATGATTCATAATTCTACTACAGTAAAATAGAGAGAGCGAGCATTTGGCGTTTCTTTAGTACTGTAGCATTCTACTAAAATAATGTGGTTTCGGGTTTATTCAATATGAATTAATATATTAATAATTCTCTAATACTTCATCATGATATGGATCTGAATAGCTTCCAAATCTCTCTAGATCTCTCTTTATTATTAGTTCCATTCATGTGGAGGGATATGAGGGCGTGATTAATTATCGTATTTATTGCCTTGTTATTCAAGAGGCGTCTGGATTAGAGAAATACAATGAGAGAGAGGGAGAGAGAGAGAAAGAGAGAGAGAGAGAGGGAGAGAACAAGTGAGACACACGGAGGGGATTCGCTGGAGAGAGAGAGAGGGAGAGTCATTTCGGGACTAAGATATGGTTCAATTTTATTTCAATGATTCACTTGCGTCTAGGTGTCTTTAGCAGTGGAGGAAATGGGAGAGACAGAGAGAGAGAGAGAGAGAGAGGGGGGTTAACGTCCACTGAACACACGCTAGGTTATTTAGGGACTAAGATATGGTTCAATTTTATTTCAATGATTCACTTGCGTCTAGGTGTCTTTAGCAGTGGAGGAAATGGGAGAGAGAGGGAGAGAGAGAGAGAGATGGGTTTAACGTCCACTCGACACAAGCTAGGTCATTTCGGGACTAAAATATTGTTCAATTTTAATTCAATAATTCACTTGCGCGAAGGGGTCTTTAGCAGTGGAGGAAATCGGAGAACGTGGGGAAAACCCACGAGGTTTGACAGGCAACCCTATTTCTTGTCACGTACAAGTAAGTGGGGAATCGGAACCACGCCGCCTGACTCAATGACAGACCTTATGTTCCAACGCGCACGCGTTATCCATTCACCCCCCCCCCCCCACTGAAAAAAAAAGAATTAAATGAGACGGGGTTTAAATTCTAACGTTTCAGCACCAACTGGAAAACTGACTACTGCATTGGCCGAGAAAGTTCATTGAGATTTTCCGTGGTGGTTTCTCCATGTCAGTGGTGCAGGACAGAGGGTCTGGCAAGGACAGCTGTCTAGTCGTTCGGGTGGGACGAAAAAACGAGGTCCCGTGTATACATTGACGTCCGCTTAAAATATCCCCTGGCATTTGGAATTCGATATAAGACTTGGCCATAGTGCAGCTAAACGGGCAACATTTCCCTCATAGCACACTGTATGGCGTATGCCCGTCTTCATTAGCCCAGTCGGAGCAGAACAATGAACGTTAAACCCCATTTCATTTCATTTACTACACGAGTGGACTTCGTATACCTTTCCATCCCAGCGACAAGACACTTTCCGATGCCAGACCCATCCATCATGCACCACTAAAAAGATAGATCCACACTGAAAAATGGACACTGCATTGCGTATACCTGTCTACTGTATTCCTATTGGTATGAAAAAGTGGGACGTTTCGAATCAGCCAAGTCAGTTAAGGTACAAAAAAGATAGGTCCACACTGAAAATTGGGCACTGCATTGCGTATGCCCGTCTGCTGTATTCCTTTCATTTCATTTCCTATTGGTGTGGAAAAGTAGGACGTTACAAATATAAATCATCGAATCAGCCATGTCAGTCAAGGTAACCTGACCTTGATTATGGTATGCCAATTCACGTGCAGTTTACCGGTAATAATTGTAGCCATCAATCAACTGTTCAGATGGTGTTAATGTGAATTCTCCACAACCATCATATTCGTCATTACTCGCTGAATAATGTCGCAAATCTATTACATTATGGAAGACAGATTAGATCTTTATTGTAAGCCCTACCTTCTTAGTCGATTATGGAAAACCAATCAGCTCTTTAGTATAAGTCCGGATTTCTTGGTTGATTATGGAAAACAGTATGTTAGTCTGGATTTTCCAGCGCGGTTTCCCTTTGTCAGTGGCCTCGAAAGGGTTGTGTCTAGTCCTTTGGATTGGACAACGACAAACCGAGGTCCCACGTACCGGGGTATGATAGGTGTGACGTCTATGGATCCCGGTCTCTCCCTATCTCCGCACCCACTCTTTGGAACGATCTGCCGCCTAACATCCGTACAATAGACACATTAGCACCTTTTAAAAGTTCCCTAAAAACTTTTTAAAGAATACTATTGCTCAAATTATTAACTTTGGAGTATTTTTATAGCTTTTTAGTTTTTCGTCCCATTCGTACGACTAGGATAGCTGTCCTTAGGCCCTCCGTCCTGCATCACTGTCTAGGGGGAACCACCTCGGAAAATCTGGATGAACTTTCTCGGCCAATGCAGGGACCGAACACCGGACATCCAGGCTAGCTAGCCAGCGTCTTACCCACTTAGCCACCGTGACCACCCCGTACACGTAAAAGATTAATAGACAGTTGGAATTCGATGAAATGTAGGCGGAAAACGATATGTCCGTGCACTATTTCCCTCGTTGTGCCCTGCATGGCGTGGGCACGTCTTCATTATCTTACTGCCGTCCAAGGGACAATGCTCAGACCCTCGTCTGTCCATGACAGGAATTCCTGATGACCTTCAGACCTTGGTGCACTAATTCATTTTAATACACGGTCAATGAGTGACCACAGTTATTTCTCTTCCACGTCAAGTAATGTCCATTTAGATAGATGACAATGGCAGTATTTTATGGTAATAGCTGACCAGTGCAATTGTCTCCAGCGCTCCACTGGGATACGATCTTGCCATTAATAGAAAGTGAGTGAATTAAGATCCTCTCGCGGGATCTCGTGTTATTGGTGGTTAGAATGTGTTATTACGCGCTACAACCCGATCACAACAGACGACAAACAATCAATCAGACAAAATGGCCACACAGTAGCTTGTCGTTTGACATCAAAATGGCTGTCATTCTACAAGGTTAAACTAATCGTTTTTTATGGAACTAGATGGTGCTTTAGTTGCTATGCACACGGTATCTGATTTAAACTGGACAATAGTTTCGTTTCGTTTATGTTGATCGTCATTAAATTAAGCGGAACGAAATAATGGTATAACTTAAATAAGACTCTTATTTCTGACTAATTGCTATTTGACGATAATTATCTTTAACTGGCATTAAAGGAAATGGATAATGGAATAACAAAAACATATATTTATGGAAGACTGCAACTGATGATGTATCAACTTGGCAACGTGGCCGCTTATGCTCGGGGGGGGGGGGGGGTTGAATGGCGGAATGGTTAGCATGCGCGCGCTGTATCATAAAGTCTGTCATTGAGTCGACTGACATGGTTTCGAATCCCCGGTTGAACGTGACAAGGAGTAGGGTCGCCTGTCCAACCTCGTGGGTTTTCTCCGGGTCCTCCGGTTTCCTCCCACTGCTAAAGACCCCTATGCGCAAGCGAATTATTGAAATAAAATTAAACCATATATTAGTCCCGAAATGACCTGGGTTGTGTCGAGTGGACGTTAAACCCCATTTCTCTCTCTCTCTCTCTCTCGCTTATGCTAGGTTTCCACTGCGATGCTTTACCATAGGATTGCCCCTATACTGAGTCCACGATCTGGTGCGTGCAGATACGTTCGGGTAAGTGTCGATATAATCAACCTGATAAGAACTGAAAGGATCATCACGATTACTCCACGATTAAAACCACGATTTCAATCGTAGCACGAATCGTGACAGTGGGAACTTAACATTACAAATGGCCCCCGGGTCATAAGTGCGAGAGAGAGAGAGAGAGAGAGAGTATAGGGGCAATCCTATGGTAACGCATCGCAGTGGTAACCTAGCATAAACGAGGGAGAGAGAGAGAGAGAGAGAGAGCGAGAGAGAGAGAGAGAAATGGGGTTTAACGTCCACTCGACACAAACTAGGTCATTTCGGGACTAACATATGATTTAATTTTATTTCAATAATTCGCTTGCGCATAGGGGTCTTCTGCAGTGGGGGGAAACCGGAGGACCCGGAGAAAAACCACGAGGTTGGAAAGGCGACCCTACTCCTTGTCACGTACAACCGGGGATTCGAAACCACGCCAGTCGACTCAATGACAGACTTTATGATACAGCGCGCGCACGCTAACCATTCAGCCATCCACCTCCCTCCCCTCCCTCCCCTCCCTCCCTCTCTCTCGATGATTTGATATTTGTTATTTATGTCTTGCAATGTCTGTGTACCATGTCTTGTCCACAGGTTTGTCTTGTCGGTTTTATTTTGGATGCAGTGAGGTCTCCCTGCACTTGCTATTATTAATTGTAGTTTTTCTTTCTCACTTATTTCAAAATTAAAGTACGCATCAGGGCCCTGTTTCTCGATATACTACAATTTTTATTGGCTAAGCACTAAAATCAATCTATTATCCAATCAAATTACTAAACTTTGGATTTTATCTTAGTTAAAATTTCGTTAAACAACCCCCTGTTTTACAAAATTATATTTAATCTGCTCAAAAGAACGTGTACGTATCCCCAAATTACTGCACTGCGGTTATCAAAACAGCATAAAAAGTTTTTAGACAATAATATATATAATTAAAACTCTTACATGGTATTTAACGTCCACTTGCCACAAACATAAATGGGCCAATTTATTTCCACCCACGCCCACCCCCACCGAAAATAAAATTGGAATAGTTAGTAATATAAATGCTGTTTTTGTGCAAAAACAAGGTGTTTGTTAAAAAAATCTTGTCTGAGATATTTAAAAAACATGATAAAAAAAGTTTTTATTATATATAATTCTCTCTGTGCGAAATTACATATTCATGGGGAAAAAAGTTTTTGGGCAACAAAGTGCGCTGTTTTTGTGCAAAAAATGTATTTATTATCTAATACATGAATAAAAAAGTGCTTATTATAAATACATCATTCTGTTCGTAATTACATAGCCAAGGAACAAAATTCGTTGTTTTTGTGTAAAATGTGGTTCTTATGAATCAGGATATAAAACAAGACATATATCTCCTGTTTATTTATAGCAACCGTGATTCAACTATATCGGCTTTATTAGATATCAATGAATTTGGAATAAAGCATTTCCAGTTATTTTATTTGAATAGCGCGTCTCGCGGACTCGATAAAATAAAACCAATTACAGGAAATTAGGCAGTCTTAAAACGCAATTACCATAATGCTAGAATCTTAATGTACAATCTACAGCGGTTAGTACAGAAATAAATACAATCGAGCGACATTCATCCTATTTTTGGATTTCTATAAGATTTAGAACTGTTTGCTGTTAATTATAAGATTTTAGCCTCGGTTGATCTGAAATAAACGTCGGACTTTTTACGGATTGTCTGATTGATAAAATCTATTAAATGATTTACATGTTCACATTTCAAAATAAATATGAATCTACAAATGAACTGCGAGGTGGTCCAGACACATAAAAACGCTATGTATTTTTAGATTATTATCAGTATTAGTGGATCGAAATGTTTAAATGAAAATTCAATATGGAATTACAATTACCGTCCACCTTCGCAAGTGGCGTATCTAGGCAATATGCCGCTCGGTGTAGTCCTAGGGTTGCCCCGCGTAACACCCACCTCCCACATCAACCAAAAACATAACACAGTACACAAGAAAGATACCTTAAACTGTTTTAAATTAAAAGCTGTAAGAAGGAAATATTAAGAAAAAAGTACAAACCCCGTGAAAAAGTTACCGAATGATTCTTGAACAAAATGAAATGAAATGAGGTTTAACGTCTTACTATCTGCTTCAATTGGGCTAATCAAGACGGGCATACGCTTTTTCGTCCCATCCACACGACTATATGTTGTCCCTTGTCAGGTCCTCCTTTCTAAATGCTCTAAGATGTTAAAGATTGCGGGTTTGTATTATTATCGATGTAAACAGTTCTTATTGAGGACGATAATTACCTATTTGTAATGGCCGCCGCGAAACGCATTTGTATTAATAAAAGACATTGTCACACTCAACTAAGTCATTGACAATCTCAGAACTGGTTCTACAAGAAAAATAATTATCTGCTTCAACAGAAAGTCAATATAAAAAAATAAATTGTGCAAGAAACCAATTTCAAGTTTCATTCTAGTCGTTAGCTGCCGAGTGGTCATCAGATACAATTGGTTGTCAGGAAAGCTATATTCGTTTAATTTGTGTTTTGTTGCTAACGAGAGGCTCGTCAATAAATCTCGCGTTATCATTTCCGGCAAGTTAACAAAGAACTAGTTTCCTTGTTTATTTCTACTGTTATAGAAATAACGAAGACAGGCCTACGCCATACAGTGTTGTATGATGGACAATTTGCCCGAACAGCGGTACTACGGCCTACTCTTATATCGAATTCTTAAAGGGTTCTTTTACGTGCACGCAAATAATACAAAACAGCTCTGTAATCTTTCCAGATAACTGAAATGTTAATTTTCGTCTCTCTGACCGGCTCCAACCTTTTCTCAGATGGAGCAATATATGGCAACCTCTTGCTCAAAATCATGTATGAAGTTTACCATTGAAATGTTTAGATACACAAACTGGAGGGGGGTTGGATGGCCGAATGGTTAGCACGTGTGCGCTGTATCATAAGACCTGTCATTGAGTCAACTGGCGTGGTTTCGAATCCCCGGTTGTACGTGACAAGGAGTAGGGTCGCCTGTCCAACCTCGTGGGTTTTCTCCGGGTCCCCCGGTTTTCTCCCACTGCTAAAGACCCCTACGCGCAAGCGAATTATTGAAATAAAATTAAAAACCACGAGATGTCACGAGATGTAAACAGGGCTAGCGCTAATCCCAACCCTAACCCTAACCCTGGACCTAGCCCCAATGCTTACCTTAACCCTAACCTGCAATATCACCAACAATCACGTGCCATAACCTTATTTACATCTCAGCGAACTTGGCGAAAATTGAGTTGGCCATAACAAAATTATTTAGCCCCAAATAAGCTACAAGCCCAGAAAACAACACTATGTGCCACTTTCAAACAGTGACGAATAGCGATTTCCACGTTAACCACAAATAAACAATTAGCAGACGCAATATTAAAAATCCGGATTCCGAGTCGGTTTCAATCAAACTCATCCCAAATGGTTAAAGGATGACGTAGTAATGTATGAAATGATTAGATATCTTGTCATATCATATAATATGGCTTCCGGTAATCTACTCGGGTGTTTCACTAGAGGTCTCGGTTATAGACAGCTCATTCAGTTACTAGTATTCCTGGTAAAGGCTGATGGATTCTTTCACCTGACTTATCCATTCCATAACAAGAGAACAAGTGGGACAAGCGGAGGAGATTCGCTGGAGAGAGAGAGAGAGATAGAGAGAGAGAGCGGGCGAACAAGTGAGACACACTGAGGGGATTCGCTGGCGAGAGAGGGAGGGAGAGCGAACAAGTGAGACACACGGAGGGGATTCGCTGGAGAGAGAGAGAGAGAGCGGGCGAACAAGTGAGACACACTGAGGGGATTCGCTGGCGAGATAGAGAGAGGGAGGGAGAGCGAACAAGTGAGACACACGGAGGGGATTCGCTGGAGAGAGAGGGGGGGGGGGAGTAGAAGCCCACTCGACACAAACCAGGTCATTTCTGGTCTAACATACGGTTATATTGTTTTATAACAATTCGCTTGTCCGTGGACGGGGTAGCGGGAAGAGGGGGGGGGGGTATATAAAATGAAATGAAAAGAGGTTTTTGTCTTACTGTTAAAAGAGCAAAAAGGTCTTCATGCAAAGAGTAACCCAATTTGTAGAGTGAAATAGAGAGAGAGAGAGAAATGGGGTTTAACGCCCACTCGACACAAACTAGGTCATTTCGGGACTAACATATGGTTTAATATTATTTCAATAATTCGCTAGCGCATAGGGGTTTAGCAGTGGGAGGAAACCGGAGGACACGGAGAAAACCCACGAGGTTGGACAGGCGACCCTATTCCTTGTCACGTACAACCGGGGATTCGAAACCACGCCAGTCGACTCAATGACAGACTTCATGATACAGCGCGCGCACGCTAACCATTCAGCCATCCAACCCCCCCCCCCCCCCCCCCCCCCCGTAGAGTGAAATGGTTTGCTAGTAACTACTGTTTTGTTATGCATTCCAACGATACTTTGCCATCCATCTCCTTGATAGTTAGATTTTGCCAGAGATAAAATAAAATTGAAACAACTAAACTTGAAAATATTTAAGAAAAAACCCTAAAATCTAGTGGTGATAAATACTCCGAACTCAACCCTCACCCAAACAGTCTCTTCACAGTTTAAACATTAAAGTTATAAAACCCGAACGTCACCCATACCTTAAAAGCCTCGCCCAAAGAGAGAGAGAGAGAAAAATGGGGTTTAACGTCCATTCGACACAAACTAGGTCATTTCGGGACTAAGCCTCGCCCAAAGGTCTCACCAAAGTTTAAACATCAATTATTTATAACCAGAACTTTACCCTTACAAAACAAAAACCCCAAAAAACTTGTCAATGTTAAAATGGACATAAAAAGTTATAACCCCCCAAAATCCAGTAGGAATCTTGTTATTAACTGATATAAACTAACTACGTCCAGCCTTAATACATACAAACGTATTGACTTGCGTGGTTTCGATTCACCGGTTGTACGTGACAAGGAGTAGGGTCGCCTGTCCAACTTCGTGGGTTTTCTCCGGGTGCTCCGGTTTCCACCCACTGCTAAAGACCCCTACGCGCGAGCGAATTATCGAAATAAAATTGAACCATATGCTAGTCCCGAAATGACCTAGTTTGTGTCGAGTGGATGTTAAACCCCATTTCTCTCTCTCTCTCTCACAAACGTATTGAATCTCCCAAGCGGGGGGGGGGGGGGCGAATGGTTAGCACTTGCACGCTGTATCATAAGGTCTGTCATTGAGTCAACTGGCGTGGTTTCGATTCCTCGGTTGTACGTGACAAGGAGAAGTGTTTTCTCCCACTGCTAAAGACCCCTACGCGCAAGCGAATTATTGAAATAAAATTGAATCATGTATTAGTTCCGAAATTACCTAGTTTGTGTCGAGTGGACGTAAAACACCATTTTTCTCCCTCTCTCTTGAATCTCACATAATTACTTATTGCTCAACAAATTATTGACAACAAATTATTGCCACTTTAAACCTCTCATTTTATCATTGTAGTGGGTGGCGTATTAATAAGACCCAAAGTAATTATAAGATGAAAAAATGTAATTTAAAAGAGAGAAAAAAAATCGGAAATGAATTGGCAGAGAAACAGATAAGTAGCTTGCACAGAGCCAAATCTGAAGGCGGATATTATTCATTCATAAAGAGAAGATTAGTCATATTTCAAATTAAACATACATTGTGCGAGAGCTAAATCTGCCTATTGCAGACCTTTCTTCTGAAATGTTATATAAACTGTTAATTAGACATTAAACATACATTATGCAAGAGCTAAATCTGCCTATTGCAGGACTTTCTTCTGAAATGTTATGTAAACTATTAATTAGACATTTCTTAACAAAACAAGACCATAATTAACTCTCGATGGCATCGGATACTCGAGATTTTAACTAGATTAGAACGGTTCGCCATTTAAAAATTTAATTTAAAAATCGACTAATCTGTAATCTGTAACCTGCTTCCTGAAATTGGCGGTGGCAGGAACTGTTAGTCGAAGAAAGTTTAATCTTGCAAAATACCTACTTAGCCTATTTCTCGTTGTCACCCATTTGTTTAATCACTTCAATATATTAAACAGAGCACCTTTGATAGAACTAAAATAACCCCTATAAAATTACACAACCTCGTGCATTTTCGCCGGTTTCCTCTCACCGCTAAAGACCCATACGCACCAGAAAATTATTGAAATAAAATCGAACCATATGTTAGTACCGAAATGATCTAATTTATGGCAAGTGGTCGGAGAAAAACCACTTCTTGTCACGCCAGTGTTGACTCAATGACAGGCCTTATGATACAGCGCGCACGTGCTAACCACTCGGCCACCTCCCATGAATAGTGCGCCAGTTCGACCATACTCAAAGAATGACCGTGACTCCATATCAGCGTATAAATAAACGCGTAAAAGCATGCGTATTTAACAATAGCCGTTAGCATTTCCGCATTCATTGATTACAAATATCCATTTGGGAATCACGACTTCCTGGTTATGATGCCACTGCCACTATATTTCGATGAGAAACCGTGGCACCATATCTATATACCAGTGCATTAGTGAGTGGCAGAGAAAAATGGGGTTTAACGTCCACTAGACACAAACTAGGTCATGTCAAGACTAACATCTATTTGTAATATCTATTTGGGAATCACGACTTCCTGGTTATGATGCTACTGCCACTATATTTTCGATTAGAAACCGTGGCACCATATCTATACACCAGTGCATTAGTGAGTGAGAGAGAAATGGGGTTTAACGTCCACTCGACACAAACTAGGTCATTTCGGGACTGACATATTATGATTCAATTTTATTTCAATAATTCGTTTGCACGTAGGGGTCTTTAGCAGTGGGAGGAAATCGAAGGACCAGGAGAAAACCCAAAAGGTTGGACAGGCGACCCTACTTCTTGTCACGTACAACCGGGGAATCGAAACCACGTCAGTTGACTCAATGACAGACCATTCGGCCATCCATCCTCGGTCAGTGTATTAGTATAGATAAACATGCAAAAGACATGACTAGTTAACAATAACTCTGCGCCTCCACATTTAATCATTAAGTAATTTATCCAATTGGGAATTAGGATTGGAAATACCCTACTTTTTGTTGAGTAATATATCTAATCTTCAAAGAATATTATTTCTGCTGTAAATACAACAGCTGGAGGGGGGTATGGATATGAATTTCAGAGAAATAAACAATTTAATGGCATCCTTCATTTGTGGATTTTTGATACTCCGCCAAGACTTTGGCACAACATGGCGTATGCAATGAAGTGAAATGGGGTTTAACGTCCTACTGTTCTGCTCCAACTGGGCTAGTGAAGACGGGCATACGCCATATAGTGTACTATGAAGGAAAGTTTGCCTTGGCAGCGGCACTATGAGCTAATCTTATATCGAATTCAAACAGCCAAGGGATCTTTTACGTTTACGCCAATGTCTACACAGGTCCTCGGTTTTTCGTCCCACCCGAAAGACTAGACAGCTGTCTACATTATTCCGAGTGGAGCGGAGTAGTAGGCGGCAGTTCTTGATTAGAAAACAAATACTGTCCCGATTCAATCCCCTCAAGCTGACATGCATCAACATTTTGATGTAAAAACAAAAAAAAAACAAAAAAAAAATCTTTCCAAGTTCAAATGTTAGTAGTGTGTCAGAAAGACAAAAAAAATAATAAAAATAAAAAAATAAAAATACCTTCAGGACGTCATAATTTTGTCAAAAAAAATACCCAGAGAAAATTAAAGGAAATAATCAGTTAGTGGGGGGATTTGATTTCAATGCGAGCAGAAATTATTAGAATTACTATAGAATCATGGCCGATGAAATAGCGGATTAAATGCGGGGGTATGAAATCTTAGCATGGTGTTTTTTGTTATTATCCTTTTTCAATTATTTTGAAATGTCATTTCATGATTCATTTTGGGTTTTTTTTTGTTTATCCTTTCGAACTTGATGTTGGTAATTATTATGGTAATCTGTGAGTATATCAAAGCTGATAGATCTTTAACAGAGATATTTGAACGTGTTTATCGAGATGTTATTGGTGTTTAATCACACCCTCTTCAAATTATCACTTCATAAACATGAATATAAGAGACGCAGAAAGTCCCACGTGAATCTAGCGCCTTGAAAACCACTCAAAGATCAACAATTGGAAGGCGAGGAATGAAAGTGGCAAAATCGTCGCTTAATGATGTGTTAATGGCGTGACAGGGGTTCTCAGCGCACCTCAATCTAGCGCCACAAGAACGACGAAAATATCAACTGACCGACGAGAATGAAACAGGATTACGACGCCTAATGTTGAGATTATGAGGCAATGACGTAGAAATGGTTCTCAACCCATTTAGGGAGAGGGGGGGGGCAAAAGCACCTTTGGCGTCCCCGATCCCTAGCACACACGCCTATTCATAGAAAAATGAAGGAAATGAAATATATTTGATAATTGAACGGAATAAAATATAAGCCATTATTTTAATTTTGTCACGTGTATTTGAGCAGAATAATATATCAATCTGAAAAAAGAATAGGGCATAATTCGTCACGTTTCTCGCGAATCGACGAATCTGATATTTTTAATGCTAGGTCCCCACTGTCGTGCGATGCGTTTTGACAGAATGGTCCCTATTGAGTCCACGAGCTGTTACGTGCAGATACGTTCAGATACGTTTCGATACGACCAACATGATTGCTACGACTGACCTCAATATATGATAAGACCTGATAGGATCACCACGATTAGTCCAAGATTAAAACCACGATTTCAATCGTAGCGTGGATCGTAATAGTGGGAACCCCAGCATTAGTATTATTGAGAAAACTGCGTTTGAAATTTGCGCTCTGTTGTTATTTCGGCGAGAGGGGGGGGGGGGGTGGCCGAATGTTTAGCGTGTGTGCAATGTATCATAAGGTCTGTCATTGAGTCAACTGGCGTAGTTTCGATTCTCCGGTTGTACGTGACAAGGAGTAGGGTCGCCTTGGTTTTTTCCGGGTCCTACGGTTTCCCCCCACTGCTAAAGACCCCCTACGCGCAAGTGAATTATTGAAATAAAGTCGAACCATATGTTACTTCCGAAATGACCTAGTTTGTGTCGAGTGGACGTCGTTCCCCCCTCTCTCTCTCTCTCTCTCTCTCTCTCTCTCTCCCTCTCTCTTTGTGATTTGATATTTCATTCATGTTCAATACATTTCAATACCAGAACGGAGGGCCTGGCAAGGACAGCTGTCTAGTCCTTCGGATGAGACGAAAAACCGAGGTCCCGTGTATACATTAGAATGCACGTAAAAGATCCCTTGGTAGTTGGAATTCGATATAAGAGTAGGCGATAGTGCCGCTGCCCGGGCAAAATTTCCCTCATAGCACACTGTATGGCGTATGCCTGTCTTCATTAGCCCAGTATAGGAGCAGAACAGTAGGACGTTAAACCCCATTTCATTTCTTTCATCACATTTCAATGTTCAATACATAAATATATCATGTTCGTCTGTTCGCGTGACACGTGACGAATTATTAAGTATCGAGTATTGTCAGGCAGAGGTTTGATGACAATTTGCGGCGCCCGCGGCCACCACCCACACCGAACTACGTCGCCACTGTAAAAAGGAAGTGCGCGGGCAGTTAAAATTATTAATGGAATTAAATGTCACATAATGTCGTCTTTAGTGTATATCAGACTGCACGAATTTGTCACGTTCAATTCAGAATGGATTAATTTCATTCACCATATTCCCATGAATGGATATAAAACCAGCGATTATTGTGATACGTTTATCCAGTTCAGACGCATTTAAACATGTCTAAAACTGCCGATTTTTTTTAGATAAGATAGTGTTGAGGTCACACGTACTATAAGCCAAAACAGTTTGAAGGGCCAATCTCGACTATATATTGAAGAATAAAACTGCTTTATTTTATGTTAAAAACCCTTAAAATCCTCTACCGTATGGCCGAGCAACTAACTCAATATACGTGATACGTTTTCAAACAACTTAAATTTATTATTCTTCATCTGGAAATATCCCAAGCTTTATTATAAAAATAACGTGTAGGTGAAATTTACCTTTCGTTATCAAGTACACCATGTGGATCATCCACTGTAAAGACCTCTAAAGGAATATCAATAGATAATCAGGTCACCCAATGAAAAAATTGACCCAAAATCTTAAAAAGGATAAGCGGTTTTGACGTTCACGTCCAAACGACTCAATATTTTGAGCTGAAATTTGAGACAAGGTCAGTAAACCATTCCTTTATATTTTGGCGCTTAAATCTCATACCTACATGGACGTTTATTTCTGAAATTCTTTTAAAGTCGGGATGGTCCCTTTAACTATTTGACTTCGTCGGTTAAGTGTTAGCGTTAATTACACATGGGCCCATGTCATTTGGACAAGAAGATAACTTACTGTTCATGCCCAAAGCCTTTTTTAAGATTTTTCCGAGATAAGTAGAGAGGTTTTTTTTTTTAATTTGGTTTATTCGCCGGATCTGTGCGTTAAACTGTTTAGCGAACTGGTTTTTAAACAACCTTTTAACTTGGACATCTGAACAGATGAATCACCACGCGTGTTGCGAGTAAATGGTCCAGGCGCCTACCAGTTCATATTTTATTCATTACATCACACAGAAGAATGTAGAAGTCATGGCTGGTGAGATCATTTTCAACAAAGTCTAACACCAAAACCGAGGATGATAAGACCAAATGGAGAGGAGATCATAGATCAGGCCGGTTACGGAGGAGATCAGACTGGTTGCGGAGGAAATCAGAACAGGTCAGTTGGACGGAGATCAGGCCGATTGGCGAGGAGACCAGGCCGGTTGGGGAGTAGATCAGGCCGGTTGGAGAGGAGATCATAGATCAGGCCGGTTGCGGAGGAGATCAGAACAGGTCATTTGGAGAGGAGATCAGGCCGGTTAGAGAGAAGATCAGGCCGGATGGGGAGGAGAACAGGTCGGTTGGGGAGGAAAACAGGTCGATTGGAAAGGAGATCGGGCTGGTCGGGGAGGAGATCAGACCGGTTGGAGAGGAGATCAGACTGGTTGGGGAGAAGATCGGGCAAATTAGGGAGGAGATAGATAAGATCTGGTTGGGGAGGAGGTCTGTCCTGTGGAAACTTTTTTATAACAACCGAGAATTATAAATAGAGAAATGTATTGTAGTATGATGTATAGACATATGCAATACCCTTATGACGAATAGAGAGGATTGTATTCCAGTATGCATGAAATCCACTTCATTATAAAGTATAGAATGTCCTGCTGTACCGTTGAGATAACTATTGTAGCGCACTTGATAAAAAAATAATCTCCAGTCTGTACGCCAAATCACGAAATACGTTTCATGCTTTAAAAAACAAGTTATGTCATTTGTCGATAATCTTCTGTTTTTACCGATTGATCGTGGGTTTTGATTCCTTTGCCTCTCCTAATCGATTGGGAATTATAGCTTGTTTGGTTTTTATATACGATATTAACCATTCTTGTTCGTAAATGTTTTTCATAAATGTTCTGGAAGCTATGGTACTGGATCTCTAATATCACGAGGTTCCAGATTCTTTCTCGGTGTGGGAGGTTGGATGGCGGAATGGTTAGCACGTGCGCGCTTTATCATAAGGTCTGTCATTGAGTCAACTGGCATGGTTTCGATTCCTCGGGTGTACGTGACAAGGTGTAGGGTCGCCTGTCCAACCTCGTGGGTTTTCTCCGGGTCCTCCGGTTTGCTCCCACTGTTAAAGTTGAACCATGTGTTAGTCCCGAAATGACCTAGTTTGTGTCGAGTTGACGTTATTAGAGTAGGCCGTAGTGCCGCTGTCCGCGCAAAATTTCCCTCAAAGCGCACTATAGGGCGTATGCCCGTCTTCATTAGCCCAGTCGGAGCAGAACAGTAGGACGTTAAAAACCATTTCATTTCATATCTCTTTCTCTCTCTCTCTCTCTCTCTCTCTCTCTCTCTCTGATGGTCGAGTATATTCTCGGGATTATCTACCAGACAGACGTCAACTTGTCAGTGGTCCACTTTGATGAACAGTAGGCCGACACGCCACTCTCTGAGTCACGCATGCGTCTACACGATTAAACCCCCATTTTATTTCAATTCACAGATCGTCGGCAACAAATCGGCTTACCTTTTTAATAAATATAAGTCGATCATAAAAGATATTTCTAACAGTTTTAAAAATATCCCCTATATATATATTTTATGTGAATAATCAATGGGGTATTATAGAAGAACTAAACATAAAGAAATGATAACAACATTGTCGGATTTAGATCAACAGGGGTCCTAGGCTATTACACTTAAACAGGGATTATGGGAGATCGGATAAAGAGCTGACAGTTCTCACTATAATAGTAACAAACCAGATAATGTAAAGGGAATTTGCTGAAAATTTCAGTCAAATTGATCCACTCTGAACCGGGATATTCGCCTTTGAATTTTAGGCCTAGCCTTGATCATCAGTACCAAAGTAGGTATGATAAAAACCATAATCTCTATTATCCATTTTCGAATTTAATCATCAATGAGCGTTGAGCAGCAGACCGGATTCAAGTCCAGTAAATATCGCAGGCGAGCAATGATATCGAGAGTTGATTGTGGCCTTGTCATGTTAATAAATATTTAACTAATAATTTAGATAACGTTCCAGGCCTAAAGAAAGACCTGCGATAGGCAGATTTAGCTCTTGCATAATGTATGCTTAAAGGACAATATTGGTGCCAGTCATTATCACATATGTGATAGAACTGGTTAAACACGTTCCAAATATCATTTTATCACAGAGATCATTGCTACGATAGATGAATAATCAATGTTTCAACAATAGGAAGTGACGAACGCAAAAGGAAAACACGAGTTATCCTCTATATAACTGGCTGAAGTGACGGGTGATAACAGATAGATGGGTGAATTTCTGCTCACTAATAATTCCTTCGAAGACCAAAAGTTGTTGTATGGGACTGTGAAAGGATATCTGACGGTTTATGCCATTCACAGACAATATGTTGGGTTATCTTTTCTTTCGACTTTTTTCTGGCGGGATTCTCCCTTGTCAGTGATACAGGACGGAGGGCCTGGCAAGGACAGCTGTCTAGTCGTTCGGATGGGACGAAAAACCGAGGTCCCGTGTACACATTGGCGTGCACGTAAAAGATCCCCTGACAGTTGGAATTCCTTATAAGAGTAGGCCGTAGTGCCGCTGTCCGGGCAAAATTTCCCTCATAGTACACTGTATGGCGTATGTCCGTCTTCATTAGCCCAGTTCGAAGCAGAACAGTAGGACGTTAAACCCCATTTCATTCGACTTTGAACCCTCCCCTACACCCAAAGACAGCTGATCACACCAATATCTCAGTGATGAACAATAATTGGTCATCAAGGAAAATATCCACCAGGCGATATCATATAATAACGATTGGATATCTGAATTAGGTTAATATATTCATAATTGGGTAATGAGTGACGTCAATATAAGATGTAAACACGATAATAGTCCAGATGATATTGTTATCACGGGTAATTAATAGCCTACAGTTATATCTAAAACTGGCTGTCTGGACTATCGATGCTTTCAGGAGAGAGAGAGAGAAAGAGAGAGAGAGAGATGAAATCGATTACCAAGAAATCAAAGTAATAATTATCGCCTTATGTTATAACAGTGGGTATCGTACACGGGTCAGGATATGCGCATTCATAAAACAAACATCGATTGCGCTTATCAATTGCGTCCCGTGACTAGAAATATAATTATGTATATATTGTGCACGGACTGGACAGCCATTTCTGTGGGATTATTTTGTTTTGTTTTGTTTTTTTCGTGAACTGAACAAAAACCACAACAATGCTAACAAAATGTATTGTGTTGTTTCTATGGCTACCGGCAGCTCTAATCAGCGATTCTCTGTAAACAGGAACCGAGAATAGATTTCAGCGTCTTTGATGTTTTATAATATCAAACATCATCACACGTCTTGTAATTCTATAATGCTTATAATAATTGAATTAAAGGAGCTAAATCGCTAATATTTGGGATCTAGAAATTGACACAAATAGGTCGCAACGCATATAATAATGTAATATGAATGAATATAAACTGATTTACATTCGTTTCCGTTTTTACTCTAATTTCAAATCAGTTATGTTCGGCTAAATACGCCAGAAGTCTCAATCGAATGGTAATCTCTAGCGTCTGGTTATTCCAGTCTACACTGATATTATTTATTGCCCATGCTCTTGGTTTGACATGACTTGTGGAATATATCTGGCCTCGTTCTTCGAGTCCCTTGTTAAGATGGCTCTGAAACGCATTATGGTACACGAATCGTGTACCGATGGTAAAATATCTTAAATATTGGATATCAGAAGCTCATCTTTCCCGGTAAGATCACAACATCAATGTTGATTTAAATTGACAAATAATTCGTGTTTTCAGTGCCGAAGACCTTGGATGATATTGAGTTAGAGACTTAGCTACTTTAACAACACCAGAGGCTTTACAAAGAGAAATGAAATATCGAATTCCAACTGCCAAGGGATCTTTTACGTGCACGCCAATGTATATAAAGGACCGCGGTTGTTCGTTCCATCCGAACGACTAGACAGCTGTACGTGTCAAGCCCTCCGTCCTGAATCACTGACAAGTGGGGAACCACGCCGGAAAATCTGGATGAACTTTCTCGTTCAATGCAGGGATCGAACACCCGACCTCCAAGCTAGCGAGCCAGCGTCTTACCCACTTAGCCACCGTGACCACCTAAGATGATTAAAAGTTACTTCGATACCAGCATCCGCAATAAATGTCAGTTGTTCTTAAAAGTATTCTTTTCCCTTACTTTTGAGACGCTTCAGTGCCAAGATCACCCTCTAACGACAACGTATCGTCTTATATTATTTGCTGTAGGACAAGGATTTCACATCGTGCATTATCGGAAGACACTCCCGAGGCGCAACAGGTTATCAAGATATTCTCGTTGTAAGGACAAAAATATAATTAAAAAGAAAACCCTGTTCCCAAAGCCATGGTGAGAATACTCTTCAGGCCATCCACGTGCACCACGTCTTTTACCAGTCAGTCACGCGATTGGCGTGTACATTTTCTTGTTAGAACTTACAAACCGGAGCAATCCAACTTGGTCACATTCAATTATTTCTTCAGTTGTTATAAAATGTCTCCATCTACCATCGATTAAAGATCTTCTCCATTTACAAACATTATCTTTACGAGCTCTATATATCATTTTACTGTAATGGCGGTGGAAATGAAATGAAACGGGGATTTTAACGTCCATTCGACACAAACTAGGTCATTTCGGGACTAACACATGGCTCAATTTTATTTCAATAATTCGCTTGCGCGTAGGGTATTTAGCAGTGTGAGGAAACCGGAGGACCAGGAGAAAACCCACGAGGTTGGACAGGCGACCCTACTTCTTGTCACGTACAACCGGGGAATCGAAACCACGTCAGTTGACTCAATGATAGACCTTGTGATACAGAGCGCACGTGCTAACCATTCAGCCATCTAACCCCCGTGACCAATAAATTCATAATAAACTTCGTTTACTTTCATTAGATTGTCCATGTCTTATTTTAAACTCTTAGTCCCGAAATGACCTAGTTTGTGTCGAGTGGACGTTAAACCCCATTTCTCTCTCTCTCTCTCTATTTTAAACTAGCCATGAAGCAGTAAAGAAAATAAACGATTATTCCACTCGCGTGGCCTGTTTGGTAATTTACCCTAGAGCGGACCTCATCACGCGACGAATATCCAGTTAATCTTAATAAGAGATGATAACCTTTTCACCTGCATGGTATCCGAGTACAAGACCATCGGTGGGATACCGATTGAGTTTTCAGTTTGACCTGATTTATCAGCCATCGCTGAAATACAACGTTTAACAAACTAGGTCATTTCGGGGCTAACATATGTTTCAATTTTATTTCAATAATTCGCTTGCGCGTAGGGGTCTTTAGCAGTGGGAGGAAACTGGATGACCCAGACACAACCCTACACCTTTTTATAAACTAGGTCATTTCGGGACTAACTTATGGTTATTTTGTTTCAATAATTCGCTTGCTCGTAGCAGAGAAATCCCACGAGGATGGACAGGCAACCCTACTCCTTGTCATAAACTAGGTCAATTCGGGACTAACGTATGGTTAATTTTGTTTCAATAATTCGCTTGGGCGTAGGAGTCTTTAACTGTTGGATGAAACCAGAGGGCGCAGAGAAAACCCACGAGGTTGGACAGACAATCCTATTCCTTGTCACGTACAAGCGGGGAATCGAAACCACGCCACCTGACTCAATGATAGACCCTATGACCTAACGCACATGCTTTAAACCATTCGGACACCCAAACCCAGCTCGGAAGCGTGAAATTACCTCCCATTACTGTTCTTGCATTTTTGCTCTGTAAGATAGTACCAAATGGAGGTTATAATTTCAAGACCCTTACTAATTGGAATAATTCTCAGATATTTGTGACAAGATGTTCTGTAACTTTCATCAAATTGAACGATCATTTAGGTGCATAGAACTTATTGACCTCCAACTGGTTTTTGATAATATATATGATATTGACTTTTCAACTCTGTATATACTTCTGTTAGTCACGACTCTCTGATTGTGTTGTAATTAAACATGTAATTAATCCCATATGTCCTTTACAATCTACACATGATCTGTGTACAACACTCGGCATGCCTTCAAAGGGAAAATGCACTGGTCAGAGAATCATACCATAACCTGATAATGACATCGAAGGAAATACGCAGTGCAATTACAGATACTGTAATCTGATAAATACACAATACCATAATACATGATGATGACTCTTATATATTTTCCCTATTGTCGTACGCTATATTATAACCATGAGTTTACTGACAATAAGTCAGACATGGAATAGAGCTCCTCCCGACTTATGTCTATTTCATGTTCTTAATAAAGGTCTTATCGTTATGCTGATCTTCTGTTATCTGTAGTGTTACATATTATTTCTTAGTTTTGACCATTCTAGTCAATCTTGAGATTTATTCCTCGGCACCATTTTAATTCTCTTTTATATTTTTAAAATAGTGTTATCTTGGATAGTTTCATATACTTTATACTTTACAAAAATATATATATATACGCTCGTATATTTTAGCCAACTTTTAATGTACGAGTTGTTTAGATGTTTAAGTGGTTTTCAACGTGTTTAGCACGCGCTCTTCAAATGAACAGAGCTGGAATTTAGAAAAAAATAAATAAACCTAAGGTCACTTTAAGTTCGTTATTAAATGATAAAACTTCTTTAAGAAACAAAGTCAAACGAACGTTTGCGTCGACTCTAAGCAGATCCCTAGAGGATTTACATATCAGATTGTCAGCTTTGTATCTTAGAATAGTTATGTATAATTACAGCACTCCACCATTATAAACACATAAAGCAAAAATTGCTTACGGTCTAAGCTGGTCCTTGTGGCCCGGTTTATTTCTTTCGTAGCACATTTTAAACCAAAAAAAATAGAATGTCGATGTAGGAAATATAATGGCGATACATGAAAAAAGGTAAATAATACAAGATGGTTCAGAAATGGATCCTAGTGAATAAGTATTTCTGGGAGTCTACTCAGAAACCGAGCGTGATGTCATCGCCGCCATCTTGAAACTATAATGTCATATTAAAACCCGAAGTCCGTTGCTCCATGCGCAAGTCCAAGGAACAAACAAGCAAAGTTTCATTTAGATCATATTTGCATTGACAAGCCTTAAAGCTTTTTTTTAAAGAGCCTTGCCCCCAAGAACAAAACGAACAACTGGGTCGTTTGAATTGCGTTTCCCAATGTATGTGACGCGTACAGTAGCCTATATGTGAATCCCATCCCTTGTATACCCCTTTTATTGGAAGAACATTACAACCTTATAAAAGCCTACTGATCTATATTCAATTATTAACATCAATTGTTCAACAACAAAGCACTGGGTTCAGCTTTTGACATTTCCCAATCCTTTCATCTTTAAATCTGTGACAGTCTATTTAAGGTAAACGCATCTTCCGGCCTTAAGTGTCGTTCACTGAGATTGAACATGGTAAATTAATCACTGACATTCTCTAATGAAGATTAGAATGACGTTTAAAATCTCATCAACATATTATCTTGTTTGATTTGAGACTAACACAAGTATTTTTTATTCTGTTTTTGGCCAGGAGCTTGTCCCCAGCCACGTCTTATCTTGGACCATTGCGCTCTGAATGACGGACTTTGATTTTTTTTTAAATATCACGTCGCATATCCAAAATGGCTGCGATGACGCCATACTCAGGTCCAATAGTACGCGAATACTTGTTTTCCTAATAGTTGCGTAAATGGGGCCAACTTTGACAGGCTATTCATCGAATTTTAACCACTGGGATGAACCTCGGTTTCCGTGTTATCCAAACAAATTGATAATAGGTGGACAAATCAGGCCTGACAACTGACAAAAATTCTCCTTGGCCGATGCCGAACACGGAAGTGAGGTTGGGTGGTCAAGTGGTCTAACGCAGCATGCGCTTTAGATCATAAGATCTTTGATTGGGTCAAGTGGGGTGGTTTGTGTCGAGTGGAGACTTAAACCCATCGGAAATTATTGAAATATAATTATTCCATATGTTTGTCCCGAAATGACGTAGGTTGTGTCGAGTGGATGCCAAATCCCATCTCTCTCTCTACGATTTCAATCGTAGCACGAATCGTGATAGTAGGAACTGCGTTTGAAATTTGCGCTCTGTTGTTATTTCGGTGGTGGGGGGGGGGGGGTGGTGGATGGCCGAATGTTTTGCGTGTGTGCGGTGTATCATAAGGTCTGCCATTGAGTCAACTGGCGTGGTTTCGATTCCCCGGTTGTACGTGACAAGGAGAAGGGTCGCCTGTCCAATCTCGTGGGCTTTGTCCGGGTCCTCTGGCTTCCTCCCACTGCTAAAGACCCTACGCGTAAGCGAATTGATGAAATAAAGTTGAACCCTATGTTAGTCCCGAAATGACCTAGTTTGTGTCGAATGGACGTTAACCCCCATCTCTCTCCCTTTCTCTCTCTCCAAACCCAGAAAAAAAGATTCAAGTAGGGAGTCGCACACCTGACAACTCTCTCTCTCTCTCCCTATCTCTGTCTCTCTCTCTCTCTATCTCCAAATCCAGGAAAAAAGATTCAAGTAGGGAGTCGCACACCTGACAACTCTCTCTCTCTCTCTCTCTCCCTCTATCTCTCTCTCTCTCTCTCTCTCTATCTCCAAATCCAGGAAAAAAACTTCAAGTAGGGAGTTTCACCACATGACAACTACCCACGGTAGCACAATTACCAGCCAATCGAGAGATGTCTCCTTAACTACAATCTATGTTCAGATTATTCGGTAGGTATCCGACAAGTGGTCCGCCATTGTCGTCCATTCCAACCCGTCAATCAGCATATTGGAAATCTTCAAAACAGCGAGTCATTTAGGGAGTTTCACCACATGACAACTACCCACGGTAGCACAATTACCAGCCAATCGAGAGATGTCTCCTTAACTACAATCTATGTTCAGATTATTCGGTAGGTATCCGACAAGTGGTCCGCCATTGTCGTCCATTCCAACCTGTCAATCAGCATATTGGAAATCTTCAAAACAGCGAGTCATTTAATTACCACAACTTTCCATATATAGCAACCATTTCCTTTAACCACTACACGCAGTTATCCACATCGAGACCATCCAATCAACACACAGGAAACAGTTAATTTCTACCCCATTCATGTACTATTTCCGATTGTTTAAAGGGCACGTGACAACTTTTGGTAGATATAATGTTAAAGCTAGATTCCATTGCTCCTAGGTCGGACAGGCGGTGGGCTCTAGGGCCCGGCTGACAGTCCAACCTAAATAAGATCGTAGCATATATGGCAAAGCGTGTCCGACTGCGCACGTGCTAACCATTCGGCTACCACCCCCCCCCCCCCTAATATCATAGCATTCGATCGTCTTGAGCAGTGATTCTCAACCAATGTGCCGCGAAATTTTGAAAGGCATACTAAGAAAATTTCTCACTAAAGTAAATAAAACTATAACCGCAAGTCAGAGGTGAGCAGTCAGCTAAAGCTCGAAGCGCAACACTCTAGACCACTAGACCCCCCCCCCCCCGGCATGTCACGTGAATAAATAGTCTAATTAATGATTTTATTATATTTGAAACCAGATAATCCCTGCTTTAGGCAAGTTTAACTCTTACATAATGCAACTTGTAGTTTTAACTAAGCCATTCCTGCATTGGCCGAGAAAGTTCATCCAGATTTTCCGACGTGGTTTCCCCTTGTCAGTGGCGCAGAACGGAGAGCCTGACAAGGACAGCTGTCTTGTCCTTCGGATGAGACGAAAAACCGAGGTCCCGTGTATATATTGGAATGCACGTAAAAGATCCGCTGGCAGTTGGAATTCGATATAAGAGTAGATGATAGTGCCGCTGCCCGGGCAAAATTTCCCTCATAGCACACTGTATGGCGTATGCCCGTCTTCATTAGCCAAGTATAGGAACAGAACAGTAGGACGTTAAACCCCATTTCATTTTATTTCATTTCATTTTAACTAAGCCTAATTTGTATAGCATGTTCGTATCAGTTTAATGCGGATTACATTAAAAGATAATCGTCTTCACTGTAAGCTGGTTATAAAAGAACTGGTGTTCCGGGAATCCAAACAAGATGAACATTACACAATTAATATCAACAATAAAAACATAAACCCAAATAATCTCAAAATCCAATTTAATTTTACCCCCCCCCCCCCCCAAAAAAAAAGGACCTTTGGTGTCAGTGCAACCGAGGGCAACATCGACATTGATTAAAGATACATTATGGGAGATTAGATAAAGAGATGGCAGTTATCACTATAATAGTTAACAACTAGATGCTGTAAAGGTAATTTGCTGGAAATTTCAGTCAAATTGATCCTCTATGAGCCGAGAAAGAAGGGGTGAAATTTTTGCATAGTCTCGGTCATCATTACTAAAATTATTAATATAAACAGCATAGTCTCGATTATCCACTTTTTAAAATTTAATTATCAATGGCCGTTAGCGGCATATAGGAATGTAATCCAGCCAACATCGAAGGCTAGCCTTGACATCGAGAGTTTATTATGGTCTAATTAATGTCTAATTGATAATTTAGATAACATTTCGGGCCTAAAGAAAGACTTGTAATAAGCAGATTTTGCTCTTGCATAATGTATCTTTAAATCGAAGATAATTGTTCAATTCAGATTCGACAAAATCCAACTAACATTTGTATTTGCCAATATCGTTTCTTCCGATGATTTGCTGCAGAGTACCGCTAAGATGGAGTGAATTGACACGCCTTTCTTGTCAACTCTATATGGCGCTACTCCAACCACCCAATTTCCACCTAAGGGCGAGCAGTCCGTTTAAATTAGATTATTCAATGACTCGACCCTCATCTCGAGGACAGACATTTTGATTCAAAATGCATGCGTGTAAGATCACTCTTATGTCTATATGACATTGTTGCTAATTTTATTAAGACTCGTTGAAAGAACAGACATCTGTTAATGTCCTGATACTCTGTATAAGGGCTTATAGTGTCAAGTTTGACGTGAATAATTTATACTGTCTCGATAAATCACGACAATACAGATTATACAATAACTGCTCCTTCCATCTGTAAAAATATCAGTATATAGATAAATTGAATCGAGTGACGTCATTGTTGAGCTGTCAAAATTGAATCGAGTGACGTCACTGTTGAGCTGTCACTGTCGGATTTAGTAAGAAAATATGACAGAAAAAAATTTCTGTTAATTCTGTTGAGAGAGAGAGAGAGAGAGAGAGATTGGGTTTAACATCCACTCGACACAAACTAAGTCTTTTCGGGACTAACATATGGTTTAATTTTATTTCAATAATTCGCTTGCGCGTAAGGGTCTTTAGCAGTGGGAGGAAACTGGAGGACCCGGAGAAAACCCACGAGGTTGGACAGGCGACCCTACTCCTTGTCACGTACAACCGGGGAGTCGAAACCACGCCAGTTGACTCAATGACAGGCTTTATGATACAGCGCACACGTGCTAACCATTCAACCGTCCAACCTTCTAATTCTATATAAACGTTTAGTCACATGGGTGGATTAGACCAGCATGTATATGTTAAAAACGAATGGTTAGTGCGTGCGCGTTGTATCATAAGGTCTGTTATTGGGTTTTCTCTGGGTCCTCCGGTTTCCCCCATTGGTAAAGTCACCTATATGCGCGAGCGAATTACTGGAATATAACTATACAATACGTTAGTTCCGAAATGACCAGGTTTGTGTCAAATGGTGTTGGATCATAAGCTCTGTCATTGAGTCAGGTGGCGTGGTTTCGATTCTTCGGTTGTACGTGACAAGGAGTAGGGTCGCCTGCCCAACCTCGTGGGTTTTCTCCGGGTCCTTCCCACTGCTAAAAACCCTTACGCGCAAGCGAAATGAAATGGGGTTTAACGTCCTACTGTTCTGCTCCTATACTGGGCTAATGAAGATATGTATACGCCATACAGTGTGCTATGAGGGAAATTTTGCCCGGGCAACGGCACTATCGCCTACTCTTATATCGAATTCCAACTGCCAAGGGATCTTTTACGTATACACGGGACCTAGACAGCTGTCCTTGTCAGGCCCACCGTTCTGCACCACTGACAAGGGGAAACCACGTCGGAAAATCCAGATGAACTTTCTCCGCCAATGCAGGGATCGAACACTCGACCTCCAGGCTAGCGAGCCAGCGTCTTAACCACCTAGCCACCGTGGCTCCTTAGGCGCAAGCGAATTATTGAAATAATTCCAGCACGTAAACAAACCCTGGACAGTTGGAATTCAACTGCTGTCCGAACAAAATTTCTCTCTTAGCACATTATATTCACGTCTTCATTATCGCGTTAGGTGCAGAAACGTTAAAACCCATTTCATGTCATTCAGTCGATAACACATCAATAAAAAAAATATGTCGTCTGAAGATAACTAATCATTTGACGATTGAAATAACCATGTTTGTGTAACGTTAATGATTTCCGCCATGATGTGTTGATTTAGATCTCATCAAATTTAACAAAGAACTATCCGACTTCTGATAACCATTCTACTTTCGATTTGCTTCCAGACAGTATTGCAAAATATTTCTTATTTAAAGTAGCGAAGTCTCTAACTCAATATCATTCAAAGTCTTCGACATTGAAAACACGAATTATTTGTCAAGTTAAATCAACATTGATGTTGTCATCTTACCGGTAAAAGATGGGCCTCTGATATCCAATATTTAAGTCAAAATAAACATTTTATCATTGGTACACGAATCGTGTACCATAATGTGTTTCAGTGCCATTTGTAGCAAGGGACTCGAAGAATGAGGCTAGATATATTCCACAAGTCATGTCAAACGGTGACGTCATATTCTTATCTGGAGAAAATGCGCAGTAATTACTATCGCTGTAGACTTGATTAACCAGACGCTAGAGATTGCCATTCGATTGAGACTTCTTGCATATTTCGCCGAACATAAATGATTTTAAATTAGAGTAAAAACGGAAACGGTTGAATGTAAATCAGTTTATATACATTCATATTCCATTATTTGCGACCCATTTGTGTCAATTTCTAGGACCAAAATATTAGCGATTGAGCTCCTTTAAATACATTCATTCTCATTTTAAATATAACGTCATATCCGATTTCCGTATTACTCGAGGAGATGCTGGGTCGATTGTGAACGATTTCGTTCCAAAAGTGGGTTATTATAAAGGCCACAGTGCTTTCGATTCGGCGTCAACCAGTACAATTAAAGGCGCTTCATTGGAAATGACATGAAATAATAAAAAAAATGAAATGTAAATAGGGTTTAACGTCCTACTGTTCTGCTCCGAATTGGGCTAATGAAGACGGGCGTACGCCATACAGAGTGCTATGTGGACATTTCACCCGGACCACGGCACTGCGATCTACTCTTACATCGAATTCCAACTGTCAAGGGTTCTTTTACATCAACGTGTACGCGGGACCTCAATTTTTTGTCCCATCCGAACGACTAGGTCTGTCATTGAGTCAACTGGCGTGGTTTCGATTCCCCGGTCGTACGTGACAAGACGTAAGGTCGTCTGTTAACCTCGTGGGTTTTCTCCGGGTCTTCCCGCCCCCCCCCCCCCAATAGTTAAAGACCCCTAAGCGCAAGCGAATGATATGAAATAAAACTGAACCATGTGTTAGTTCCGAAATATCCTGGTTTGTGTCGAGTGAACGTTACCCCCTCTCTGTCTCTGTCTGTCTGTCTCTCTCTCTCTCTCTCTGTCTCTCTCTCCCTCTCTTACCTTCTAATCAATCGTTATAGTTCTAAATACGAGAATGGCGAAAAATACATTTTTAGGATCAATTGGTTTATATTCTTCAAAACTGCACGGGAAGGCCAAGTTGCAAAGCAACACTTGACTGGGTTGAGATAAAAGCTGAAACCCGTACGATGTTGTAAAAATGGTATGACGATGATAAGATAGCGAATTACCACGTGTTGGAATGATTGATTAAAAGCCTTGGAGGGTCAACAGAGAAGATGAACAACTTCGCCCTGACTGTCATTCAATCAGCTGAAATGTGAATTAAACATTTTTTTAAAAAGGTTAATTCTAATGTAAATTACACTTGCCAGGGACTGTCGCTCATCCCGTGACAAGACACGTGATTAGCAATTATATATAAACTGATGCTGTTGTAGAGGCAGATGTTTATTTATATATATACAATAGATATAGAAACAGGAACTATATCCAGAAAACATGAATGGGGTCATTATAGTCCAACGCTAGCATGCTTTGGACGCCATTATTTTTAGTCCTAGGGCTGTTTAGCTGTCTAACCTGCTTGTCATGACTGAATTACTAATTATTACATTTTGAGTTTAGACGAGCGGAGTGAGAGAGAGGGGAGAGGGGGGAGGGGGGGGGAGAGAAACGGGGTTTAACTTCCACTCGACACAAACTAGGTCATTTCGGGACTAACATATGGTTTAATTTTATTTCAATTTAGCAGTGGGAGGAAACCGGAGAAAACCCACGTGGTTGGACAGGCGACTCTACTCCTTGTCACGTACAACCGGGGAATCGAAACCACGCCAGTTGATTCAATGACAGGCCTTATGATACAGCGCGCGCGTGCTAACCATTCGGTCATCCAACCCTATTTTGAAAAATAGACTGTCGGAAATGCTCTACAAAATGCAAGTCTATGACTGAGTGGGGATGTGGGATTTATTCACCGTAGAATACCGAAACGTATCACAAATACTTTTTTTTATTTTCTAAAAAAACAATTTATTTTAGGGGGGGGGGGCAAACATAGGGCAGGCCCCCCTTGCCCCCACGCCCCCTTGGCGCTGCCACTGCCCCCATTCCTAAATACCCCTACGCCCAAGCGACTTATTGAAATAAAATTGAACCTACGTCGTATGTTAGTCCTGAAATCACCTAGTTTGTGTCGAGTGGAAGTTACCCCCCCCCCCCTTCTCTCTCTCTCTCTCTCTCGCTCTCTCTTTCTCGGAAATCCTGCCTTGCTTGACATAATTATTTGGTAAATGAACTCTTCTTTTTCGCCAGACATGAAAAGACGCAATTGTAGTTGGAAATATAGAGTTGCAAGTCTAATGTCATGGCGAGATGAAATGGTTTGTGACAGGTGTACATTACAGTCATCTAATTACATAATACTTGTAGGAACTCTGACGTCTACAGTTGGACACGTGTCACCAATTATCCATAAGCCGTCACCAACGAAGTTATTTTTAGTCTTGCTCTCCCTCATTCTTCCCCCTTTTCCCTCTTTTACATGGCGATGTTTGTTGACTTTTTGGTTGGTGTAGAAACGAAGAAAAGGGGTTGAAAATACATTTTCTGTCGGGTTTTGGTGAATATTCATGATTTTGAGGCGGAAGTATACGAGAGTTGAGAGGTTGGTTAGGTTGAAATGTAGGGCCGAAAATTGCATGTTTTCTGGGTCTTTACTTCCTGCTTCTGTATCTCAAGTTTTTCATGGTGAACCTCATACGTGCTTTTGGGCAAGAGGTTGCCACATGTTGCTCCATCTGTGGTAGAAAGCGCTCTACCCAACGAAAATGTGGAAAAAAGTTAGAGCCGATCTAAGAGACGAGAATTAGCATTAATGTCAATGGGGAAATAATTAGTGATCTGTGGAGATCAAGCTGATGTATTACTCACCTGCATTAATTCGTTTGCCATATTTCTCACTCGGCAAACCTCAGCAGATTTCAGTACCATACATCTAGCCTCGGATGTATGATGAAGTCCGCCATTGGAACTACTTTCAAGTTATCGGATTACCAACGGCGTTGTCCATGACGACGCCTTTGGAGAATGTTTTATCATACAAATATTTCAAAGTCTGAACCAGTTTTTCTTTCAAATTTATCCGATTGTCTTCAAACAAGGTCAACTTTGCACTAAAAATTCTAGACACGCTTCGAACGACGCAATTTTGACAACTTCTTTTTAAAAGCGGCAAGTTTTCCTAATAAGTAAACCGGTGCCACATCGCAATTGTATAGGCGTAGATACATATCACTTACCGTCATACAGCCGAGGCTAGATATAGAGTAACGGAATCTGACCAGGTTTGCCGAGTGCCATATTTCTGTCAAAAGTTCACGAGAGACCGTATTACCCCTGTACTTAGGTCACTTCACTGGCTTCCAGTGCAAGCGAGAATCGACTTTAAATTGGTTTCTCTCACATATCAATGTGTATACTGTGAAATGCCATCTTATCTGAGAGAACCAGTGGTACCTTACATGCCATCGAAAGATCTAACATCAAGTACTAAGAACAACCTTGTTGTCCCAAAATATAAACTAAACTCCTTTGGGGCTCGCTCATTTAGTGCATGTTGTTGCTGCCAATTTGTGGAACTCGCTACCTGAAAATCTTCGACCCAGTCCATCATTAGACTCCTTTAAATCCAGATTGAAAACATACTTATTTGAGAAATATTTGTAAGAGTGATTGTGTGTTTTTGTAGCACCATGAGCACGACTATATGTGGAATTAGCGCGATATAAATGGACTTATTAATATAATTATTATTAAAGTCAAAATGCATATATTTCATTAAGAAAAAATAATCCATTTAAAGGTGACGTGCTATTCATTAGCAAAGATATTAAATGACTAGGGGTTTATTATCAACGTATAGAAGTGCTGACGGGAAATTGTATATGGATGAAAAGGGTGTCATATTTCTTGTTCCATTATTACAGTGCCATGGAAACATGATATATTACTGTATTAATATGTGCAGACTGTCATACATTAATATTATTAAAACCATAAATGACGTCTCAATTAATAACATGTGACGTTTACAACAATAACATATTATACATGTCTGGGTGGCAGTGCCCTGTAGATCATAAGGTCTGTCACTGAGTTAAGGGGTGTGGCTTCCAGTCCACACTGGTACGTGGCAAGGAGCTGGATCATCCGATTTCATCCCACTACTAAATACCCTTCGATTAAGCGAATTATTGAAATAAAATGGAAGCATTATACTCCAGAAATTAGCCTATTTGTGTCGAGTGGACGTTAACCCCCCCCCCCCCCCCACTTCTCTCCCCGCCCCTCTCTTTCTCTCTCGCGCCATTCTGTAAATATATCTTTATCACCAGACGAAGAAGAGAATTTACAACAAAAGAGCGTAATGATTAATTTTTACCGCCCATTATTGTAAGACTTTAAGTCACCTAGACGTTATTTACACGTCTCGGATTAGTCTTTTCTTTAAAGTCGCGTTCTTCCTGACATTTCAAATATTTTCTGGTCTAACTTCCGGCCAGGACAAATCTCGTATATGGGTTCCTCAACAGGAATTTTTTGACGACAGTCGCGTCTTCATTAGCTCAGTCGGGGCATAACAGAAGCGTCCAACTCCAGTTATATATCCTTCTGACGGAAGTGAAATAATCACCTATTCGGAATCACGTCTTGTAGACATGTACATCAAGCCAGTGAAATTAGTCATCATGAATCGTATTTTAAAGATACATTATGTAAGATTTAGATAAAGAGCGAGTCATTCTTGCTATAATAGTTCGAAAATAGATAATGTCAAATGAATAATTTGAAAATTTCATTCGAATTACTCTATTGCGAGTGAAGATATTAGCCTTAGCAAGTTTGACAAGACGCGTGCAATAATTTCAACCATCGTACTGATTGTTCAAAGCTAAGTCTTGCTCCTCCAGTTTTAAATTAGGCCTAAATCAAAATATGGCTGAACCTTTCTAATCTATTTAATATCGAAGAAATTCGATGCCATCGAGAGTTGATTATGGCATGGATCAGTTAATTAATGTCTAATTAATAATTTAGAAAACATTTCCGGTCTAAAGAAAGACCTGCAATAGGCAGATTTAGCTAATTGTTGAATATTATGCATATTAAAAATGCATTTTGTCAGATCGACATACAGTGTTGTCTGTTCGGCCCCATGACGCCAGACATTTGATTAACTAATCAGCGTTGGTGTTTCTAGTGGGATACCCACAGTTCCGTGCATCGCACGCAAGGAACTCGCCGTAACAGACCGTTTCGTTGGCTAATCCCTCACATCGACCAAAACGCAGGTTATAAAACAACTCTTCCAGACCCTAGAGTAGTAAAGACAAGTAAAACGAAATTTTGAACTTAAAAAAAACGAAACGAAATAGGATGAGTTTTAATCGTCTTCGTTAACCGGAGGGGGATCACGTGCAGTGATGCAGGACGGAGGGCCTGACAAGGGCAGTTGTCTAGTCCTTCGGATGATACGAAAACATTAGAATGCACGTAAAAGTTCCCTTTGCAGTTGGATTTCGATATAAGAGTAGGCGATAGTGTCGCTGCCCGGGCAAAATTTACCTCATAGCACACTGTATGGCGTATGCCCGTGTTCATTAGCCCAGCATAGGAGCAGAACAGTAGGACGTTAAAACCCATTTCATTTCATTTCGTTAACCGGATACCGAACGGTAGCACCGTACACCGTTTATTTTATTTCATTTCTACATAGATTATAAATATACACCAAACGCTTAAAAAGTGAATAAAATTTTAGTCTGAGTCAACTCCCATGGGCCTTTAACACAAAACCTCTTACATATTCTTGAATTGACAATTGACTAGTTAATAAAAGCTTACCATTGTAGCTGTTCACATCTATCAAATAATTCCCTGATTTTCCATTTGAATGGATATGAATTATTAATCATTAATCCGTTAGGAATAAAACAAATACAAAAATACAATTTACATTAATGTTTTTATATAAATCTTGTTGTGAATAAATGCCACAACTGTTCACAACATAAGGTATCATAAGGTCTGTCATTGAGCCAACTAGCGTGGTTTCGATTCCTCGATTGTACGTGGCAAGGAGTAGGGTCGCCTGTCTAACCTCGTGGGTTTTCTTCGGTTTCCTTCCACTGCTAAAGAACCCTACACACAATCGAATTATTGAAATAAAATTAAACCGTGTGTTCTGGTGTTAGCAGTAAATATAGGGATAGCATCGGTGTGCGATTATTTGTCTTTGATGTTAACCTTTTCTCTCATGCAAAATAAATTCTAAAACAATTGTTTTTAAATTATTAAGAAAAAAAACTGTTTGGAGGTATGGATAAAAATGTGCTCTATTTAAATGGGTACATAAAATAGTACGCGGAGGCGTCAATTGAGTAAAAGATGCCACTCCTTCACTGACCAGTTTGTATATGTGACGTCGTAAAACTATTCTGTGCGTGACCTTTACGTTCAGTCATTTTATACAGTGAAAATAATTTGCAGTTGTAGAATTAACCTGGTCAGATATGTCCCTTTTTTTCGTAGACTGGGGAGAAACACAGAAATCAAATTATTCGGGTTTAACGTCCACTCGACACAGTATATTTGTATTTCAAGAAATTGGCTTAACGACCATACCCATTGGCACTTACATCCCGGGCCGAAACCAGAACTCGGGTCGTCGATTATACACCAAAAAGTCAACAAAAATTACCATGCAAAAGAGGGGAAAAGAGTAAGGGAGACAAAGACTGTAACACCTTCTGCACTGGATTCGTAACAATTAATGGTTTCCTATATGCTTTTGGTAATTACGAATGGACGATGTTTAACCTAACCATTACTAGCTTTTATTAGACCAACACAAGTTAGCATTTATTTACACAGTTAAATATTGTCTTAATAATCAGTAGAGAAGAGAGGGGGTCACGTGGCTAAATGGGTAAGACGCTGGCTCGCTAGCCTGGAGGTCGAGTGCTCGATCCCTGCATTCGCCGAGAAAGTTCATCCAGATTTTCCGGCGTGGTTTCCCCTTGTCAGTGATGCGGGATGGAGGGCCTGACAAGGACAGCTGTCTAGTCGTTCGGATGGGACGAAAAACCGAGGTCCCGTGTACACATTGGCGTGCACGTAAAAGATCCCTTGGCAGTTGGAATTCGATATAAGAGTAGGCCGTAGCGCCGCTGCCCGGGCAAAATTTCCCTCATAGCACACTGTAGGAGCAGAACAGTAGGACGTTAAACCCCATTTCATTTCATTTCATTTACTAGAGAAGAGTCGCTGATTAATAAGCAGTAATTGTATTCAATAGATTTGTTACATGTGTATTCCAGTTCAATTACAGGAGCCACTGAAACAAATTAGCACTTATTGAGGCTATGTAGCCGAAAGTCTCTGGCATATACCAGCAGTGGTAAAGACATCGAACTATTCATTGCACCAATCTCGTCGTGATTTTAGTAGAAAACCACCTCTACAACTTTCCCGGTTAAATATTCCACTAGAGTTATATCCAAGTATCATCCTTCGAACATAACTTGAACTGTATCGTGTATTGATGAATGGTGGGCATGCTTGTGAGTCAGATATGACGAGATATTCGCAATTTGTATCTCCTCTCTCGCCTAGCGAGAATGCTGGGTTATGATTATGATTATGAACTACAACCAACAAGAATTTGGTCAGAAATGAGCTAGCGGGGATATTAGAGAATGATCGCTTCTGACCAGAAACTAGCTAGCGAGAATTCTGGGACCTAGTCAAGAACTAGCTAGCGAGAATGCTGGACCCTAATCGGGAACTAGCTAGCAAAATAACTGGGACCTAATCGGGCACTAGGTAGGAGAATGCTGGAACCTAACTGGGAACTAGATAGCGAGAATGCTAGGACCTAATATGGAACTAGATAGCGAGAATGTTGGGACCTAATATGGAACTGGATAGCGAGAATGCTGGGACCTGAAATGGAACTAGATAGCGAGAATGCTGGGACATTGAACTAGATAGCGAGAATGTTGGGACCTAATATGGAACTAGATAGCGAGAATTCTGGGACCTAATATGGTTTACTCCCACTGCTAAAGATCCCTACGCGCAAGTGAATTATTGAAATAAAATTTAACCATGTGTTAGTCCCGAAATAACCTAGTTTGTGTCGAGTGAACGTTAAACCCCATCCCTCTCCCTCCCTCTCCCTCTCTCTCTCTCGTCATTGCGTGTCTATGAAAACTCGCTCTCTTGTCGATTTGGGCCTTCTCTTTTCATCAATCTGATTAAAATACAGATCTATATTTCGTTTCGTTTTTTTTTTTATACTTTCGATGGCCTAAATTGCATGAAGATCTGACCGGTTTAAGTGGAATGTCGCGTCAGAGGTAATACGTGTGGCTTTTTGACCCTATGAGGTCAAACGTGATTAATCATTCATCGTTGACCGTTCTAGTGGGTTACGCGCAGTTCCGTGCACCTCACGTCAAAAACTCGCCGTAACAGACCGTTTCATTGACTAATTTGATTTCTCACATAATCCAGAACGCGGGTTCCAGATCCTAGTGTAGTAAAGACAACTAAAATGAAATTTTCAACTTCTCTTTTTGTCGATTTAGGCTTGGAGAAAAAATATATAATAACAAAACGTTAAAATTCGATATGACTTATTACTTAAGAGAAAAACAAAATGTGTGTATATTGCCCCAAAGCCTGTCAATTAAGTCAACGCAGAGGTTTAGAATCACGTACGCCTTGACAGGTCTCAATGTGTTCGGCACCAATTATACTAGTTTGTGGTACGTTCTTATAACAAATCTGTGTTTGTCACACTGGAAACTGGACTTATAACGAACATGTTGTATTGTTCTGAGAATAGATGTGACAGGTAGTTTTTTTGCAATTATTGCGGTTTTGATGCGATAATTAGCTGACAGATGATTGAATGAAAAACCGTGATCGTGGTTTAAGTAATATGCAGCGATTTTAAAGCGGCATAAGGTAAAAGATACGATAACAACACCAATGTTGATTTAAATTGACAAATAATTCGTGTTTTTATGTCGAAGACTTTGGATGATACTGAGTTAGAGACTTAGCTACTTTAACATTACTTACATCTATTTTCTAGGAAGAGTTACAAATATCTCTCCAAGTTGGTTTTGGTTTTTGCTCATTTGGAAGCAAAACAATTTATGTAAAATATTTTATTCTGGTTGTTTTTCGGTCATTTGGAAGCAAGGCAATTTATGTAAAATATTTCATCCTGGTTGTTTTTGCTCATTTGGAAGCAAGGAAATGTCATGTAAAACATTTTAATATGCTTGTTAATTCTCATGTGTCGAGATAACTAAAAACTACTCCTTAACTTTTTATTTGTTATTGTGTCCAAGTTTTGTTGGTTGTTATTCTTGTTATTGCGTATTAAAATATTGCTTTAACCAAAACCCCATTTTTGTAATTTGTTGGGGTAATCAACAACTGCATAAACTTCTTGGTGTGTTTACTTATGTCATGTTAGTTCCGAAATGAGGGGGTGGGGGTGGATGGCCGAATGGTTAGCACGTGTGTTGTGTATCACAAGGTCTGTCAATGAGTCAACTGGTGTGGGCTGGATTCCCCGGTTGTACGTGACAAGGAGTAGGGTCGCCTGTCCAACCTCGTGGGTTTTCTCCGGGTCCTCCGGTTTCCTCCCACTGCTAAAGACCCCTACGCGCAAGCGGATTATTGAAATAAAATTAAACCATATGTTGTGTATCATTGCATCATAAGGTCTGTCATTGAGTCAACTGGTGTGGGTTCGATTCCCCGGTTGTACGTGACAAGGAGTAGGGTCGCCTGTCAAACCTCGTGGGTTTTCTCTTGCATAATGTATGTTTAATCATTTGGCATTGTTATGTACCATATCTATTGGTTGACCTACTTATGTGCTATTTACAATATTTTATTAAATAATATTATTAAAAGGTATTATTTTAATATACAATTTACTATTCCATTTTTTATAGGATTTATTTTTAAGTATTTTGTGAGTTTAGACGTAAATTGTTGTTTTGACCTATATAATTACCTCCCTTTCTTTTACCATACGGACACAGATCACCAAATATTCCTACGAAACAAGGGCCAAAGCTATTTTTAGTCTTCCTCTCCCTTTTCCTTTTTCCCCCTTTTGCATGGCGATTTTTGTTGACTTTTTGGTGTAGAATTGAGGAAAAGGGTTTGAAAATACATTTTCTGCCAGGTTTTGGTGAATATTCATAATTTTGATGCGGAAGGATACAAGAGTTGAGAGGTTGGTTACGTTGAAATGTAGGGCCTGAAATTGCATGTTTACTTGTCTCTACTTCCAGCTTGTGTATCTCAAGTTTTTCATGAAGAACCTCATACGTGCTTTTGGGCAAGTGGTTGCCACATGTTGCTCCATCTGTGGTAGAAAGCGTTCTACCCAACGAAAATTTGGGAAAAAGTTAGAGCCGGTCTAAGATACGAGAATTAACATTGGAGTCAATGGGGAAATCTTAAGTGATCTGTGTCCATACTTTTCCTGGAATTGATACGGAATGTATCAACTTCGCGCCAGTAGTGATAATTCCTTTGTTCTGTAAAGACGTGTTTCATGTCGTTTTCATTATACCCATTATTTTAGGGTTTATACATATTATGTTATTATTACTCTTATTTTGTATATATTAGAAGAGTTTGTGTATATTTGGAACCTTGTTGGGTAATATTTTGAGACCGAAAAATCGATTTTTCTGTTCTTGTCTGTTCGTTTAACTTACCACACGTTGAGACGTAACAGCATTTAATTAGTCGTGGTCCTGTAAATTGTATGTCGATTACAATTATTATTATATATTTGAGGGGGTAGCTGTATGGCCGAATGGTTAGCATGTGCGCGCTGTATCATAAGGGGTCTGTCATTGAGTCAACTGGTGTGGTTTCGATTCCCCGGTTGTACGTGACAAGAAGTAGGGTCGCCTGTCCAACCTCGTGGGGTTTCTCAGGGTGCTCCGGTTTCCTCCCACTGCAAAAGACCCCTACGCGCAAGCGAATTATTGAAATAAAGTTGAACCGTGTGTTAGTCCCGAAATGACCTAGTTTGTGTCGAGTGGACGTTAAACCCCATTTCTCTCTTCATTCACTTAACATTGTCAAAAGTACAGGTCTTGATCGATGACATTCCAGCTCGCTGTCTAAAAAAACGGTGCTGATCTCAATGAATCTGCTGTATGATGACATGACCTGATCTTGATCCTCCAAGGACCACATTGGAAATAAACATGATTTAATTTAAGCAGGTTTTTATGGGTTATCCTCAAGAGAATGGTCATTCATGACAACATTACTTTTTCTCTCATCTTATTATCACATAACTTTATATTATCACTTCTATTGTCATAAATTTAATAAATAAATAAAACTAATACTGTTAAATAAACTAAATATATGAATGAGAGAGAGAGAGAGAGAGGAATGGGGTTTAACGTCCATTCGTCACAAACTAGGTCATTTCGGGACTAACATATGGTTTAATTTTATTTCAATAATTCGGTTGCGCGTAGGGGTCTTTAGCAGTGGGAGGAAACCGGAGGACCCGGAGAAAACCCACGAGGTTGGACAGGCGACCCTACTCCTTGTCACATACAACCGGGGATTCGAAACCACGCCAGTTGACTCAATGACAGACTTCATGATACAGCGCGCGCGTACTAACCATTCGGCCATCGAACCCCACTCTAAATATATGTTTATGGGTTATCCTCAAGAGGCTGATCTTTCATGACATCATTGCTCTTTCTTTCATCAAAACTTTCACATCGTATATCGTGATCACGCAACGTTATATATCACCTCTATTGTCATGTTTGATAAATAAATAAATAAATAAATAAATAAATTACTCTTTAAAGATACATTATGGGAGATTCGGTAACGAGTTGGCAGTTCTCACTATAATAGTTAAAAACTAGATAATGTAAAGGTAATTTGCTGAAAGTTTCATTCAAATTGATCCACTATGAACCGAGAACTAAGCGACTGAAATTTCCCCCTAGCCTCGGTCATCATTACTAAAGTCAGTACAATAAACAGCATAGTCTCGATTATCCATTTAATCGTTAAATCGAGAAGGAAAGTTAAGCAGTAAATCGGCTCACAATCCACTAAAGATCGCAGGCTAGCGCTACCATCTAGAGTTGATAACGGCCTGGATAGGTTAATTAATGTCTAATTAATAATTTAGATAACATTTCAGGCCTAACGAAAAACCTGCAATAGACAGATTTAGCTCTTGCATAATGCATGTTTAAACCAAACCCCATTTATTTCATTTGTCGGGATAAACAACAAGTTTTCCATGAGTTTTTAATTACTCGCGTCTCTGACTCTTGGCAAAAGTCTGCCGTTAATGTTCGTCGCCATTGTCTTCAAGAATATGGAGATAAGTGGAAAAGACTGCTTCCAGGCTGCGTAATGAGTTACACAGTCGACAAGATTGTAATCGTCATTCGGGATTAATGGCGTAAATCAATTATCACACAATATAAGTGCATTAACAATAATAGGATCGGATCGGATCGGATCTAGCTATGTACGGATTAAGACATTGTCAGCCTTTGGGATACTGTGAGGCTCAGAGGAAATAATTTACCCACCTGACGCCCCTAGTATACATTACAGTGTTTCGTGTTGCTGTGGTATGTTTACATGGAATATTAATTGACTCGTTTGAAAATAGATACTTCTACTTTCATTTATTATTTTCAAATAAAATAACTTTTCTCAGAATCCATGGAGTCCCTCCAGCCAGTGAAGAAACCCGGGCTGCAGCCACTAAACGCATGGCTAAATCCGACTTTGGATCCAGCTGGGTGCGACTTTTTGCATACGATTTTAGCGGACCCGTTTCAAAATAGAGTCAACTGGCCAGGTTTCGATTCCCCGGTTGTACGTGACAAGGAGTAGGGTCGCCTGTCCAACCCCGTGGGTTTTCTCCGGGTCCTCCGGTTCCTCCCGCTGCTAAAGACTCCTATGCGCAAGCGAATTATTGAAATAAAATTGAACCATGTGTTAGTCCCGAAATTATCTAGTTTGTGTCGAGTGGACGTTAATCCCCATTTCTCTCTCTCGTTCCAAAATAGATGATTTAGAGGATCTCTATTTCCATTCAGTATTCACAAGTATACAAATAAAATAACTTTTCGCAGAATCCATGGAGTCCCTCCAGCTGGCGGGGAAACCTGGGCTGCAGCCACTAAAACGCATGCATAAATCCAGCCTTGGTTCTAGCCAGCTACAACAGAGGTGTCACTTTTTGCATAAGATATTAATTGACCCTGTGCAAAATAGATACTTTAGCTTTCACAAATATACAAATAAAGTAACTTTTCGCAAAATCCACGGAGTTCCTCCCGCTTTCAGGGAAATTTGAGCCACTAAAACGCATGCCTAAATCCGACCTTACATCTAGCCAGCTAAAAGAGAGAGGGTGTCACCTTTTGCATACGAAAACGTAAAAATATTGCGCTTTAATATAAGAAAACGGGCTCATTTTCTTCAAACATAAAAAAAGAAATATTAAAAATTGCATTTTATGTGTCAACGTACAGAATAGAAATAGAAAAAAATAACTTCTATAAAGAAAAACGTGTCAAGCAAAAAAAAAACAAAACAAAAACAAAACCACAATCTAATCAGGTTCTTAAGCTAAGAGCTTTTTGTTCTTTCAAAATACCGTATTAAACGCACTAAAACAAGTTAAACGCACTAAAACAAGGTAACTAATCTGCAACATCTGTCACTTGCTACAAAATTTTTTTGTTTTAAATCTTTTCATTATAAATAACCCACAGGTGAATTCAACACGCACAAAAAAGGACATTTCAAACAGAAAAAAAAATGTCTATAAACTTACCTGTTAAAGTCGTCATAATACAGCTTTCGTTTAGTTAAAGTTTCCAAAAACAACAAAACATTAACTTAATTCAAACAAATCCTGTTTTCTTTCTCAAAATTCTTTGTATCAAATTTGTTTGTTTTTGTTTTTTGCAGTGTTGTTGGTTAATTATCCGTCTAATTAGTGCGAAAACGGGGCGATAATTAGCACCGTTTCACAGTCTTCATGTCGACTGATCGCCTAGATAAAACCGTTAATACTCGATACAATCCGTTTAGAAGAAAACATCATGTTTGTCGCACTTCAAATTATATCTCTACCCAGATAATAAATCTGTTTTTACTTTCCAAATTGTTTTCCGGTACCTTAAATTTTTTGATTCAATCTATGCCGAAATGTGAAAAAAAGAGATTTGATTTGTTAGACTGTTGTAGAAGGCTACTGGAAGTCTGTTGCTATAACAGAACGCAAGAATAGTTCATTGTTACACGCGACTTCACCACAGACACAGAACGCGCTGGCTCTGTAGAACCGTTGCATGTAATCGATCGCGGCTACAGAGAAGCGAAGCAGCTAAATCCACCTCCACGATTAAAGGCAGAATTTTACAGTGATTATTATCGTATAAGTCCTACCTCGCTATGTCTTTGTGAACGAGAATAATTTGAAGCTGGTTGAAAGAAGAGAACGAATGCGTGCAATGTCACATGGAATTTAATTCTCATTAGCGCGAGTACGTAGACTGGAGAACATGGCATTAGTTTAGGGTCTCAATGAAAAGAGGTTTATTTGTTGTCATTCATTCATTAATAAAAACACATGATCATAAAAAAACAAACATGATGCTACACCGAAAAAACATACTGTCTTATATGCAGTCATTGTTTTTTAAGGTAAGCGATCGCTCTCGAGCACATTCCGCACACCTGGATGTCGACCGAGGGGAGTTTTTTTCCCTCCCCTTAAAACTGAAAATCGCTCTCCTTTACATAGTCATGGGGGGTTTATTAACATTTATGAAACCCGAAATGACCCCACTACATGCAGTTATTGATGTTAGAACCATTTCCCATGCAGATTACTAATCACTCTCCTTAATATCAGATCACTCTCCTAAATTTCTAAATCACTCTTCTTATCAAAACTGGGAGAGTTTTTTGAGGGGAGCGATTTTTTCAATTTGTTGACAACGACTGCTTGTGCGAAAACTAATTTACATCAGCCTGTGTTTTTTGTGTCAAATTAGCACATACTTGTATTCTTTGTTTGCATTAACAGATAATTGAAATCTTGCGGGGTTTTCTTTCTTAAATCCGTATTTAATATAAGTACTATTATGTTCAACACATTTTTTTTATGTTTTGGGATTAAACTTTATTTTGTTCAACTATTTACTTTGCGTCCTTTTGAAAATGTAAGTGAATAATAATAATAATAATATCGTCATTTATAAAGCGCGTTAATACTGAAAAAAAAACTGTTTCTAAGGAGCTGTTGGTTTTTATATTCACTGATTATTTACAGATTATGTTTTTTGAGATAATATTTTGAGTTGAGATTTAAAATGGTTTCATTAACTGTGGTAGTTCATTCCACAGAAAAGGACCAGCATAAAAAAGGCACATTTTCCAAGTTGCAATTTCATATTTTTAAGTTATATTTTTAAAATTTATTAAAATAAAGTCTTAAAATAGATGTTATCTATAAACAGTTCTACCTTGTTAAAGAATAATCCTATTAATCCTATAATTCACTATTGCCAGTTGAGAAATTGGAAAAAATATCATTTTCATCTTCAAATTCAAACGTTTGAAGATAACTACTCCATGGCGGAGAATAGAAAACAAGGGAGGTAATTGTGTTATTATTTCCGGTGTAAATGAGTTTTAAGTGTGAGAATGACACCTATGATCGTATAATAGTGAGTTGACAACCTATTGAGCAAAAGACATAGAAATAATTATATTTTGACTCTCTTAGAAAATATGAAATTGTAACTATAATAGCTGGAGATTTTAGAAGATGTTTTTTTCTGAGAACGGAGGTTTCTGCTGGTAGTATAGGGTTCTACAAGACTTTTTATATAAGATGGAGATTGACCGTTTAACGCTCTGAAGACGAAGACGAGTAACTTTAACTTATTAATTATTTGCTGAACTGGGAGCCAATGTAAAGATCACAACAACAAGCAAACATTTTTATATACAACTCTTTCTCAACCTGATTAAAATACAGATCTATATTTCGTTTCGTTTCGGTGTTCGATCCCTGCATTGGCCGAGAAAGTTCATCTCGATTTTCCAGCGTGGTTTCCCCTTGTCAGTGATGCCGGACAGAGGGCCTGACAAGGACAGCTGCCTAGTCGTTCGGATGGGACGAAAAACCTAGGACCCGTGTACACTTTGGCGTGCACGTAAAAGATCCCTTGGCAGTTGGAATTCGATATAAGAGTAGGTCGTAGCGCCGCTGCCCGGGCAAAATTTCCCTCATAGCACACTGTATGGCGTATGCCCGTCTTCAATTAGCCCAGGTTAGGTGCAGAAGAGTAGGACGTTAAACCCCATTTCATTTCATGTCATTTATATTTCGTTTCGTTTTTTTATACTTTCGATGGCCTACACTACATGATGATCTGATCCGTTGCAGTGATAGTTCGGACATTAATTAACCGGCGTTTACGTTTCTAGTGGTTTACCCACATTTCCGTGCAAGAACTCGCCGTAAAAAAACCGTAGTTTATAGAAATGAAATGAAATGGGGTTTAACGTCCTACTGTTCTGCTCCGAACTGGGCTAATGACGACGGGCATACGCCATACAGTGTGCTATGAGGGAAATTTTGCCCGGGCAGCGGCACTACGGCCTACTCTTATATCGAATTTCAATTGCGAAGGGATCATTTACGTGCACGTCAATGTGTACATGAGACCTCGGGTTTTCGTCCCATCTGAACGACTAGACACCTGTCCTTGTCAGGCCCTCAATCCGGCATCACTGACCAGGGGACACCACGCTGGAAAATCTGGATGAACTTTCTCGGCCAATGCAGGGATCGAACACCCGACCTCCAGGCTAGCGAACAAGCGTCTTACCCACTTAGCCACGTGATCCCCACAGTGGTTGAAAAGCACTGGCTCAGTCGGAACAGAACAGTATGACGTTAAATCCCATTTCAGTTTATTTCATTTCATTTCAAGTGGAGACTAAAGATCTTAGATATTGCGTATCAGCTCCTGATATCAAAGTTCAAACCACTGCCCTTTCTGTTCTTCATAAAAACTATGGAAGGCCAAACAGCTCTTTATTCAGTGTTCTTAATTCTTAGTTCTTAATTCATAGTCCTTAAATCTTATTTCCTCATTCGTTGTCGTATTTCAACATTTGTACACTGAAATTAACATTTGTATCTTAAAATATTTATTTGTTTTACAAATTAGACATTTGTCATATCAGATTTGTAAAATGTATTTTTGTTTAATATAATTTTATTTTAATATAAAGACAAAATTTATTTTAGAAAGACAAAATTTATTTTAGAAAGACAAAATTTATTTTAGTAAATCAAAAAAAATAATCTACATTTCCATTTCATCATAGACATACAACGAAAAACAAATTTCGAACAACAAATTTCTAAATAAAAATCTCCAAATACAAATCTTGCAAATCATTTCTCCAAAAACTTTTCTTAGATAACATTTCTGGAAATGAGATTTATGGACCATGAATTAAGAACTAAGAATTAAGAACACTGAATAAAGAGCTGTTTGGTCTTCCATAAAGAAAACAAAAGGTTAATTTGGTTCTGTCTACAGGAGACCAGGTTATTCATGGCAACATCAAATAATCTGTGGAAATGAGTTCTTTCTTTTACTATTACTAACCTAACTATGTTTTGAAATCTATGGCTATTTTTCGCAAAATTTTTTAGGAAATAAGATTTTGTGAGTCTCTCTAATTTAAGATATAAAACCTGATCACCATGGGTGGGTTTTAGTCATGAAATGGCTATTTGGAGTATATTAACTTAATTCCGGTCACTGAAACCAGTTTAGATAACTGTTTACGACACTAAATATAACTAGTTATTTTTACCCACGTGCTAAATCAAATGGCAGACGTCTTAGGGCGCGAAGCTTAATAATATGGAGCCGTTAGTTTTTTCTTACAGTCGGGATTTTTTAAAATGAGTCCTGTTTTTATATAAATTAGGGAGACTCGGTAATGGATTTTCTCTGGGTCTTCCGGTTTCCTCCCACTGCTAAAGACCTGGTTTGTGTCGTGTGGACATTAAATCGCATCTCTCTCCCTCTCTGCCTGTCACGTGCGCGCTGTATCATAAGGCGTGGTGTCGAAACCCCGGTTGTACATGACAAGAAGTAGGGTCGCCTGTCTAACATCGTGGATTTTCTCCGGGTCCTCCGGTTTCCTCCTACTGCTAAAGACCTCTACGCGCAAGCGAATTATTGAAATAAAATTAAACCATATGTTAGTCCCGAAATGACCTAGTTTGTGTCGAGTGGACGTTAAACCTCATCTCTCTCTCTCTCTCTCTCTCTCTCTCTCTCTCTCTCTTCCAGTCGGTGTAGAAAGGTTCTTCATATCAACGATAATATCATATTCCTGAAGCAATGACCCGAGAAATCCCTCTCTGCCCATTGCTGGATTGGCTTCTGATAATTGTGCTTTTGCGGGAGTGTGTCTATTCTTCCCGTACAATCAAATCTATCCCAAGTACAGCAACATGACAGCCATTCGAAACACTGCGGGGGTATACGAAAATATCAGTCTACAATGTTTGCTTTAGGCAACACAAACCTGATTGTTTGTTTTTCGAGATCACCTATTAAAACTTTGCTTCCCCGGTAGTGAAATGAAATGAAATGGGGTTTAACGTACATCCGTTCGGCTAATGAACACGGGGCTTACCCGTAGTTAAAATTAATTCTAAAACAAAACGTACATGGTCGCTCTTATTAAAATTATTTCGTTAAAAGTAATGAAAAAGCAAACAAAACATCATTCACGAGACCATTTGTCTGACCCCGTGGAACTAAGAGTTATGGCCTTTGGGACGAGTGAACCCTAACCCTAAGCCCTTTGAGACAAGTGCTAATGCATTTGATGTCAAAATAGACGAATGTGGGTTTTTATTTATTTATCAATAACATTAAGAAATACATTGAACTAATATCTATAGCTTACATCTCAAATTACAGAATACATTCAAGATGAAATCCGCAATATCATGTGAGTCACGGTAGGGCGATTATTCCGATACTACCCAATGGCACCTAATATAACCCCAATACTAACCTAAAACTACCAAATAAAAACCCAATACTACCCAACAGTAACCCAATACTGCCCAATAACACTCCCAATACCATCGAGTACTAACCCAATACTACCCAAATACTAACCCAATACCATCGAGTACTAACCCAATACTACCCAAATACTAACCCAATACCACCGAGTACTTAGCCCATACTACCCAATACAAACCCTATGCCATCCAGTACTAACCCAATACTAGCCAGTACTAACCCAATAGTACTTATCACCCCAACATTAGCCCAATACCACCCAATATTAACCCAATACCAGCGGCAGAGCTTTATTCATGGCGTCACCGTGGTTCCAGTCCTTAGTGCCCAACTTTGAAGGTTTTGATCGATAAGCATTAACATTCAACAACAATTGTTGGATCTTGTTTAAAGTTAAACAATGAAGTCATGGTTGCCTTGACACCTGGGGCGTTATCAAGTGTTCCATTGAAATGAAATGGCTTTAACGTCCTGTCCCGATGAGTGTTCGAGAAAGCGTATTGACATGAATAATAGAGAAACAATGGCCGCTGATAAATACCGTAACCTTTTAAGGCTATAGGTATTGGTTGTCTTGACGATGAGGGCTTTAATCTCGTCACCAAAAGGTTTTTAATGGCTGGTATTGTTCGGCTTATCATTAGATTTATTAAAAGAACAATAAGACATCTTTGATGTGGATAGAAATATATTGATTTAATAGTGATAGAGAGATATGGGGTTTAACGTCCACTCGACACAAACGAGGTCATTTCGGGACTAACATATGTTTCAATTTTATGTTAATTATCCATGAAATTATCCGGGAGGACCTGGAGAAAACCCGCGAGGTTTGGACAGGCGACCCTGCTCTTTGTCACGTACAACCGTGGAATTGAAACCACGCCAGCTTTATGGTAGTCCCGAAATGACCTAGTTTGTGTCGAGTGGACGTTAAACCCTATTTCTCTCTCTCTCTCTCTCTCTCTCTCTCTCTCCCTTTAACATATGACATGCCTGTGACATATAGTGTTTAAAAGATATAACTAAAGGTGCTAAGACGTGACTCTGTCTACTAATCGGTCGTCTATACACGGTAAACTGTCTGATCGATACTAAACTATCATTCTTCTCACATTATGGGAGCCGTGGTAAGTAAGGCGCTAGGGGTTCTTACTGTTAAATTATTCAAAAATGAAATGGAATGGGGCTTAACGTCCTACTGTTCTGCTATCGAATTCCAACTACAAAGGGATCTTTAACGTGCACAACAATGTGTACAAGGGACCTCGATTTTTGCGTCCCATCCGAACGACTAGACAGCTGTCCTTGTCAGGCCTGGATGGTAGAATTAATGAGTTTAATACTTAGCGACTCTCATCTTTATCAAGCCAATGATACAGGTATGTGAATAGTAGACAAATATATACAGAATATGCAACAAAAATAACAATCAGATACAATCAAATTAGGTGGCTATTTACATCTAAACCCACACAGCGGAAGGAAATACCTTTTTATTCTCGTAATATGATAGAAACTTCTGATTTAACAAGAATTGTAGTAAATCATATCACCAAACATCGAAGTGTGAGAGATCACGTTCATTGATCGCTATAGCTCAGACTAGAAGGAATTGACATCCAAGGGGAATAACCGCTGTAAGAAAAATAATCTGCAGTATTCAGGAAAAGAGAGAGAAATGGGGTTTAACGTCCAATCGACACAAATTAGGTCATTTCGAGACTAGCAGTATGGAGGGCCTGCCAAGGAACAACGTATAGTCCTTTGGATGGAACGAAAAGCCGATGTCCCATGTACTCATTGACGTGCCCGTAAAAGAACCCTTGGCAATTGGAATTCGATATAGTGCCACTTTCCGCGAAAATCTTCTCTCATAGAACACTATACGGCCAGTCGATGCAGAACAAATTGGACGTTAAACCCTATTTTGTTTCGGCCATTTTTGAGTCTAGCATGTGACTGATATTTACTATGACCACGTGTGCGATGACTGGGGTAGAAGGAAAGGTGGGGATGTTACGGTAAGGAGGGTGGTGCTTATAACACTGTTTGATTTCTATAAAGGGATGACTTCGAAATTACTAAACAACACTGTCTTGAGAGCCCCAAGGGCTATTGTTCTGCTCCTGCTTGGTTAATGAAGAGGGGCATACACCATGCAGTGTGCTTTGAACAAAATTTTGCCCGAACATCGGAGCTATGGCGTACCCTTATTACGAATTCCAACTGTCAAGGGTTCTTTTACGCGAACATGCCAACGGCCTCTGGTTAAACCTGTTAACTCATGAAAGCCGTGCTATAAATATAACTTAAACAGTATATCCCGTAAAAGTAAAGAAAATCCTCGCAGTTGGAATTCGAATAAGAGTAGACCATAGCGCAACAGTCCGTCATCATTATCCCGGTCGATGCAGAAACGTTAAACCCCATTTCGTTTCAGTTGGATTTGACATTTAACTAATGTTTATTAATCTAAGTGAATCTATAAACCCTTGAAACACAAGAACTAATAGTTTAAACACTTTTAACAAAATCCTCCTCTTATCCTAGTTTCAATAAAATTCTTACAATTCATTGTTCAGCCCTTCCATTGTCAAATGTCTTAAAAATAATCTCTAAATCTTCTTATTTCTGATGTTTTATTATTCCAATCTTTGCTTCAAGCGCGTTTAATTCATTTTGTTTTCTCGATTAAGTCTGGATTAAGTAGAATTTTAAAGAGAAAGTTTTAAAGGCATTCATGAAGAAGACTGTATTGTTATCCGTTATAAATTATTAAGCTATTTATTTCAAGATTTAAAGGTATTCAAATAGATAATTATCGATATAATCACATTTATTGATATATACCGGTTCTTATTCAATTTTCTATTATTTTATATATTTATTTATTTTTTGTGTGTGTACTGCACGACGCAGAGTATGCTTAATCTTTAAAGGCACAATATTCCAAATATTCCAGACTAAAACGCAAACGTCTTCTTCCTAAAGAAATTTCTGAAATCGATCAATCCTACTCAATCTGATTAAAACACAGATCCTATTTCGTTTCGTTTTTTATAGTTCATAATTGCGTCTTTAATACACTAGGATCTGGAAGAGTTGTTATATAACCCGCATTCTGGATGATGTGAGGGATTAGCCAATGGAATGGTTTGTTACGACGAGTTTTTGGCTTGAGGTGCACGGAACTCGGGGTAATCCACTTGAAACATCAACGCTGAGAGAGAGAGAAAGAGAGAGAGAGAGAGAGAGAGAGAGCCTCCACTCAACACAAACGTGTTCAAGACCTTTAAAAAGTATACAGGAAACAAGGGATGACCTACATGTTTAGGTTGTCGCGCTTAAAGCTCCAGTTGACCGGTCATCTCTGGCTTGCGGTGGTGTTTTCGGTCCCTGATGTGAGCGTATGTGACTTCGAGATATAGAAGCACCTTCCTAAGGATACAGAAAACAGTAAACAATATGTAAGTCTATTGTAATCAAGATGGTCATTCAGATATTACAAGAGTCTGGAATGGTTGTTCAAATCACTAATACTGGATACATTTAATACTAATTATTATCGACATACAATTTACAAGACCACGGATAATTAAATGTCAAATTATCAGCAATAAACATACATTATGACGTCACATTAATAATGACGTCATTGTATTAATCATTATTATTAAACATACATTATGCAAGAGCTAAATCTGTCTATTGCAGGTCTTTCTTTAGGCCTGAAATGTTATCTAAATTATTAAACATGCATTATGCAAGAGCTAAATCTGATTATTAAAAGTCTTAATTTAGGCTTCAGATGTTATAGAAATTATAAATTAGATCTTTATTTAAACAACAAGACCAAAATCAACTCTGTAGACCCACGGATGGCTCGGCTACAGCTCGGATTTAAATAGTATTTCACTAATTGATTAAATCAGATAAGGGGTAACCTGATGAAAATACGTCAGTTAGATCGAGGCTAAATGATAGAGTGTACTTAGCGAGGCCGCTGTAAAGCGTTTCCGTATGCCATTGAAAACTTTACTTGATAATCGAGATATGTGGGTGGAGTTAACGCCTGTCAATCAAACGTTCGGCGACGGTGAAGACACATTTCGCTACCATTTCTATGCAAATATTACAACGATGATAACTATGTTCAGAATAAAGTAATTTGACTGAATTTTTCAATATATTCTTCTTTCATCATCTACTTTTGAACTGTTATAGCAAGAATGACCAACTCTCTATAAATATCTCCCATAATGTATCTTTAATTGGACGTTAATTAACAAGACAAGACAATAATCAACTCCCGATGCCATCTGATGGTCCGGTTTTCAACAGATTTGAATCCGATCTGCAGTTTAACGCCGTTGGTGATTAACCGTAGAGAAGTGGATAATCGAAACTTTGTTTATTATCGTAACAACGGTAACAATGATCACGGAGGCTACAGTGGTATTGTATAGCCGATAACTAGACTCCGAGTGAAGTAATTTGACTGAAATTGTCAGTACATTCCCTTTCCATTATCTATTTTCTTTAACTGTTATAGTGAGAACTGCCAGCTCTTTGTCGAATCTTGTATAGCTGATAACTAGACTCCGAGTGAAGTAATTTGACAGAAATTTTCAGTACATTCCCTTTCCATTATCTATTTTCTTTAGCTGTTATAGTCAGAACTGTCAACTCTTTGTCGAATCTTATATAGCCGATAACTAGACTCCGAGTGAAGTAATTTGACTGACATTTTCCGTACATCCCCTTTCCATTATCTATTTACTTTAGCTGTTATAGTCAGAACTGTCAGCTCTTTGTCGAATCTCATATATCCGATAACTAGACTCCGAGTGAAGTAATTTGACTGAAATTTTCAGTACATTCCCTTTCCATTATCTATTTTCTTTAGCTGTTATAGTGAGAACTGCCAGCTCTTTGTCGAATCTTATGTAGCCGATAACTAGACTCCGAGTGAAATAATTTGACTGAAATTTTCAGTACATTCCCTTTCCATTATCTATTTTGTTTAGCTGTTATAGCGAGAACTGTCATCTCTTTGTCGAATCGTATATAATGCATCTTTAAGTCATATTGTGCGAAAAATACAAATGACGGTGAGGGACTTTCAACTTTAACTTTTAACATCCAACCTCGTGGGTTTTCTCCGGGTCCCCCGATTTCCTCCCGTTGCAAGCGAATTATTGAAATAAAATTGAACCATGTGTTATTCCCGAAATAACCTAGTTTGTTAATCATTTCAATTCACTCTTTGATAGGATGTCACCCCCCTCATGGCCTGAACGGCCTACCCCCTCAGCCCGACTCCCACACCCCCAATGAATGCACCGCCCCTCTGTCCGACTCCCACACCCCCGATAAATTCCCCGCTCCCTCTGTCTGTCTTCCACACCCCCAATGAATGTCCCACCCCACCTGTCTAACTCCCACACCCCCAATGAATGCCCCGCCCTGTGCCCGATCCCCACACCCCCCAATGAATGCTCCACCCCCTCTGTCTGACTCCTTGTATGCTACTGTGTGAATATAAGACTAACCTAATTTTAATCTCACTCTTCAATTGGATGCCCTCCTCCCCTCCCCCCTCCCCCTTCCGGAATGTATCTCCACCTCTGCCCAGTTCACTCCAACTCACTGTTTAATTGAGTTCCCCAGCCCTCCACCCCACCCCCACTACCTTCACGCCCCTCTACCTCTGCCCAACTCACTTTAAGTCACTGTTTAATTGAGTGCCCCAGCCCTCCGCACCCACTCTACCTTCACGCCCCCTCTACCTTCACGCCCCGTGTGTATATAGGATTAGATATAGAATACAAGCAGCTGGGTTGTAGATATTGAGTTGATTATGACAGAGATATAATCTTCTGTTATCTAATATGTCTAATATAGAATAATTAACGGAGACTGATTATAACTAAACAGGGTTTATTAAAAAGTAAATGTTGATGTGGATTTTCTCTAATTAAATCAGATTTCTACAGATTCTATATAATCACTAAAAATACCCTCGTTAATGGTAGCAAAAACAGGACAGCAGAAATCGTAATTAGCTGAGAATATACTTGTCATATGCGGCCATATATATAATAAGCGACAGAAATTCGATGCAGTTCCAATTCAACTAGATTTCAGTATTTTTTTCAATAGGGAATACTGAATGACGATCGAGGGAGTGAGAGATGGGGTTTAACGTCCACTCGACACAAACAAGGTCATTTCGGAACTAACACATGGTTCAATTTTGTTTCAATGATTCGCTTAAGCGTATGGGTCTTTAGCAGTGGAAGGAAACCGGGGGTCCCGGAGAAACTCCACGAGGTTGGATAGGCGACCCTACTCCTTGTCATGTACAACCGGGGAATCGAAACCACGCCAGTAGACTCAATGACAGACCTTATGATACAACGCGCACGCGCTAACCATTCCACCACCCAACCTCCCCTTGGCGTATAATATAAGATTTAGTTTAACGATTGATCTCCTCGTCGGTGTTTTTGTTCAGTAATGTTTTGGGGTATTTTCTAGGAAAATAAAGTGTGTAATGCCATCCATAAGCAGTCGAGCGTCGCATCTCTATGTCCATTAGAAGAAAATTTGAAACTAGAAAATTACTGACTCGCACAAAGCAATCTCTCTAGAGATGTAATAATCTTTATTTCATCTTATTTAAATCAAACAAATCCTATAAATCAATCCCAATTTCTGGTTTATACAATTTTACATAAAGAAAGTAGGATACTTACCTCTTTTTAGCAACAATTCGTAGAGAAACGCGGATATAACAACAGAAACCTGTCAAGACGTCATTCGCGAGTTAGACATTGCTTGACGTTTGTCGTAAAACAGAAAGAAAGGCGGACATTTTGAACATATAATGTAAATAAAGATATTATTAAGAGTATGAGGTCATTTCGGGACTAACACATGGTTTAATTTTATTTCAATAACTTGCTTGCGCGTAGGGGTCTTTAGCAGTTGGAGGAAACCGGAGGACCCAGAGAAAACCCAAAAGGTTGGACAGATGACCCTACCCCTTGTCGCGTACAACCGGGGATTCGAAACCACGCCAGCTGACTCAATGACAAGCCTATGTTACAGCGCGCACGTGTTAACCATTCGAACATCCCCCCCAAGAGTATGAGGTTTGGTAATATTGTTGACATAACCATATTGATATTATTGACATAATCATATATATTGGTTACTGAACTGTGGCTTGACCAGGACAGCCGTCTAGTCGTTCGGATGGAACGAAAAACCGAGGTCCCGTAAATACATTGGCGTGCACGTACAAAATCCCTTGGTAGTTGGAATTCGATATAAGAGTAGGCCATAGTGCCGCTGCCTGGGCACAATTTCCCTCATAGCACACTGTATGGCGTAGACCTGTCTTCATTAGCCCAGTCGGAGCAGAACAGTAGGGCGTTAATCTCCATTTCATTTAGTCGTAACGTGTTTCTATAGAAACAACCAGAACGACGTTAAGATAAGTAACGTGGTTCTAAAGAGTCAACAAAACGCCGTTAAAATAACTTCTCTTGTTTCCATAGAAACAGTTTACATCTAAGCCCATCAGTTGCCATGGAAACAACAGAACAATGTGAAAACGCCGTTTAGTATAATCAATTGTATTTTAAAACTCCTTAAATTAAACAAATTGTATCTTAAATTCCTTTAACTAAGTAAGGAAGTGATGAATTTGTCTGATTTGCAATCTTAAACTGTCCGTCTAAACTGTCTTAAATTCCTTTAAATAAGTAAGGAATTGATAAATTTGTCTGATTTGTCGCACACTTTGCAATCTTAAGCTGTCCGCCTAAACTGGATAGTTTATAAATGAAATGAAATGGGATTTAACGTCCTACTGTTCTGCTCCTATACTGGGCTAATGAAGACGGACAGATCAACAAGATACTGTGTAATTCTGCCAACTTGGGAATTATTACGACAACGCCAAAAAGACATCTGCAAAGGACTGTCTACAAACTACTGCTTCAAAATAGTAGAAGCACCGAGAGCAAAGAATTGAACTGAATACTATAAGTAACCGTGTACATTGATATATATGGAAAGTAGAATCACCCAATAAAATGTCAGCTCACACTGCCGTGCGGTGCGTAACGATAGGATTGTCCCTATTGAGTCCACGATCTGGTGTGTGCAGATAGTTTTGATACGTTACGATACGATCAACACGATTGCTACGACTGCGTCCCTATTGAGTCCACGATCTGGTGTGTGCAGATAGTTTTGATACGTTACGATACGATCAACACGATTGCTACGACTGCGTCCCTATTGAGTCCACGATCTGGTGTGTGCAGATAGTTTTGGTACGTTACGATACGATCAACACGATTGCTACGACTGCGTCCCTATTGAGTCCACGATCTGGTGCGTGCAGATAGTTTTGATACGTTACGATACGATCAACACGATTGCTACGACTGCGTCCCTATTGAGTCCACGATCTGGTGCGTGCAGATACGTTTGGATACGTTACGATACGATCGACACGATTGCTACGACTGCGTCCCTATTGAGTCCACGATCTGGTGCGTGCAGATAGTTTTGATACGTTACGATACGATCAACACGATTGCTACGACTGCGTCCCTATTGAGTCCACGATCTGGTGAGTGCAGATACGTTTGGATACGTTACGATACGATCGACACGATTGCTACGACTGAGTCCCTATTGAGTCTACCATCTGGTGCGTGCAGATATGTTTCGATACGTTTCGATACGATCAACACGATTGCTACGATTGACCACAATATATGATAAGACCTTATAGGATCACCACGATTACTCCACGAATAAAACCATTATTTCAATCGTAGCACGAATCGTGATAGTGGGAACCTAGCAGTACTCGAAGCCTGTGTCGGAGTGACGTAAGGAGCACTTCTTATGTGTTAATTTAATGGCTAACGGTTGTGTGAGGCCATTAAGAGTGAAACGCCCAGTAAACTGTGATTATATGGTAAAAATGAAAGTTAGCAGATTATAATCTAGGAGAGAGAGAGAGAGAGAGAGAGAGAGAGAGAGAGATGGGGTTTAACGTCCACTCGGCACAAACTAGGTCATTTCGGGACTAACAAATGTTTTTTTTAAACAAACTTATTTCAATAATTCGTTTGTGTGTAGGGGTCTATAGAAGTGGGAGGAAACCGGAGAAAATCAACGAGGTTGGACAGGCGACCACCACGCCAGTTGACTCAATGATAGGCCAAATGCTACAGCCCGCACGTGCTAACCATTCGGCCATCCACCCCCACCCCCCATAATCTAGGAATTTACTTCGTCTTCAATATTTATGGCCAAGGGACAGCTACTAAGACCAGATATAAGCTGATAATGGATTCTCCCTCAAATCAAGTCACGTGATAAACAAGTTCGATGGAAATAATTTCTCGCGGCATGGGATAGTTTCTAATAGATTAAAATGTTTTGATAGAGATTTGAAGCAAACTTGTGATAAATAAATTAGTTTGAATATAATTGTCGTCCCAAATATATCATAAAATCACAAGGTCTTACGCCAAGAGACCTCTTTAAAACAATGGGCCACGGTGGCTAAGTGGGCAGAGGCGTAGCCGTGAAATATATATGGGGGGGGGGGGGTCCGCAACCCTAAACCCTAACCCTAACCCATTTTTTAAAACCCCTAGAAAATATAAACAAACACCATGTGGCCATGCTGTCTACCAAGACACCGCGTTCAAAAGCATTATGGTTACGTTGCTGACTGAACGGGCGATAAATATTTGGTTTAGGCGGTTATGTTTTGGGGTACCTACATGCGATTCACTCTGATAAGTGGCAGAAAAAAATTAACAAAATATTACTGACAGGCTAACTAGACACAATTTTATGGAACACGGGTACTTTTCACTTCACACATGTTTCCAGGATGATTATCTCTGTGTTTTATTTTAGCAGTATAAACCATATTGGGATATGTACAGGTTTTATACAGATAGAATCTTAACTAATCCTAATAATTGTTGTAAATAAATAGGAGTTTAGGCCTACTATGTAATTTTTTTTTTTTTTTTGGGGGGGGGGGGGGGTCCAAGTATATTCAGACCCCCCACCCCCCAAGAAAAACAATTGGGGGGTCGGCCCACCCCCCCCCCGCCCCATGTGTGACGCCCATGTAAGTGGTTAAGACGCTGACTCGCTAGCCTGGAGGTCACGTGTTCGATCCTTGCATTGACCGAGAAAGTTCATTGGGATTTTCAGACGTAGTTTCCCCTTGTCAATGGTGCAGGACTGAGGGCCTGACAATGGCTGATTTCTAGTCGTTCGGATGGGACGAGAAACCGAGATCCCCGTGTACACATTGGCGTACAAGTAAAAAATCCCTTGATAGATGGAATTCGATATAAGAGTAGGCCGAAGTGCCGTGGTCCGGGTGAAATTCCCTCAAAGCACACTGTATGGCGTATGCCCGTCATCATTAGCCCAGTTCGGAGCAGAAATGAAGGACGTTAAACTCCATTAAATCTTCTATTCTCATTGCCTGATGGGAATAAGGAAGTTTTTGTTTTCAGGTCCAGGTGTTTCAATCTGAAATAAAGTTAATAAATGTCTAGCGATTTATCAGAGTCAACAATGGCGCTATTTCTGTCAATTCTGTCTTCTGGGGTTTTCAATGGGACATATTTGTCAAGTTCTGTTATTGTAATGAATGACGAGAATAAGCCAGCAATGAGGACAATTCATCCTTGAGTTTTCAGAGTGATGTTCTGAATCAGAAATGGTTCCATAACAATTACGGTTAAAGGTCGGAAATTGGGTATAGCGCAAACTGAATAACACTCTTTCTTCATTTTGCAAGGTGATATAAACTGAGAGATAGAGAGAGGGGGGGGGGGGCGCAAGCGACTCTATTCATTCTTGGGGCCAATCATGAGAGAGGGGGGGGGGGGTAAAGCAAGCGACTGCATTCTCTGGCCCAATATTGAGATGGAACTTCCGTCAACTGAACTACTATTACCCCTACTACCTGGTATCTTCAATAGAAGGCTTAAGCTCGCTTGAACTCCGTACATCTTATCAAGGCATTCACGTAATTCCCTGCATATCGCGGCAATAATTTCGATTGGGTACAAGCCCAGCTTGTGAGCCTATCAGATTCCTCGATCGTCGCGAATGCCAAGCTAAAATGTCTACCTGTGATAATCGAGTTGCAAAATTCATGGTTCATTCAATGTCAAGGCTTCTGTGGAGGTCGCAATGGTACAACCTCTGATTGGAAATGGAATGAAATGAAATGGGGTTTAACGTTCTACTGTTTTGCCTAATGAAGACGGGCATACGCCATACAGTACCTCTGATTGGACGCTACTGCTCACGTGTAGATAGATAACGTAGCTATAAGTTCGGGAATTGTGAAGTAAACAAGCAACGTCCAGATGTTGTAAAGCTCGCAGTCGTTGCTTCAGGAACATGACTACCTGGGAACTACAGACCGATTCCACCGAGGGTGATAGCGCAGACATGGGATCGTGTGAAGCATGTTTACTTAACATCGCCGACAACAAATTGATCTACAGTTGAGAGAGAGAGAGAGAGAGAGAAATGGGGTTTAACGTCCACTCGACACAAACTAGGTCATTTCGGGACTAACATATGGTTTAATTTTATTTCAATAATTCGCTTGCGCGTAGGGGTCTTTAGCAGTGGGAGGAAACCGGAGGACCCGGAGAAAACCCACGAGGTTGGATAGGCGACCCTACTCCTTGTCACGTACAAGGCAATGTGACTCAATGACAGACTTTAGATCTACAGTTGAACATGTATTGTGAAATGATATATACCATAGTTGGCCAACCATTAACATACCGGGCGTCAATTTGTTCACACGTGAATTAAACAGAGGTTAGTGCTAAATGATAAGGCCAGCATCATTTTTTTAAACTAATCTATACTAATATTTGTGACTGTCGTCTGTCTGTCTGTTCGGGGTTGGCGGCTACACTAGGTCTGCCCCGAGTCTGAAATTTGGGGTATAGGGGTAGCCCGGACCGGGGAGTAACAAAGGCCAGGTGGCGTTAGTCTACCACTTCCGGTTTCGGGGTTATGCCCCCCGAGCGAAGCCGGGCATTCTTCTAGTAAGAAATATTTTTTAAACTGAAAACGGGCACATTTGAAAGAGAGAGATAGAGAGAGAAATGGGGTTTAAAGTCCACTCGACACAAACTAGGTCATTTCGGGACTAACACATGGTTCAATTTTATTTCAATAATTCGCTTGCGCGTAAGGGTCTTTAGCAGTGGAAGGAAACCGGGGATATCGAATAAAAACCCACGAGAATGGGCAGGCGACCCTATTCCTTACCACATACAACCGGGGAATCGAAATCACGCCAGTTGACTCAATGACAGACCTTGTTAGCAAGTGCTAACCATTCGGCCATCCAACCCCCAACATTTGAAAGAAGATAACATTTACTATTAAAGGATGCGCACTAAATAATAAAATCTCTAAACATAATGAGTAGGCTTACGGCTAAATCTTTTTGTTAAGGCCAGCTCAATTTTAGCCAAGGTTACTGAGACGTAATTGTTGGTTTTTAAGAATTTGGGGGAGAGGTTAAGTCTCCACATAAGCACTGACCTAGGATGATGAAAAATTAGTTCGTGATATTTCCTAATTTTATTAAAAATACATACAATACATTAGATTTATATACAAAGGCGATTTCACTGGTTTTTTTGGTGTCTTGCTTTATTATGAGGGATGCGATGTGCCAGTTGATACAATGAGAATTGATACAGTGCGCCACTTTAGAACTGATACAATGTACCACTTGATAGTTGATACAATGCGCCACCACTTGAGAACTGATACAATGCACCACTTCTAATCACCCATGGGAGCCGCGGTGACTCTGTGCGTCAGGTCCCGTGTTCGATCCCTGCGTTGGCCAAGAATGTCCATCCGGATTTTCCGGAGTGCTTCTTCCTTGTCATTTAGTAGTTTCGTAACGCCCGACTTTGGTCGTATTTCTTTTTTCCTTGTGTAGACCTGACAAGGACAATTGTCAAGTCGTTCGGATAGTGGTCCCGAGTACACATTGGCGTTCACGTAAAATATTCCTTGGCAGTTGGAATTCGATATAAGGGTTAGCCAATAGCGCCGCTGCCCAGGCAAAATTTCCCTCGTGACGTATGTCAAAGCAGAGCCGCATGACCTTATACTCCACTTCATGTCATTGGCATTTCATTTCTAACCATCTAATGCGCCATCTTTGCAGCATGCGCATATAAGGTTGGCCATCCCACGTATATACAATACTTTTACAAACATAATGCAAACAAAACGAAAGTAGGGTCTTTGCAGCATGCGCATAAGGTTAACCATCCCACGTATATACATTACTATAACAAACGAAAGTAGGGTCTGATTTTAATTGATTGGTTTATATATAAAAGAAACACGTTGTGATAAATATGCTGGTATTGTTAATGATGTAGTCACCTAGCGGGGCACCCCGTCTTATAAACCGGATAAGGCTATTGTTAATATGGTGGTAATTACAGAGTTATCGACCCCTGTTGCTTTCACAGCTTATTGATCATTGTCATGATGAACCGGTGTGAATCAATCATGTTTATTGATAAATACAAATATCTAACCTTTCTTAAACGAGCTTCGCTAGTCTCACAAAGGAGCCACGGTAGCTAAGTGACTTAGACAATGACCGCTCGCTGACCTTGGGATCCGGTGGTCGATCCCTGTGTTGGCACGTACTGACTGGATAACCTGCTCTAATATGTCAGACTCGCTCCTACGTCACTCCTATAATATTATAGAATAGCGCAGTGACGTAGGAACCAGACTGACATCATTTAGAGCAGGTTATCCAAATCTATGTGTTGGCATCGAAAATTCATGGGGATTTTCCGGTGTGGTTCCCTTTTTTTTAGTGGTGTAGGACGGACGGATTGGCTAATAAATAAAGAAAGTTGGCCAGTGTTTTATATCTTATACTGGGGGTGGGGGGGGGGGCGAATGGTTAGCGTGTGTGCATTGTATCATAAGGTATGTCACTGATTCAACTGGCGTTGTTTCGATTCCCCGGTTGTACGTGACAAGGAGTAGGGTCGCCTGTCCAACCTCGTGGGTCCTCCGGTTTCCTCCCACTGCTTAAAAAACCATATGCTAGTCCCGAAATGACTTGTTTGTGTCGAGTGGATGTTAAACCCCATTTCTCTTTATTACCGTGCAGTCCCGTAACAAGGCCTGCAAAAGTTTTCGTCCCCCCCACCCCTGTGAAAAAATTTTCGAGATAAAAATAATTGATATATATTGTCCATCAATTTTACAGAACCCCTGAGGACAATTCCCGCACCCTCGTTACTCTCAGCTAATTACGGCCCCGAGGCTATCGCGATCCACGAGACGACCATCGTGAAGACATTATTTCTATTACGTCTTTCTTGCAAATCCTTCATTGTTTTGTTTTTTCATTCCGGATGAACGCTGTGTCTGTACAGGAGAACGCTAGATCGGAGATGGTCCTACACATGTGAAATGAAATGAAATGAAATGAAACGAAACGAAACGAAACGAAACGAAACGAAACGAAACGAAACGAAACGAAACGAAATTAAATTAAATTAAATTAAATTAAATTAAATTAAATTAAATTAAATTAAATTAAATTAAATTAAATTAAACGAAGCGGAATGAAATGAAACGAAATAAAACGAAACGAAACGAAATGAAATGAAATGAAATGAAATGGGATTTGATGTCTTACTTTTTCTGTTGCAACATAAATGACAGACCGTGATGTACAATTATTATAAATAATTATACACCAATAGTAGAAAATGTTGAAATGAATTTAATAGAGATGAGCGTCTTACCTTTCTGCACTAAGTGAGCTAAAGAAAATTGACATACGTCACGCAGTGTTGCAAACCCTTCAGCAGTAATTAGTCGCTTGGCCGCTACTATCACTGAAAGGGATGACACCCGGGCGAGTTAATTAGCTCTCATTATTAACCTTTTCCTTCTACAAATAAAATTCTAAAACAACTTTTTTTTAAATTGATAAAATAAGAAGTGTTGGAAGTATATTTCCTGTTTAGTGTAAAAAAAGGTCGATAAAATATTACGTGAAGGTCAAAATAAAAATGAGTAAAAGACACAGATTCTGCCCGGATTAGTTTGTGTTACTACGCAATCGACGCCTTTATGATGTGACCTCACACGTAGACCTATACTGCACGTGGCATTAAAGATCAGTTATCATGTATAGAGTTAAAAGAAGACTGTGGTTATCTATGGGAGATATTTTACCCGGGGAAAGCAGACCGGTAAATAAAGCGGATCGAAATTGGGACCTCATATTTAGTGAGCTAGCGCCATAGGGTCGCCTTCCAACCTCGTGGTGTTTCTCCGGTTTTCTCCCAGTGCTAAAGAACCCGACGTGCAAGCGAATTATTGAAATACAATTGAAGCATATGGTAGTCCCGAAATGACCTAGTGTTTGTCGAGTGAACGTTAAACTAATTATGATATACAAATCTCATTAATCAACAATACGTAAAGATACATTATGTAAGATTTAGATAAAGAACTGGCCATTCTTGCCATAATAGCTCAAAAATGGTAACCAGGGAACTGGTATATTCGAGACTTAGCCTCGCTTTCCTGTTTTTAAATAAAAATTTTAAATGTTGAACCGTTCTAATCTAGTTAAAATCTCGAGTATCCGATGCCATCGAGAGTGGACTATGGTCTTGTTAATTAATGTTTAATTAATAGTTTATATAACATTAAAGGCTTAAAAGGAAGACCTGCAATAGGCAAATTTAGCTCTTGCATAATGTATGTTTAATAGATACGATCCATTAAGCTATTCCTATCAACCACGATTATTTTACCATTAGGTTTGAGAATTTCCCATAGCAACAGCTCAAAGTTAGCAACGGGGAAGTAATTGTTTCGCCGTATGTCCCTCTTGTCGCTTACTGTTTGTAAACTCGTGGTTATATAGCGTCCGACAATAGGGACAATGGATAAGTGTCATCATCATATATGGACTTGTTTATTTATCACGTCATGGTATTATTAACTGACCACTGCGTATTTCCATTGAAGTTATGTCGAGTGTTGTACACAGGTCATATGTAGCTTGTAAATGACATTAGGGATTAATTATATGTTTAATTACAATATGACAAGTTCGTAACTAACAGAAGTATATACAGAGTTGAAACGTCAATATCATATATTATCAAAAACCAGTTGGGGGTCAATAAGTTCTATACACCTAACTATAATCGTTCAATTTGATGACGGCGTGGTTCTCCCTTGTCAGTGATGCAGGACGGAGGGCCTGACAAGGAAAGCTGTCTAGTCGTTCGGATGGGACGAAAAACCGAGGTCCCGTGTACTCATTGGCGTGCACGTAAAAGATCCCTTGGCAGTTGGAATTCGATATAAGAGTAGGCCGTAGTGCCGCTGTCCGGGCAAAATTTCCCTCATAGCACACTGTATGGCGTATGCCCGTCTTCATTAGCCCAGGTTAGGAGCAGAACAGTAGGACGTTAAACCCCATTTCATTTCATTTCATTTCATTTCAATTTGATGAAAGTTATAGAGCACTTTGTCACATCCACCCCAAAGTTTCACCAAGCCGGATACAATCATAGGGCTTTTTCAACCTGGTGACCGGATGTCAGCGATGCGGAACGAGAGACTTGGCAAGTAAAATCGTGCTGCTGGGGCGAAATGTGGGGCGTATACCCATCTTCATTAACCCGCCCCAGCAGCACGATTTTGCTTGCCAAGTAGAACGCTCGACCAGGCCTCACGTGAGGGGAGTGCAGTCGGTGCGCCGCCCCAGGGCCCATAAATTGAAATGGACAATCATGGACGAATTTTTTATTGTTCCTTTGAAGCTTATGTAAGTATGTACAAAAGTTTTCGCTTTATCGCAATCTGCTAGTGCATCATCTAGATATGGCTAGTGATGGAAAGGAGGAGTGGGGGGGGGCAAAAAGGTATCGCCCCAGCACATTTTTGTCCTCGCAAGGGCCCTGCGCTAGATTTCATTTCATTTTTCTGAATGCTTGATGAAAGGATTGTGTGAATGTAAAGCATGCTATTCGATGCAGTTCCGGTTCCGGTTCAACTAGATTTCAGTATTTTGTTCAGTAGGGAATACTGAATGACGAGAGAGAGAGAGAGAGAGAGAGAGAGAGAGAGAGAGAGAGGGGGTGGGGACCCTTAGAAAACCCACGAGGTTGGACAGGCGATCTCACTCCTTGTCACGTACAACTAGGGAACCGAAACCCCGCCAGTTGACTTAATGACAGACCTTATTATACAGCGCGCACGTGCTAACCCTTCGGTCATCTAACCCCACCTTACTGAATGACTGTTGATGAGAAACCCTTTCATCACAGAAGATAGACCCGATACGGATGTAAATTTATATATTCTAACCTTCAAGATCTCATTTTGACTTTAATAAAAGACCCTTTAACCTTTCAAGACCCACACTTTTATTACTAAAAGGTTAAAAGTCTACTTATTTAAATGTTCCAAGAAAAGTTTTTATTTTTAAAAAAAAAAAAGAAACGCAGTTAATTTGATAAAGGATGACCTAAGTTCACTCGAATTGTCTACAGGCTCTATGATATTCCGACCTTTTTTTTTTAAACAAAAAATACAGTTTACCAGTGTTGATTGAATAAAGAATCTTAATACGAAATTCAAGTGGAGAGAGATGGGGAAAGAAATGGGGTTTAAAGTCCACTCGACACAAACTAGGTCATTTCGAGACTAACAATGATTCAATTTTATTTTAATAATTCGCTTGCGCGTAGGGGTCTTTAGCAGTGGGGGGAAACCGGAGAACCTTGTAGAGAAAGTGCTCCAAACAAATTCATGACTTTTTACTGTGTGAATATAAATTTTCGGGTTGAATCTTCTATTCTAAATCACCAATAATATTCCTTGATCGTGGGCTAAATCTATTTGTTAAGGCCGGCTCAATTTTTGTCAAGGTCGCTGAGATGTAAATAAGGTTAGGCACGTGATAGTTGGCGAGAGTGTTGGTTAGGGTAAGAATTGGGGCTAGGTCCAGGGTTAGGGTTGAGATTAGCGCTAGCCCTGTTTACATTTCGCGCCTATGACGAAACATTGAGCTGACCTTATCATTTAGGACTAACCGATGATCGTACGGAAATCATTCGGTAGATCAGAGTAGAAAATAACGCCATTTATACCAATGAAGTGTTCATTACAAAATGCTGGCAAATCTGTCAGCGCTATCGTTGCAAATTGTTTAATGCAGTAGGAGGCCAGAAAGACCACATTCCAGGAAAAGGTAATAATGATTCACAAAGACGACAAATGGCTCACTGGTTTGCTAGATTATACAGGCCTGTGTATAGCGCTCGTAAGTTTCGAGATAAGTCGATGAAGATCAAATTGATTTGGTATACATAGGCCTACTCAGTCTGATTAAAATAAAGATCTATATTTCATACGTTTTATTTATAGTTTCGATGGCCTCTACTACATGAAGATCTGACCGGTTGTAGTGGAAGGTCGCGTCAGGGGTCATATGAGCGGCCTTTTTTTGACACAATGATGTTTCTATAGGGTTTCCCCACAGTTTCATGCACATCACGCGAAAACTTGCCGTAACAGACCGTTTCATTGGCCAATCCCTCACATCATCCAGAACGCGGGTTATATAACACCACTTCCGAGTGTAGTAAAGACAAGTATATCGAAATTTTCAACTATAAAAAACGAAACGAAATAGGATCAGCGTTTTAATCAGATTGTAACCCTACTTTTCCGATTAATTGTGATTAATGTAAGATTATATTAATTTGTAGGACGGCGGGACTGGAAATGAACAGCACCTAGTGGTTCGGGTGATACGAAACGAAAAACCCGGCCACTTTGACGTGCATGACAAAGAACCCCTGATAGTATAATTCGATGAAGACCGGGTTGGTGGACATGCCGCTGTCCGGGCAAAATTTCCCTCATAGCACACTAAGTGGCGTATTCCCATTGTCATTGACCCGGGCGGTGTTAAACGAGAGAGAGTGAAAGAGAGAAATGGGGTTTAACGTCCACTCTACACAAACTAGGTCATTTCGGGACTAAAATATGGTTTTAATTTTTTATTTCAATAACTGGCTTGCGCGTAGGGATCTTTAGCAATGGGAGGAAACCGGTGGACCCGGAGAAAATCCACGAGGTTGGACAGGCGACCCTACTCCATGTCGCGACCAACCGGGGAATCGAAACCACGCCAGTTTACTCAATGACAGGCCTTATGATACAGCGCGCACGTGCTAACCATTCGGCCATCCAACCCCCCGGGCGGTGTTGAAAAGTAGAATATTAAACCCATTTCATTTTCGTTAAATGTAAAATAATACGAAACAGAGCGCAAATCTAGAAAACTACAGATATTAACTCTCCATTATTAAATTTGATATTTAAACGTGGTTCCAATATGCCTATTGCAGTCTTTCTCTATGTCTTAAATGTTACATAAACTATTAAGAGACTGTTCACTCGAAGGATTCGTTAAACAAACATGTAAGGGAATAGCATACGCGCTTTACAGAATAGGAAGAATTCGACCCCTACTAGACAGACGCTCTACTGAAAAATTAGTTCATTCAATGATAACCTCACGTCTGGACTATTGCAACAGTCTATATCACAACCTACGCCTCACCCAAATACAAAAACTCCAAACCTTACAAAACTCTGCTGCCCGATTAGTTACAAGACAAGGCAAGTTTGCTCCATCAGTCCCTATACTACGTGAACTCCACTGGCTTCCAGTGGCCCAAAGATCAATATTCAAAATCATTCTATTAACTTTCAAAATTATTCACGGTTCAGCACCTATGTACCTGAACGAACTTTTCATTGTTAAAAATACAACTCAAAACACCCGGTTCGCTCAAGGTAATTGTCTACAATACCCCCCAAAACCTCCCAAAACCAAATTTTATGGGTCGCGAGCTTTTAAACACTCTGCTCCTGAACTCTGGAACTCTCCCCCAATACACCTCCGTGAAATCGCAGAAATTGCTCCATTTAAACGCTGTTTAAAAACACATTTGTTCAGACAATGCTACTCGTGAACATGTTTTGTATTTATGTGCATGTAGATGAATATGTAAATATGTCTGTATGTGAATTATGTGTGTATGTACTCCTGTTTGTATTGATTGTATAAATTGCTTTTATATATCTTTTGTTCTCTTTATATGTACCTTTTTTACATGTAATGCCTTGTACAGCGCATTGAAACTATGTGTAATGCGATATATAAAAATAAATTATTATTATTATTATTAATTAACTTATCCAAACCACAATCAACTCTCACTGAATTTGAATCCGATCTTCTGCTAACGCTCATTGATGAATAAATCCAAAAATGGATAATCGAGACTATGTTGGGTTTTTTTTTTATCGTACCGACTTTAATAATGGTGATCGATGGTAGGCTTAAAATTCAAAAGCTAATATCCAGATTGGATCAATGTGACTGAAATTTTCAGCATATTCTATTTACATTGTCTATTTTCTTAAAACTATCATAGCGAGAACAGTCAACTGTTTATCTAAATCTCCCATAATTCCTCTTTAAAAGTGTGTTTTGTTTTTTATAAAATTAAATCGATCAAACGTTATACTATAATAGCCGTATATAATGAATATTTATGCAACAAAGCTTACTGTATCTTTGAACAGCTTATGATGTAGAGTCGGTATCGGAATGTATCTATTTTATTCCTATCGATTTTTTGAAAATATCAAATAGCTTTTTCTTTGCAATTCTCCACTTGGATATGGCTGATTTCTCTTGACATTTCAAGATGGCTATTTTGGGTGATTGACAACAAACTCGCCCATCGTCTATGCCGTCATTAAAATCGGGGGCGGGGCCATGGTGGGGATGGGAAAGGCCGAATGGTTAGCACGTGCGCGCTGTATCATGAGGCCTGTCATTAAGTCAACTGGCGTGGTTTCGAATCCCCTGTGACAAGGAGTAGGGTTGCCTGTCCAACCTCGTGAGTTTTCTCCGGGTCCTCCGGATTTCCTCCCACTGCTAAAGACCCCTACGCGTAAACGAATTATTGAAATAAAATTAAACCATATATTAGTCCCGAAATGACCTAGTCTGTGTCGAATAGACGTTTAACCCTCTCTCTCTCTCTCTCTCTCTCTCTCTCTCTCTCTCTCTCTCATTAAAGTCGACGATCTCGACTGGACATTTTTCGGACAACATATAATTTGACACGGCTTAATGCACAATAAAACAAACTCAAAGTAATTAGATCGCAAAGCCTTGGCGTTTGTTTAGAACATGCTCAAAACAAGCGCGGTGACTAGGCGATCATTCACGACCATGGAGACCACAGCACGATATCTGGCGTTTCCACCACGCTTTTACCGCGCTTATGGCGATCTTGACGCGCTCTGAGACCATTTTCCGTCGCCGTAGCGTCGCAGTAAGGACGCCACCCCAGTCTGACGGGGGTATTAGTACGTGTGATTTGACTCTATAGAAAGTGTGAACCAACAATTAGTTAAAGATACAAGTATGGTCGCAAGGACCAAAATATTACAAATCACGAAAACCAAACCAGAATATTAATGGTAGATAATCTTCTGGCTTGGATTTCATCGGATTAAAAAGAGATCCAGTAAATGAGATCGAACTATGCGGATATCGAACTATGCGACATTTTCATTTCATCATATCTTTGTACATTGAACGTAAATAAATAGTTTTTGGACTGATATTTCTTCAAAGGTTAAACTTTCACGATATTATAGTTCGCAAGGATTCAAATCTCTCAAATGATGATCAAGTGTTTTAAAGTAGCCAAGTCTCTAACTTAATATAATCCAAAAACTTCGACATTGAAAACACAAATTATTTGTCAGTTTAAATCAACATTGATGTTGTGATCTTACTGGAAAAAGATGGGCTTCTGATATCCAATATTTAAGACAAAATAAACATTTCACCATTGGTTCACAAATCGTGTACCATAATGCGTTTCAGCGTCATTTGTAACAAGGGGCTCGCAGAACGAGGCTAGACATATTCCACAAGTCATGTCAAACGGCAACACCATATTCTTATCTGGCGAGCATGCGCAATAAATACTACCGTGGTAGACTGAAATAACCAGACGCTAAGATTGCCATTCGATTATGGCGTATTTCGCCGAACATAACTGATAAGAAATTAGAGTAAAAACAAAAACGATTGAATGTAAATCAGTTCATATACATTCATATTACATTATTATATGCGTTGAAACCCATTTGTGTCAATTTCTAGGTCCTAAATATTAGCGATTTAGCTCCTTTAAAGTATCATATTAAACTCAACCACATACAAAGTATATGCCAACAACAAATAGCTTCCAAATTAAAATTAAACATCAATAATCAGTTGGGTTGTTTATTTTAGAACACTGATCGGGAAATTAAACACTTGTAAATTGAACACTCATTGCCAAAATTGCATGGCCAGCTTAGATGATTTTGAGTGATTTTATACGATTTTTACGAATTGTCAAACAAAGATTTGATATTGAATGAATGTGAAAGAAAATATATCTAAAAACTCAAGATTGAATGATACCGAGGTTACAGTGTTAAGTACCAATCGTTTCGTCTGTAATTAACGACCTAAGAGTCATGTGTGGTGTCACGGGAGGGAACTGGCCATGTTGTAAATAGGAGAATAAGGTCATGGCATTAAAACGTAAGTGCCCTTGGGGAATTGATTCATATTGCACCGTCATCTCCGGAAACACGTCTTCGTTTGCTAAAGCTACAGCTCTTGGTGGCTCCTTCTGACAATTCATATTTTAGAGTAAATGTGGAATATGTTCTGGATTAAATGTGGTCAAGTGGAATATGGGGGTTTTTTTTCGAATAAATATGGAATATGTTTATGAGTAAAAGATTAATTTGTCTAGGAGTATATTATGATGGATATGTTTTGGAGTAAATGTGGAATGTGTTGTTGTTTTTTTTTTGGGGGGGGGGGGGGGTTGGGTTTTTTTTAGTAAATCTCGAATAGGTTTTGGGGTAAATGTGGAATATGTTTTGGAGTAAATGTGGAATGTATTTTAGAGTAAATGTGGAATATGTTTTGGGGTAAATGTGGAATATATTTAGGAGTAAATGATGAATGTGTTTTGGAGTAAATGTGGAATATGTTTTAGGGTAAATGTGGAATATATTTAGGAGTAAATGATGAATGTGTTTTGGAGTAAATGTGGAATATGTTTTAGGGTAATTGTGGAATATATTTAGGAGTAAATGATGAATATGTTTTGGGGTAAATGTGGAATGTGTTTTGGAGCAAATGATGAATGTGTTTTGGAGTAAATGTGGAATATGTTTTAGGGTAATTGTGGAATATATTTAGGAGTAAATGATGAATGTGTTTTGGGGTAAATGATGAATGTGTTTTGGGGTAAATGTGGAATGTGTTTTGAAGTAAATGTGGAATATGTTTTGTTTTTGTTTTGTTTGTTTTTTTCAGTAAATCTCGAATATGTTTTGGAGTAAATGTGGAATGTGTTTTGGACTAAATGTGGAATATGTTTTGGAGTAAATGATGAATGTGTTTAGGAGTAAATGATGAATATGTTTTAGGGTAATTGTGGAATATGTTTAAGAGTAAATGATGAATGTGTTTTGGAGTAAATGATGAATGTGTTTTGGAGTAAATATAGAATGTGTTTTGGAATAAATGGTCAATTTTTTTAGTATTTTTGGTTTGACGTTATAGCCAGTAAATAAAGAACGTGTTTTAAAGATTTTTAGTTTTACTTTTTAAATATTGTTACTGTGTAGTTTCTAGTTTTATATAGAGTAGGAGGGATATGTTGAAAATTAGAACTCATGTACTAAATATGTTCCCTCAGAAAATAAAGTGATTAATATTATAATACTGTACTGTAGTTCTCTGAGCAAAGTCTTGAAAGATTGTAAACGATATTACAATAGCCAGACTACTAGATAATATACCCCACGAAAGACGTCGGAATGTCTGATCTGGTCACGTACTTATAGCTTGAAAAGTTTAGAAATAGCATAATATATCAAACAAAACTGGGGACGTTTCAGTTAAATGCACCCACCCCTTCCATGCCAAACTTATCAGCAGTATATATTCACTTGGTCGCTACTATCACTGAAAGGGGTGACATCGATGTGGGTTAATTAGCTCTTAATATTAACATTTTTGCTTTTACAAATTATATTCCAAAACAATTTTTAAAATCATTTTGAAAAACAATGATTTTTTTTTTAAAAGTATATATGGATAATAATATTTCCGATTTTGTGCAAATGGTAACATAAGGCGTAAAATGAGTAAAAGACACCAATTCTGCCAGGATTAGTTTGTGTTACTACGTTCGATATAAACAGCGCACTTGCTATCAATACCCTATGATGTGTCGTTACAAGTGGATCTATAATGCACGTGAACTTAAAGGTCAGTCATTTTAAAAGAGTTAAGAGAAGGCTTTCGCATTACCGCTATGAAACAGATTGCCTCTCTGGTGTGTTTACCTATCTGTCTCCAGTTTTGAGTTTTAATAACAAAGCTCAACTGAGAGTGGAAATGTATACATATGGGCTCTACTGCACTTTCGTGCAATTAAAGTGTTTCCCGTGGTAGGTGTATGAAAAAGGAGGTTTTCGCAATACCGCTATGAAACAGATTGCCTCCCTGGTGTGTTTACCTATCTGCAGCCGCCCCCCCCCCCCCTAATAATTTGGCCGCAAGTACTCTTTTTTCCAGGTTATTGCGGCCCCTGGACCCACGCCTATAGGACTTAGGATGGAAGCCCCCCCCCCCCCCCAATCAAGAATTGCTTCCGCCGGCCCTGCCTATCTGTCTCCAGTTTTTGAGTTTTAATAACAAAGCTCATCTGAGAGTGGAAATGTATACATATTGGCTCTACTGCACTTTCGTGCAACTAAAGTGCTTCCCGTGGTAGGTGTATGAAAGATAAGTAGCACCTAGACGTATGAACTATTCTATTGTAAAACCATTACAGGCCTTTCGGAATGAAATCCATAGTAGCTTGTCTTTGGGACACATCTTAAAGTTGAATTAAGAAACAACTATTTGTCAATTTATTGGGATTGGGGGTTTCCACGATGCATGCCTTTCTACATACCAGAAATGTACAGAACGACTTTTAAATAAAACAACAAATTATTTTTGAAATAAAACAAAAGTGAAAATGTTCTTAAAGTACGCGATAAATTATCACTTAATTACAAAATCTGTAATAAACAAAATCACTTAAGTACAAAATATATAATATAATAAAATAAAAAAAATCACTTTAAGTACAAAATATATAATAAAAAATCCAATTAAAAAAGAAATACTAACCTCTGCGGTAGGTGTTCCGATGATCCGTCAAATTTAATTCAAATATCCCTAGTCCATTACTTCCGTTATGGTAGTTAGGCCCATTATCCACAGAATAAACAAACACTGACATGGCTTGAAACTTTTAATATGCACCACAAAATACTCCTGGTTTATCTCAATTTTATTTATTATTTAAAACTTATTAATATATACTCCAATCTTTATCGTGTCATCGTTAAATAACCCGAGTAACTCACTATCCTCCTTGAGACACTAATCATCCACACGGTACTGTTGTAAACCAACCACGCACTTAATTAAAATTTGTTAATTATTTCCAAGACATGAAACGAAAAACGAAGTAAATGAAAATTAATAAAAAAGAGGTTAATGTGTTACTTAATATAACTCTTTACAAAATCAGCAGCACACAAACCCTAACTGTCAGTCATTTAGAAATAGATTTCGCCCGCAGCAGATTTCAAGATAAAGTCTGATTTTCTATTTTTTTTTTCTTCTGGATAGAACTTCTAATTGATTAGACGATCGACATTGTCGTTTGCTCGATCAGCAAGGACTCCGGTACATTAATTTGTCACTAGAAACTGGTCGTTTGTTTCCACTCACGTTAAATTGCCACAATCATTTGAAACAAGTCAGCTTGGCGAGCGACGGCGACTTTCCTGTACCAAGTTAACAACAAGGTGATTATCTGAGAATGTCGTAAAGACGAAAGACCATGATGGCTTTGGATGTAAAAGACGGGAATTTGCCGGAGGTCGAGGAGAAAATACCCTACAATTAGAGTCAGAACGAAGAGAAGAAAAGGTTGAAGCCGACGGCAGCTAATGAAGGACGGAGGTCCAACAAAATAACCGCTAGAATTATTAAGAGAGAGAGAGAGAGAAGCCGATGACAGGAACTCACACCGCGGCTAATAACAAACTCTTCCTGCAACGAATTCATATAAAACACGTCACTAATAGTTACTGATAGATGCCGATAAATAGGGATAAATATGAGTCTAATACCTCGATCAAAGACTCGACAGCATCGCCCAGGATATCAATCACAGATAAATACACAGATAACAGCTCTAATCCCAATATCCCTGGTTACACTTTGATAATACCACCCATCAACAGCCCAGCATTTTCTTAGTTACCGACACCTGGCTAAATCAATATATGTGTGTATATATTTTTAATATACACTGCAGGTAAAACGTAGATATATCTTCGACATGGTCATTTATTTCCTGTTTAAATCCGACGGCTTTTTTTTTTGTTGTTGTTGTCTAGAATATACTTTAAAAGAAAATGATTCAAGGTTATCTGTTGCATAACAAAAAGCGTATTCTACAACACAACAGATAGAGACGCATGTAAACTATCACATCATTAGATGACCTACTTAGAAATGGTTTTAATTAAAACTGCCAGTTAATTATATTGGATTTTATTACATGTATTTACAATTACCATTCTATAGGTATTGTTTGTCGAGTCGTCTTACAGACGCGCTTAACCTTGTATAAGACATTCAAGGTGCGCTAATGGCGGCTATGAAATGAAATGAAATGGGGTTTAACGTCCTACTGTTCTGCTCCTATACTGCTCTAATGAAGACGGGCATACGCCATACAGTGTGCTATGAGGGAGATTTTGCCCGGCCAGCGGCACTATGGCCTACTCTTATATCAAATTCCAACTGCCAAGGGATCTTTTACATGCACGCCAATGTATACACGGGACCTCCGTCCTGCACCATTGACAATGGGAGACCACCAGGCTAGCGAGACAGCGTCTTACCCACTTAGACACCGGCGACTATGGAGGTGGGTGTAGGGGGGGGGGGGTGCAGTGGCGTGATTCTGTTTTTGTGATACCCGGGACACACTCCTTGTTTATATGCCGCGCAAGACCAGGCCTCGCGAGAGATGGGGTGCAGCCGGTGCGCCGCCCCAGAGCCCATAAGAGTCTATGGGGCCCCTGAATATCAGGGAGAGAGAGAGGAGAGAGAGAGAGGAGAGAGAGAGAGATGTGGTTTAACGTCCACTCAACACAAACTAGGTTATTTCGGGACTAACACATGGTTCAATTTAATTTCAATAATTCGCTTGCGCGTAGGGGTCTTTCGCAGTGGGAGGAAAGCGGAAGACCCGGAGAAAACCCACGAGATTTGACAGGCGATCCTACTCCTTGTCACGTACAACCCCGGGTTCAAAACCATGCCAGTTAGTTGACTCAATGACAGGTCTTATGATATAGCCTGCACGTGCTAACCATTCGGCCCTCCACCCCCACCCCCCTTCCCTGAATATCAAAGTTCAAAATTGAAATGGGCAATTATGCATGATTTTTTTTTATCGTTCCCTTTAAGCTTATTATATAAATATGCACATTTGATTTTGCCGATAGTTTTGCGGTACCGGCGATTCTTTTTTATATAAACCATTACATTGAGTGTCAAACACGTGGCGAAATACTATAAATTAATGAACTGGCACATAATCCGGATTGCGTAATTGAGTGATACTAATCAGTTGTCTTGGATTAATGATTAGTTGATTGATAATTAGTATATATTACATTAGTATATATGTATATATGTAAAGTCATTATTTACTCCTAATGATTAATTCAAGCGGTGATTATTTGATGTTTCGTTTCGTCTTAAATAGAAATGGTAATACATGTAATCAAAATGGCCGACAGTTCTTTTCCAAGAGAATTAAATATTGAATAGCGACGATTCTTGAGCGAAACAACAGTTCGCCATTACCGTCACCAAACTATATCGGTTATTCTTTTATAATAGGCCTACCTGAGACATAAAATTGTTACATGTGTTGGAGGGGGGGAGCGGGGGTCACAAAATGTCTCGCCCTAGCACATTTTTTCCTCTCAAGGGCCCTGTCCAAGACTAAAGTATAGGGCCTGGTAGCGAGAGAAAGGGTGACATTTTAAAGATGTAAATATAGATAAAATAATTAAGGTAATAGAGCGAATCCAATCTGATTAAAATACATATGATCTATATTTCGTTTCGTTTTTTTATACTTTCGAGGGCCTACACTACACGAAGATCTGACAAGTTATACTCGAAGGTCGTGTCTAGGGTCGTACGAGCGGCTTTTGGCTCTATGACGTCAGACATTGATTAATCAATCAGCGTTGACGTTTCTAGTGGTTTACCCACAGTACCGTGCATGGCACGCCAAGAAGTCGCCGTAACAGACCGTTTCATTGGTTTATCCTTCACTTCAAACAAAAAGCCGATAATATCACAACTCTTCCGGATCATAGTATAGTAAAGACAAGTAAAACGAAATTTTGAACTATAAAAACGAAACGAAATAGGATCTGTGTTTTGATCAGATTGGAGCGAATCAGATTGGAGCTGAAACGCACACAACTAACTGAGTGGGACATTAACTCTAAAAGGACACATTTCATTTAAGTTGATTAAAGCGACGGGAGTGTTGCAGCTCTACGCCCCCACACACACACCATGGCCTCAAACTTCGCACAGGAAACATGCCATTTACCCTTCCTATTCGGTAAACATGTATCCATTTTACTTTTTTTCCGGTCTTCATTTGCCCAGTCGATGCAGGAATTTAGGACGTTAAATCTCCCTTTTCACACATATGAATAGAAAAGACGCAATGGACTGTATTTGTGGTAGGGAAACGGGTTGGTGCCGTTTACCCCACGACTCTAGATCCGGATTAGCAGAAAAGAAAACGGCAAGACATTATATTGAAAATATATAATTCACGAAATCTTAACTAAAATATTTTAAGTGTACAGACTGTCCATTGGTTAAAGTCATAGCACAGAATATAGCTCTCGGCCAATAAAAATGATGCATTCTTAAAATATATTTTAGCGTCCCCTGTAGGCCTACAGTACATGATCATGTTCTATAATTGCCACTTCATGTAAATAAAACTAATTAAACTAAAGTCTGTTTCAATTTCATTTCCACGGCCTTTAATTAAATTAATAATTTCCCGGTATCGAGATCCGAAAATAATTGGATTAAAGTTATCATTAAATCCCTGCGATATTATGGCACTGTACTGTCGTGGCCCCCGGCGGACGAGTTCATTCCAATTAACCCGGTTCTAGTGGTTATCTAATCTGGATGTGGAACCACAGGTTAATAAAGTGAAAAAACGATTGTACATTCTTTCCGGTCGCCATCTTTGTCCCCGCGGCCATTATATTATTGTCATATTGTCGTCTAGATTCCACTTTTGTCTACGTCACGTTCTCTCATTAAGATAAATATTATCCAGTTCTTTTATGAGACCAAATTGGACGTCACTCTATGAGGTCACATGTCGGCGTGTCTGACAATAGTAACTATTCGTGTATATCAATTTACTAAGTATCGGATGCCGGTTTCGTCCAGCCCTTTTATGAGACCAAATCGGACGTAATTCTACGAGGTCACGTGTCGGTGTGTCTGACAAAAGTAAATATTCGTGTATATCAATTTACTAAGTGTCGGATGTCGGTTTCGTATCGTTTTCATTTTGATGTGGTAGTGCAAATACAGTAGACAACAATTAGTGTTTCCATTGACGTCAATATGTTAAATCAGTCCAGTTATTCCATAGGGAACTACAGTTTCCAGCAGGTTTACCTTAACGCATTGGTAAGCTGGAGTGTTGCCCCGGGGCACAGAGAGCATATGGGTCCCCATATTCCCGAAGCAATGGCCCGAGAAATCACTCAATAGCCATTGCTGGATTGGCTTCTGATACTTAAGCTTTTGAGGGAGTGTGTCTATTCTTCCTGTACAATCAAATATATCCCAAGTATAATACAGCAACATGACAGCCTTCGTTTAATCTGGGGTCTTCCCTAGAGCATTGGACAGTGATTTAAGGTATTAAAAACGGTAAAAGTATTGTTCGTCTCCAAACAGTAATTTTTCCATTGTGACCATTTGATAGCCTCGTTTGTCATGTAATTAGTTTTTCTGCAATATTCTGCACTGGTTAATTGGGCGTTATAAATAATTTATTAATTAATTATTTATTAATTAATAAATAATTAAACACTATGTTATACCAATACAATAAATATATGTTTAATTGTATCGACCATCTGCATTTTTATTCCTGAGTGGTGGTATGTGACCCAGGGTTACTGCTTTGCTCTGGGGTTTGGGGTTTGGGGAGGAGGAGGAGGGGGGGGGGGGTATAACTATAATGGGGTTTAAACTTTCATTTTAAGATGCTCTTTTGGCCTGTTAAGGTCCAGCTTGGTTTTACCTAGTCAGGCCTTGGACGAAAGAGCACCCCGTGTACACATTGGTGTGCACATATAAGATTCCTTGGCAGTTGGAATTCGATATAAGAGTAGGCGGCAGCGCCACTGTCTGGCTAAATATCCAACATAGTATCCTGTACACTAGTTTGTGTCGAGTGGACGTTAAAAACTCCCTCTCTCTCTCTCTCTCCCTCTCTCTCTTTCTCTCTCTCTCTCTCAATCCGATGAAATCAAAGCCCTGGGGTTATCTACCATTAATATTCTGGTTTGGTTTTCGTAATTAAACGTTAAAATAATTACTTTGAGTTTGATTTATTATGGATTAAGACCGGTCAAATATATATGATATATTGTCCGAAAAATGTCCAGTCGAGATCGTCGACTTTAATGACACCATAGAAGATGGTCGAGTTTGTTGTCAATCACCCAAAATAGCCATCTTGAAATGCAAAGAAAACTCAGTCATATCCAAGTGGAGAATTGCAATTTTCGGAAAATCGATAGAAATAAAATAGATTCATTCGATACCGACTCTACACGATAAGCTGTTCAAAGATACAGCAAGCTTTATTGCATAAATATTCATTATATACGGCTATTATAGTATAACGTTTGATCGATTTAATTTAAAAAAACAAAAAAAAAAAAAATACTTTTAAAGAGGAATTATAAGAGATTTAGATAAACAGTTGACTGTTCTCGCTATGATAGTTTTAAAAAAATAGACAACGTAAATAGAATATGCTGAAAATGTCCATTATTAAAGTCGGTACGATAAAAAAAAAACATAGTCTCGATTATCCATTTTTGGATTTATTCATCAATGAGCGTTAGCAGCAGATCGGATTCAAATTCAGTGAGAGTTGATTGTGGTTTGGATAAGTTAATTAATGTCTAATTAATAATTTAGATAACATTTCAGGGCTAAAGAAAGACCCACAATAGGCAGATTTAGCTCTTGTATAATGTACGTTTAAATATCAAATTTAATAATGGAGATTTAATATCTGTAGTTTTCTAGATTTTCGCTCTATTTCGTATTATTTTACATTTAACGAAAATGAAGTGGGGTTTAGCGTCCTACTATTCTGCTCCGACTGATCCAATGAAAACGGGATTACGCCATGTAGTGTGCTATGAGGGAAATGTTGCCCAGTTAGCCGTCAACAACATGAATGAGCTACTGTAAGCTGCTGATGTACAGTACACATAGTTTAAATATTCTGGCAATAATCATCTACATAGGTACAATATTATTTCAATATTCAATAATTCGTTAGCTCTGGGGTGAAACCAGAGGTCCTGGATAAAATCCACGTAGTAAGGCAAAGCTATTTCTGTCGATCGAATGTGCACGGGTTAGACAATTCGGCCATCCCCAGCTGTAATGATCGAATGTGCACGGGTTAGGCCATTCGGCCAGCTGTAATGATCGAATGCACGCGGGTTAGAATATTCGGTCATCCCCAGCCGTAATGATCGAATCCACGCGGGTTAGACCATTCGGTCATCCCCAGCCGTAATGATCGAATCCACTCGGGTTAGACCATTCGGACATCCCCATCCGTAATGATCGAATCCACTCGGGTTAGACCATTCGGTCATCCCCAGCCGTAATGATCGAATGTGCACGGGTTAGACCATTCGGACATCCCCATCCGTAATGATCGAATGTGCACGGGTTAGACCATTCGGTCATCCCCAGCCGTAATGATCGAATGTGCACGGGTTAGACCATTCGGGCATCCCCCAGCCGTAATGATCGAATCCACTCGGGTTAGACCATTCGGCCATTCCCAGCCGTAATGATCGAATGCACGTGGGTTAGACCATTCGGCCATCCCCAGCCGTAATGATAGAATGCACTCGGGTTAGACCATTCGGTCATCCCCAGCCGTAATGATCGAATGCACATGGGTTAGACCATTCGGACATCCCCAGCCGTAATGATCGAATGCACGTGGGTTAGACTATTCGGACATCCCCAGCCGTAATGATCGAATGTGCACGGGTTAGACCATTCGGCCAGCTGTAATGATAGAATGTGCACGGGTTAGACCATTCGGACATCCCCAGCCGTAATGATCGAATGCACTCGGGTTAGACCATTCGGTCATCCCCAGCCGTAATGATCGAATGCACATGGGTTAGACCATTCGGACATCCCCAGCCGTAATGATCGAATGCACGTGGGTTAGACTATTCGGACATTCCCAGCCGTAATGATCGAATGCACGTGGGTTAGACTATTCGGCCAGCTGTAATGATCGAATGTGCACGGGTTAGACCATTCGGACATCCCCAGCCGTAATGATCGAATGCACGCGGGTTGGACCATTCGGACATCCCCAGCCGTAATGATCGAATGCACGCGGGTTAGACCATTCGGACATCCCCAGCCGTAATGATCGAATGCACGCGGGTTAGACCATTCGGCCATCTGTAATGATCGAATGTGCACGGGTTAGACCATTCGGACATCCCCAGCCGTAATGAAGATGTCATAATGTGAGGCGATGCTTGGACACCATTTTATATTTCTTGCGTATATCAGTCTTCGAATTGATGATGTCAGAATATAAAGAAGATAAGTTTGTGTGTTTTTATAGTAAGGTGTCTATGTTTGTTTTAATGATTACCTATTGCTTAGACGTGAACTTTCATATCTGTAAATATTACACACCTCTAAATACACTCAGATTCCAAGTACCCGGTGAGCAAACATCAAAATCTTTACAGATTAAGAATGAAATAAAATGGGGTTTAACGTCCTACTGTTCTGCTCCGACTGGGCGAATGAAGACGGGCATACGGCGGTTATGGAAATGAAATGAAATGGGATTTAAAATCCTACTGTTCTGCTCCGAATGGGCTAATGAAGACGGACATACGGCGGCTATGGAAATGAAATGAAATGAAATGGGGTTTAACGTCCTACTGTTCTGCTCCGAATGGGCTAATGAAGACGGGCATACGCCATACAGTGTGCTATGAGGAAAATTTTGCCAAGACAGCGGCGCTATGGCCTACTCTTATATCGAATTCCAATTATCAAGGGATCTTTTACTTGCATGCCAATGTGTACACGGGAACTTGTTTTTTTTTGGGTTTTTTTTTGGTTTTTTTGTACCATTCGAACGACTACATGCCGTGCCTTGACAGGCTTTTTGTCCTGCCCCACTAACAAGGGAGGACCCGGAAATGCCCATATACGGCTCGAACACTGGACCTCCAGGTTAGCGAGCAAACGTCTTACTCACCGAGTCACCGCAGAATCTAGTTCCTTCTATTCAGTGGATATTGGTGATTTTGGGGCGGAAGGATAGAAAAATAAAATGAAATGAAATGGGGTTTAACGTCCTACTGTTCTGCTCCTAACCTGGGCTAATGAAGACGGGCATACAGCCATACAGTGTGCTACGAGGGAAATTTTGCCCGGGCAGCGGCGCTACGGCCTACTCTTATATCGAATTCCAACTGCCAATGGATCTTTTACGTGCACTCCAATGTTACACGGGACCTCGGCTTTTCGTCCCATCCGAACGACTAGACAGCTGTCCTTGTCAGGCCCTCCGTCCTGCATCACGGACAAGGGGAAACCACGCCGGAAAATCTGGATGAACTTTCTAGGCCAATGCAGGGATCGAACACCCGACCTCCAGGCTAGCGAGCCAGCGTCTTACCCACTTAGCCACGTGATCCCCCGGAAGGATAGCAAAGTTAAGAGGTTGGTTACGTTGAAATGTACGGTGGACATGACTAATATTCTACTATACATGTATAGCACGATACTAGATCTTTGTACGATCTGGAAAATATCTTTCCGTGTTTATACCCTTATATTAATCGCATGTTTCTTTTAATTTGTGTATTTCAAGCTTAAAAACACCCCTCAATTTTAGTTTCACGCCCCCTGAATTATTATGTTTGGTTTAGATCGTGCGATAAACTAGATTAAAGGACAACATTGGTGCCAGTCATTATCACATATGTGATAGAGCTGGTTAAACACATTCCAAATATAATTTTAACACGTGAGAGATCATTGCTACGATAGCAATACAGGTTTCCTATATCGGAAGTGACGAACGCCAAAGGAAAACACGAGTAATCCCTCTATATAACTGACTGATGTGATGAGTGATAACAGATACACGGCCGAATTTCTGCTCACTAATAATTCCTTTCAAGACCAACAGTTGTTATATGGGACTGTAAGAGGATACCTGACAATTCAATAAAGTAATTGAATGTCATTAAATAAGAGAACACGAGAAAAATAGAAATAGTCCGTATATTCCCTTGTATAAATTCATTCTATACCTTATAAAACAAGGCAATGCACGAACTTTTTCTGTTTTTCTTTCGTGTTCTCTTATCTAGTGGCAGTCAATTCTTTTTATGAATTGTGAGATATCCTCTCACAGTCTCACACAACAACTTTTGGTCTTGGAAGGAATTATTAGTGAGCAGAAATTCGGCCGTGTATATGTTATCACTCGTCGCTTCAGTCAGTTATATAGAGGTATGACTCGTGTTTTCCTTTGACGTTCGTCACTTCCGATTCGGGAAACCTGTATTACTCAGCTATCGTAGCAATGATCTCCGTGTTAAAATTATATTTGGAACGTGTTTAATTAATTCTATTACATATGTGATAATGACTGACACCAATATTGCCCTTTAACAGCTCTCGCCATATTGTATTACGTCATTCTATTATGAACCAAACCCTCACAAAGCATAGAAATATATAAATAGATCACGTGTGACATCATTAAGACACTATCTGGTGTTAAGGGGAAACTAATTTTAACTTTTTTATTAACATTTCGTCTTTTATGTTTGTAGTTCAATGGATAAAGGTGAAAATTACGCCCATTGACAGATGTTGCAATAGATAGTCATTAACGATTTAAACGGTGATAAATTGCATGCTATAGTTAAAGACAGGCTGTCAAATCTCTCACGTTTACACAGCTGATTCATGGATCAGTCCAGAAATAAAATGAACTGGGACTTATCCTCCTACTGCCCAAATTGGGCTAATGAAGATGGACATACGCCATACAGTGTGCTATGAAAGGGAATTTCGACCCGGACAACGGCGCTATGGTCTACTCCTATATCGAAATACAACCGCCAAGGGTTATGTTACGTGCACGAAATGTGTACATCAGGGTAACTACTGGCCCTCCGTCCTGAACCACTGATAAGGGGGAACCACGCTGGAAAATCCCGATGAACTTTCTTGGTCAACGCCAGGATCGAATTGACAGCCGTGAATTAAAATTATCTAGTCTAGAGATTGAATCTATTGTAATAAACTTCCTAATTTTGGCAAATGTTTCTCAAATGAAAGTAGCCTACTTTACGTGAATTGTTAATTTGGGGATTCATATTCATCTTAGAATAGAAGATTGCACCAATGTTTCGGGCTGCAGTAGAATTAGTGATGGATGACTCTTTAACACGAATAGAAAGACCATCATCTAGCTTTGAAAGGCTGTGTTTTGAACCAATTACCAAGTACTCTGTTTTCTCACAGTTAAACTTAAGGGAAAGAGAAATGGGATTTAACGTCCACTCGGCACAAACTAGGTCATTTCGTCCATTGGGGACCTCCCTAAGAAAATTTTGAAAAATAGACTGTCGGAAATGCTCTACACCCTTTGTGTCCTCTTGTGGATGTATGGTTTGATGAATTGCAGGGCATCTACTTTTATTTCCAAATTTTGTATCCCCCCCCCCCCCGGTCTAACAAAATATGGGGATCCACTGTATCGAAAGCGGCTGCTAATTCTAACAGTATCAATAAACACAATTTTGATGTGTGAATATGTGAATATCATTAAACAGCAACAAAGTAAATGAATTATAAATGACAATAATATATCATTAATACACAAATAAATGTCTTTCAAAGAATATATCTTATTTATGAATGACAAGGTACAAAAATATCTCGATATGATTATTGAATAATATATCTCTAAGGAATTTCAAATACGAAAAACAATAAAGATGTCACAATACAAATTGTTTTACATTGTATTGATCAAAGATGGGGCTTTAAAAAAACCGATACAGGGTTGCTCAGAAACAATGTTACAATGTATCGGCGTTATAGTTGAACAATAAATCGTTAAATATTAAATAATAAAATGTTACAGTATAATAGCATGATTACTAAAATCTACATGTTACTATTTTTTAAAAGGGGGTATCATAAGGTTTGTCATTGAGTCAACTGGTGTGGTTTCGATTCCCCGGCTGTACGTGACAAAGAGTATGGTCGCCTTCCAACCTCGTGGGTTTTCTCCCAGTCCTCCGGTTTCCTCCCACTGCTAAAGACCCCTACGCGCAAGCGAATTATTCAAATAAAATTGAACCATATGTTAGTCCCGAAATGACCTAGTTTGTGTCGAGTGGACGTTAAACCCCATCTCTCTCTCTCTCTCTCAAAGCACATGATATTGTAATACGAGTCTATATCGGTTTAAAGTGATTGACATTCAATTTTTAAAAAAATTATTGTAATCTGTAATCAATTATTTAGTGCAATATACAGATATTTCTTTAAATTATCATTTTGTCTTTTGTGAATTAGCCATTTTTTATTACTTCCACGACCGTCTTCTGGGATGTGTTTTTCTTTGTTCATTACAAAAGACGCTCGAAATTATTGTCTCGTGTACTGATTTCAAAATGCTTAAATATTGTGTCTTAAATATTGGAATATTATGATCCCATATTTTTACGGTAAGATAATAATATTGATTGAAATATTAAATTCTAATTCGTGTTTTTAATTTCGATTATTTTTATGGATAACATTAGCAAATTAATATTATAAAACGAACGAATAAGACCCCCTACTGCAATTATTTTTAAATCATTATCACATTAAAAACTTAGATCCATAATCCCAACTGCAATCCTATCCCAAAATACTGTTTAAATCATATTATTAGTAACTGAGATACAAATCCCAAATTTCTATTCAATATAAAAAAAATGAAACTATTTACTATTAAGATCCCTAGTCCCAAATTACTGTTTAAGTACATTTGACGAGTATTCAGAGGGACGGGGTTTACTGGGTAAGAGGGGATCACGTGGCTTAGTGGGAAAGACGCTGGCTCGCTAGCCTGGAGGTCGGGTGTTCGATCCCTGCATTGGCCGAGAAAGTTCATCCAGATTTTCCGGCGTGGTTCTCCCTTGTCAGTGATGCAGGACGGAGGGGCTGACAAGGAAAGCTGCCTAGTCGTTCGGATGGGACGAAAAACCGAGGTCCCGTGTGCACATTGGCGTGCACGTAAAAGATCCCTTGTCAGTTGGAATTCGATATAAGAGTAGGCCGTAGTGCCGCTGTCCGGGCAAAATTTACCTCATAGCACACTGTATGGCGTATGCCCGTCTTCATTAGCCCAGGTTAGGAGCAGAACAGTAGGACGTTAAACCCCATTTCATTTCATTTCATTACTGGGTAAGACGTCGACACGCTAACCTGGTGTAAGACTACAGATAACAGAAGATCAGCATAATGATAAGACCTTTATTAAAGGAGCTAAATCGCTAATATTTGGGACCTAGAAACTGACACAAATGGGTTGCAACTAATATAATAATGTAATATGAATGTATATAAACTGATTTACATTTAATCGTTTCTGTTTTTACTCTAATTACAAACCAGTTATGTTCGGCGAAATACGCCAGAAGACTCAATAGAATGGCAATCTCTAGCATCTGATTATTCCAGTCTACACCAATAGTATTTATCGCGCATGCTCTCCAGAAAAAAATATGGCCCCATCGTTTGACATGACTTGTGGAATATGTCTAGCCTTGTTCTTCGAATCCCCTGTTACAAATTGCGCTGAAACGCACTATGGTACACGGTTCGTGTACCAATGGTAAAATATTTATTGTGTCTTAAATATTAGATATCAGAAGCCCATCTTTTCCCGGTAAGATCACAACATCAATGTTGATTTAAAATGAAAACTAATTCGTGTTTTCAATGTTGAAGACTTTGAATGACACTGAGTTACAGACTTAGCTACTTTAAGAACATGAAATAGACATAAGTCGGGAGGAGATCTATTACATGTCTGACTTACTGTCAGTACACTCCTGGTTATATAGTGTCCGACAATAGGGAAAATGTATTATAAGAGTCATCATCATATATTATGGTACTGTTTATTTATCAGATTACAGTATCTGTAATTGCACTGCGTATTTCCTTTGAAGTCATTATCAGGTCATGGTATGATAAACTGGCCATTACATTTTCCTTTGAAGTCATGAAGTACGTATATACAGAGTTGAAAAGTCAATATAATATATCATCAAACACAGCTGGGGTTCAATAACTTCTATGCATCTAAATGAGCGTTCAATTTGATGAAAGTTATAGAGCACTTGTCACACGGGGGTTCGATCCCAGCGTTTACCGAGAAGGTTCATCGGGATTTTTCAAGGTGCCCCTCCCCCTTGTCAGTTGTGCACGGCCGTAAGCCTGACAAGGGACAAGGTATAGTCGTTCGCTTGTGAGGAAGTACGAGGTCCCTTGTACACATTGCCGTGCACGTAAAAGATCCAATGACAGTTGGAATCCGAACCGTAGTGCAAGTGTCCGGGCAAATTTTCCCTCATAGCATACTGCATGGCGTATGTCCGTCTTCTTTAGTCCACCCGGAGCAGAACAGTAGGACGTTAAACTCCATTTCATTCAGGGGAGGAGGTGAAAGTAAAGAGGGCTACCCGGAGCAGAATACAGTAGGACGTTAAACTCCATTTCATTCAGGGGAGGGGGTGAAGGTAAAAGGGGCTACACCCTCTTTGCTTTAGGTTTTGGTTAGTAGAATTGGGTTGGTCAATTAATAACATAAGAAATTAATTTAGGAACAAAGATCCTAGCGATTACTTATTTAATTCACTCCATGCTGCGCGCGCGTCTTTATCATCTAATGGATATAATATTCACTGTCACGTTTCCGGATTTCAAAGATCGGCATACACACAGAGAAACTGTGGTCTTATCGAAAAGGAAAATTAACCACAGAGAGACTTAAAAGCGAAGCTTCGTGTACAGAAAAAAGGGATATCTTTGATATGGTACTGAATCGCCATTTGACATTCTTAGCTAGTTATTACCACGTCGTTACATGTCTTCTTTTAGTAGCAGGATTTCTATCAGCTTGCCTTACAGTAATATTAGATACAAAACATAACATCTTATCTTGGGACGATCTTAAGGCGATTATCTCGACAAATGGCGCAGATAGCTAAAGATTCTATAGTTGACCAATTCTAATATAACTGTAGGCTATGGCCCTGACGTGTTGTGTATTATTCCATAATTAGCGTCGTCAGTGACCGAATATTCTCAATGAGTTTGCACTAAAGTCCACTAATTGTTCCGGCTTAATGATGTTGACGCCGTTGTCAACAAATATACTAGCAATATGCGTCTACTACGTTTAATTCTTGTTTTCGCGTTATTTCGTCGGCTATTTTAAGTATAAAATTCGTAAAAGAGCATTCGGTGAAATTCGTCGGTTTTCTTTGATGAATGGATGGATGTTGCTATAACCTAATGGTGTTAAAAGAGAGAGAGAAATGGGGTTTAACGTCCACTCAACACAGACTAGGTCATTTCGGGACTAACATATGGTTTAATTTTATTTTAATAATTCGCTTGCGCGTAGGGGTCTTTAGCAGTAGGAGGAAACCAAAGGACCCCGAGAAAACACACGAGGTCGGACAGGCAACCCTACTCCTTGTCACGTACAACCGGGGATTCGAAACCACACCAGTTGACTCAACGACAGGCCTCATGATACAACGCGCACGTGCTAATCATTCGGCCATCCAACTCCCCCTTGGTGTTAAAAGACTTGCTTTCCTAATAAATATTTCAATAATCTTTTAGAATTTGAAATGTGTTGTTTTGCTGGATGTTTGAATCGAAATTGGTTATTCTGTTTTGTGAACAAATTATCCAGCCTCATGGATCTACTGCGTCTAATTGTTATGGTGCTGTTCTGGATGTTCTGGATGGAAAGCAGATGAAATAGAGCTTATTAACCTCTTACATTTCTTCACCAGTCGATTCCCCAGGAGTAGGGTCGCCTGTCCAACCTCGTGGATTTTCTCCGGGTCCTCCGGTTTCCTCCCACTGCTAAAGACTCTTACGCGCAAGCGAATTATTGAAATAAAATTGAACCATATGTTAGTCTTGAAATGACCTAGTATGTGTCGCGTGGACGTTACCTCCCCTTCTCTCTCTCTCTCTCTCTCTCTCTCTCTCTCTCTCTCTCTCTTCATCGGCCGGGATAAATAAGACGAGCATACACCCACGCTGATCAGCCGGAAATATTCATTAGGCCGCTACAATTACTGAAAGGAGTGACACGTCGGAGCGGGGTTAATTAGCGTTTTGTTGAAGTATTAGAAAAATAAATAAAGGTGTTTGAAGTATATCTGGATAAACAAGCGGTTGCCATGCAAGATACGTCCACAGTTTGCAAGAGATGGGCAGAAAACAAGCTAAAAAAAAACCAAACGATATTTCATATAATCAGGGGCCATAATTCAGAAAGTTAGGGTCCCAGACCTTTGATATATAAACATATATTTTAAGCTTCATTAATATTGGATTAAAATTGTGACATCTAGAGGGTTCACAACCTTGGTATTACATACTTACACACAATTTGTTGGGCAGTTTCGTTCCGATTTTCACGAAATTCGAACTGAGCTGTCATTATGGTGTAAATGGTGATATATCGGATCAGAATTGTGTCCTTTAGTGTGTACACAGCCTTCGTATTACATACTTTACACTATTTAAGTACTTTGAAAGGTCATTTTGTCTGGCAGTTTCGCTCCGATTTTCACGAAATTCGAACTCAATCGTCACTATGATTTAACGACGACATATTTAATTTTTTATAAAATGTATAAAAACTGTAACGTCTAAGGGGTCGACAAGCTAAAAACGCGGGTTTTTTTTCCTACAATCAGTGACCACATTCTAGGAAGTTGGGGTCTGATATGCGCGAATATCGTAAAAAAAAAAGAGATCTTTGAGAGACAAAACTAATCATTTCAAGTTTCGTCAAAATCGGATAAAAATTGTGACCTGTAGAGTGTCCACAATCAAAATGTGAACGGACACACGGACCCATGGACACACGGACGGACAGGGGCGACGACAATATACGTTCACATGAAAATGTGAGCATGTAAAAATATTTCCTATTTAGTATAAATGGGTATTTAAAATGAGCTACAGGCACAATTCTGCCCGGACCAGTTTACGTTACCATGTCTTACGTAAACAATGAACGCGTCATCGAGCCAATGATCGACGGCTTGTGATGTCACGTCATACCTAGAAGGCATTTAAACTTGTAATGGCCAGTCATCTTATATATGGCGCTCCTTACTAGGCCGTACATGAACGAAAATCGAGACCCGGGCCGTTTACACTTTGGCATGCCCGTAAACGAGGGATCTTTAACGGGCTGGCAATGGTAATCACTGGACCTCGTGTTTTCGTCCCATCGAAATGAGCAGACGCGTTTCTTTGCCAGACCAACCGTCCTGCAGTACTGAACTTTCTCGAGACCTCGTGACTAGTTAGCGAGCACTATTTTCAATCCAGCAACCGTGGTTCCATACCGGCATGGTAAAAGGCTTGCGCTGTGGAACATGGGTATGTCAGCAATGCATGTAGTGAGTTATGTCCCACGGTTATAGGGTCTCAGGGAGAGTATGGTCGTCTGTCCATCGTCGCGGGATGAAAACAAGCACATTCCCACGAGGTTGGACAGGCGACCCTACTCCTTGTCACGTACAACCGGGAATCGAAACCACGCCAGTTGACTCAGTGACAGACCTTATGATACTGCGCGCACGTGCTAACCATTCGGCCATCCAACCCCTCTACTTTAACCCAATGTGACCTGTGATGTGAAGGAATTGAGAATAACGAGTGTTTTTGAAGTACAGCGTTTCGAACAATACCATTGTAATACAGGTAGGCCTAGACAAAGTAACTAAAAGCTTTTAACCATATTTCATTAAACAACACCGCCATTAGACGTGTTAGCGCGTATTTATACAAGCTTAGTAAACCGGGTAGCTGATTCCATTGTTTATGCCGACAAATTACAAGAAATAAAATCAGAAAATCGATGAAGCAAAGCGTCTCGTATCATCCGCTTCTTCAGGTAGGTTCATCTTCATTAGAAAATACGTCATAACCGGTGCACGAGGCCACAAGCCACCTGGAATACGATAACGCTGTAATCAGCTCGAATGACGTCAAACGGAAGAGAGAGAATATGAGATGATATTTCATTATCCTTTTTGTTTGCCTTGAATATTCACCCGGCACAGTAAACATATAATACAAAAGTACAAGTGGTTAAGGCGTGCGCGTTGCCATTCGATTTTAATAACTGATTTGAAATTAGAGCAAAAACAGAAAAGATTGAATGTAAATCAGTTTATGTACATTCATATTACATTATTATATGCATTACGGCCTGTTTGTGTCAATTTCTAGGACCCAAATATTAGCGATTTAGCTCCTTTAACATATGGGGGGGATGGCTGTACCATAAAATCTGTCATTGAGTCAACTGGCGTGGTTTCGATTCCACAGTTGTATGTGACAAGGAGTAGGGTCGCCTGTCCAATCTCGTGGGTTTTCTCCGGGTTCCTCCGGTTACCTCCAACTGCTAAAGACCCCTACGCGCGAGCGAATTATTGAAATAAAATTGAACCATATGTTAATCCCGAAATGATCGATTTTGTGTCGAGTGGACGTTAAACTCTCTCTCTCTCTCTCTCTCTCTCTCTCTCTCTCTCTCTCTCTCTCTCAAAAGTACAATCTGTTAATTTCTCAAATAAATCAGGTGTGCTACAAAGCGTAAACATGACCTGCCTGGGAGGTATTGAAAGGATGTCATTAAAAACTATCAAGACAAAACAGATTATCTAAATACGTGGAGAGAATTCATTAACCAAGTTTATTTAAACAAAACAAGTTTCTAAGTTTCCGTTGTCATAGAGTGCACTCGCTAACCGGTCTCGCGGTTCGATTCGGTACCTGATTTACCTTGGTACCAGGTGTGTAAATTGCGTGGAAAGCATAGATAATAAACAGAGCGAGAGAGAGAGAGAGAGAGAGAGAGAGAGAGAGAGAGAGAGAGAGATGGGGTTTAAGGTCCACTCGACACAAACCAACTTATTTCGGGGCTAACATATGGTTGAATTTTATTTCAATAATTCGCTTGCGCGTAGGTGTCTTTAGTAGTGAGAGGAAACCGGAGGTTCCGGAGAAAACCCACGCAGTTGGATAGGCGAGCCTACTCCATTTCACGTACAACCGTGGAATCGAAACCACACCAATTGACTCAATGGCAGACCTTAAGATACAGTGCGCATGCGCTAACAATTCGGACATCCTCATAATATACAAGAAAGAAGGGGTGTTTTAGGGTTTTTAGAAGTGGGGGGGGGGGACCTATTCATTGTCACGTACATAGAAACCACGCAACTCGAACCCAATACCAGATCTTCTGATCTAAAGCGAACGTGGAGAGAATACAAACAAAACAAGTTTCTATTGTTATAGAGTGCATCCGTTTAAGAATGTCGCGGTTCGACTCAGTACCCAGTTTAGCGCGGTATCTTAATTGTTTTTAATAAAAAAAAACAACGTTAACTTATCCGTGACGTTTTCGCAAGTGGTAAGCATACACAATCTACAATCGACTCGGTATCCAGTTTAGCGCGGTATCTTATTTTTTTTTAAATGAAAAAAAAACGCGAACTTATCCGTGACGTTTTTGCAAGTGGTACGTACACATAATATACATTACAGTAGACCTTATTTAGACCTAATACCAGAAAATGAAATGGGGTTTAACGTCCTGCCTTTCTGCAATGTCGGAGCTAATGAAGACGGCACGATACTGGATCCTCCCGATCTGAGAAATATCTTTGATTTTTTTTGCCGTGTTTATACCCACAATTCTAACCCTAACCCTTCAGAATAGTTTTAGCCACAATACACCGTTGTTACAGCTTCAATTTGTACGTTTGACATGTAATGTATAAACCTAACCCGAACCCTAACCGTAGAGAAAGATATTTCTCAGATCGTACAAAGATCTAGTATTGTGCCATTTTTGTGCATGAAGACGGGCATACGCCATAAAGTGTGTTTTGAGAGAAGTTTTGCCCTGACAAAATCGCTACGGCTTACTTGTATTTCGAATTCCCTCATAGCAAACTGTTTGGCGTATGCCCGTCTTCATTAGCCCAGTAGGAGCAAAACAGTAGAACGTTAAACCCCATTTTATGTCTTACATAGTAAGCCATCTCGGCCATCTTCATTATCCCAGTAGAAGCAGAACAGTAGGACGTTAAACCCCATACTTCAATTCTTACTTATTAAAGGACAATATTGGTGCCAGTCATTATCACATATCTGATAGAACTGGTTAAACGAGTTCCAAATATTATTTTATCACAGGGATCATTGCTACGATAGATGCGTAAATAGGCGTACGAGCTGGGGGGGGGGGGGGGCTGAGGGGGGCGGCCGCCCCCTCCCCCCATTTTGGACACCAAATGCTGGGAAAATTTGGGCACACAGTTGTACTTTGTAAAAGTTGTATAAAAAAATATTGTGTTCTTGAATGCGTCCAATTTAACAGCGAATTTAAATTCAGAGTGTCTATAGTTAGGCACCGCCCCCCAGTAAAAAATTTCCCCGTACGCCTATGTGTAATCAATGCTTCAACAATCGGAAGTGACGAACGCAAAAGGAAAACACGAGTTATCCCTCTATATAACGGACTGAAGTGACGTGTGATAACAGATAGATGGGCGAATTTCTGCTCACTAATAATTCCTTCGAAGACCAAAAGTTGCTATATGAGACTGTAAGAGTATATCTGACAATTCAAAAAAATAATTGAATGTCATTAGATAACGGCTTCGTGGTAATAAGCACAGCTCATAACTACCATGTTGGTAATCTCCAGTAAGATAACTGGACTATTACATCACTGCTGGTAGTTAATTTAGCCATCCGTAATACGTGTTATTCATGTGTTAAGTGCTTATTGTTTGTTATGAATTAACCAAGTTAATTAATTATGTTGACAGCTCGTGGAGCTTGGTTGGTAATTATTTGTGGAACGGTTCTTCATCTTATTCTATAATTCTTTGTTCATCCACGGTATTGTTTTAGTAGAAATACCAACGTCACATTTCGACCTGGTCCAACTATTTATTGTTAGTATAAATCTTTCTACAGCCCGGTGTGGTTCTCCGGTGCCAGTGATGCAGGATGGAGGGTCTGGCAAGGACAGGACGGAGAGCATGGTATATAGAAAATATAGAAAAACTGTTCGGTAAGATAAAATTATGATTTCAGTGTTCCACTCTTCATTTGTAACATAATTACTTATTTCCATGCAAACTGTGATGATATATGTTGAAAATTTTGCAATTGAACCTAATTTTACGTGCTCAAATCCTCGGATAGTGTATCAATTGCAGCCGTAGATAAGAATTATCACGGCTAAAAACTGCAGCTAGGCAAGGACAGGCCCCGTGTACATGTTGGCATGCAGATAACAGAATCCTTTGGAATTCGTTGCTGCCTTTTCAAAATTGCATGTCGTAAGTCCGTCTTCATTATCCGGTGAAGAAAAGTAGGACGCTGAAAATCATTTTATACATTCCGTATTATTATTATTTAGGTTTAACCCTAACCCTATCTTATTATTATAAGGTCTAATTCAGACCACTGAATACTGTATTCTATTATTATAAGGTTTAACCCTAACCCTACCTTATTTTTATAAGGTTTAATTCAGACCACTGAATACCTTATTCTATTATTATAAGATCTAATTCAGACCATTGGATACTGTATTCTATTATTATAAGGAATACCGTATTTTATTATTATAAGATCTAATTCAGCCCATTCAATACTGTACTGTATGATCATAAGAACTAATTCCACCCACTAGACACTGTATTCTATTATGTCTGTTTACTACTTTACTGTGGCAAATAAACTTCAAATCTACGTGTAACACATTTTGATACTTATAAACGGTAAAGTACCGAACCGAATCGGGTACCAGGCCAAACCGCGCAAAAGTATCTACAGTCGAGCATGCTTCTAGTGGAAAATGAAAAGTAGTTCGAAATGTTTGATACCTTCACCGACGGGCCAGAAGTGAGTGAGAAAGGTAGAAAGTTCAGAACAATCTGTTTCATGGTGGTAAGCCTTCTTTTAGCTCTGTACAAGATGATTGACCTTTAAGTTCACGTGCATCATAAACGTGCATTGTTTACATCGGACGTAGTAACACAAACTGATCCGGACAGAACTGGCGCCTTTTACTCCTCCGCGTACTATTTTACGGACCCATTTACACTAAATAGGACTTTTGTTTTATCCAGATATATTTATTTTCTTAATAATTTAAAAAGAAAATTGTTTTAGAATTGGAGATGCTAGTGCAATAAGGTGGACAAGTGCTTTTTCATACAATCTGTCAAAAATAATATTTTTGCATATTTTTAGACCAGAAGACTAAAATTGACATATTCTGTGATAAAAACGGATAAAATGATAATAATGGCCAAGTTGCTAAGAAAATCTGCTAAAAATAGATTTATTTGAAAAAAAATCAAATGATCTTATTTTAAACAACGACACTTGTTCACCGTATTGCACTAGCATCCTCACTTTAATTTGCAGAAGACAAAATGACAAAATATTTAATATTGAGAGCTAATTAAGTCGCCCGATGTCAACCGTCTCAGTGATTCGAAAATATTTTTTTAGATTATTAAGAACAAAAATATATCTACATAATTTTTTGTAAATGAGAGTGAGAGGGAGAGATGGGGTTTAACGTCCACTCCACACAAACTAGGTCATTTCAGGACTAACACATGGTTCAATTTTATTTCAATAATTCGCTTGGGCGTGGGGGTCTTTAGCAGTGGGAGGAAACCAAAGGACCCAGAGAAAACCCACGAGGTTGGACAGGCGACCCTACTCCTTGTCCACGTACAACCGGGGAATCGAAACCACGCCAGTTGACTCAATGACAGACTTTATAATACAGTGCGCACGTGCTAACCATTAGGCCATCCACCCCTTTCAGTGATAGTAGCAGCCAAGTCAATATGTACTGTTGATCTGTTTGGGTTATCGAGAATTTTCCCACAGATCGGATAGAAGTGGATAAAAACATGTATGAAGTGACATGATATATAACATGACATGGTGACGGATGGCTTTAAACATTATTGTTTTGTGAGCGGTAGTAATTATAGATGTTTCCTGGTGATCCTATCAACTTCCTGGTGATCGGGGCTACTTCCGACGTAAACTTATTAACCTGTCGACAATTAATACATGTCAAGCTACGTTTCCACACAGGTCAATATCGCAGATTGTTCTCAAACACGGCAACAACAACACTAGTATCTGTAAAACGATCCCGATAGTTGGTCGAAAAAGAACCTTAATATTTTCAATGTTAGCCTACCTCTACCCCCACCCTCACCGCCAGCCCCTTGTCAGTGGTGCATACGGGACGGGGCTTGTCGAGGTAAGAATGGGACAAGCCTTTGACAATTGCAAGAACAGATAAGAGTAGGCTGTAGCGCCGCTGTCGAGGTACGATTTCCTTCATAGCACACTGCATGGTATGCCCGTCTTCGAAAAAGTGAAAGAACAGTTCATTATGTAAATTAATATATGAATGACATTTAGTATCAACGACGTCATACTTGAAGGGTTATTCCCACTTATTTAAAGCTTCTGTTCGGCAGATTCTGTAACTCTACATCTAGCTTCGGCTGTATGACGGTAAGTGAGGCGGCACCGGTTTATTTATTAGGAAAACTTGTCGCTTTTAAAAGGAAGTTATCAAAATTGCGTCGTTCGGAGCGTGTTTAGAATTTTCAGTGCAAAATTGTTCTTGTTTGAAGAAAATCGGATAAACTTGAAAGAAAAACAGCTTCAGACTTTGAAATATTTGTATGATTGATAAAACATTCTTCAAAGGCGTCGGCATGGGCAACGCCGTTGGTAATCCGAGAACTTGAAAGTAGTTCCAATAGCGGACTTCGTCATACAGCCGAGGCTAGATGTAGGGTACTGGAATCTGCTGAGATGTACCGAGTGGCTTTGGAGTACGCCATCCAATGATGTCGCTATGGACAGTGGTGTCACTGATTTAATGACGTTGTCAGTGTATATTATTAGCATGTCTATGGCTGTACCCCATTATGATTTGATAGTGTTGTAATCATGGCGTTGTTGTTATTGTTATGTAATGTAGTTGAGCCCAGTCGTCCTACTCACACAGGGGTGGGGGGAGGGGTGGGAACGTGGGTCTGTCAGCACATGTTTACTACCAATGGTTCTGATAATATTACTTTAGTTTAGCACTTTGTTTTATCAGGAACTGACTTTGAAAGTTTCCATCCGACACTCTATCCGAAAAAGGCAACACCAACCAGGATAATACAAACAGTCCGGAGAGCAATGTTTCTGCCTATTCTTCATCGTTTTTCAACTGCCAAGGTTTCTTTTACTCCAACATGTCCCAGTCGAACGACTAGACACATTTCCTTGCCAGACAGTCCGTCCTGCACCAATGACAACACTTCGTCCAGCACCACTGACAACACTCCGTCCTGCACCACTGAAAAGACACTATGTCTTGCAGTACTGACAAGGGGAAAACCAGACACCCGGTGCTGCACCACTGACAAGGGTGAAACCAGGTTGGAACAAACCTGGGGAACATTCCCAGCCAACCCTGGAATCGAACCTGGGACATCCTGGCCTTAATTTTCCTTACTCACTGATCCACCGTGCTCCCTCTCAACTTGCGTATGCACCCACATAACTACGGACATCACTTATAAACTTTAAAAAACAATATATTATCACAGCATGCGGTGAAGTATCGGTTAAAAAGACTCAAGCTATAAAACCCAGATACAAAGAAAAGCGATTAAAAAAAGACGAATAGAAGAGCATGTCGCAAATAGCGTTCTAACAATTTCGTCATAAACAGCCTTATTACTGTCTGTTCAGGCTATAATTGAATAACTTGACGAAAACCTACTCGCTCAATTTATCTCCAATCAGACCTAAAAGCCCTAACGGAAACTGCCAAACAGTTTTACGACGTGGAAAGTTTCTAATTCTACCTGATAACCCGATAGTCTGTAAATGATGCACTGACCAGAAGAAAGATGGTTAGAAGAGTAAAAGAGAACGTGTTTAAAAGTCGTATCAATATCGTTATTATTCACATTCGGTGAGCTTTATATATAATTTCATGGATGTATCTGACTAACAATTATTTTGCTTTTGCCAGTCTACTCCAAAAACCTGTTAGCATTTTATGAATTCTGGCGTTTTTTCCCAAATCCGATCGTAATTATTTTTTTTTATTGTATCTTTAAACCAGTTCTAAAAGCCATGTGCTCTTCTTAAATCAATGAATCAATGTGAATAAAATGATTTTATCCCGCCCTCACGAAAACCCCCACACAGGAAATATATCCGGCGTTCTCGTAATGATGTAATTGTCAGGCCGAAATAATGTCGCGTATTATGTCAGATATCTGAGATTTTATCCTCAAAATATTAATTTGGGGCATTTATCGTTAATAAATCATATTCGAAGTAACATATTTCCAATACATTTTAAATTGAGCGACATTGATTTGAAGGGGGTGGGGCGCAGACTGATAAAGGGGGGGGGCTGGGCAGGAAGGGCGTTCGGGCCACTCAGTAAACAGCGAACCTCTGTAAGAGCGTGACTCCTAGTGCATACGAAACTTACACTGTCAATCACCGATTAGACCCGCTTGAGATCAGAGAGAGAGAGATATAGAGAAATGGGGTTTAACGTCCACTCGACACAAACTAGGCCATTTAAGAACTAACATATGGTTTAATTTTATTTCAATAATTCGCTCGCACGTAGGGTTCTTTAGCAGTGGGAGGAAACCGGAGGACCCGGAGAAAAGCCACGAGGTTGGACAGGCGACCCTATTCCTTGTCACGTACAACCGGGGATTCGAAACCACGCCAGTCGACTCAATGACAGGCCTTATGCTAACCATTCGGCCATTCAACCCCCTACTTGAGAACAGACACGAAACTATTAGACATTTTATTTCCTTCGACGACGATTTTAGTCGGGAACACAAAGTTTACCTTGAGAATTTTGAAAATAATTCATTCAGTTTTCATTTTACCGAAATTGAAAGTATTTATGTAAATCTGTAAAGAAGTCAAACGGGTTAGAAAGGCATAACAAAATACATCCTACGTATCTCCAGTGGTGTCGTTCCGCTCCAGTCACGGGGTTTTCACGAACTCAAATTATCTACCCTTGATGATTTCATTGGCCACGCAGGTTGATTCTACGAACCAATCAAAAAACATTTTACATAACAGTCACGGGGTTTTCACGAATTCAAATTATCTGCTGCCCTTGATGATTTCATTGGCCAGGCCACGTAGGTTGATTCTACGAACCAATCAAAAAACATTTTACATACCAGTCTAAGCGTCATTGTTTACGTTCACCACAATATATGAGCTTGCACGCTCGATTGAGATTTGCAAGAAATTTAATATAAATAGAGAGAAAGAGCGTGTTGATTTCGTCGACTCGTCGCCTTGTCGGGTTGTGAATAAGTCGAAGGCGACAAGTCGACAAGTCGACAGAATTGACCCAACAAGTCGACGAAATGAAGGCGACGAACGATCGTCGGGTTATTTTGTCGTGTCGGCGGGTTGATTTTGTCGACTTGTCGACCTGTCGCCTTCGACTTATTCACAACCCGACAAGTCGACAAAATACAATTATTTCGACTTGTCGTGCGGCGACTTGTCGCCTCGGAAGTTAATCTGTGCGCATGCAAGTTATCCAATCTGCAAATGCGCCGCACGACAAATCGAAATAATTGTATTTTGTCGACTTGTCGGGTTGTTAATAAGTCGAAGGCGACAAGTCGACAGAATTGACCCGACAAGTCGACGAAATGTAGGCGACGATCGTCAGGTTATTTTGTCGTGTTGGCGGGTAGATTTTGTCGACTTGTCGACTTGTCGCCTTCTTGACAAGGCGACGATTTAGATTCATTTGAATGGCCGCTAACAGCCACCATAGTTTAACACCAAGAGCATCCGAAGTTAAAGAGGGTTGATTACGGTTAAACATACATTATGCAAGAGCTAAATCTGATTATTGCAAGTCTTTATTTAGGTTTCAGATGTCATAGAAATTATAAATTAGATCTTTATTTACACAACAAGCACAAAATCAACTCTGTAGACCCACGGATGGCTGTTGAGCGTGGCCGCATGTCAGTCAATTTGATTGAAAGTTCGATATATACGGCCTTGATATTATGTTTAGTTGTGGTTAAAATGAGAGTTTGGATGTCGGTTTTGTCACTTGCGTTTACAGAAAAATTATGGAAATTGATAAACATAGCAGCTAACATCACCCCAGTTAAATTGCAGCTCCATTGGATCACTGTTCGTGAGTTACGTAGACCTACCAGTTACAGTACAAGAGTACACGCAGGCTAACAAGAAGTCGGCTATAATTATGCCTCATTGTTTTGGTCCATTCCTTTCAAACTTTCGCTTCTTATCTACTATATATTAAAAGTCTTATTTTTAATTTGTAGTAAAAATAAATGTGATACGAATTGAATTGCAACCCCGTCTCAAACCACAGCCATTGAAAACGTTACTTGATAATCGAGATTATGTAGGTGGAGTTAACGCCTGTCAATCAAACGATCGGAGACGGTGAAGAGAGATTTGACTCCTATTTCTAGTCAAAAATTACAATAGTGATAACTTTGTTCAGAATAAAGTAATTTGACTGAAATTTTCAATATATTCTTCTTTCATCATCTATTTTGAACTGTTATAGCAAGAATGGCCAACTCTCTATTAAAATCTCCCATAATGTATCTTTAATAAATGTCTAATTAATAATTTATGTAGGCCTAACATTTAAGGCCTAAAGACAGGCCTGCAATAGGCATATGTATCTCTGGAATAATGCATCTTTAACAGCCATAATTTATGTGACGTGGGCCTATATTTAGAACTTCAGAAGATTAAAGTTCACTGGAAATGATCTTATGCCCGTCTTCATTTCCGCATGATGTTCAAGTATCAGTTCAAGCCATTTAGTTCTATATTCAAACGTGTGAGTTACCACCGGAAGTTACGTCACTCTACTTTGTTATCTATGACGTCAATCGTTTATTAGACCCAATATCTCCTTCACCGCAAAGGGTAAGTTGACCATTTTGTATTAAAACAGAAATTTTAATAACATTTGAAAAAGAATATTAGGTTATTTTTTACCAATTTGTTAATGGAACATGTTTAATCTGTTTTTATCCTATTCATACTGGATCAATAAACCAACTCGTGTGTATTTTATTTATATAATCTTCGAGCTACTCATCGTTATTTGCATTTTCGAACAATATCTTTTTTTTCGCAGTTTAATCCGCGCTAAAATATACCCAATTTAATTAGGAAAATGAAACTAAAATATTAAGGGTAGATAATCCCCGGCTTGGATTCCAAGAGAGAGAGAGAGAGAGAGAGAGAGGGAGAGAGAGAGGGTTTAGCGTCCACTCGACACAAACTAGGTCGGGACTAACATATGGTTTAATTTTTTTTAATATTTCTCTTGCGCGTAGGGTTTTTAGCAGTGAGAGGAAACCGAAGGACCGGGAGAAAACCCATGAGGTTGGACGGACAACCGGGGAATCGAAACCACGCCAGTTGACTCAATGACAGATCTTATGATTCAACGCGCTCGCGCTAACCATTCGGCCAATCCAACTCTCCACCATCAAGAGAATATTGCAAATAATATATGTGACGCTGATCTATTTTAAACATATTGTCGGCAGATAATGCCGAATGTGGACAAGTTTGAATGAACGAAATTGAACCATCTTTAGGTGAATAGTTTTTTTCGAGATTAGCCTGAGGTAACTAGCCTACTCTATTTCGAATTCGAATTCAAATTGTCAAGTGATCTTTTACGTGCACGCCAATGTGTACTCAAGGCCTCGGTTTTTTGTCCCATTCGAACGACTAGACAGCTGTGCTTGTCAGGCCCTCCGTCCTGTATCACTGTCAAGGGAGAGCCCTCCGTCCTGTATCACTGTCAAGGGAGAGCCACGCCGGAAAATCTGGATGAACTTTCTCGGCCAATGCAGGGATCGAACACACGACCTCCAGGATAGCGAGCCAGCGTCTTACCCACTTAGCCACCGCGATCCCCGAGTTTCAGCAAGCAAGATATGTTTTTTATACAGGATGAAACAATATCGATAATATCAGATAGTTTCTACATTGTTGGGCGTCGGTTTTGGTCCCATCCCAACGACTAGGTAGCACTTTACAAGTAAGATCAGGGCTTCACGACCAGGGTTTCAGCAAAAAGAGAGTGAGAGAAATGGGGTTTAACGTCCACTCGACACAGACTAGGCCATTATCGGGACTAACATATGGTTTAATTTTATTTCAATAATTGGCTTGCGCGTAGGGGTCTTTAGCAGTGGGAGTAAACCGGAGGACCCGAAGAAAACCCACGAGGTTGGACAGGCAACCCTACTCCTTGTCACGTACAACCGGGAATTCGACAGAGTTTCAGCAAGCAAGATATGTTTTTATATAGGATGAAATAATATCGATAATATGAGATAGTTTCTCTCTAAACCTCTCTAATCTACCGTTACACTGCGTCATTAACTAGCTTCTGACATTTCTATATTTGAGTAAAAAATGTCTTTAAATCCACGTCTTAAAATGTCCAGTTATTCACGACACCATAAGCTCGTGACAAAAACTGTAAACTCATATTGCACAGTTGTGTTATAGGATATGTTATTATTACTGATGACGTTTCACAGTAGAAATACGTCATTTAATTTTATCTAGTTATCTATTTTGGGTCTATAATCGTCAACCAAACAGAGAATGGGGGGTTGGAGAGAGAGAGAGAGAGAGAGAGAGAGAGAGAGAGAGAGATGTTTAACATCCTGTCGACACAAACTAGGTCATTTCGGAACTAACATATAGTTTATTTCAATAATTCGCCTGCGCGTAGGGGTCTTTAGGTGTGGGAGGAAACAGGAGTACCCGGAGAAAAACCCAAGACGTTGGACAGGCGACCCTACTCTTTGTTACGTTCAAGCGGGGAATAGAAAGCGACATTTGACTCAATGACAGACCTTACGATCAAAGACTCACTGCACCCGTTAAATCATTCGGTCACCAAACTCAATTCTAAAGCTTGTTGAAGAATGGGATGGTTTTTGCCAAAAGATCGAATCATTATCAATTTGTCAAAAGCCTAGCTCATAACCCGCGGCTTTTGACCCTATGACGTCAGACATTAATTAATCAATCTGCGTTGAGGTGTCTAGTGGTTTACCCACAGTTCCGTTCACCAAATAGCCAAAAGCTCACCGTAACAGACCGTTTCATTGGCTAATCTCTCACATCAGCCAGAACACGTCAATGATAACAACGCTTCCAGATCCAAGTGTAGTAAAGACAAGTAAAACGAAATTTTGAACCATAAAAACGAAACGAAACAGGATCTGTGTTTTAATCAGATTGTATGCAAGAGCTAAATCTGTCTATTGTCGTTTTTTTTTCTTTTTGCCTCAAATGTAATAAAAATTATTAATTAGACATTTATTAACAAGACCATAATCAACTCTAGATTATCGCATGGTAGTGAATTTTAATGGATTGAAACATGATCACCATTATCTTTTAATAATTTAACCAGCGGTTGCCAGTCAAGATACGCCCACAGGGATTTTTCGTATAATAAGGGGCCATAATCCAGGAAGTTATGGGCTGAAATGCGCGAATATCGAAATGGTCTGAAATATTTGGGATATAAAGATATATTTTAAGTTTCATCAAAATCGGATAAAAATTGCGACTACTAGAAAGTCCAAAAACGTTTTTATTTTTTTAAAATTGAATAAAAATTGTGACTTCTAGCAGGTCCAATAGCTAAAATTGGGATTTTTCGAACAATCAGGGCCCATAATCCATGAAGTTACGTTCAGATATGCGCGATTATCGTAAGAAAACCAAGATCTTTGTGATCAAAATCAGATCAAAATTTTGGCCTCTAGAGGGCTCACAACCTTGATATACCGAATATTTACACTAATTGCGTACGAGAGGCAGCCATTTTGTCCGGCACTTTTGATCTGAATTTCACGAAATTTGAACTTAACCATGATTAGGTTGTAACGGTGATATATTCAAACGGTTTTTCAAATCGGATAAAAATTGTGACCTCTAGAGGGACAACATACTCAAAACGCGACTTTTCATACACTCAAGTGCCATAATTCAGGAAGTTACGATTGGATATGCGAGAATATCGAAGGGAACCAAGATCTTTGGGTTATAAAAATGTATTTCAAGTTTCATCAAAATCGGATCAAAATTGTGGCCTCTAGATTCGATCTCAACCGACGTTACGCTGTAATGGTGATATATTCAAAGTTTTTTTTTTAACCAGCGGCTGCCAGGCAGGATACGCCCACATTTTCGAGAGATGGATAGAGAACAAGCTAAAAAGGGAGTGATTTTTCCTACAATCAAGGGCCATAAGTCAGAAAATTACAATTCGATCTTTGGTTCAACAATATCGGATAAAATTTGTGACCTCTATAGGGTTCACAACCTTGATATACCATATTTTTACGCTATTTGAGAACGAGGGGCGGCCATAATTCAGGAAGTTACATTCCGATATGCGCGAATATCGAAAGGAACCGAGATCTTTGGGTTATAAACTTACATTTCAAGTTTCAACAAAATCGGATAAAAATTGTGACGTCTATAGGGTCCACAACCTTGATATACCATATTTTTACGCTATTTGAGAACGAAGGGCGGCCATTTTGTCTGTCAGTTTTGGGTCGATTTTCATGAAATTCGAACTCAGCTGTCCTTAGGGTGTAACGGCGATATAATAAAACGTTTTTTTAAATCGGATAAAAATTATGATCTATATAGGGTCCACAAGCTGAAAACGCGAGTTTTCGTACAATCAGGGGCCATAATTCAGGAAGTTACGGTCCGATATGCGCGACTATCGAAAGGAACCAAGATCTTTGGATTATATACTTACATTTCAAGTTTCAACACAATCGGATAAAAATTATGACCTCTATAGGGTCCACAACCTTGATATACCATATTTTCGCTATTTGAGAACGAAGGGCGGCCATTTTGTCTGTCAGTTTTGGGTCGATTTTCACGAAAGTCGAACTCAGCCGTCCTTAAGGGGTAACGGTGATGTAATAATACGTTTTTTTAAATCGGATAACAATTATGACCTCTATAGGGTCCACAAGCTAAAAACGCGACTTTTTCGTACAATCGGGGGCCATAATTCAGGAACTTACGTTCCGATATGCGCGAATATCGAAAGGAACCGAGATCTGTGGGTTTTTAGCATACATTTCAAGTTTGAACCAAATCGGATAAAAATAGTGGCCTCTACAGTGTTCACAAGCTAAAAACGTGATTTTTCGTACAATCAGGGGCCATAATCCATGACGTTACAGTCCGATACATGCCAATATCGAAAGGAACCGAGATATTAGGGTGATAAACCTATATTTCAAGTTTCATTGAAATCGGATAAAAATTGTGACCTGTAGACTGTTCACAAACAATTGTGGACGGACGGGCAGGGGCGACGACAATAAAAATGGATAATCGAGACTACGTTTATTACAGTAACAATGGTAGAATAAAAATCGTGACTACGCGAATATCAAAACTTTGAACACTGATAACTCAGCTCAGAATAAAGTCATTTGACTGAAATTTTCAATATATTCATTCTGCATTATTTATTTTTCAGCTATTATAGCATGAATCCCCATAATGCATCTTTAATGTTACTAAATGTAAAACTGAAAAAGTTTTGTTAGTGTTAGTAATCTGGAGAATTAAACAAACCATCTTGACCTTGATGTTGGTGGAAAGACAGTGGGAGAAACCCAAAAACCCTAGAGAAAACACACAAGGTTGATTAGATCACCCTACTTCTTGAAAACGTGCCACTTGACTTGATGCGCACTAGAAACCATACTCCTCGCAGTGTTTCGTTTGATTGGACTTAATCCCACTCAACACTGCCGTAATGAAAGCAAAGCTCTGTCCAAATTATGACTGGTCTATAGTCCGATTAACAACCAATACCTAACTGTGTAACAATATCATTTGGGTTTAAACAGAGCTCAAAATAATGTTTACATAACGTTACTTCAAGACTCACGAAATTTATTAGGCCCAATTAACCAGTGCATAGCAGAATATTGTAGAAAAACTAATTGCGTGACAAACGAGGCTATCAAAACGCCTACAATGTAAACAATACTGTTTGGAGACGAACAATACCTTAAATCACTGTCCAAAGTTTTAGGGAATACCCCAGATTAAACCAAGGGCTGTCCATGCTGCTGTACTTAGAAGAGATTTGATTGAATGGGAAGAATAGACACACCCACTCAAAAGCTCAAGTATCAGAATTCAGAAGTCAATCCACCAATTGCCACAGAGGGACTTCTCGGGCCATTGCTTCAGGAATATGACTAGAAAGGGAAACATTAAAATCATTTTACTGGATAAAAATTATAATTTATTTATTTATTTACAAAAATAATATCACAGTTTATATAAAACCATAGAATAGCTGGACATATACATCTTTCAGGGCATCATTTAACACAACTTACAATCTCTTAAAATTATCATATAAAATCCAAATTTGAATCAGCAAGATATTTTTTCCCAAAGGATATGACAATTTTTCGCATTATCCATATTGTTAAATATACTATACATAAAAACTATAACTTTAACAATATTTATTGTGCTAAATTCATTGAAATGCTAATTTCATGGCATCTAAAATGACTGACAGATAAGTTCTGAAGCTGGTCAATTTCACTGTCAGTCAGTTAAGACCGGCTAATAAAATTGAAACAAAAGCCTTGGTGCACAGACTATAAGAAACACTTTTAATCAAAATCACATCCCATTTTAAGAGATTGAGTTGCCATGACTCTAAGCCCTGCAGGTTTAATTTTGAAATATAACCACAGTTTTAATAGATAAATATATGCCATGTTTGTACAAAATAAATGTTTTTATCCTTCATCAGAGACCAATGGTACTGTGTTATAAATAGTGGATATGTCACAAAATAAATGTGTTTATATCTAAAAATATTCTGCTAATCTGGGATCAGCCCGGAGTTTTTGCTCTAATGTCATATATTTAGTTGGTGCCATTTCTTTATGCCTGAAAAAAAAAAGCAGACAGTAAAAATGATTATTAATAGGTTATACGTACAAGACGCCAAAAATAACTTGTTTATTTTCGATATGAAATCGGGTTTAACACATTATTTTTCTGCACAAATCTGGCTAATAATAAGGACGACTATTAGTCATGTAGTGTGCTAGAAGGGAAATTTTTGCTACTCCTATTCGCTCTGTAAGATGCAGCTATTAGTATATGTAGGACGCTAGGTTCGTTTTTTTTGTCCAATCCGAACAACTAGAAGGGAAATATTTGCTACTCCTATTTCGCTCTGTAACATGCAGCAAATAGTATACATTGGGCCCTAGGGTTTTTTATGTCCAGTCCGAACAACTAGAAGCATTTGTTGTGCCAGACCCTGCCCTTCCAGCACAGCAGACAAGGGATAAAACAGGAAATAAAATCTCGAGGAATTTTCTCCCTATCAAGAAGTGCTGCTAAAAATGAAAAAGAATAGTTTTGTGTAGATAATGAATATTTTAAAGATACATGTCATTATGCAAGAGGTAAATCTGCCTATTGCAGGGCTTTCTTTAGGCCTGAAATGTTATCTAAATTTTTAATTAGACATTAATTAACTTTCCAGACCATAATCAACTCTCGATGTCATCGCTAGCCTGCGATGTTTATTCGATTTAATCATGAAATGGATAATCAAGACTATGTTTTTTATTGTACCAACTTTAGATATCGTCATGATGATCGTCATGATGATCGAGGCTAGGCCGAAAATTCAATCGCTAAATTTTCGGTTCAGGATGGATCAATTTGACTGAAATTTTCAGCAAATTCCCTTTACGTTATCTAGTTTTTAACTATTATAGTGAGAACTGCCAACTCTTTATTTAATCTCTCATAATGTATCTTTAATCTGAAAATCCTATTAAACATTTAATCAACTTATAATTTAAATTCCTAGTTCTGTTTATTAAACAGAAAATCCCCATCATTCTTTTATTCAATATGTTTTTATCATTAAATAATAAAGATATTTATTTAGCACATTCAGCATTTTTTTTTAAAAATATACTGCCTGAAGCGCATTTGCATTGCTCACAATATGTGCTAGATGTAGCCACAAAAAAAATGTTAAACTTCTTAAAGAATCAAAATAATTTAAAGATGCATTATGTAAGATTTAGGTTAGATAAAAGAAGCTGGCTGTTGTTGTTATAACAGTTTGGGGGGGGGGGGATGGCCGATTGGTTAGCATGTTCGCTCTGTATCATATGGTCTGTCAATGAGTCAACTGGCATGGTTTCTATTCCCTGGTTGTACGTGGCAAGGAATAGGGTTGCTTGTCCAACCTTCGTGGGTTTTCTCTGGGACCTCTGGTTTCCTCCCACTGCTAAAGACCCTCCCGCGCAAACGAATTATTGAAATAAAATTGAACCATGTGTTAGTCCCGAAATGACCTAGTTTGTGTAGAGTGGAGTCTCTCTCTCTCTCTCTCTCAGTTCAGAAATAGATAATGAAAAATGAATGTACTGAAAATTACAGTCAAGCTACTTTGTGACTTTTTGAAAATGTAGCGTTCATTATTGTACTTGACAACCGATTTGAATCTTAGCCATCCGATCCCTGAGAGATGATTATAGGCTTGTCATGTTAATAAATGTTTAAATAATAGTCTATATGACATTTGAAGCCAAAAGTAAAACCTGTAATAGGCAGACTTACATAATACATCTTTAATATAAAAAAAAAATGTTAATCACATTAAAAAAAATCTAAATTACTTAACACATGTTAAATTTTTTTTAGAAGCTGAATTTTTTAATGATAAAAAAAAGATTTGCCTTGAGATAAAAAGTCTAAAGTTTGCAAAAGGGATTAGATTGTTCAGCTAGTTTAATGAAAATGGTGTGAAGAAGTGCAAAAATTCCATAGCCCTTTAAGACCTGTAAATCATTAATAATACTCTCTCAATTTGTTTTTTAGATTTATATTTCTTTTCAAATATAAATGATAAATTTAATAAAGTAATCGGTTTCTTTTTTCCTTCTTTTATTAAATCATCCACTGCCAATCGTATTTAAATTTGTTGAAAATCCCGAGCATCTGATTGCATCGAGAGTTGATAATGGTCTTCCAAGTTAATAAATGTCTAATAATTTATATAACATTTAAGGCCTAAAGAAGGACCTACAATAGGCAAATTTAGCTCTTGAATAATGCATCCTTAAGCAAATATTCGAGTAAAATATGCGACTGGGGCCCACATAAAATAAAATGGGATTTAACGTCCTACTTTTTTACACCAACTAGCCAGTGAATCATGTGCTCAGATAGCGATGCTATGGTCTACTCTTATTTCAAATTTCAACTGTCACAGATGCCTCCACATGCAAACATTGTGTTCATTGAACCGTGTTTATTTCGTATGATCCAGACAACTAGACACTGTTCCTTGCTAGTAGGCCTTCCGTCGTGCATCACTGACGAGGAGAAAACCACGCCGGAAATTCCTGAGGAACTTTTTCGTCCAATCCAAACGAGTAGACACTGTTCCTTGCTAGTAGGCCTTCCGTCGTGCATCACTGACGAGGAGAAAACCACGCCGGAAATTCCTGAGGAACTTTTTCGTCCAATCCAAACGAGTAGACACTGTTCCTTGCTAGTAGGCCTTCCGTCGTGCATCACTGACGAGGAGAAAACCACGCCGGAAATTCCTGAGGAACTTTTTCGTCCAATCCAAACGAGTAGACACTGTTCCTTGCTAGTAGGCCGGAAATTCCTGAGGAACTTTTTCGTCCAATCCAAACGAGTAGACACTGTTCCTTGCTAGTAGGCCTTCCGTCGTGCACCACTCACGAGGGGGAAACCATGCCGGAAACACCCGAGGAATGGTCTCCGCCAACAATGGGAGATAACCCGAGACCTTCTGGTTAGCGAGCAAGCGTCTTAGCCACTGAGCCACTGCAGCTCCCCCTCCCACAAAATAAAAAATATTCATCTTATCCGATTAAAACACATATCCTATTTCATTTCATTTTTTTATAGTTCAAAATTTTGTTTTACTTGTCTTTACTACACTAGGATCTGGAAGAGTTGTAATATAACCTGCATTCTGGATGATGTGAGGGAATAGTCAATGAAATGGTCTGTTACGGCGATTTTTTGGCCTGAGGTGCATGGATATGTGGGTAACCCACTAGAAAAAATCAACATTGATTGGTTAATCAAATATCTGACGTCATAGGGTCAAAAGCCATTCATGTGACCCCTGACGTGACTTCCCACTACAACCAGTCATATCTTCATGTAGTGTAGGCCACTGAGAGTATAAAAAACGAAACGAAATATAGATCTGTATTATAATCAGATTGATGTTCATCTTACAGAGATTTTCGACTTTAACCCACCTGTTTAATCGAACTTCCAAGATATGAATACGGAACATGGCATCACTACAATAATTCAAATAATCTTCTTCATTTTCTTTTGGCATGTTCACCTGGTTTTGTTGGTACCATGCCTGTTTCTTCTGTAATTCTTGAGTTTCCTGTAAAATTCAATTTAAAAAGAAATGAAATAAAATGGGGTTTAATGTCCTAGTATTTCGCACCGACTGGGCTAATGAAGATGGTACCATGAAAGAGAATAAAAAAAATAATACAATTTTGAGGAACTTTTAGGATAAAGTCCCTAAAAGGCATTTGAAGGATTCAAAAAATATCTGTTCAAAACAGTTCAATTCCGTTCTGTATTTACAAAGATATGATGAACTTAAAATATTTCGACATCTGGCATCCATTGCAAGCATTATATAGTAAATACTATTTGCAGAAAATTTAACAATTAGTTTAATATTCATTTTGTGGGGTTTTTTTATTGTTTTTTATAGCAAGTTTAATGTTTTATCATTGTGGTCATTATTTATTTATTAATGTCAAATGCCTGAGAGAAGGTTAAATAGTCAGTGTCATATAAATTACTTATTATTAAACCAACCAACAGTTTAATGTTAGATTCCCTGGTTGTACGTGACAAGTAGTAGGGGTCAACTGTCCAACCTTGTGGGTTTTCTCTGGGTCCTCTGGTTTACTTCCATTGCTAAAGATCCCTATGGGCAAGTCAATTATTGAAATATAATTGAACCATATGTTAGTCTTGAAATGACCTAGTTTGTGTTGTGTGGGCGTTAATCTCTCTCTCTCTCTCTGTTTCATGTTAATCATACCCCAAAATAGAAATTTCTTGGATTCATAAAGTTGTGTCGAATGAACAACAGTCCTCTAAATTTCATAGGGTAACTCTGTTTGAATGAGCAGGGGAGAGCGGGGATGGTTCGGACGGTTGGATGGTCCGGACACCCCCCATAGCTTTAATCTTTACAATGCTATCCGTTTTTTGATTGGTTATTATAATACTAAAGATTTCATCTTGTAAAACGAAAAACACATGGTGGAGATAAACATTCAAATGTAGATGCAGATAAGCTTTTTTCTATTTTTGACAAAGTTGATGTAAAAAATTTCTAAAGTTAAATGCTTAAATTAATTCGGTGTTTAACAAGTTTCTACTAGGGGTAAGCTGTCACCTCTTTCTTCCTTCGCTAATTAATAGAAATAGATTGAAAATTTATCATATTTTCATTGTAAATAAACATAATGGTGGCTTATATCAGAATTATGGGTTTGGGATACATCCGGACACTGTCCAGAATTACCCCAGAAGTGTTCAGATCAAACTGTTCAGTATTTCCAAGAGTCAGATTTGATAAAAAAAAAAAGAAAAAGAATGATGACTGGCAGTTGCAGGGTCTAATAAGTTTACTGAAATTATGGGTACTGCTGCTTTACTTCCATTAAATCAAATTCTGTCAATTCTTCCGAAACCCTTATTCAGCAGCAACAAGGGGATGAGTTATTACTACAAATTTGGTACGTCATTTGCGGGAATAAACATTCATTAGCTTTTTCGATGTAAATGAAATGGGGTTTAACGTCCTACTGTTCTGCTCCTAACCTGGGCTAATGAAGACGGGCATACGCCATACAGTGTGCTATGAGGGAAATTTTGCCCGGACAGCGGCACTACGGCCTACTCTTATATCGAATTCCAACTGCCAAGGGATGTTTTACGTGCACGCCAATGTGTACACGGGACCTCGGTTTTTCGTCCCATCCGCACGACTAGACAGCTTTCCTTGTCAGCCCCTCCGTCCTGCATCACTGACAAGGGAGAACCACGCCGGAAAATCTGGATGAACTTTCTCGGCCAATGCAGGGATCGAACACCCGACCTCCAGGCTAGCGAGCTAGCGTCTTACCCACTTAGCCACGTGATCCCCCCTTTTTCGATGTAAATTATGGATTGATGTCATACCTAGAGAATAGCAAGAAGCTTTAAAGCTTTAGAATTATCAGTTGGTTCCTTTTTGAATCTGTTCATTTATTTTCATCCAGCTATGTTAAAATATGTCTCAATTAGATGACATTCAGCTTTAAATTTATCACTACTGTGTTAACTTTATTGCTAACTGAACTTTTTGAAGAAATAGAACTAAACTGTGAAAGAAATCTTTTCAATTTACTTTTGTCCAATCCTCCTCCATTTGTCCAAAGTATCCCCCCAGGGTTGACCGGTGTCTCCCTGCTAATGGGGTAAATCTGGACATTTTACTAACCCTCCAAAAATTGGTCCAACATAAAGACTTTTATAGCTACACAACTGTATCACTGACTGAATATAGCCAATAATGTAAAGTCTATTTTCCATTCTTAAGTTCGGAGACAAAAGCATTATAAGTTGCATAAATGTGAAAAAACCCAAAAGTGTTCGAACCATCCCCGCTCTCCCCCACTAGAATATCTTCGAAGTGGCATAAATTTCTACTCCATGAAATCTTGAGAGATCTCATATCCAGGGTCAAATATTGCCGTATAGATAAATGTTTGTTTAAAAGAAATTCTAATAAATTTAATAATATGTTGAAAGTTTTAATTGATGAACTGTACCTTTTCAAACCGGGCTTGTATTAGATTAGCTTTATCAATTAATCTTTGTTTTAGGTCATTCAAACAATCCTCTTTCAATTTAAATGCTTGATTACGCAAAACTTTTTCTGGATCTCCGATCTGTGCCAGGAACGGGGCCAAATAATCTATCTCCATTTCTTGCTTTCTCATTTTTTCTTCTAGTTGTAATCTCTCCTGTGAAAAAAAGGAAAAGGAAAATATTAATGATTAACACATGTTTATGTCATTAGTTTGTGAAAAGGCATTGACAATCACAGATACCGAATGGTATTTATCACAACCAAATCTTCAAAAAACACGACAACTTAATATTCCAAAAGCAAACCTTGTATCGCGTGGAAATAAATAAAATGGGCTTTCAAAAGGTGTACCTATTTGTCATTATTTTGTGGTAATCACATACATCAAAATACAACTTCTCCATAACAAATTACCAAGAATTATTTTTGTTGAAGTCTGGTTATATTCAAGGGAATGGAAGCTTATAATTAACCCATTTCCTACCCGGACCTCATTTGACCCAATTCTGGCTGTTTCGTTTCAAAATCGATTAAGAACCCTGGCTTTAATACATCCTTTCTTTTTCTGCACCAATTCCGTTGGTGAATGAAGATTCATATACTGAGAGCCACTGATCAGTTTACTGAATAATACGTTGTTATTAATTTCTGATAAGTCAAAATGATATCACTGTTTTAAAAAAAAAAAAAACAACAACATATTTTGTCTTTTCATTCACATTTCTTAAAAAAAACTTCATCTTACCAATTCTTTTCTGTGAGTTTTAGCTTTTTCGTTTCTCTCCGTATCGTAGACCCCGATCTCTAATTCTGATTCTGTATCTTCTTTACTCCTACCATTTAAGATTTCACGAACCTGAACAAAATATAAACACAAATTATTTATGGATTTGTGTCTTGTCAGCAGGTTTGTCTTATCGGATAAGTTTCAGGGCTCAAGCGAGGGGGCGAATTCAAGCAAAAACTTGCGCCCGGAACGCCTTGTAGCTTGAACACTTGTTAATTGTTTGCAATGCCTGTGTGTCCTGTCTGAATGTTTGTCGTTTTTTTCTGTTTGTTTATGTGCTGTGTGGTTCTCCTATGTTTCTGACCCAATCTGATTAAAACACAGATCCTATTTCGTTTTGTTTTTATAGTTCAAAATTTCGTTTTACTTGTCTTTACTACACTAGGATCTGGAAGAGTTGTTATATAACGTGCGTTCTGATTGATGTGAGGGATTAGCCAATACAACAAACTGTTACGGCGAGTTCTTGGTATACGGTACTGTGGGTAACCCACTAGAAACATCTACGTTGATTGGTTAATCAAATGTCTGACGTCACAAAAGCTGCTCGTATGACCCCTGACACGACTTTCCACTACAACCCGTCAGATCTTCATTTAGTGGAGGCTATCGAAAATATAAAAAAAACGAAACGAAATATAGTTCTGTATTTTCATCAGACATTAGCTCTGTATTTTCATCAACTTGGGACATTAAATGAGAATTTGTCTGCAAAACCAATTTTGTCACTATAAATTTCTCCCTCGACGACTCAATTATTAGATTTAAAAATTTGAAATAATTTTCATTCTTCACACCATTAAAATGGTGGTTGGTTAAATTGCGGGATGATTAACCAAACTATTAGACATAGAAAAATAATTATCTTCTCCGTGTCACATCATAAAAACTAATAAATATCGACAATATAGCCCGGTGATCGTCTGGAACACATCCTAAAGATCGTAAAAAGGAAATAAGGTTAGAAAATTAATGACGGAAAAAATTATTTAGCTCTATCTCAAACCTCATGTGAACATGTGCTGAAAATATTTATGTTTATTATACGCAGTACATAACTGTTATTCAATATGAGAGGAGGGGGGGGGGGAATCAGCAACCCTCCCTTAAACATGCATTATGCAAGAGCTAAATCTGATTATTGTAAGTCTTTATTTAGGCTTCAGATGTTATAGAAATTATAAATTAGATCTTTATTTAAACAACAAGACCAAAATCAACTCTGTAGACCCACGGATGGCTCGGCTACAGCTCGGATTTAAATAGGATTTCACTAATTGATTAAATCAAATAAGGGGTAACCTGATGAAAATACGTCAGGATAAATGATAGAGTGTACTTAGTGAGGCCGCTGTAAAGCGTTTCCGTATGCCATTGAAAACTTTACTTGATAATCGAGATATGTAGGTGGAGTTAACGCCTGTCAATCAAACGACCGGCTAAGGTGAAGACACATTTCGCTACCATTTCTAGGCAAATATTACAACGATGATAACTATGTTCAGAATAAAGTAATTTGACTGAAGCATCTTTCATTGAACTGTTATAGCAAGAATTGCCAACTCTCTATAAAAATCTCCCATAATGTATGTTTAAGTATATAGTAAATTACCGTTATTAAATACAAGAGGAAGAGGAAGATCAGCAACCCTCCCTTAATTATACGGTATTGCTATTGAAGATGTTTATAATACACAGTAACCTGCCTTAATTATACGGTACTGCTATTGAAGATATTTATGTTTATAATACACAGCAACCCTCCATTAATTATACGGTATTTCTATTGAAGATGTTTATAATACACAGTAACCTGCCATAAGTATACGGTACTGCTATTGAAGATATTTATGTTTATTATACACAGTAACCTGCCTTAAGTATACGGTATTGCTATTGAAGATGTTTATAATACACAGTAACCTGCCATAAGTATACGGTACTGCTATTGAAGATATTTATGTTTATTATACACAGTAACCTGCCTTAAGTATACGGTATTGCTATTGAAGATGTTTATAATACACAGTAACCTGCCTTAATTATACGGTACTGCTATTGAAGATATTTATGTTTATAATACACAGCAACCCTCCATTAATTATACGGTATTGCTATTGAAGATGTTTATAATACACAGTAACCTGCCATAAGTATACGGTACTGCTATTGAAGATATTTATGTTTATTATACACAGTAACCTGCCTTAAGTATACGGTATTGCTATTGAAGATGTTTATAATACACAGTAACCTGCCATAAGTATACGGTACTGCTATTGAAGATATTTATGTTTATTATACACAGTAACCTGCCTTAAGTATACGGTATTGCTATTGAAGATGTTTATAATACACAGTAACCTGCCTTAAGTATACGGTACTGCTATTGAAGATATTTATGTTTATTATACACAGTAACCTGCCTTAAGTATACGGTACTGCTATTGAAGATATTTATGTTTATAATACACAGTAACCTGCCTTAAGTATACGGTACTGCTATTGAAGATATTTATGTTTATTATACACAGTAACCTGCCTTAAGTATACGGTACTGCTATTGAAGATATTTATGTTTATTATACACAGTAAACTGCCTTAAGTATACGGTACTGCTATTGAAGATATTTATGTTTATTATACACAGTAACCTGCCTTAAGTGTATGGTACCGTACATCAGATAAACTACTTTTAAAGCCCAAAACTGTTCAACTAGTCTTTTACGGTCAGCTCTCTTTTAGTTGTCAAGCACCTGTTTTATGGAATAATCTAACATGTTCACAATCTTTTTGTTTATTTATGATTACATTATCAATTTATAAATTGCCCCTGAACATGTTATATGAAAGGGCGCACTGTAAATGTGCTGTATATATATATATATATGTAATTTACCTTATAGCGTGTCCGGGATGCAAGGGAAGGTATATAGGAAAGACCCAAATGATGCTTAGGTTGAGAATGAACCTCCATCGACAGCACATACTTCAACCAAAATACAGGATGATCCCGCTCAGTGAGCATCTTGAAGTATGTGGTGGGGGTAAATTTAGTGTTTTTCCTTTATATAGACTTAATAGCAAAAACAACGACCTCTTGGAGGCAAAAGAAAGCTATTTTATTGAGAAGTACCACCCGAAACTTAATTCTAAATAAGAGAATAATTAAATTAAATTAAATAAAATAAAGACCGTGGTGGGATTGAATATTTGTAGTCTGTAGACTAAGAAATTACTACCCTTGCCTGTATAATAATGTAACTATGACATTGTGACGTCATAGACTATTGTTAATTGAATTATTGTTTAATAAATGCCTGAAGAGGCGCTATCGCGGTGAAAACGTTAGCATAAAAATGTAGTTTTATTTTGCCATCTTTAATTTCAATTATATATTATCAAAGAGCAGCTTTAATTAACTATTCTAGTATATATATATATATATATATATATATATATATATATAATATGAGAGGAGAAGGGGGGGGGGATCAGCAATCCTCCCTTAAGTATATGGTACTGTTATTAAATGTTAAATAATCAATCTGAGTACATATTTAGGGTGAATTAAGCTGTGAGAAATTTGATATTTTAGCGAAGATGAAAAGTAAATCATTACATCAACTAAAGTCCATCTGAATTTGTATTAGGTTTGATGTCATGTTATTACTCTGCATTAATAAAAACTAGAAAGTTCCGAACAATGTATACAATTAAATGTTGCTAGTGGCAACCAGACTATTAGCAGAAGAATATTGTTCAGAAAGATTTTTTATTAGAAGCTTTGTGGATTTTCCTTTTTTAGCTTTGTAGAAGATTTCTGTGATTAAGTCCAGGATAATAACTCCACACCTCCAAGTCAAACTTGCGGGAAAAAAACGATGAAAGATTTTCAAACTGTTTGAAAATCGTTCAGCAAGAAATCAACGAAAATAACTGTATCGAACATTTTTATTATTTAGGGATAAAAAAAATAAAGAGGAAATCTATTCTCCATTAGAATATAAAATGCTATTATATTATACACCGTGTAACCATGGCGATGAATTCTGGAAATACCGAATCATGACATTGACAATTATGATCAAAGAAATTAGATAAAAGAAATAATACTGCTATAATTTCCTGGGGTTATCTTGTACTAGAAAACTAACATGTCACTGTAAATATCTATGAAATGACAGAGCAGTAGCATTGAGAGAGAGAGAGAGAGAGAGAGAGAGAGAGAGAGGTTTAACGTCTACTCCACACAAACCAGGTCATTTTGGGACTAACAAATGGTTTAATTTTTTTTTTTTTTAAATAATTTGCTTGCGTGTAGAGGCCTTTAGCAGTGGGAGGAAACCGAGAGAGAGAGAGAGAGAGAGAGAGAGAGAGAGAGAGAGAGAGAGAGAGAGAGATTTAACGTCCCCTCGACTCAAACTAGGTCATTTCGGGACTAACACATGGTCAAATTTTATTTCAATAATTCACTTGCGCGTAGGGGTCTTTAGCAGTCGGAGAAAACTGGATAATTATGACGTAAATTAATAAATTAATTGTTGTGTAAAACTATTTTTGATGTACTGGTAGTAAACCATTTGTGGTGTAAACTAATTATGATGTAAATTAATTGTGATGTAAATTAATTGTGTATAATAAACCAGTGATTGTTGTCCCATATAACTGTGTCAGTTTTGTTATGTTTCCAATTGCTAAATGCCACTAAAGGATTAAATTAATTGTGGTGTAAACTAATTATGATGTAAACTAATTATGATGTAAATTAATTGTGATGCAAAGTAATTATGATATAGATTAATTATGATGTAAATTAATTATGGTGTAAATTAATTGTGATATAGATTAATTATGATGTAAATTAATTATGATGTAAATTAATTGTGGTGTAAATTAATTATAAAGCAAATTGTGGAGTAAATTAGTTTTTTTATGCAGCATTGCATTTTGTATAATGAGTTTTATTTACTTTATAGGAGTGGTACCCATTACTTCCTTCTTATGTAGTTACAAATTACAAATCAAAGAACTGGCTTGGAATTAGTTGAGAACAAAAGAGTTTTCATACGATAAATCTGGACAACTAAGAAATGAATTAATGCTGATCAGGATTGGGTTTCTATTTTAAGCAGACTTTATTTACACTGTTGAAATAAAAAAATAAAGAACAAAGACCCTTTTATTTTTTTTTTACATCATTTTTTTAAAGGGTGTATGGCTCTATTTTTTTTAACCATAAATGGATCTAAAAGCATATATTAATGTAATATGAGTGTATATATCAAGTGATTTATATCTAATTCTTTAAAAAAAATTGTAATTATACCATAACAGATCAAACTGAAAGACAATCGTTTACGCCTAATTAGCCCATTCTTCACATATTTTTATTATTTTTTATCATTTGTGAATCAGCCATTACTATTTACTGCCACATTGTAATTTAGGATATGTTTTTCTTTGTTCATTGGTGTTGCGCCCGAAACTATATGGTACACGACTCGTGTACTGATTATAAAACATTCATTGTGTCTTACATATTGGATATTAGTATCCCACATTTTCACGGCAACATAACAACATCAATATGGATTGAATTCTAATTTGTGTTTTTGATTTCGATTATTATGGTAAATATTGAGTTAGAGACTTAGTTCCTTTAAAGTGTAAAATATTCCAGAAGATAACAATTTGATTAAAGCTTGGATCCCATTTCATGTATTTCTCTTGTTAATGTTCAAATTTATAAAATAACATAAAACAGGGTTTAACATCTTACTGTTCTGCACTAACGAGACTAACAAACTGCATTTTCAGCTTTAAATTAAACATACATTATGCAAGAGCTAAATCTGCCTATTGCAGGTCTTTCTTTAGGCCTTAAATGTTATATAATTTAATAATTAGACATTAATTAACTTATCCAGACAATAATCAACTCTTGATGGCATCGGATACTCGAGATTTTAACTAGATTAGAACGGTTCGCCATTTAAAAATTTAATTTAAAAATGGGAAAGCGAGACTAAGTCTCGAATATACCAGTGCCCTGGTTACCACAATGCACACATCTTGTCAAAACTACAAACAGTGATAACTTGGCTCAGAATGAAGTAATTTGAATGAAATTTTCAATATTTTCATTTTACATTATCTATTTTTCAGCTATTATAACATGAATGGTCAGCTCTTTATCTAAATTTTACATAATGTATCTTTAATCTTTCGTCTAACTTTCCGTTTCAAAACAATTTTAGCACTCCAACCTTTCAGTTCAGACATCTTTAATGCAAAGGTCTTTTTAATTTCCAATATTGTTGAATATGTATAAATTGGTTCGATTTTCAAAATATGATACCTTAAATATAATAGTTTATTTATCAGTTTTTTTTAAAGCTTAATCCTTATAAAAGATGGTTAAAATTTCGAAATTTGCCTGTAAGTTTGTTTCTAAAAGTAAATTTTAAATCCACATCAAAATGACTCTCTTGCAATCCGATTAAAAAATAGATTGTATTTCGTCTCGATTTATTCACATGTTCTTTGTTCTCGTTTTATTTGTCTTGACAATAGTCATCTTAAGATTTTTTTTTGTTTAGTTAAACAAGGTTCTGTTGATCTGTGGATCAGCCAATGAAATAAACTGTTTAGTTAAGCTTTGCGGAAGTTGTCAACGGAATTCTGAGAATTACCCTGAGCTCTTGAAAACAAACCAAAATTAGAAAACAATCTGTTTAAAAAACAGATCCATATTTTGTTTCATTTTTTTTATACTTTTGATGGCCTACACTATATGAAGATCTGACAAGTTGTACAATGTAGTAAAAGGTCGAGTCAGAGGTCATACGAACGGCTTTTGACCCTATGACGTCAGACATTGATTAATTAATCAGCGTTGATATTTCTAGTGGTTTACCCACAGTTCCGTGCATTGCATGCCAAGAATTTGTCATAACAGATGGTTTCATTGGCTAATCCCTGTAACCTGTTATTTTATTTCTTTAGATTTTATTATCTTGTTTTAACAAAAATATCATTTTAATTTTTTTTTTAACACATTTAAAATGAAAATTTAAAATATTCTTCCTCTATTGTGCTATTTTTATTTATTTTTCTATTTCATAATTGATCAATATTGTTCTATAGTTATATCTGTTTGTACATTTCCAAATATCACTTAGGGACACGCTTACATTTTTGTCTTGTGGGATCCAAATGGGTGTTTTTCAGGGAATCCAGCATTTATCTAGTAACATTAAAGAGAGAGAGAAATGGGGTTTAATGTCCACACGACACAGACTAGGTCATTTCGGGACTAACATATGGTTTAATTTTATTTCAATAATTCGCTTGCGTGTAGGGGTCTTTAGCAGTGGGAGGAAACCGGAGGACCCGGAGAAAACCCACAAGGTTGGACAGGCAACCCTACTCCTTGTCACGTACAACCAGGGATTCCAAACCACGCCAGTTGACTCAATAACAGGTCTCATGATACAACGCGCACGTGCTAACCATTCGGCCATCCAACCCCCTAGTAACATTAAGTGTCCCTACTTTTCATATACCAAATATGCCATGCTACTTATTATTGGAAATATCTACCCTATAAATACTTTCGTGGGAATGTATTTTTTACTTTTTCGTTAATAAGGTCTCAGTAGTATAATAGAATATAGGACCTGTTAACCTCGACTTGATGGTGGCTAAATCTATTTGTTAAGGCCAGCTCAATCTTCGTCAAGGTCGCTAAGATGTAAATAAGGTTAGGGCATGTGATTGTTGGCAACATTGTAGGTTAGGGTTAGGGTAAGCATTGGGGCTAGGCCAATGGTTAGGGTTAGGACTGGGATTAGCACTAGCCCTGTTTAAATCTCTTGACCTTTGATCAAACTTGAAGTTGGCCTTATCGAATAGATCTAACCTTTAGACTACTGATAGCATAATAGAAATGAAAGACCTACTAACCTCGTCTTCTGATTCTCGAACTCTCTCTCTACAAACATCTTCACATTTTAATAAATGTAACATCATTTGATAAATATCCACTTGTTTTTTACTCTTAATGTCAGCATCGACCTGAAGGAAGAAATAGTAACATCAAAAAAAAATCTTTGTTGATGAATTGAGAATAGGAGAGAGAATCATCTATTCTTTGTAAATTCTACGGCAAAAAAACAAAAACAAAAAAAAAGGATTTATCTTCAAAGTGCAGAATAGAAGTTAAATTTAAAGGAGATAAAACATTTTAATACAGGTCAAAACAAGAAAATTCAGTCATCAATATTTTGCCATGGCATCCGTGTTATATATATCCGACACTTATCTCAATTTCCAAACGTCGGAGAGGTCTTTAATTTGTTGTTTTTGTCCTATCAGAATGTTTAGACGCTTTTTCTTGCCAGACACGCGAGGGGAATGGGAACTAGGCTGGAAAACCCCAAGGAAATTTCTCGGACAAAACTGGACCAAAAACGGGACCGCTTGGTTAGTGAGCTACTGTTGGGCTCCCAACAAAATGAAACTGGGGCTCTGTTTCAGATAATAAATTAGAGAAAAATAAACTATTTGACATGAACAGAATGTTCTGGTACAGTCCACCACCAGGGAGGGGGTTTGGTGGCCGAATGGTTAGCGCATTCACGTTTGCAGCATTAGGTCTGTCATGGAATCAACTGGCGTGGTTTCGATTCCCCGGTTCTACATGCCACATAGTAGGGTCACCTGTTTAACCTCGTGGATTTTCTCCGGGTCCTCTGGTTTCCTCCCACTGCTAAAGACTCCTACACGCAAGCGAATTATTGGAATAAAAAAGAACCATATGTAAGTCCCAAAATGACCTAGTTTGTGTCAGTGGACATATAACCCCATCTCTCTCTCTCACCAGGGAATCTGTTTCATTCGCTTTCTGGAGATAATCATAAATATTAAGAATACTATGATATGATGCTTAACATAAGAAATATTGGTAAGGAATGGAGGCTTATTGACCCTATTTCCTGAAGCTGGAAAAATCCGACAAGCAATATTTTGGAGAGAGAAAAATGGGGTTTAACGTTCACTCGACACAAACTAGGTCATTTTGGGACTAATATATGGTTTAATTTTATTTCAATAATTCGCTAGCACGTAGGGGTCTTTAGCAGTGGGAGGAAATCGGAGGACCCGGAGAAAACCCACGAGGTTGGACAGGCGACCCTAATCCTTGTCAAGTACAACAGGGGATTCGAAACCACACCAGTTGTCTCAATGACAGGCCTTATGATGATCATTCGGTCATCCAACCCCACTGCAAAATTTTGGAACAGAAACCTTGATCTTTACATACCTGGAAAGTTTGATGAAGCTGATCTGACTCCCATTTTAATGTAGCACCTTTTTCTTCCCAGTTACTGGGTTTGATATATTCCCGTGTTGACGAGACAATACGAGCGTCCTCTGTGTGGTACGATATCTGTATCTTATCTTCTGATATCAGGAATATCAACTCTGCAATATCTTCATTTGCCTGCTTTGATTTATTACGATGAAATTTCTGTATCATTTTCTAAAATATATAAATATCAGAAAAGATAATTAAAAATCTCTCACGCTTTCTTTCTTTTATCTTGTGTTCTATGCAATAGGGGAGCCACGGTGGCTAAGTGGGTAAGACGCTGGATCACTAGTCTGGAGGTCGCGTGTTCGATCTCTGCATTGGCAGTTGGAATTCGATATAAGGGTAGATCATAGTGCCGCTGCCCGGGCAAAATTTCCCTCATAACACACTGTATGGCATATACCCGTTTTCATTAGCCAAGTATAGGAGCAGAACAGTAGGACGTTAAACCCCATTTCATTTCATTTGATTATGCAAAATATTGAGTTATAGACTTAGCTACGGTACTTTAAACTTCTAGAATATCTAAATAAATATGAACTATACTCAACGAACAGTATGATTAAATTGATTGATGGTGACAAAATTACCACCTTTAAAAAATAAAGCCTTCAACAAATGAATGTATTTCTTTTATTGAAAGTGAATAAAACTATAAGATTTATTACAATGGAACCTGATGAACCATTTTCTACAATATACGATCTACAAGTCGGATTGTTCTTATTTATTAAGCTTATCTTGAAAGTAAAAAAAAACCTTCATGAAAACTGGGTTGGATTGTATATAAAAAAAAAGAAACTTTGTGAAAAATGGGTTGGATTGTATTAAAAAAAAAAACTTCATGAAAAATGGGTTTAATTGTATAAAAAAAAAACTTCAAGAAAAATAGGTGGGATTGTATTTTCAAAGACACAAATAGATTTTGGTGTAAAATCAATAGGGAGAGACAGAAATCGAGTTTAAAGTCCACTCGACACAAACTTGGTCATTTCCGGACTAACATACGGTTTAATTTTATTTCAATAATTCAGTTGCGCGTGGGGGGTCTTTAGCAGAGGAAGGAAACCGGAGGACCAGGAGAAAACCCACGAGATTGGACAGGCAACCCTACGTCTTGTCACGAAAGACCAGGGAATCGAAACCACGCCAGTTGACTCATTGACAGACCTTATGACCCACATACTCAGGCGCTAACCATTCGGCCATCCCACCCCCACTAAAATCAATAGAAAGCATGATGTCAACTGTCACAACTTAAAGACTAGATGTCTGATTTAGCACTATAGAAATCCGTTGCAATCTACAATAATATGAATGTTTAATCTCTAATAGGAATGAATCTCAGTCCAAAAATGGTTCAATTAAATTTTATATTTACAAAGTTATGATAAATTGAAATTTCAAATGGATTTAATTAACACCCGCGAGATCTAAAATTTAACAATAAAATGGATAATCAAGGCTAAGTCTTGGTTGTCAAGTATCATGCTACGATAATAAAGAATTTTGATGAGCTCTGAGACCATTTTCCGTCGCCATAGCAGCGCAGAAAGAACGCCACCCCGATCTGATGGATATTAGGCTTCAATATTTATGGTAAAGTCTTGTGACTGATAAATTGTTTTAAGAGGGATTTGTAGCTCAGTTTTGATGGATAAATTAGTTTCAATACGTTTTTTTGTCCAAATAAGTCATCAAATCACATGGTTTTTACACAGGAAGGCATCTTTGAGCAAAAGTTCAATTCTTTTTCATGGCCTGTTAGGGGTTTAAATAACATAATGGATTTAACTGCATGAAGTCTATCTGATTCCGTAGTAATGTCCGCTTGAAACAGCCATTTTATAAATCATGCTGAGAAATCTCCAGTTCATTAAGTTCACTAATCTGTTTTTTTTTTAACAGAATTAATCTAATTTAGCACAAATTGAAGGAACGAATCTTACGTTAATGGGTCTTGTATTCCCTGATCCACTTCCCTCCTGTGGTCCGAACTTTTTCTGTCGCTTTCCGAAGTCTACATGTTTGTAAAACATGAAGTCATCTCTGTTGACGAAATGTTCGGTCATTTCTAACGGTGTCTCGATCCGTTTTTTCAAGCCGTCCACTCGAGCCTCATTATAAAAGATCATCGTTCTTTCATTCTCCGGTGCTGGGGCACTTGCTTTGTACTGATGTTCTGTAAAAAGGAAAAAAAAATACCTTTAAATCTGATGATTGTCATTTGCATTTTTCTGACAACTTAATTATAATTGATGATAATAATAATAATCCAAACTGGGGGATTATCTACTTTGATATTTTTAGCTTGTTTTTTTAATTACCTATTTAATGTAAATTAATCAGTTTAATTAGATTTTAGCGTGAATAAAACTGTGAAGAATGACGATCAGCGAATTTAATTTACTTGTCATTCAAAATTTTCTCTGGTTTTCAAGGTGTTTAACTTTACTATATGTAAGAGAAACATCTGAATATTGCAGGGTTTTTTTCCAGCATCAAATATAGATGATGTAAATTAATGATGATGTAAATTAATGATGATGTAAATTATGATGTAAATTAATTATGATGTAAACCAATTATGATGTAAACCAATTGTGGTGTAAATTAATTGTTAATTGAGATGTAAATTAATTGTGATGTAAATCAATTGTGATGTAAATCAATTGTGATGTAAACCAATTGTGGTGTAAATTAATTGTTAATTGTGATGTAAATCAATTGTGATGTTAATTAATTGTGATGTAAATCAATTATGATGTAAATTAATTAAAGATGCATTATGTATTTAAACTTTTATTCATGTGACAAGCCTATAATCAATACTCTAGACATCCATTAGCCAAGATATTGAGTGGATAAGACAATATCTGCATCAAAGGACTGAAAATCGAGACGGTTATTTCTTGTCAAAACTTCAACCATTCATAACCTAGCTCAGAATTTGACAGAAATTTTCAATGTATTCATTTTGCATTATCTATTTTTAAACTATTATACTAACAGCAAGCTCTATATTTAAACCTTACATCTTTAATTAAATGTTAAATAATGATTTGAGTATATTTTATCGTGAATATTGTTATGAAAAAGTCAATATTTCTGGCAACATTTTGATAGGGTGACCCACCATAAATAAATATCTCCATATATCTCGACAATTACGCCACAATATTTATATATATGCCAATCCTCAAATCAGTTTCACACAATTATAGTCACTAAATAAACGATCATGTTGTACTTAATAAGCTATGACCATTAATCATGTATAAATAATAGATTGAAAACTGGTTCCAAGAGTCGTCCATAACATCCAGACACTTTTGAGTAAAAGATAGGTTACGTGCCCTTGTTTTGAAGTTAGTCTCGCTTAACCAGTCTATCGACCATTCTACGTCTGATTGACAGATCGGGATAATCAAGACTACTTTTTTACGAAACATAACAGAAAGCTAGAACAAGAAATTGAATTTAGAAATAAGCACGTTAGGTAGCTCAACAATCGTTTTAAGAAGCTTGTAAAAGTAAAATGAAACTACTGCTAGTATCATGTTCCTGTCTAACCCGAGTGATTCAGAGATATTATTTGTACTAAACCAAAACTGTACCGCTCTTAACGGTACAGTTAATGATAAAGCGATTTAAAAAATGAAAAGAACGTAATTTCTAAATCTGCTGTAATAACCAAGAAGCTTAATTTTACTGCTATTCAAAATCGTCAACAATAAATTTTTTACGGCTCTAATAGTTGATAGATTTGTAGAGAATTGCACGTGCCATGCCTATTTATAGTATCATACTGTCAGAAAGTTGGTCTCGGCACGGCGAATGTGCACGCTTCAGTGGTAGTCTCGAACTATCAGCGGTGGACTGTATTTCTGTGCGTACATGGGTCACCCTAATTTTGACAATTCCTTTGTCTTTATCATTCTTTGCTTGATTAAGACAAGATATAAACTTTTATGTATAACTTGTATTCCATATAACTTGTATTCCATATAATTGCGTAATATGTTATTCTCATACAGTTATTAAACGCTGCTTAATTAATTTAATTTACTACTCGTAAATATTTAGTTTTAAGTAGGTCAGAGATTGGTTTTGGTATATACCAGCGTGCCCTGCATGAGCTGTTGAATTTTTTGATATTGCTAAAAAATGGAGATGAATACTAGTGATTTTAATTTACAAATCCGTCAAAAAAAATTTTCAGTAGTTGTCAAGAAGTTTTAAATCATGCTCATCAAAAGTGGGTCAGTTTAGGCTACTCACCCTTTAAGCAACGATGTCTGCCAGGATAAAAATGTTCCGATATCCAGCCTGTTCTGTGATTGTGTATCTTGGTATGTAGTTTGTCCTGGCGATGTGCGTAATATTCTTTTATCAACATTAAATCAGTCACTGAAATATAAATAAAATGAAATGAAATGAAATGGGGTTTAACGTCCTACTCCGAGACTGGGCTAATGAAGACGGGCATACGCCATACAGTGTGTTATAAGCGAAATTTTGCATGGGCAGTGGCACTATGACCTACTCTTATATCGAATTCCAACTGTCATGGGATCTTTTACATGCACACCAATGTATACACACAACCTTGGTTTTTTGTCTCATTTGAAGGACTAGTTAGCTGTTCTTGTCAGGCCCTCCGTCCTGCACCACTGACAAGGAGAAACTACGTCGGAAAATACAGGACATTCAATAAGACACCTGTCACAGACATAGTCCAGCACAAATACAGACTTTGTCGGGTACAATTACTCTTGTGTCTGACATCACTGTACCACGGGTATCATTTAATCTTGTGTATTTAGCACTAATTTCTTTCACATTCATTCAATATCAAGTCTTTGATCAAAAACTCAATAAAATCCCCAAAAATCATCTAATTTGTACTTGTGTCTAGTTTAAAGCTGACCATTCAATTTTGATAATGAGTGTCCAATTGTTTAATTTCTTGATCACTGTTAAAAAAATAAACAACCCAATTGATTATTGATGTATAACTATAATGATTAATTTTTGAACAGTGGTCTGGAAATTAAACACTTGTAAATTCGACACTCATTATCAAAATTAATCAGTCAGCTTTAAACTGGGATTTTAAATGATTTTTACAGATTTTTTATAAAAGATTTGATATTGAATGAATGTGAAAGAAATTAGTGCTAAATACACAAGATTAAATGATATCCAGGTTACAGTGCATCGTGTCTGAATAGATTTGTCTTTTTTATTGTATGCCAGGGCCATTAGTGCTGGACCTTTTGTCAAATCAAACTAAAACTGTTATTTCCTGACCTGGGCAATTAAGTATAATGAAAATAAATTGAAATATGGGAAAATGAAAAGAATCGTGTTTAACGTCCACTCGACACAAACTAGGTCAGCTCGGGACTAACACATTGTATAATTGTGTTTAGGGATCTTTAGCAGTGGTAGGAAACAGGAGGCCTCGGAGAAAACCCTCTAGGTTGAGCAGTCATCCATATTCCTTGTCACATACAATCTAAGAGAGAGAGAAAGAGAGAGAGAGAGAGAGAGAGAGAGATGGGTTTTAAGTCCACTTGACACAAACTAGGTCATTTCGGGACTAACACATGGTTCAATTTTATTTCAACAATTCACTTGTGCGTAGGGGTCTTTAGCAGAGAAAACCCACGAGGTTGGACAGACGACCCTACTCCTTGTCATGTACATCCGGGGAATCAAAACCATGCCAGCTGACTCAATGACAGACCTTATGATACAGCGTGCACATGCTAACCATTCGACCCCCCCCACCCCATACAATCTTGAATTCGAAATACCTAGTCATTTGACAGACCTTATAATCTAGACCAGCCAACCTCCCTTTCAGTAAGTAACCATATATGGTGTAAATTGTATTATGAGATTACCATATTTGGTAGAAGATAAAAGCATTAGGGGTAAAATTAGATGGCTAGGTCTTGTAAAGACTAGACGACGGTTTAATAGTACACTGTATCATTATTACATTGTCTATATTTGGTAAAATATAAAATCTGTCTAGACAGACGAAACAGATGAGCATAAAATAACTTACATTCACGATCATCGTACACAGACAGTCGAGATATCAATCCATCCGGCATCAAATAATGGGCAAATTTTTCCAATTTAGCTCGTTTGTATAACTTGCTCTTTTTACCTAAAGGACACCTCATCTGAAAATCTACGGGAAAAAGAAACAGAAATTATAAGAACATGATTTCGTTTTATTAAAGCCTCAAGTACCAGTATGGCAATATATGTCACAATATGTTGACTAGTGCATCTCATTATAATGTGTTGATTGAGCATCTCAATATAGAAATGAATTGAAATGGGGTTTAATGAGTTGCATATCTCAATATATTGAATAGTGTATCTCAATATAATGAGCTGTGTATCTCAATATAATGAGTTATGCATCTCAATATAATGAGTTATGCATCTCAATATAATGAGTTATGCATCTCAATATAATGAGTTGTGTAACTCAATATTAATGAATTATGCATCTCAATACATTGACTTGTGCATCTCAATATAATGACTTGTGCATCTCAATATAATAAGTTGTGTATCTCAATATAATATGTTTTGCATCTCAATATAATGAATTTTGTATCTCAATATAATGACTTGTGCATCTCAATATAATGACTTGTGCATCTCAATATAACGAATTGTGTATCTCAAGACACTAAGTTGTGTATCTCAATATAATAAGTTTTGCATCTCAATATAATGAGTTGTGCATCTCAATATAATGAGTTGTGCATCTCAATATAATGGGTTGTGCATCTTAATATAATGAATTGTGTGTCTCAATACACTAAGTTGTGTATCTCTATATAATGAGTTGTGTATCTCTATATAATGAGTTGTGTATCTCAATACACTAAGTTGTGTATCTCAATATAATTAGTTTTGCATCTCAATACAATGAATTGTGTATCTCAATATAATGAAATTTGCTTCTCAATATAATAAGTTGTGCATCTCAATATAATGAGTTTTGCTACTCAATATAATGAGTTGTATATCTCAATATAATAAGTTGTGCATCTCAATACAATGACTTGTGTATCTCAACATATGGAACTGTATATCTCAACATTGTGCAACTTAATACTCAGTTTTGAAAATTAAATATTATAAATCAGTTAAAACTGTCAACGATCATTGACAGACTCTCAATCAAATGCAACAAAAAAAAAGGGTTTCGATAAACAAAAGAAATTGAACTCTTTATGATAGAACTATAAATAAGTACAAAAAGCAGTACCTTTTAGAGATAATTTTAATGGTTCAACCCATGTTGGTGGCATATCCAGGTGTTTCTCTATTTCCTTATCTTCGTCCTATAGAAATAAATAAAATAATACAAGATAGTTAAAGTAGCAGTCCCCTCCGCCCCCCAAAATACCCCAAGGTTTCCAAAATAAAAGAAACAGTCCAGAGAGAGAGAAATGGGGTTTAACGTCCACGCGACACAAACTAGGTCATTTCGGAACTAACATATGGTTTAATTTTATTTCAATAATTCGCTTGCGCATAGGGGTCTTTAGCAGTGGGAGGAAACCGGATGACCCAGAGAAAACCCACGAGGTTGGACAGGCGACCCTACTCCTTGTCACGTACAACCGGGGATTCAAAACCATGCCAGTCGACTCAATGACAGACCATTCGGCCATCAACACCCCCCCCTTCCAAAATAAAAGAAGCAGTCCAAATACATTGTCCGAAGGTTTAGCTGTACATAACGAGATGTTACCAGGGTTACATGTAGGAGGTAAGTAATCTAATGAATTTCATTGTTCAGTCATGACAATATGATAATCATGATGCCATTTATCTCTATAATTTAGACAAGTAGGCCGACATGGATATCAAGACATTTGAGGATTTTGGACAATATATGATACAAAACTGAAAGAATGTAATTCTATGAAAAAGTACCACAGAAATTCTGATCATTGTACAGGACTAGCATTCACACATAATTAACCAGTTTGAATCACTCAAACATATCTGTGACAACCCCTTTAAAGTAATCTTCTGGCTTGGATTAAACAAAGAGGCGCTGACTTTTTAACATATCTCATTTATATCATCTGCAGTGAGAGAGAGAGAGAGATTAACCGACTTGACACAAACTAGGTCATTTTGGGACCAACATATGGTTCAATTTTATTTCAATAATTCGCTTGTGAGTAGGGGTCTTTAGCAGTGGGAGGAAACCAGAGGACCAGGAGAAAACCCATGGGGTTGTCACGTACAACCGGGAAATGGAAACAACACCAGTTGACTCAATAACAGAACTTATGATACAACGCGCACACGCTAACCATTCGGCGATCCACCCCCCAATCGTCAAACTAAGGCAGAAAAGATCAATCATGGTTTTATTGATCGTAGAAAAATAATAAACAAATTACTATAATATCATTATCTCCCAGAAATTATGGTGCAGAGAGAGAGAGAGAGAGAGAGAGAGAGAGAGAGAGAGAGGAGGTGTTTAATGTCCATTCCACACAAACTACTTCATTTCGAGATTAATATTATTTCAATAATTTATTTGCATGTACGGGTCTTTAGCAGTGGGAGAAAACTGGAGGAAACAGAGAAAACCCACGCGGTTAGACAGGCACCCCTACTCCCCGTCACGTACAAACGTGGAATCAAAACCATGCTAGTTGACTCAATGACAGACCTTCACGTGCGAACCATTCGCCCATCTAACCCCCCATCGTCAAACTATTATTTCAATGTAGAAAACCCACAAGGTTAGACAGGCGCCCCTACTCCCCATCACGTACAAACGTGGAATCGAAACCATACCAGTTGACTCAATGACAGTCCATGTAATCTAACACACACAGGTTAAACCAATCAGCCATCCAACCCTCCACGTAACAACAACAACAGCTAATGGATAGACTTCACGGCACACAAACAAGCAAGGACATAAGGCAACTGCCGCAGACATTGTCCAGTACAAATTATCACACAATGTATATATATATATATATATATGGTAAGAGTATTGAAATGTTGCATGTATATATAGGGTGACCCCCCAAAAAAACAGAACCCATAAAAATTTTATTAAATCCTACAAAGGCCCAGCAAATTCCAAGGAATGTGTTCAAGTAATTGACAATTTTGTGCAACTTATGCAAATTTGCCTCCAATACCACAGAGGCCATTTGGAGTATATTTTGGAAGGAACATCACTTTTATGCAAAGCCACCAAGATAACTGAAACTTTGGGCAATGATCATACACAGACCGAAGTTTAAGTCCAGCAAATTTCATCAAATTTACTGTCCCATTGTAGGATTTAATACAAATTTTATGGGTTCTGTTTTTTGGGCGTCTCCCTATACTCTAATAAAAACGTTGTGTGATTATTTGTGTCTATGACAGGTGCCTTATGCCCAGGCTTGATGGAAAAGATGTGTAATTGCAACACAAGTCTTTCAATATTTCTACTTTTTATTTCTACTGAAACAAAATAATCTGATCAAAATACAGATCTATATTTCATTTCATTTTTTTATACTTTCGATGCCGTCAACTAGATGAAGATCTGACCGGTTTTAGTGAGGGGTTGCGTCAGAGGGCTTTTGACCCTATGACGTTAGACATTTGATTAACCAATTAGAGTTGATGCTTCTATTGGGTTACCCACAGTTCCATGCAACTCCCGCCTAAAACTCGCCATAACTGACCATTTCATTGGCTAATCTCTCACATCAATAGGAACGCAAGTTATATAACGACTGCTCCTGATCCTAGTGTAGTACATGTAAAGACAAGTAAAACGAAATTTTGAACTATAAAAAAATGAAACGAAATAGGATCTGTGTTTTAATCAGATTGGAAAATGAAATTCAAACTGACTGATGCATTTCATCCAATTAATAGTGCTGTACTATAAATGCCATTACTGATACGCTGAATAGATACTCTGCATATAAACATCATTTCATCACATTAATATAAGAGAAAGAGAGAGAGAGAGAGAGAGAGAGAGAGAGAGCTGCAACTAACATATGGTTTAATTTTATTTCAATAATTCGCTTGCGCGTAGGGGTCTTTAGCAGTGGGAGGAAACCAGAGGACCCAGAGAAAACCCACAAGGTTGGACAGGCAACGCTACTCCTTGTCACGTACAACCAAGGATTCGAAACCATGCCTAGTTGACTCAATGACAGGCCTTATGATTGAATGCACACGTGCTAACCATTCGACCATCCAACCCCCCGCCCAGGATTCCCAGACAATTAACCAGTTTGATTCACTCAAAGAACAACCCACTTTAAAGTATCCACAGATAAATGTACGCAAAAATTCACTCAAAGAACAACCCGTTTAAAGCATCCACAGATAAATCTATGCTCAGAATTTACTTTAATTAATTAACGTATTGTGAGCTAATCTAACAATGTTGGCTTACGAGATCTTCATGCTTATATATATAAAACCCAAGACAATCCCAGCTTAAAGCTATTTTACTATTGTACCAAACAAGAAGTGAAAATACCCTTTTCATATAATCTGAAGACGTAGGTAATTTGTGCATTGATATGTGCTTAGCCTACTAAGGGTGCTCTTATCTGTCCTACTTGTTGTGATGGCGATCTACTTGTTGTGATGGCGATATATTTGTTGTGATGGCGATATACTTACATATTTGATACTGGCGATTACATAACGCTGTATCTTAGCCTAGCAAATATTATAACTTTAAATATTATAAAGGCAATAAAATGGGTTTTAATTTCCTACACTTTTGCAACAAATGAGCAAATGAAGACGCCATGAAGCATTTCTGTAAACTCTTCAAATTTCAAGGGTTCTTTCATGTACAACAGGATTTCATTATTTTTGTCCCATCCAAATAAGTAGATGCCGTTTTTTGGTAGGAATCTATTCTACGCAACTGACAAGGCAAAACCACACCGGAAAATCATTGGAACTTTCTTGACCAACACTGGGAACGAACCCAAAACATTCGGTTTAGTTAGCCATACTCACTAAATGGCAAATTACTTCAAATATTAATATTAATTTCAAATAAATAAAAAAAAGAAAGGCTATAGGTATAATTTACAGAACTGGCACAATTGCGCTCCGTGTGAGGTATTCAATTTGGTTTAAGGAATAATTGAAAGTGAAAATGTAGCTGGATGCAGCAAAAGCCGCTGGACATCTAATTTTGGAAAGTTAATATTTAAATCGAAATCAAACTTTAATATTTACAATACAAGTCTTCTTTCTTCCATATAATACAAGGCACCAGTCACACACACTGACAGACACAAATTATCACACAATGTATATATTATGCTAGGTTCCCACGGTGGTGCGATACGTTACGATAGGATTGTCCCTATTGAGTCCACGATCTGGTACGTGCAGATACGTTTCGATTCGATCAACACGATTGCTACGACTGACCTCAATATATGATATGACCTGATAGGATCACCACGATTACTCCACGATTTCAATCGCAGCACAAATCATGATAGTGGGAACCTAGCATTATAATGTTGTATGATTATAATTTGGCCTAAAGTTTCCTTATTCTTCATACACGCACTGACAATGATGATGCAGAAAGCACAAGTTTGTAATCAATTCAAATTTCAATCAGAGACTTTAATCAACGTATGCGAGTTCACACTCAAGTTTTTATCACCATCTGAACAATAAAAAACAGGCCTACCTCTTCCTCATCTAAGCCAGCCATTAAATCTTCTTCTGCTTCTGGTATTTGTAGAAGCGGTTTGTCTAGACCTGGAAACATATACTCCCATCTCGTACAATCACCTAGATCGTAACTCAAACCCTAAAATTAAAAAAAAAAATAACAAACCCGAAAAATACTAAAATATATATAGGAGTACAATCACCTAGATTATAACAGCGTCTTATTTTGAATTACAACCCTTCCAGATCCTAGTGTAGTAAAGACAAGTAAAACGAAATTTTGAACTATAAAAAATGAAATGAAATAGGATGTGTGTTTTAATTAGATTGTATTGTTACCTGAACACCGTTGGAACAATCCTGCATGTTAACCCAGTAGTTGGTATTATTCCACACCGATTCAATACCCAGATAATTCGTACTGTCAACAGGATATGGTAACCCGGTAAACGGTTCGATAAAAAAACTCTCGGCTACTTCTCGTTTACCCGATAATACCAGGATCCAGGTGTGAATTCTTAAACCATAAAGTGGATCTGGTGGTGGCTTCTCTAGCTCCTAAAAAATAAATAATCATTTATAACTCCAATGGTGTTCACAAACTGGACAGAAATTAATAAATAAAATCACTGCTAAAAAGGCATTAAAGGGGAATTATGGGAGATCAGATAAAAAGTTTACAGTTCTTGCTATAATAGGTACATAAATAGATAATGTAAAGAGAATATGCTGAAAATTTCAGTCAAATTGCTCCACTCTGAACCGAGATATTAGCTTTTGAATTTTAGGTTAGCCTCAATTACCATTACTAAAAAACCAAGTCTGGATTATCCATTTATCCGTTTTATTATCATTCACAAAATGTATTCCAATCCACTAAATATCGCAAGCTAGTGATGGCATTGAGAGTTGATTATGGGCTGGATAAGTTAATAAATTTCTAATTAATAATTTATATAAAATTTCAGGCCTACAAAAAGACCTGCAATAGGCAGATTTAGCTCTTGCATAATGTATGTTTAATAAGGAGCAGTAATTAATATACCGTTTTATGTACTATAGATAAACAGCTGCTGTTATATAAATCATCCTTTAGACATTTATTCATATGACAAGCCCATAAGCGCTCTAGATCGTTGGATGGCTTAGGTATTAAGTGAATTGGACAATGCACGCTTTATTTGTTTTAAACGCTAATATGGCTGACCAAGCCGCAAATTTTCAGAAAATGCATGTATTCATTCAAAGAGAGAGAGAAATTTTCAATATATTCATCATGCATGTCCCTATGTTCGGGAGACATGACCCTGACCCTATATTTGTGAGACATGAATCTATGTTCGGGAGACATGACCCTATGTTTGCGAGACCTGTCCACATGTTCATCAGACATGTCCCCATGTTCGTCAGACATGTCCCTTATGACAACTCTACCACTCAACCCCGTTCACCAATGATGATTCAACTGAGGGAAGCTTAACATAAAGAGAGATAACTCCATCTAATTTAAAACTTACTAATTGCCTTTCTATCTCCTCCTGGCGTCGTTTAGCTTCTTCCGCTTCTTTGGCAGCAATTTTTCTTTGCTCCATTTTCATTTCAAACTTACTCTGTAGATCTCGTGGAGGTTTCACCGTATATTTCTTTAATTCTTTCTTTTTTGCTTCTTCCACTTTCTGAGAGAAAAAATATAAACATCAATTTTATCAATCGGATTAAAATTAAACATACATTATACAAGAGCTAAATCTGCCTATTGCAGGTCTTTCTTTAGGCCTGAAATGGTATCTTAATTATTAATTAGACATTAATTAACTTATCCAAACCATAATCAACTCTTGATGTCAACGCTAGCCTGCGATGTTTACTGGATTAGGACCCCATTTGCTGCTCCACTTTCATTCATGATTTAATCATGAAATGGATTTAATCAAGACTATGTTTTTTATCGTACCAACATCAGTAATGATGATCGAGGCTAGGCCGAAAATTCAATCAGTAAAATTTCGGTTCAGAGTGGATCAATTTGACTGAAATTTTCAGCAAATTCCCTTTACATTATCTAGTGTTTATCTATTATAGTGAAAACTGTCAGCTCTCTATCTAATCTCCCATAATGTATCTTTAACGATTTGTATTTTGTTTTGTTTTTTATATACTTTCGAACATCAACCAATATCCAACTAACCTGTTCTTTCTTTGTAAGTAGCGGACAAATTTCTCTCGTTTCATCAGCAAGACAAGTTTCTTTTGTAGCGTAACCATTGACAACGTAGGCATCATATCCAGCTGACAGCAAGAAGGAACACAATAAAGTGCTGTACTCGAAACAGTTTCCCTTCTGTCGTTTTAACACGGTGGTGGGTGATAACAACCGGGTGGGCTGTAATATAAAATGAAATGAAATGGGGTTTAACGTTCTAATGTTCGGCTCCAACTGAGCTAATGAAGACGGGCATATGCCATACAGAGTGCTATGAGGGAAGTTTTGCCCGGGCAGTGGCACTATGACCTTCTCTTATATCAAATTCCAGCTGCCAAGAGATCTTTTACGTGGTCGCCAATGCATGCACAGGTCCTCGGTTTTTCGTCCCATCTGAACGAGGCAGCTGTTCTTGTCAGGCCCTTCGTCCTGCGCCACTGACAAGGCGAACCCATCCATCCTGATACTTTCTCCGCCAAATGTTTGATATAGGAGTGTGAAATGGAATTTAACATCCACTCAACAAAAAATAGGTCATTTCGGGACAAACATGTTTGGAAATGACAATCAACGAAAAGGAGATAGAGAATTGGGGTTTAACATCCACTAGACACAAACTAGGTCATTTCGGGACTAACATATATGGTTCAATTTTATTTCAATAATATGCGTGCGTGTAGGGGTCTTTAGCAGTGGGAGGAAACCGGAGGACCTGGAGAAAACCCACGAGGTTGGACAGGCAATTCTACTCAATGTCATGTACAACTGGAGGAATCAAAACCATGCCAGTTGACTTAATGACAGACCTTATGATAAAACATGCCTGCGCTAACCATTCAGCCATCCACACACCGCCCTCTTTCAATTCTATGGTTGCGGATTAAATATGATGCATGTTTTTTTTTAGAATTACAGCTTTGTCGACAATCAAATATACTGCAAACTGAGCATATATAACAAATAAACAATATCAGGTTTACCCATAATACATGTACCTCTATTCATGAGAAATGGGGTTTAACGTCCGTCCACTCGACACAATCATTTTGGGACTAACTACGGTTCAATTTTAATTCAAAAATTCGCTTGCGCATAGGAGTCTTTAGCAGTGGGACCGGAGGAAAACCAACGAGGTTGGACATGTGACACTACTCCTGGTCACACAATCAAATCCACGCCACTTGACTCAATGACAGATCTTATGGTCTAACACGCACACATTAAACCATTCGGCCACGAAATTTTCCCAAAAATTTCATGAAGTATCTATTTTAATATTAAATTTAAAAAAAAGAAAAAATTGTTTCTTACGAGTTCATATGGTGGATCCAAGGTTTCAAAATCTAAATAATCGGCCACAAACTCAGCTGCCGTATCCCAATCATATAATTCCTTATATGGTAGCTGAGTAGGATTTATAGTCGTACAAACAAATTTCTGAAAATAAAAATGATTCTAAATGAGTCATACCATTAATACCTTTTAACGGGAAAACATAACATTAATACTTTTTACCAGGAAAACATAATTATTCTGATTCTTATTAAAGTTTTTATTGCAATATATAAATATTCCTGACTTAAAGATACATTATGGGAGATTAGATAAAGAGCTGGCAGTTCTCACTATAATAGTTAAAAACTAGATAATGCTGAAAATTTCAAATTGCTCCACTCTTAATCTAGACATTAGCGATTGAATTTTAGGCCTAGCCTCAGACATCATTACTAATGTCGGTACGATGAAAAACATAGTCTTGATTATCCATTTTTCGATTTAATCATCAATGATTTAATCATCAATTAGGTACGAATTAGTACCAAATAGTTTAATTATATCAGGGTCAAGGTTTCGACTATGCCTTGGAAATTGGAAGTGGGAGGCAACTAGTATGTGTCTCTCTTTTGTGGACCAAGGTGAGATTGTCTGTTGTATTAATTGGACAGGTAGGCCTGAGTTATTCTTCAGTTATGTGTCTTTGTTGATTGAGTATTCGTTTTTCCGGAGGACCCGGAGAAAAAAAACGAAGTTTGACAGGCGACACTATTCCTTGTCACATACAACTGGGGAATAGAAACCTTGCCAGTTGACTCAATCACAGACCTTATGATACGTGTACACCATTCAGCCATCCACAACCTACCCCCCCCCCCCCCTGTAGCTTACAAACATCTGTGAGATGTATATATAGCATAGACTTGGCCTGTCGAAATAGGGTCATACCCCAATTCTCTTTTGTTATATACTATTCAAAAAAAGTAGGGGTTTTGATTTTTAAGTGTTATTAAAGTCACCTAATGAAACTGACGAAGAAACAAATGACAAAATGAAATGAAGTTCACATTCATCGATTTATTCCAAATGATCGTTAGACTAAGTAAGGCACAGACTGACCATTATAAGGGTAAAATGATACCCGGGGTCAAACAGCAAAGTTACCACAGCATCACAACCAAGTCAGTAACGGGTAAATCCTCCTCTGTTTGCCAAACAAGCATTGATCCGACGTGGCATACTCCTAATGAGACGTCTAAGGTCATTTTGGTCCAGATTGTCCCATTCCTGTTCCAACGCAGCAGCAAGTTCTTGGACATTGGCAGGACGTTGTTGACGTTGACGTAACCTCTGTCCAAGCATGTCCCAGACATGCTCGATGGGGGAGAGGTCGGGACTCAGTGCTGGCCAAGGTAATGTGGTGATGTTCTGTTGTTGGAGGTAACCTGTAACGATCCTGGCCCTGTGACATCTTGCGTTGTCATCCTGGAAGATGAAACGGCGGCCATGACGTCGTGCGAACGGCACAACATGGACTGCCAAGATGTTGTCCCGGTAGTACTGGCCTGTAACACGCCCTGCAACAACATGTAAAGCCGTTCTTCCAGCAACAGTGATGCCTCCCCACACCATAACAGAACCACCCCCAAATCGATCATGTCTGATGACGTTAACGTCTTGGAAGCGCTCGTTTCGACGACGCCACACCCTCCTACGTCTGTCCAAAAAATCAACAGTGAACCTTGACTCATCTGAAAACATCACATTGCTCCAGCGTCGATTATCCCAGTGTTGACGATCCCTACACCAACGACGTCTTGCCTGAATGTGATGATCTCTCAAACAAGGGATCACGCGAGGACGTCGGGCGCGAAGGTGACCCCTATGCAGTCGATTCCGAATCGTCTGGCCACCAGTGTCTGTTTGAAGACGAGCGCTGATCTGATTTGCTGTGATGACACGATTTCTCAAGGCCAAGGTACGGATAAATCGATCCTGGGCTTGAGTTGTCGCCCTTGGTCGACCTGAGCGTGGTCTGTCCTGTACAGATTGTGTATCACGGTATCTGGACCATAGCCTGCTTATGACAGACTGAGAAACATTCATCGTCTGCGCCACAACCGCCTGTGTTGTGCCGATCTGTAGCATGCCAAGGGCACGTAACCTTTCATTTTGGGCAAGCCGATGCATATCAAAATTTGTTTTCTGGTCACTAAAACAATTAAACTGATGTTTCCACCCTGGAATTCAATGCCACAATGACTGTAACATTCAAAGTCAGAGTCGTGCAAATCTTGGGTTGGACCCCCATGATGATCCCAAGCATCACCTGCATTCCATGCGGTAGCTATTGGTGCGTTTGGGCGTCACATGTAACTGGAAATGTTTCTTCTGTTAGGTTCTATAGTGACTTTTTTCGTAGTCATTTGCATATTTTAGTATTATGCCCCCAAAATCAAATATCCCCTACTTTTTTTGAATAGTATAATAGGATTCTTATGATGTGCTAAAACTCTAAACAAAAAAGTCTGCTCAAAGCCCAATCTAATTTACATTTGTTTCATTTAAAAATCCATTAACATGGCGATTTGAAAAACACATATTTACCTCGACTCCACACTCATTTACTGGGTTTAAAAATAAAGGTTTTCTATCTCGGTACAGGTGGACATATTGCCGACGAAAATTATCAGAATATTGTAAAATCAGTAACTCTTTTGGTAAATTGTTTTTATAAGAATCAGGAAATTCAGCTGGATCAAATTTTTCTTCTATCCTAAAATAAAATATAAAAAAATTGATTGAAGTTAAGTCAGTATAATTTAACATTTGACAAAAATAATGATGTGAGAGAGAGCTATGCAAACTAAGTCATCATGAGGCTAACATACCACACAATTTTATGTCAGAGAGAGATAGAGAGATGGGGGGGGGGTAACATCCACTCGACACAAACTAGATCATTCTGGGACTAACATATGGTTCAATTTTATTTTAATAATTCACTTGCGCGTAGGGGTCTTTAGCAGTGGGAGGACCCGGAGAAAACCATTCGACCATCCAACCCCCCACTTTTATATCAATAATTCGCTTGCGTTTATTAGCTGGAGAAAAGTCCACAAGTTTAGGCGGAAAACCCCTACTCCTTGTCACATACAAGTGTTAGAGTGAATATAGAAGAAAGTCTAATTTTTGCAACATCATCAAACTGAGTCTTCAATGATAATAATACGGTACAGGTAGCTAAATTAGTAAAACCAGCGTTGAGATATAACTAATTTCATGTTCTGTAGTAGACACAAAATCAAAATAAATTTCCTGAACATGCAGTCTTCCTATAAATCTTTCCCGAAGGCGAAAATAATTGAAGTTTGTCCCCGCATTTGGATCAGATCAAACATTCAAAGAGGTTTAGATCTAGTTACTCTAAAAAAAAAATTACTTTTCTATAGCAGGAGAATGGACAACTATTTTAGCTAATTCTTCTTTTAAAGCTTCCGCATCTGGTGATAATTCTTCTTCACCCTCGACATTTTCAGAGCTGCCCTCTTGATCTTCCCCAATATCAGCAGTCAATTCGCTGCTGTCATTTGTTACGTCAGCCCCTTCCGTCGTATCTAAATCGGTTGGAACTAAGCCCGGACTTTCTTCGGATGCGCTTTCCATTTTCTTCTCTCTATCGACCGCCTAATTGTTTCTGTCTAATTAGATTTTGCCATAAAAGAAAACTTAAACGTCCCACTTCACTGTTTACAAACGGGAACCGGGGCAAACAACACCTGTTTATGACACATCCGCAACCATGGCAACATGTAGTTCACGCGTTCATTCTAACGTATTAGACTAATGAACCAAATACAATTCATCCATTGTAATCATTTGCATTCATTTTGTTTCAAGTTATATATAAACCACTAAAATATTTTCCCAAATAAATAAACCATAAAAACAAATATCACTCCACGTACAATCGACTTTCACTTCCGGTACATTAAAACGGAGTTGTTTCCCTTGACGCACGAAATTATCGCCCCTTGTATTTGGTCGCACATTTCTAAATTCACATTCATTTTTGGGTTTTTGAGTTAATATATGAAAGGTAGATGTCTTATACCAATTCTGTTATTTTATTGGGAATATTAATTTAAACCACCTGGTCACATTTCCGAGATTTTGAATCTCTAAAAGGAATATCAGTACAAAAATGGTGAATAAAGATAATGTGATGTAGATAACAAACCTCACCTCTCAACCCTCCGTGTTTCGAGAAAAGAGATGGTGCTATATAGTTCCACATAGCGAAGCCTAGCGCAAATCACATCGGGCCTTAGTAAGCAAAATTGACAATATTTTACATCAAGCTGGACATGTCCCACGCAGTGGCGGCGCGGGGGGGGGGGGGGAGGGGAGGGCACTTTTACCCCCAATGGTGATCCAATGGTAGATCTGCAAATCAGATCATCGAAGCGAGGGAGAGCAATGGGGTTTAATGTCCACTCGACACATACTAAGTCATTTCGCGACTAACATGGTTCAATTTTATTTCAATAATTTGCTTGCACGTAGGGGTCTTTAGCAGTGGGAGGAAATCTGAGGCCCCAGAGAAAACCCACAAGGTTGGACAGGCGACCCTACTCCTTGTCATGTACAACCAGAAAATCGAAACCATGCCAGTTGACTCAATGACAGACCTTATAATACAGCATGCACGCTAACCATTCGGGACAGTGAAGAGGTTTGATGTTTTAGCGAAATGAAATGAAATGGTGTTTAACGTCCTACTGTTCCGCTCCGACCGGGCTAATGAAGGCGAGCATACACCATACAGTGTGCTATGAGGAGAATGTTGCCCGGACAGCAGCACTATTGCCTACTGTTATATCGAATTCCAACTGCCAAGGGATCTTTTACGTGCACGCCACTGTAAACATAGGTCCTTGGTTTTTCATACCATCTGATCGACTAGACTGCAGTCCTTGTCAGACCCTCCATCCTACACCACTGACAAAGGGAAACCACGCCGGAAAATCCTGATAAACTTTCTCAGCCAATGCAGGGATCGAACACGCAACCTCCTGGCTAGAGACCCAGCATCTTACCCACTTAGCCACCATGCCTCCTTCATGTTTTAGCAAGTGGCTCAATCCCAGTATTAGTATATTCCAGTCTGGTTTCCATTTTTTTTTTTCTAAACAATATTTATTCAGGAACTGAGGGGATTGGGGAACAGGCAAGGCCTATATAGACCTCTCTCCCGGTTACAAATAAATTACATAATATACAATATATTGAAAAAAACGAATGGTTTCCATTTGTCTATGATCTAGTTCTTGTGATGGGCCACCCATGTACTCATTGGTGTGCATGTATACGACTCTGTGACGGCTGGAAATCGATGATGACTGAAGTGGAAACGGCAGTGTGGGAGCAAAATTTGGAGACATTGTCAAAAGTAGAATGCAAAGAGAGAAATGGGGTTTAAAGTCCACTTGACACAAACTAGGTCATTTTAGGACTAACACATGGTTCAATTTTATTTCTATAATTCGCTTGCCTGTAATAGTCTTAAGCAGTGGGAGGAAACCGGAGGACCCGGAGAAAACCCACGAGGATGGACAGGCGACCCTACTTTGGTCAAGTACAACCCCAGAATTGAAACCACTCCAGCTGACTCAATGACAGACCTTATGATACAACCCATACACACTAACCATTCAGCCATCCAATCCCCTAGCACAATGCAGTACTGTCGATGAAAATAATTGTACATAACAAAAATTAAATGGCTTTTCAGTTTATTGGGTTTATATCATTTTATGCATAATTTATACAGAAGAGTGAGAGAGTCTGTTTAATATACATAATTTATACAGAAGAGTGAGAGAGTCTGTTTAATATCCATATTTATCATTAAGATGAGTCTTTCCATCTCCACTCTGACCTGTAAATAGAAAATAAACACACAGCTATATATATACTGTTATCAATTGAACTATTATTTTCATGGATGGAGCACTGGACAGTCATAGGCTGCATGGATTGGTATTGTAGAATCAGGGCCTCAAGGATCTGAATCGCACTGAGGGCCACCTTAAACACTGATGCAGGACAGAGGGCATCACAAGTCATTCAGATGTGACAAAAAATCATGGATCTGTGTATACATTGGCCGTAGTGCCGCAAAATTTCCCTCATAGAACATTGCATGGCGTGTACCTGTCTTTATTGTCTCAGTTGGTGTAGAAAAATAGGATCTTAAACCGTGTTCTGTGATGGAATTTTTGTTTCCAACTTCAATTCTTAGGTTTCTTTTATATGTAAGCCAATGTGTACACAGAACCACAGTTTTTATATGTAAGCCAATGTGTATATGGAAACAGTTTTTATATGTAAAGCCAATGTGTACATAGAACCACAGTTTTTTGTCTAATGAGTTGAAGTCTGTGTATTCTGTATGTTTTATCTTGTCATTTTATACTTGTAGTTATTTTACAGGTATTAGAGAGAGAAATGGGGTTTAACGTCCACTCGACACAAACTAGGTCATTTCGGGACTAACATATGGTTTAATTCTATTTCAATAATTCGCTTGTGCGTAGGGGTCTTTAGCAGTGGGAGGAAACAGGAGGACCCAGAGAAAACCAACGAGTTTGGACAGACGACCCTACTCTTTGTCACGTACAACCGGGGATTCAAAACCACGCCAGTTGACTCAATGACAGGCCTCATGATACAGCGCGCACATTCTAACCATTCGGCCATCCAACCCCCTGGGCAGGTATTAAGGATTGGAATTGATGGGCAGGTATTAAGGATTGTAACCAATGATTTACTAACCTTCTGGGGGAAGCCAAACAGCATAATCCGGATCTGATGCATCGTATTCATTTACTTCCTGTAAATTAATATATACATAAGTAATTAAAAAATACGTCCAGGTAAAAAATTCACCACTTTACTTCATTCTGACATACATTAAATCATATAAGCTAGCTGTCTGCCTTCTATGGGCGTCTTCAGATATTAATAATGTATCCTTTTAAGGGCGTCTTCAGATATTAATAATGTATGTGTCCAAGTTTAATATATATATATACATTATATATACGCCTTTATATCGAATTATTCCCACTTTCAAGCGTAGTTTTACGTGCATGCCAACAACTACATGGACAGACAGGGGTCCTCTATCCAGCAACACCGAGGAACATTCTCAGAGAACAAGCTCCGGGGCGTGAATATCTATATAAACATACATTTCAAGTTTCATCAAAATCGGATAAAAATTATCACCTCTAGAGTGTCCACAACATTGGCATTACATACTTTTACACTTTTTGTGTACAAGGAGCGGCCGTTTTGCCCAGCAGTTTCAGTCAGATTTTTACTAAAGTCGAACACAACCTTCATTAAGGTGTAACAGTGATATATTCAAACGTTTTCTTAAAATTGAATAGAAACCGTCACCTTTAGAGGGTGTACAAGCTAAAAATTTGATTTTTTGTACAATCAGGGGCCATATTTCAGGAAGTTATGATCCGATATGCGCAAATATCGAAAGGAACCAAGATCTTTGAGTTTTAAACATGTATGTCAAGTTTCATCAAAATCAGATGACAATTGTGACCTCTAGAGTGTCTACAGGCTAAAAACATGATTTACGTACATCAGGGGCCATAATTCATGAAGTTATGGTGTGATATATGCCAATATCGAAAGGAACCAAGATCTTTGGGAGATAGACCTATATTTCAATTGACAGACAGGGGTGACGGCATATTACGTCCACATGAAAATGTGGGCGTATAAAAACATTATTGAGTTTACCAAGAAAAATCTACTTTAAGTACATGTTGTTCTGTTTCATCATAAGGAAAATTACCTGAATGTTTGCTTGACCTGGTAAATGTCTTTTTCTATTCTTTTCTGAAATAAGAGAAATACCTGGTTTTAATGAATATTGGAGAGAGAGAGAGAAATAGAGTTTACCTTCCACTTGTCCTCTTTGGGACTAACTTATGGTTTTATTTTGTCAAAGTTTTGTACTAATTCACCAAGCGACTTACAATTCAACAGGGTTGTCCACGGATAACCCTGGTTTCACTTCGGACCCCACAGTTTGTCTCGTGAGGGAGAGAAAGGGAGGGAGAGAAAGAGAGAGAGGGAGAGATCGGGACTAATATATTGTTCAATTTTATTTCAATAATTCGCTTACACATAGGGGTCTTTAGCAGTGTGAAGAAACCCGGAGGACCTAGAGAAAATGCATGGTATTCGGCAGATGACCCTACTCCTTGTCACACACAAGCGAGGAATCTAAACCACTCATTAACAAATTGAATAGTCAGCTTTAAACTGGACACATGTACAAATTAGATGATTTTGGGTGATTTTAAACGATTTTTACAAATTTTTAAAACAAAGATTTGACATTAAACGAATGTGAAAGAAATTAATGCTAGATACACAAGATTAAATGATACCAAGGTTACAGTGACAGCTTCCTTCTTCTGTATTAATGTGGTGTCTAGTAGTTCAAATGGGACGAAAAACCGAGGTTCAGTGTATACATTGGTGTGCACGTATAAGATCCCTTGGCAGTTGGAATTCGAAGTGCAGGCCATAGTGCCGCTGCCCAGACAAAATTTCCCTCATAGCACACTGTATGTCGTATACTCGTCTTCATTAGCCCAGTCGGAGCAGAAAAGTAGGACGTTAAACCCCATTATATTTCTTGTATGTTATAATCCAGTTCTACTAACCTTTATGAGATTTTGATGATGATGATGAAACAATTAACTCCTCTTCTTCTGAAGGTGTTGATGGGCCCTTTATTTTACCAGCTGAAGAGGTTGATTTATTAGAATCACCTTGTAATTTCTCTAAAACTGACGATAACGCACCTAGTGTTGATCTATTTGTACTTAGTTTAGTTTCAGCGTTTTGTTTAGCACTACTTTCACTTTCCTCGTTTTCAGAGTTTTTATTTTTCGGTTTTGTTTCAGTGATTGTTTGTTTTTGTGGTTCGTCGTCAACATCTTCTTCTTCTTCCTCTTCCTCTTCTACTTCTTCTCCTCCTACTTCCATGGTTACTATCGGCGATTTAATTGGTAACGTTTTTTTCACAGGTTTGTGACCCGTTAACCCTTTCATGTTACTCGTCGATAAAGTCGTTGATTTCTGATTTTTAACAGGTCTGAATAATAATTAATTTGAAAATGGCACAAATAAATTTTAAAAATTATTATTCCTATAATTAGAACAAACAAAAAATCATTATAAACAAAAGAATTCTGACACAATGCATCCCAGAGATAAGTTTACCCTTTGTTTGTCTCTGGTAAATACTTGACGGCCATTTTGATTGTCATGTGATGTATCCTTCCGTTGGTCCCTTCGCAAAAATCCAAGATTTCCGCTCAAAATCGTGTTTCTTCAGAAATTTCACATAGAATCACTCACATTGTGCACTAAAATTAGTTCCCGCTAAATCATCAAATTGACTGTTTTTCGAATGAACTTTTGATGCCAAAATGTGGAAAAAGTTCCAAGGATCATTAATATGTAACCCATGCAACGAATCGATGCCTAATTGTCGAGAAATCGGCACCATTTCATTCTAACAAATACTGCCAATTGGTTGCTACTTGGGGGCGGAGCTTCGGAACCGATTAACGCTGATTAATGGCTGGTGGGATTTACCAGAGATAAACGAATGGTAAAGTCATCTCTGTTTCAAACTACAAAAAGTTCAAATCTGTTTACATTCAATAACAGTGTTGAGTAATTAACTATTCTGTTGGGTAATTATTCTGTTAATTACTCAACACTGCTAGTGAAAGTAAACTTGGCACTCATTAGCTAATTTAGACAGGCCATTTTACACCACATGACAGCAGGAACCCAATATTTTTCAATGATTCTCAACGAATTTGAACAATTTGCTAACAGTGGTTTAAAACTAAACATTAAATACAGAAACTCCTGTTAAAACAACACAACTAAATGAAACCTAAACTGTAGTTGCACAGAGAATAATAAATGTATGAAATATGTTGGATAAATGACAAAATAATACCCACTGTTTTAATTCTGGTAATGAGGCTGGTTTGGCAACGTTTACAAGTTTGCGTAATCTCATCTCTTCTGTACGTAGAATAATCAATTGACGCTTTAACTGCATCTTTGTCTTGGTATCCATGACACCAGCCTTAATGGCTGACATGTAGGCATCTAAGGCATCAATGTCATCGCCATCAAATTTAGCTGCCTCTGTCGATATAAAATGTAATCCAAAGTAAAGAATAGATATTATACGCAAAGCTAGTTGGGGGTTTGAAACAAAATTGAGATGGAAGTATGGGGTTTAACATCCACTCGATACAAACTAGGTCATTTAGGGACTAAGATATGGTTCAGTTTGTTTCAATAATTCACACGCATGTAGGGGTCTTTAGCAGTGGGAGGAATCCGGAAGACCTTTGTATTCTTTTGTTTATTTGTATATATATGTATGTTTTTTATAATCATATCTACATTGTAAAGCGCCACAGAGCAGTCAGGCTGACTGAATGTTCAATGCTATAGAAAATTATTATTATTATTATTATTATACATGTACACCTGACTAAATTGTAATACAACTTTCCTAAATAAATAATTGACTATTCAAAATATGTTACAGGTATATAATTAAAACCGAGGGAATTGAACAAATAATATGGAAGCAGATTGCTATCTTGGTCTATGGAAACACAAAGTGGAAACAATGCATCTATTGACCGGTTACACTAGTAAAAGAAAAGATATTTACCATCTTTAGCATGTTGTAACCTAGCTTCTATATCATCAATCTCTTTAACAGTTGATTTATATTTCTCTAACTATAAATATATACATTAATATTTACATTATATCAAATAAAAAGAGAGAGAGAGAGAGAGAGAGAGGGAGAGAGAGAGATGGGAGAGAGAGAGGGAGGGAGAGAGAGAGGGAGAGAGAGATAGAGGGAGAGAGAGAGGAGAGAGGGAGAGAGAGAGAGAGATGGGAGAGAGAGAGAGATAGAGAGAGGGAGAGAGAGAGGAGAGAGAGAGAGGGAGGGAGAGAGAGGAGAGAGAGATAGAGGGAGAGAGAGAGGAGAGAGGGAGAGAGAGAGGGAGGGAGAGAGAGAGAGGAGAGAGAGGGAGAGAGAGAGATGGGAGAGAGAGAGGGAGGGAGAGAGAGAGGGAGAGAGAGATAGAGGAGAGAGAGAGGAGAGAGGGAGAGAGAGAGAGAGAGAGGGAGGGAGGGAGGGATGGGGTTTAATGCCCACTTGACACAAACTAGGTCATTTCGGGAATAAATTAAATGAAATGAAATGGGGTTTAACCTCCTACTATTCTGCTCCTAACCTGGGCTAATGAAGACGGGCATACGCCATACAGTGTGCTATGAGGGAAATTTTGCCCGGGCAGCGGCGCTACGGCCAACTCTTATATCGAATTCCAACTGCCAAGGGATCTTTTACGTGCACGCCAATGTGTACACGGGACCTCGATTTTTCATCCCATCCAAACGACTAGACAGCTGTCCTTGTCAGGCCCTCCATCCTGCATCACTAACAAGGGGAAACCACGCCGGAAAATCTGAATGAACTTTCTCGGCCAATGCAGGGATCGAACACCCGACATCCAGGCTAGTGAGGCAGCGTCAATTACCCACTTAGCCACGTGATCCCCATTTTGGGAATAACATATGGTTCAATTTTATTCCAATAATTCACTTGCATGTAGGCATCTTTAGCAGTGGGAGGAAACCGGAGGACCCAGAGAAAACCCATGAGGTTGAAATTGTTAAATATAATGGCAAGTTAACAGGGCTTCCAGCAACAGACTTTCTCTCATTTAAAGATATGAAATGAAATGAAATGAAATGGGGTTTAACGTCCTACTGTTCTGCTCCTAACCTGGGCTAATGAAGACGGGCATACGCCATACAGTGTGCTATGAGGGAAATTTTGCCCATGCGGCGGCGGCGCTACGGCCTACTCTTATATCGAATTCCAACTGCCAAGGGATCTTTTACGTGCATTCCAATGTATACACAGGACCTCGGTTTTTCGTCTCATCCGAATGACTAGACAGCTGTCCTTGTCAGGCCCTCCGTCCTGCATCACTGACAAGGGGAAACCACGCCGGAAAATCTGGATGAACTTTCTCGGCCAATGCAGGGATCGAACACCCGACCTCCAGGCTAGCGAGCCAGCGGCTTACCCACTTAGCCATGTGATCCCCTTCATTTAAAGATAACGATCCATCAACTCCATGTTAACAAGTCATTAAAAGTTAACAGAGCTTTGAACAACCAGCCCCTCTGCAAGACAAATGATTATGTGTGGAACCCGTACCAATGTTTCATATGTATCGCCTTTATTATCAACCTTCCCAGCCTGCACCATTCGCTTTTTACGTTTAACAGCTATTGTTCCAGTTCGGTCCAAAAACTCGTCTTCATCACTGTCATAAAAATCATCAGCTTCCCAATTCTTCGACTTTCTTTTACGACTTTCTGTAATTAAAAAACACAAAATAAATTACCTTGGTTAATATAGATCAACACAGCTAGAGATGCTGATTAGGGGATAAAACACACGGAAAAAGCTGAATCTGAAACAGAAAATCGTGGAAAAGCTGATTTCTCTAAAAACCTATAAAATGTGATCGGAGCCACTGTGGCTAAGTGAATAAGATGTTGGCTCGCTAGCCTGTTGGGTCTCTGCGTTAGGCGAGAAGTCTACAGGACGGTGGCGCAGGACGGAGGGCCTGGTAAGGACAGCTGTCTAGTCATTTGGATGGTACAGAAAAACGAAGTGATATCACAGACAAGAGAGAGAGAGAAATGGGGTTTAACGTCCACTCGACATATCCTAGGTCATTTCAGGACTCGGATATGGTTCAATTTTGCGCAAAGGGGGTCTTTAGCAATGGGAGGAAACTGGAGGACCCAGAGAAAATCCCTGAGGTTCGACAGGTGACCCTATTCCTTGTCACGTACAACCGGGGAATCGAAACCATGCCATTTGATTCAATGACATACCTTATGATACAATGTGCATGCACTAACCATTCGGCCACCCAACCCCCCTGATATCGCAGACATACGAGTTACATTAACTATGATGCTGATGTTGTCTGCTAAAAAGCTGAAACAAGCTCACAGATACATCTTCTCACACTTTTATTTTATTTTAGTAACGATATAAAGTATATTTTATTACCGTGTTTAGCTTGTCGTAATAATTGATGTCTGTCTAAAATTCTACAGGCTTCCAGGGCACACGCTAATACTGCTTCTTTCTTCTTCCCAGATATCATCACCTCTGCTACTAGGGCTTCTCCATTCTGTCCGTCAACTGGTAAACTACAAAAAACAAACACGGCATTAACAAAAACCGAAGTAAAACTCGTCCATAGAAACACTAAAATTTATTAAATCAGAGAAATTTCTACCAAAAAACATAACATATTTCAAAGAGAGAGAGAGAAATGGGGTTTAACGTCCACTTGACACAAACTAGGTCAATTCGGGACTAACATATGGTTTAATTTTATTTCAATAATTCGCTTGCGCATAGGAGTCTTTAGCAGTGGGAGGAAACCAGATGACCGGGAGAAAACCCACGAGGTTGGACAGACGACCCTACTCCTTGTCACGTACAACCGAGGAATCGAAACCCCGCCAGTTGACTCAATGACAGACCTTTTGATACATCGCACACATGCACACACACACAGCATCAACATAACGGGTCCTTGTTTAACAAAAAACTTGTTTCCATGGAAACGATAAAAATTATTAAATCAGAGAAATTACTACAAAAAAAATTACATATTTCATGCGAACTTGTGTATGCCAAAGTCAAATTTGTTTCCATGGAAACACAAAAATTGTTAAAGGACAATATTGGTGTCAGTCATAATCACATATGTGACAGAACTGGTTAAAGAATATCTTGTTTTTCCTTTTGCTTTCGTCACTTCTGTTTCTTGAAATCTTCATTAGGCATCTATCATAGCAATGATCTCTGTGTTAAAATTATATTTGGAATGTGTTTAACCAGTTCTAACACATATGTGATAATGACTGACACCAATATTGTCCTTTAAATCCGACAAATTTCCTGGATAATGGACGGTACACTTTTCCTGGTTATTTTTGATCAGGGAATTAGGAACAGACTATTTGGTAAATGAAATGGAACTAAAATGTGAACATAATACTGAAAAGATGAGATGGGTTACTATAGAAACAACTACAAAATACTTGTGTAATCCAATATTCTGATATGCACAATTTGATTAAATCACAGATCCTATTTCGTTTTACTTGTCTTTACTGCACTAGGATCTGGAAGAGTTGTTATATAACCCGCGTTCTGACTGATCTGAGGGATTAGCCAATGAAACTGTCTGTTACACAGTTAGTACTTGGCGTGCAATGCACTGAACTGTGGATATCCTACTAGAAACATCAATACTGATTGGTTAATCAAATGTCTGATGTCATAGGGTCAAAAACCACTCATATGACCTCTGATGTGACCTTCCACTACAACTGGTCAGATCTACATGTAGTGTAGGCCATCGAAAATATAAAAAAAAAGAAACGAAATATAGATCCATTATTCTGATAGGCATCTCCTGCGTACATGTGGAAGACAGCCATAACAAATGTATGTGAATTTACTTACTCTACTCGACATTTATATTTTCCAGGTAAACCATCTGTTATAATATATTCAGGTAAATCACATCCTATAATATGAAATAAACAAATAATCATATTATTAAAGAAGATTAGATAAATTACACCCTATAATATTAAATAAATAATCAATATTATTGAATAATGTAGCAATATGGATGGCAGGATTTGTGCAAAAGAACACATATGTACATGTATAATAATATTATGGCCTTGACCAATAATTATCTGCAGATTCATAGACAAGTAAAATAAAACAAGAAACGGAAATCTGTGATGATATGAAACATGAACATATTTGTCATATCCAACATATTGATTGGTATGCAAGATATGAGGCATGCCCATTTCATATTTGGCTTAGTCACGTGGTCATTAGGCTTAGTAACCAATCATCATGATCAATTACGTAATATTTGACCAATTAGATAATAGATAGCAAAAGTCAAGGCATATAAATGCTTGAGCCTTTGGTGATCCTTTAGATCACCATGTAAATTCTAGGTAAATTCAAGAGGAGAGGATGTAGCAAGTTCTACCAGCAAACTCGCTACGGTGCCCAGACAGAGGTTTCTTTTAGACATTTCAGTCTACTCTTCAGGGTTTCGTTTATGTGCAGGGCAACATGTAAACAGGACCTTGGTTTATCATCCCATACGAGAGAGAGAGAGAGAAATGTGGTTTAACGTCCACTCGACACACATTAGGTCATTTCGGGACTAACATATGGTTTAATTTTTTATTTCAATAATTCGCTTCAGCGTAGGGGTCTTTAGCAGTGGGAGGAAACCGGAGGACCCGGAGAAATCCCACGAGGTTGGACAGGCGACCCTACTTCTTGTCACGTACAACTGGGGAATCGAAACCCCGCTAGTTGACTCAATGACAGACCGTATGATAATCATACCATACGAAGAACTAGACACTGTTCCTGGTCAGTCAACCCATTCTGTGCTACTGACAGATGGGGATATCACAATAAAAAATCCAGCGAATTGTTCAATGTAGAATGATATCTAGAAGAGGGGAATTACCTTCACGTTCATAAAATCCTTTTAAAGCTTTTTTAGGATCATCAATATATAATTCTTCATTATCTGGTTGATTTGAAACTAAATCAATTTCTTCTGCTTCCTCTTCAGCCTCTTCACCTGATAAATAAACCAGGGTAAATTCTTAAAGACAAATTATTTCTATTAATTAGGGAGAGAGGGAGAGAGAGAAAGAAAGAGAGAGACAGACTAATTCAATTTCTTCTGCTTCCTCTTCAGCCTCCTCACCTGATAAATAAACCGGGGTAAATTTTTAAAGACAAATTAATTCCATTAATTAGGGAGAGAGGGAGAGAGAAAAGGAAAAAGACAGACTAATTCAACTTCTTCTGCTTCCTCTGCAGCCTCTTCACCTGATAAATAAACCGGGGTAAATTCTTAAAGACAAATTATTTTGTTAACAAAAAACTGTTTTACTTTATTTAATAAGGTGTTGGAAGACAATATTTTGGATTAGGAATTGGGACCTTGGGTACATTTCTTCTTCAAAAAAATAGAAGCCCAAGCTCCAGTGAATTTCATGAAACTTGGCATGCTTGTTCCTTGGATTGATGAACAAAAATAACTTCAAAAAATAAAGGAAATGTTTGATCTTGGAAAAACTTGAAAAAGGTCATTTTGGAAGTGCAGCTCTGACATGGTATACCATAGTCAACAAAGTTTTATGTTCCTGTAGCACTGTGAAAGTTTAAACTCATCAATCCATAGGCTATACATGTATTGTATGTGGTAGACATATTATTCATAATGAATATTTGTGCTTTAGACAATAAATTCTGTTATTATGAGTCAAGTGACGTGGTTTTGATCACCAAGATTTTACATGACAAGGAGTAGGGTCACCTGTCCAACTGCTACATGTAAAGTTAACTGTAAAGACCCCTATGTGCAAGTGAATTATTGAAATAGAATTGTACCATATTATGTTAGTCTCAAATTTCGTTTTTCTTGTCTTTATTACACTAAGATCTGGAAGCGTTGTTACATAACACACGTTCTGGATGATGTGAGGGATTAGCCAATGAAATGGTCTGTTACAGTGAGTTTTTGGGCTGAGGTACACTGAACTTACTGTCTGACATCATAGGGTCAAAAGTCACTCGTCTGACCCCTGACACGACCTTCCACTACAACTGACCAGATCTTCATGTAGTAGAGGCCATCAAAGAGAGAGAAAGAAATGGGGCTTAACGTCCACTCGACACAAACTAGGTCATTTCGGGACTAACATGGTTTAATTTTATTTCAATAATTCAATTGCACGTAGGGGTCTTTAGCAGTAGGAGGAAACTGGAGGACCCGGAGAAAACCCACGAGGTTGGACAGGCGGCCCTACTCCTTGTCACGTACAACCGGGAGAGGCCATCAAAAGTAATATAATAAAACGAAACGAAATACAGATCTGTATTTTAATCAGATTGGTCTCAAAATGACCTAGTTTATGTTAAGTGGATGTTAAACCCCATTATACTAAATAAATCTAAAACATCTTATTTTGGAGTTTTGATCAAAAAAGATTGCTTAGGAATAGTGTTTTATTTATAATTTATTACCCATGCCCCACGAACATCCTTCATCTTGATTCATCTTTTGTTGTAATCGATTCGATTCGTCAGCATCGGCTAATCTTAATACTTCCGCTTCACGTTTCTGTCGATCTCTCTGTTGCTTGATTTCTGTGACTGACAGTTCTGATTCCTCATCCTGGTCAGTTTCAGGCCCCTGGAAAACAATTTTTAATTTTCATTGACATGTATTATGTTGCTTCAAATTAAATGAAATGGTTTTTAATGGCATGTCAGTACCAACCAAGTTATATTGCGCAAAACATATACATGTAGTGATCAATTTGTGACAAATTAAATAACTATCACAAAAATAGAAATAAAAACAAAACTGACAGACTAGTTTATTAAAAACAAATATCACATAGCCTTATGTATATAAATAATTTAAAATCTAAACCTAAGCTAATTGGGTAAGACGCTGGCTAGCTAGCCTGGAGGTTCATCAGAATTTTCCAACGTGGTTTCCCCTTGTTAGTGGTGCAGAAAGGAGGGCCTGACAAGGACAGCTGTCTAGTTATTCTGATGGGACAAAAAAAAAACGAGGTCCCGGGTATACATTGGCAACACATAAAAGATCACTTGGCAGTTGGAATTCGATAAAAGAGTAGGCCATAGTGCCACTGTCCGGAAAAATTTCTCTCATAGCACACTGTATGGCATATGTGTGCAGAAAAGTTATATTTTACTTTGTTTAGTTTAGAAAGCTTATAGAAATAGTTTACCTGTAAAATATGTAATCGAGTACTGCCTCCAAATTTCACGACATGACCAACACGAATTCTGTGATATACATTAGGTTTAACTTTGTTTTTATTTAACCAAGTTCCATGAGTACTGTCTAAATCATAAAGATACCATCCCGACTGTGACACTGACGATTCTGGGTTCTTGCAATACTGAATGACAGCATGATATCGTGACAACGATGGATGTTCCATGGTAACATCACAACTTGGTAATCTGCCGAACATATAAAACGCTTTATCTTTAAGTTCAATGTTTTCTATAATTGCCCCATTCTTTAATATTTCGAACGAATAACCTGGCTCCGGTAACCCACTCCAACTGGGTTCCTTATAAGGAAAAACAACTTGTGCCTGCTGTAAAGATTCAGCAGGGGAAGAATTTGAAGTTTTAACTTTTTCTTTTGTGGAATTTGGGGTGGGTGATTCTTGGTTTGAAGGTTTTTTAATTTGTTTTACATTTTGGGCTTTTTCATTTTCTAAATTTGTTATTGGGGATGTTAGTGGCAGTTTTTCGGGCATTTTAAATTGAATTGTTGGGGTTTTAAATGGATTTGAATCCTTGGAATCCTTGTTGATACCATTTTCTTCTGCATCGTTATCTGCGAGCGTCTCCATCTTAGATTCGATGTTATTTGTATTTACGTCCAACGTAGGAATAACATTTTCGTTTTTGTCCGCCATGATGGATTTTTACCGCTTATGTCATGATAAAATGTATTAAAATTAAATGGAATTGATTAATTATAGTATTTTGGTTTAGAATATACATAGCAATAGATAATAAAACGCACTTTCAAAACTTCAGATGATTTTTCTTGAAATAATTTAGACCGGGAAGTAATTTATTTGTTAAGGATGTATGGGATATACTTAGCAAGGGAAGTAGCTCCGATAAAAATACGGAATCAGACCAGTAATTTCAATGAATTCAAATTAACTTATATCGGGTAGAGAGAGAGAGAGAGAGAGAGAGAAATGGGGTTTAACGTCCACGCGACACAAACTAGGTCATTTCGGGACTAACATATGGTTTAATTTTATTTACATAATTCGCTTGCGCGTAGGGGTCTTTAGCAGTGGGAGGAAACCGGAGGACCCGGAGAAAACCCACGAGGTTGGACAGGCGACCCTACTCCTTGCCACGTACAACCGGGGATTCGAAACCACGCCAGTCGACTCAATGACAGACTTTATGATACAGCGCGCGCACGCTAACCATTCAGCCATCCACCCCCCCCCCCCCTACATCGGGTAGAAATTGACTTAGTGGTGAATAAATCAACTTAATTTATCTTGTTGAAATGGATACCCTGGCTTGCCAGACGTGTTACTTTTAATACTCAGGCCAAACTTATAAACTATTGAACAACTATTTGAGGGGAGCTAATTTCATAATCAAGTATCTGGAATTAAAACATTTTTTTTAAATTTATTTATTTATTTTTTATGAGATTAGATAATCTAGAAAATAATTAAATAGGGCGTATTATTTCTGCAATTTCATTTGTAAACATATTTTATTTATTCATAAATCTTTTTTTTTTTTCAAAAATCTGTATAAATTTGATTTTTTAAAATCAATTTGGTCGTAAGCTCTCTATAATCCTACCATATTGTGTGATCTAAGAGTTTTAACGTCAGTCTATGATTGATATTGAACGTTACGTCAATGTTAATCTCAAGTAGCGTATATTGTCGTTAGGCCACACCAATTTCATTTTCTGTTCATGTGTCATGGGGTTGGATGGCTGAATGGTTAGCACGTGCGCGCTGTATCATAAGGCCTGTCATTGAGTCAACTGTACGTGAGATGGAGTAGGGTCATCTGTCCAACCTCGTGTGTTTTCTCCGGGTCCTCCGGTTTCCTTCCACTGCTAAAGACCCCTACACGCAAGCGAATTATTGAAATAAAATTAAACCATATGTTAGTCTCGAAATGACCTAGTTTGTGTCGTGTGGACATTACCCTCCCCCCTCCCCCCTCTCTCTCTCTCTCTCTCTCTCTCTCTCTCTCTCTCTCTCTCTCTCTCTCTCTCTCTCTCGCTCTCTGTTCATGTTCTGTTGATAAATAAGAAATCATCTGAAAGATGTTTTGTTTGAAATGTCAAAACTGTAAAATTTGCAACTAGGCGCTTTTGAACAGCACAATCAAGTAGGCCTACTTTTTTGTTTTTTAATTTAGCCTTTTCCGTAGAAATAAGACGGATTTTTTAAAAAAAATTATTTACAGGTGCTCCAGAAGAACAAAAAATCAAATTACCGCGGCCTTAAAAACAAGTTTTATTAGTAATAGCTTAATCTACACCGTTTGTCAATAACCTATATTAATCATAATAATATACCATAGATGATTAGATTACGTAACAATCGCCAGATTTCAATCTCTGTAGACCCAATCATCCAGATAATCTGTAAGCTAATTAATGCTACTTGTATAATGGTGTATATAGCAACCATTAATCAACGATAGACTTAGAGAGAATGGTTTGACATTCTGTTCACAGTTAGAGATTGATTTTAGTGACTGAACAAACGTCAGCCTTGACATATCTCACAGTCTGGATATTATATCTGATTTAATTTCCACCGTTACACATATCTTTGGATATAAAGATATAGATAGACCTGTTTTGGGATATATTCTAGCGTTGCCGAATTGCTGACTGGATTAATTGTCATAAAAGATTAAGTAAATATTACTTTATAATTAAAAACACTTATATTATTATCTATATATTGCACCACATTTTTGTTAAATATCGTCATTTGCTTGATAACGATTTCTGTATCGTAGCATATTAATAAATTCAGAAGTATAAGTGTTTTTAATTAGTGAAATCTACTTCTATATGTCTTATCAGGATAATATTACTTTATAGTTCGTCAATACCTTTTTCTCAACATATAGATCTATAGGATTTTTATTTTTAAATCAATAAAAAAATAATTTTTTTAAAATCCGAATTAAAAGTAATCAGTGACCAATCTTCTTATTAAAATAGAGACCCTATGCATTTTTTTAATAATTTGAATGTTCCACTTGTTTTCGCCATACTGAGTAGAGGACATCAAAGTACAATAAACCGAAACGAACTAAATTTCAGTATTTTGAACAGGGTGATTGTAGATTGGTTAGAAACTCGACTAAATAAGGACTTTAGAGTCATAGCGAATAAATATTATTTTATAGTTATTTTATCAATATGGACATTCGTTTGATTAGATGTGCCCACTGAATTTACACGCCTTTCCGATCATCAAGATATACAATTTGAATTAACAGAAACGGGAATACAGTTATCACGACTCTCTGTATTGGAGATTTAGATATCATTAATACTATAAAGTTACAAAATAATTGGAATCGCGACTTTTAGAAATCCTTGTATTGGTGATTTAAATAATATTTTAACTGAAGTTGATCGCGATAATATTAAATAAACAAAGAAGGAATAACCAAGTTTCATTTGAACGGATATTAATTAAAACGAATTTTATAAATGAATACAGTTATCAGGACTTTGATAATATAAATTTTCAAAATAATCGGGACTTTTAGAAATCCCTGTATTGGTGATTTAATTAATATTTTATTCTGAAGTTGATCGCGATAATAAATAGAAGAAATAACGAAGTTTCATTTGGATGTAAATTAATTAAAATGATTTTTATTAATTAATCTACCCGACCCGTCCCTAAAAGATAAATTAGATATATTTAGAATCTGAAGGGGGCGTTGGATGGCTGAATGGTTAGCGTGCGCGCGCTGTATCATAAAGTCTGTCATTGAGTCGACTGGCGTGGTTTCGATTCCCTGGTTGTACGTGACAAGGAGCAGGGTCGCCTGTCCAACCTCGTGGGTTTTCTCCGGGTCCTCTGGTTTCCTCCCACTGCTAAAGACCTCTATGCGCAAGCGAAATATTGAAATAAAACTAAACCATATGTTAGTCCCGAAATGACCTAGTTTGTGTCGAGTGGACGTTAAACCCCATTTCTCTCTCTCTCTCTCTCTCTCTCTCTCTAGAATCTAAAGATTTGACCGGAAATTAAAATATTTTTAGAAAATGAATTTATTCGAACTCCTCTTAAAAACAAATTAGATCAATCTATTTGGAATTTAAAGATTTTACCAGATTGGGTAAATGTATTTTTAAATTAAATATTTTACCAGAGACAGACGAAGAGGTAAACATGGACGCATTAACAGACAGACGTCGTCGACTGTATGGTACAGAACGAACGGTGAAAGCAGATGTAATGAAAGATACCCTGAAGAAAAGTGTTGTATTTAATGACGGAGAATATAATTTTACTAAAGATGGATTAAAAAATGGAATATGGAGCACCAGTTTTCAGACAGACTTTACCGTAAGTTTTTAATTCACCCTAAGAAACTTACATTTCAACTTATCATTTTTATGGTCTGTCATTGAGTCAAGTGGTATGATTTCGATTCATCGGTAGTACGTGACAAGGAGTAGGCTCGCCTGTCCAACCTCATGGGTCCTCCGGTTTCCTCCCACTGTTAAAGACCCATACGCGCAAGCGAATTATTGAAATAAAATTCAATGATAATTATAGTCCCGAAATGATCTAGTTTGTGTCGAGTGGACGTTAATCTATCGCTCTCTCTCTCTCTCTCTCTCTCTCTCTCGCTTTTGTGAGGGGATGGGTGTGTTTGGATATAATACCCCTACTGAATACATGATTATTCCCGTCTAGTGAGAGACATGGTGTTTAACATATACTCGGCACAAACCAAGTCATTTTGGGACTAACATATTGCGCGACTTAATAATATATAATTCGCTTGCGTACAGGGGTCTTTAGCAGTGGGATGGAACTGGAGGACCCGGCAAAATCCCACGATGTTGGACACGTTACCCTGTAGACTCCTTGTCATAAGTGTGGGGTGGAAACCACGCCACTTGGAGAATAAACCCGTTTAACAGCAGCCATAGTTCGAAAAAAATGTATATTTTATTAAACAGGCATTATATAAGAGCTAAATCTGTCTAATGCAGGTCTTTCTTTAATTTATTATGGTGTTTTTTATTTAAAGGGACGAGCACCTGACAATTTAGCTCAAGGAAAACCACCGACACAGGTTAGTAATCATTATTATTGTTTGTGGGGGCCACAGTGAATGGGGGATGTGGCGCTGGCTCACCAACCGGGTTCGATCCCTGTGTTGTTGGGGATTGCAATGACATTCTTCTTGGAGCATGCAGATGAGTAGTACATTAAAACTCAATCTGATTAAAATACAGATTATATTTCGTTTCGTTTTTTTTAAACTTCCGATGGCCTACACTACACGAAGATCTAGTCGGCTGTACTGGAAGGTCGCGTCAGGGGTCGTACGAGCGGCTTTTGACCCTATGACGCCAGACATTGATTAATCAATCAGTGTTGACGTTTCTAGTGGTTTACACACAGTTCCGTGCATCACACGCCAAAAACTCGCCGGAACAGACCGTTTCAGTGACTATTCCCTCACTTCAACCAGAACACTGGTAATATAACAACTCTTCTAGATCCTAGTGTAGTAAAGACAAGTAAAACAAAATTTTGAACTATAAAAAATGAAACGAAATTGGATCTGTGTTTTAATCAGATTGCTTAAATCCCAGTAAAAAGGACATTATTCCTATTTCTTTATAATAACTTGTTTGGGCCGTTTTCGTTGTTTTCTTAGAGGTTGGGTGTGTGTGTGTGTGTGGTGTGGAGGGAGGGGGGGGGGCTATTGTCGAAGCATTCTCTTTGTTTAAACTTACTTTATATATCTAAATATTCAACATTATTTGATTTTTAGTTAAATCACCATTTTGAGTTGACAGCACCTGATGTTCCAGATCAAACAAATTATCAGACTAGTTTGTCACATGATGATTATAACAAGAAAGGTGGCGTCAAGGTAACGTATATTATATACATCTGTTTATATAAAATGTTCGAGGAAATACATAATTATTAAACATACAATATGTATATTGAACATACATTATGTATATTAAATATACATTATGTATATTAAACATACATTATGTATATTAAACATACATTATGTATATTAAACATACATTATGTATATTAAACATACATTATGTATATTGAACATACATTATGTATATTAAACATACATTATGTATATTAAACATACATTATGCAAGAGCTAAATCTACCTACTGCAGGTCTTCCTTTATGTCTGAAATGCTATATAAATTATTAATGAGACATTAAATAACTTATCCAGAATATAATCAACTCGCGATGCCATCAATAGCCTGTGATATTTAACGGATTGGGATACATTTTTTTGAAAAATAATTAAACGTAAAAATGGATAATCGAGACTTTGTTTTCTTATATTTATCTAATCTCCCATAATACCCCTTTCACCTGTTACCCAGTATACCAAGTTGATATTTATCCAATTTAAAGTCTATACATGGTTCGACAATGGAAAAACAATTGTATACTACCCCAGCCCCCCCCCCCCCCATCACACACACACACACACACACACACACACACACACATCCCCCTCCCGTCCCCCAAATAATACAGAGGATACTTTCTATATTAACAGTTTTCTGAAGCCCAAGGCTATTGCTTCTCAAATCGTCTTTTTTTTCAGACCGTACCATGTCCCATAGACAGAACCATTAACTGGCCGGTAAGTTTGTTTGGTTTATATTATAACAAATATGTTTTGATTCTAACACATACGGGACAAACATCTATGTAGGCTACATTGTTATCTTGGTGTTAATGATGGAATCGCAAGATTCGTTTTGGTGTTTAGTTTTGGAGATCAGGCCGGTTGGGGAGGAGGACAGGCCGGTTGGGGAGGAGATCAGGACGGTTGGGGAGGAGAACAGGCCGGTTGTGGAGGAGATAAGGCCGGTTGGGGAGGAGATCAGGACGGTTGGGGAGGAGAACAGGTCGGTTGGGGGGGGGGCAGGCTGGTTAGGGAGGAGATCAATCATAGTCCGGGTATTCTGGGTTCTGCCTCACTTCGTGGTAGTGTATAGGACCACTAACTGCATGGTTAGTGGGTGTAGCCTCGCCTTGAATTTGATTCCCATTCGGTGCAAGGAGAATGTTAACCTGGCACAAAAATCTTTCGTGAACCCGCCCTTAACCCTATTATAATACAGAAGAAATTTCCTACCACCATCGCCACAAACAGGAAATCACTAATCAGCGTCGACGATGCATTATTTTGATTTTTATGTTTAACAGGATATGGCACCACAGTATATGGAGAATCCTACATTAGGTGATACAGAATATTCTAATCAGTACATGTCTACAGTAAGTTATCTTATTTAATTAAATCAATCCAATTTTATATGGATGCAGACCACAAAATATTTTCCATATTGGTTTTAATGTTAAAGTTAAGTCTTGTCCCTTTTACCTGACTTCAACTTTTCTTTTCGTTGGTCAGAACGCTCTCGACCACACACAACGTAACTTTGACCATATGAATCTTTCCACATTATTCCCCCACTCCCTATTCTCTCTACACAACCATAATTGTCTCCCTTTTGTCTAAAGCAGTGATTTTGAACCTTTTTTGCCAACGGCACACCTTGGAACACATGAAAAAATAGCGGTACACCTGGCTAAATATATATGAAAAATATTTGACATTGCGAAATAAAAACATCGACAGTCAGACGGCATACAGCCGTTGACAGAGACTAGTCATAAACACATAGAATGACTCAAACTAAATAAAGAAAAACACAGCTATAAACTTATCAGTTAGACACCAGTGAATACTCAATTGGGATCACGTGGTTTTTCGCATTTTCTTAGTGTGCCGTTCAAAATTTCGCTGCACACTTAGCAAGATCTCGCGACACGCCTGTGTCCCGCGGCACAATGGTTGAAAATCACCGGTTTAAGGCCTTGAATACGCTTTCCCAGTTTCGAATAATCTCAAATTGTTCAAGATAATCTATTTCAAAAATGAAATCAGTGTTAGCATAGAGTAATTCTGTGATTGCTTTTTTTCTATAAAATTTGTAATAATTTATATTCTGTATTAAATGTTTTGTAGGAACATGCGTTGATGGCCCCAGTTCACCCCAAGATCAACACATCAAAGGTTCAACTTCCACTCGACCCAGAGAAATATCAGAGACTAGGTGATGCTAGTATAGTTCTCGGATCAGATGTCAACAAGTAAGACGTGGTTCATTTGTTTACATCCATTTCAGAATCAAGGAATGATTTAGCGCTTAGCAACAAAATCAGATTTTATCCTATGATCAGATGAATTTTAGAATCCAGCAATATTTTAGAACTAAACAGTAGAATCAAGTTTCATATTAGTTTAGAGAGAGAGAGAGAGAGAGAGAGGGGGGGTTAACATTCACTCGATATAAACTAGTTCATTCGGGACTAACATTTTCTACAGGTTTATTGCAATAGGGGTCTTTTAGCAGTAGGTGAATAAACCCCGTCGTACACGAGCAAAGAAAATTTGACGGTATCTTCTAATTTTCTTTGACCGTGTACGAAGCCAGCAATTTATTTGACGGCCTATCGTGCACGAGCATAAGTTCCAAATCTTTGACACACTTATTTGACGAAAAGCTATGCATGCCAGCTTTTGTCAAATCTCATATGGCAAATTTCCTCTCATACACGAGCAAATTTCTTTGACCAATCTCCAATTGTCAAAGAAAATTTGCTCGTGTACGACGGGCTTAACACACTGTGTGGTATATGCCCGCCTTCATTAGCCCAGTCGGAACTTCACAGTAGGACGTTAAACCCCATTACATATGTATGTGCTACAGTTTATTGATTAGACATTATATAGGTCTACTATTGTGTATATAAGATTTCACGAGACACCTGGTATAACCTGTTAATTACTCTGTTAATTGATGAATTAAACCAATCAAATCAGATTGTTTTTATCACTGACCATCTGTACATTAATTATTTAACGTAATAGAATATAAGATCTATTTCTTTATAAGTTAAAACTATTCACTGTACGAGCTAGACCGCTGCTACAGGAAGGGCTTGGTTCGTTTTACGGGATAGAGAACACAGCTATAGGAAGGGCTTGATTCGTTTTAAGAGACCACTGCTATATTAAGGGCTTGGTTCGTTTTACGGGCTGGAGACCAATGCTATAGAAAGGGCTTGATTCATTTTACGTTTGAGTATCATGGTAAGTTGGTAATAAGTATAATATTAAAAAAACCCAAAACAACAGAAAGTTATAATATTAGGTTTAGATATATGTACCGTTGATTATAGATATGTGTACACCATAGTTAAAGCTATTTTATATACGGGGTAGGGTTTCAATCTGGGTAAGTTTGTAGTATAATTTAAAATAAAAATCCTAGAAAGTTATAATATTATGTTGATAGAGGGTCTCGGTAAATTGGTAGTGTTTTTTTATTAGATTTAGTACAACTGCATTAGTTACCAGTGCAGTGTTAACTAATATTCACTGTAATATATAGTCAAGCAGTAGTAAGAAGTTTTATTTTAATCTCTTTAAGTGCAGCCTGTGCTAATATTGATAAACTTTCAGTCAATCGTAAGATTTCTTAAAGATTTTTAATCCAGGCTGCCTGTTAAGAAAGTATATCCTCTGCAGAAGCGTATGGACAGTGCGGTGCCGTGGGCGCGTGATGGGGGAGAGGGGGCAGGAGGGGGTGCAAAGGGTGGTATTTTCATGTGTGTAATTGAACAAAATGTATATTTGGTTTGGACAGATATAAGTAGTAAGGATTTTAAATCAGAACATAATATATTAAAATTATATTTCTGTTTTACAGATTAGCCAGTGAACATCAGAGTTGCTTCTCAGAAGATAGATTAAAGGGGAGAACCAACCCATCAGCATCTCTGTCAAATACGTCATCTTTAAAAAATACGTCACACGTTTTTAGAGCTGGTGATTACAATAACTCCGGTAAGTTGGGATTTATTATTACAATAACTCCGGTACGCTGGTATTTATTATTACAATAACCTCGATAAGCTGGGATTTATTATTACAATAACCTCGGTAAGCTGGGATTTATTATTACAATAACCCCGGTAAGCTGGGATTTATTATTGTAATAATCCTGGTATAATAACAGCACTTGAATAAGACACATAAAACTACTACAGCTCTTTCGGTGGTTCGTAAAATGTAAGAACCTCGGTTGTTCGTCTTATCCAAATGAGTAGAATCGTTCCCTTGCCAATCACTCGTTCTTGCTCGGCCAACACCAGGAACAAACCAGAGCTATCCAGTCAGCGTCTTACTAGCTCAGCCACTGCGGCTCCCGTCCTTGTTATATATGTGATATTATTTTACAGGTGCGAGTTTTGAGACTAATAATATGACAGATTACGGACCTAGAACCAAATCACCATGTCAACAAGTTACAGCTAAACTTCTGCAACAAGCGTAAGTAACCAGCGATTTGAAGCGGGAAATGAAACTCGACTCAAACCATGGTTATTTCTAACTTGCTAATTTATTTCATTATTTCTCTTGTGTATATAGGGGTCTATAACAAGGGGGTGGGGCATACGATCCAGACAAAACCCACGATGTTAGGCGCACGCGTTAGACCGCTCGGCCACCCATACTTCCCATACCACCACCAGTGGAGTAAGAAGGGAATTCCTATTTAAGGCGCCATATCATCTTCAATGTTTTAACTAATCCCTCCCAGGATTCACCATCATTGATATCTTTATTTTACAACTTTGAGGAGTTGGATGGCCGAATGGTTAGCACGTGCGCGCTGTATCAGGAGGTCTGTCATTGCGTCAACTTGCGTGGTTTCGATTTCCTGATTGTACGTGACAAGCGTGGGGTCCCCTGTCCAGCCTCGTGGGTTTTCTCCGGAACTGGGTGTCAGCCCCGAAGTGATCTATTTACCCCCCCCCTCTCCTCTTTCTCTCTCTCTCTCTCTCTATTTCTCTATTGTACAACTTCATAAGATGGAAATGTTTGAATCAAGTTGGAATGATGGCACCAAAAGTTCTTTATGCTAACAATTGATATTATAATTTGGTGAAATACCTTAAATGCATAGTTATTCTTACATCGATGTCTAGGCATTACCCACCATCCTACCCATTTCCATGTCATAACCTTTCGGCTCTTTCTCCAGATTATCCCCTTGGCTACACAACACTTAACTGTATTAGAATTATGGGCTGTCAAACACCTTTTTTGTGGCTAAATCTATTTGTTATAGCCAGGTCATAAGGTTAGGGCACGTGATTTTTGGCGAGATTGTAGGTAAAGGTTAGGGTAAGCATTGCGACAAGGTTCAGGGTTGGGGTTAGAGTTGGGATTAGCACTAGCCCTGTTTACATCTCGTGATCTATGACGAAAAATTGAGCCGGCCTTATCAGTAGGCACTAACCTCCTTTTTTGTACCCTTTTAACGCTGCTTTCTGTTTTTGTAGAAACCCATCGATGAAGGTGGATTCTAGTTTATTAGAAGAAAATCATTTAAATAGACATGCCCAACAGGTGACAGTACCCGGGGTATATAGAGGTAAGTTTCTTGTTGCTTGTAAGGGGGTTCACGGTGGCTAAGTGGGTAAGGCACTGGCTCGCAAGTCTGGAGGTCAGGTGTTCGATCCCTGCATTGGCCGAGAAAGTTCACCCAGATTTCCGGCGTGGTTCTCCCTTGTCAGTGATGCAGGACGCAGGGCCTGACAAGGACAGCTGTCTAGTCGTTCGGATGGAACGAAAAACCGAGGCCCAGTGTACACATTGGCGTGCACGTAAACGATCCCTAGACAGTTGGAAAGCCGTAGTGCCGCTGTCCGGGGCAAAATTTCCCTCATAGCACACTGTATGGAGTATGTCCGTCTTCATTAGCCCAATTCGGAGCAAAACAGTAGGACGTTAAACTCATTTTGCCGCTTGTAAGAGGTGCTACGGTGGCTCAGTGAGTAAGACGCTGGCTCAATAACCATGAGACCCTGGGATCGACCCTGGTGATGGTCGAGAGGTTTCCTTGGGATTTTCCAGTCGGGTTTCCTTTTTGTCAGGGGCAATGGACAGTGGGTCGGACAATGGAGAAAGCATTTAGTCATTCGGATGGGACCAAAAAGCGAGACCCCGTGTAACATACCATCTCCGCATTTTAAGGATCCACTGACATTTGAACAGTAAAATAAGAGTAGGCCCGTCTTCATTATCCCGGTTGAAGTTAAACATCATTTTATTTTCTTTAGAAAGAGAGAGAGAGAAAGAGAGAGAGAGAGAGAGATGGGGTTTAACGTTCACTCGACACAAACTAGATCACTTCGGGGCTGACAAGCGATTCCGGTGAAAACCCACTGGGTTGTATTGGCGATCCTACCCCTTTTCACGAACACTCAAAACAAACTAGGTCATTTCGGGATTAACATATGGTTTAATTTTATTTCAATAATTCACTTACATGTAAGCAACTTTAGCAGTGGAGGGAAACCGGAGGACCCGGAGATTTAACGTCAACTCGACAGAAACTAGGTCATTTCGGGACTAAAATATGGTTCAATTTTATATCAATATTTCGTTTTGTGCGTAGGGGTCTTTAGCAGTGGAAGGAAACCGGATGACCCGAAGAAAACCCACGAGGTAGGACAGGCGACCCTACTTATTGTCACGTACAACCGGGGATTTGAAACCAAAATGCAAAATTGTCAGTAAGAAAAGTAAAACGCTAATTATGGCAAAGTTGTTCCTTCCAATTGGTTTGCATATGTCAGTGTACTTTGTGTGTTTGTGTCCGCTGGATTGTCGTTTGCGTGTATGTGTTGTCCGCTGGGTTGTCTTTTGCATGTGTGTCTTGTCCGCGGGGTTGTCTTTTGCATGTGCGTGTCTTGTCCGCTGGGTTGTCTTTTGCATGTGCGTGTGTTGTTCGCTGGGTTGTCTTTTGCATATGCACGTGTTGTCCGCTGGGTTGTCGTTTGCTTGTGTGTCTTGTCCGCTGGGTTGTCGTGTGTTTGTGTTTGTGTGTGGTGTGGTCATCCTGTACTTATTGCTACTTGCAATATTAATAACACTGTGAGAATTGTCGAAAACAATATATTATTGAACATTCCTTGTATCTGATTTTCCTGTTTTACAGAGGCTAGAGATGGCAGAAACGACCAAGAGAACGCACATTTTAAGGTAAAATCATATTAAATTGCATGCGCAGAACGCACTTTCTGATAAGGCGAGCACTGCTGTAGGCCTACTGTTCCTGGCTAGTTTTAATTTATATATAGATAAGTTTCTTTTTTCGAAACAGTCAGCAGTTAAAAACAAATGATTTAATTGATATACTTGAAGACAAAATTGTCTTAAATCGACATAAAACTCAAATCATAAAAATGATAGAGGTCTTGTTTTACCCAATTCATAGAGGTCCTGTCTTGTTTTACCCAAATCATAGAGGTCCTGTCTTGTTTTACCCAATTCATAGAGGTCCTGTCTTGTTTTACCCAATTCATAGAGGTCCTGTCTTGTTTTACCCAAATCATAGAGGCCCTATCTTGTTTTACCCCAATTCATAGAGGTCCTGTCTTGTTTTACCCAAATCATAGAGGTCCTGCCTTGTTTTACCCAAATGATAGAGGTCCTGCCTTGTTTTACCCAAATGATAGAGGTCCTGTCATGTTTTACCCAAATCATAGAGGTCCTGTCATGTTTTACCCAAATCATAGAGGTCCTATCTTGTTTTACACAAATCAATGGCTATATGTATATTTAAAAACATTCTTCTCTTGTTTTAGTTTGGAACAGACGAGTCCACTGTAGAATCTTTGTATTCTAAAGATTTCCTTCTGGCTTCTCAAAAACCCAGAAGTCGACCCAATTTTTATAAAACACCGTCCTCTGGCAAGGTATGTAAATTATTGTTACGCATTCTACTATAGAACTATCCAAAGTCGAATAGACCGAGAGCTAAGTAGTAAATTTATTTATAGGTTCGTGGTGGTTCAGTGAGTAGGCAATGGCTCGCTAACCTGGAGGCCCCGTGTTTGATTCCGGCGTTGGTCGGGAAATTGCCCATCGATTCTCCGGCGTGGTTTTCTCGTGTCAGTGGTGCATGATACAGGACCTGGCATGAGACACGGTCTAGTCGTTGGGATGGAACACAAAACCGAGGTCCCGGGTGACACATTTGTGTGCACGTAAAAGAAGACTCATACTCATACTTATACTACACACTGCATGGCGTATCCCCGTCTTTTGTAGCCCGGTTCCAGTAGAACGTTAGATATACAAAAATAACAATGATCAGTGTTTTAAATACCGCTGATGTCCCTATTATTCAAGACGCACGTAGCCATTTAAAGTTACAATTTCATATTTTCTAAGAAAGTCAAAACATAATTATATATTTCTATGTCTTTTGCCCAATAGGTTGTCAACTCACTATTATACGATCATAGGTTATCTTTCTCACACTTAAAAATCTTCACACCGGAAATAATAACACAATTACCCCCTAATTACCTCCCTTGTTTTCCTATTCCCCACCATGGAATAGCTATCTTCAAACGTTTGAATTTGAAGTTGAAAATGATATTTTTGCCAATTTCTCAACTGGTAATAGTGAATTATGGGATTTTATAGGATTATTCTTTAACGAGGTAGGACTGTTTATAGATACCATCTATTTTAGGGCTTTATTTTAATATATTTTAAAAATATAACTTAAAAATATGAAATTGTAACTTTAACCCCTCGGAAAGAAAACGTCGGGAGACATTGGACAATGAACTTGAATCCCGGTAACGGCTAAAATAGTGTTTGGTTAAGGCCTATGTACACCGACGATTTTCTGTCGCCGAAAGCCCGATTACTTCTTGGTGACAAACTGCTGGGTTCTAAACCGATTTTCAATCACGACGTTTCACCGGCTCTGTTTGTTATGAACTATTTTTATATTTTATGTGTTCTATTCAGATTATACAGAATGACCCGATATTTTCTAAATTTGGTGAATCACAGAACAGCACCGATTTCTACAGAAAACCAGTTGAACAACGAATTGTAAGTTACTATAGATACTACATTAAAACAGTCAGAAATATATGAATCTTTATGTCAATGATGTAAACCTGTTTCGCCTTATTTATTTTGTGACAAGGAGTAGGGACGCCGTCCAACCTCGTAGGTTTTCTCAGGTCCCCTGGTCCCCCCCCCCCCCGCTAGTACGGGACAAGGCGTCCGGTCGTCCGACAACCTTGTAGGGTTTCTCCAGGTTCTCCGGTTTCCTCCCACTGCTAAAGACCCCTACGCGCAAGCGAATTATTGAAATAATATTAAACCATATGTTAGTCCTAGTTTGTGTCGCGTGGGCGTTAAACCCCATTTCGCTCTCTCTCTAGGAAATGAAATGAAATAAAATGAAATGGGATGTAACGTCCTACTGTTCTGCTCCTAACCTGGGCTAATGAAGACGGGCATACGCCATACAGTGTGCTATGAGGGAAATTTTGCCCGGGCAGTGGCGCTACGGCCTACTCTTATATCGAATTCCAACTGCCAAGGGATCTTTTACGTGCACGCCAATGTGTACACAGGACCTCGGTTTTTCGCACCATCCAAACGACTAGACAGCTGTCCTATGTTCAAATCCGACACATAGGATCGCATCGAGAGTTGATTATGGTCTTTTCATGTTAATAAATGTCTAATTAATAATTTATATAAAATTTCAGGCCTAAAGAAAGACCTGCAATAGGAAGATTTAGCTCTTGCATAATGTATGTTTAAATTTATAATTGCAGCAAGCTAATGGTAAAACTGAAGCTGATAATAATATGGCTAGACGACATGGTAGAAACGTTACTCTTACATCAAAAGATAAAATTAACCCTAATGATATGCTCGTCTCGTGTAAGTATGAATATCAAGAGTCGGCCTTCTGAAATGCGGTCCCTAGATAGATTAATAGTCAAGTTTTATTTGTATTGAAAGGATTTATAAAAACAACTAACCAGAAATGATAACTTTTTCTATGAAAAATATCACAAATACCCCGTAAGTTCGAAGACAGTTAGACTTGACAACGGGCTTTAAATGAAATGAACCGGGAAAGAACCTTACTCACTGGTCCACCATGGCTCCCAACTCGTCTGTGATACATGTACACGCCACAAGTCATTCGGTGTACATCTGACCACGTTGCTACAAGTCGCAACGTAACAAACAACAAACGGAGAGAGAGAGAGAGAGAGAGAGAGAGAGAGAGAGAGAGAGATGGGTTTAACGTCCACTCGACATAAACTAGTTCATTTCGGGACTAACGCATGGTTCAACGCATCGTATTAGAGAGAGAGAGAGAGAGAGAGATGGGTTTAGACACAAACCAGGTCATTACGGGACTAACATATGGTTCAATTTTATTTCAGTAATTCGCTTGCGCGTAGGGGTCTTTAGCAGTGGGGGGAAACCGGTGGACCCGGAGAAAACCCACGGGGTTGGACAGGCGACCGACCATACTCCATGTCACGTACAACCGGGGAATTGAAACCAGGCCAGGTGTCTCAATGTCAGACCTCATGATACAACGCGAATGCGCTAACCATTCGACCATCCAACTCCCCAACAAACGGAGAGCACGAATAGTCCCGTGAGTAAGCGGGAGTAAGGTGGTGCTTCGCTAACAAAATTAGTCCGTCGCGCCACTACCCGGGCACAATTCCACCATAGCACACTGCTTGGCGTGTGCCGATCTTCATTATACCTGTTGGTGCAGAAAATTAGTCCGTTGCGCCACTACCCGGGCACAATTCCCCTCATACCAGACTCATGCTTGGTGAATGCTCGTCTTGATTTTCCCGGTTGATGCAGAAAATTAGGAGCTTAAACCCCATTTCATTTCATTTCAAGTAGTGCATGAGGCAAACTATGCATACTCCCTTAGTTACCACGACCCCGCTCCTCGGGATGTCATTTATTTTTCATTTGTTAATAACTAGCTTACTCACATGTCACTCTCTTTAGACCATGTGATACCATTTCTTATTTGAGGCGTCCATATAGCTAATATTTATATTGTTAAACCACTTCCTCGTTTCAGTATCACATGGCGATTTTATGGCCCCGCCCTCCACATTTAAACCTATGACACCAAAGAGAGCCCCACCTGTCAGGTTTGATTTTCTGAAAGCCAATGATGCTCTTCCTTATTCGGCTCCTATCAGTGGAAGTGAGGCTAAGGTAAGGTGAACTCGTTTTGTATAATTATGTCCTTAAAGATACATTATGTAACATTTAGATAAAGAGCTAGCCACTCTTACTACAATAGTTCGAAAATAGGTAAAATGAATAATTTGAAAATTTCATTAAAATTACTCTATTGCGAGCGAAGATATTAGCCTTTGAAGGTTTGACAAGACGTGTGCAATAATTTCAACCACCGTACTGGTTGTACGAAGCTAAGTCTCGCTCCTCCATTTTTAGCTTAAATCAAAATATGGCTGAACTGTTCTAATCTATTTAATATCGGAGAAATCCGATGCCATCGAGAGTTGATTAAGGTCTGGATAAGTTAATCAATGTCTAATTAATAATTTAGAAAACATTTCATGCCTAAAGAAAGACCTGCAATAGGCAGATTTAGCTCTTGCATAATGTATGTTTAATTAAATATGTAAAGGAAGCGAAACTATCAAATCCGTATTCTTTTCTTGAACCAGGAGGTGTTTCCATACATTTTGTAAACGTTTTCTTGGGGAGACGCGCTTAAAATGGGCCTAAAGGAATCTGCCAATTCGATTAAGATCGGCAAGACATTTGGCTTGCTTGTTTTTTGGCCCAAGATCACCTCGATGGCATCATGACCGGTTCCTCTTTCAAAGAGTACTTGTTTTCAGTTTTTGAGATGTCAGTGGCGGCAGTCGGTCTGAATCAGAATATTTTTTCAAAAAGTAAAGAATAGTCCAAAACTGCAAAACGAGCCGCATCTCTGATTTGGGGGAAAGGGCTTAGTACAGACGGTTGTCACTTTAAAATATGTCAGCCTTACAGTGGTTTTGTACAAGGGAGTGAGTCTACTACTACCTGGTGTTTTAAAGTCTTCTTCCACAGAAGTGATATGGCAGACAAGGGAGTGGGTCACAAGCACTACTTTCTTGTTTTGATATGATGTCATGATTCCAAGATGGTCGCGATGACGTCGTGCTCGGTTCCTTCTTTTTCTTAAAGGTCGAATTCGAGTATATTTAGTGACGAGCATGGTTTTAAACATTTAAAAAAATAGTTATTCATTGTTGTCGATAAGGAAACATGCTTGGACATTTTTTTGATTGACTAGAACCAAGTATTGTCATTTGTATATAACATTTCAACTAGGAAGGAGGGTGGGGGGCACGAAGGGGGAATCACGTGGCTAAGTGGGTAAGACGCTGGCTCGCTAGCCTGGAGGTCGGGTGTTCGATCCCTGCATTAGCCGAGAAAGTTCATCCCGATTTTCCGGCGTGGTTCTCCCTTGTCAGTGATGCAGGACGGAGCGCCGGACAAGGACAGCTGTCTAGTCGTTCGTACACATTGGCGTGCACGTAAAAGATCCCTTGGCAGTTGGAATTCGATATAAAAGTAGGCCGTAACGCCGCTGCCCGGGCAAAATTTCCCTCATAGCACACTGTATGGCATATGCCCGTCTTCATTAGCTAAGGTTAGGAACAGAACAGTAGGACGTTAAACCCCATTTCATTTCGAGGGCACGAGGAAGGTGAACCGTTTGATCGTAATCTGATAGCCAACACTACAATGTATATCATAACCCTTATTATATTTTCTTACACAGAACACATTTACTGGAACGTTGATGAATGGCTACGAGGCGTTACAGAGACGATATGCCAAGGAATACAATTGTCGATCGGGAGTCGAACTCAACAGAGATACACATTTCACGATCGGTATTGAAAATCTAACACCGGACCATACGACTGAAAACAGATCGATGTTTACTGGGGCGCCGATAGCTGATCGGATCCAGAGGACAGCTGGTATCAGAGAGATTATACCGGAGAGACAGTTCAGTCATCTCAGCGTCAGTGAAAATACGTCCGATTACACAGCGGCCGATCCTTACGTTGCGAGTACGAAGGAAGCATTACGAGCCAGGAATCTCTGCATGAGCGAAAGAAATTCCGGAAAGAAACAGACACCGTTTGAAACATCGGTGATGAGAAATGATTTTGTTCCACTTGACTCTTCAAGGTAAATTATAGTGTGTTATCAAATAAACCCAATAACGTACTACTTGAATTAATACAATGAAATGTGCTATATATAACGTCCAACGACAGTAGGTTATTCCAATTTAAGGGAGCGCTTTCACCAATTTGTTTAGTAACACTGACCCATACCCTAACCCTTCTACATCATATTAGAGAGGGGGGGGGGGTAACGTCCACTCGACACAAACCAGGTCATTACAGGACTAAAATATGGTTCAATCTTATTTCAATAATTCGCTTGCACGTATGGGTCTTTAGCAGTGGACAGGCGACCCTACTCCTTTTCCCGTACAACCGGGGAATCGAAGCCACGCCATTTGACTCAATGACAGACCCTTTGAATGATGCAACGCGTAAGCACTACCCCCCCCCCCCCACATTGTATTAAGGGTTGACGTAAAATGATGGCTATTAAAACACCAAGTTTTTTTGGTTCAATGACAACCAGGTGCTCCTCAACTGATCAGTTTTTGTCTCCTTTACGAATCATTTAGATATATAATATTAATTAATATTCATAAATGAATACACAGACAATAGATTTTGAATTGAATAGACTATTCAAATTGTAAAATTAACATAAAATTATTCTCCATGTTTGATATTTTCTAGGTTTACAGAAAGTCATCAGAAGAGAATAGAACAAGTTAATAAAATATTTAACCAACCTCTAGAAAAATCACACCTGTTTCACACAGATACGTCAGGAGGTTTGTATTATTTATTGGTGATATTCTAGCCGACACTCCACGGTGCAGGACGGAGCGCCTGACAAGGACAGCTTTCTAGTCGTTAGGTTTGCACACACAAACAAACGAGGTCCCGTGTACACATTGCGTGCACGTAATATGACCCTTGTGGGGTTTAACGTCCACTCGACACAAACTAGGTCATTTCGGGACTAACGTATGGTTCAGTTTTATTTCATTCGGGGTCTTCAGCAGTGGGAGGAAACCAGAGGACCCGGAGAAACCCAAGGGGCGATCCTACTCCTTGTTCAAGCGGGGAATCGAAAACACGCCGCTTGACTCGATGACAGACCTTATGACTCAACGCGCATGCGTTACCAATTTGACACCCCCCCCCCCCCCCAGCCTACATCAAGAAACAGCTGGAATTGTATATTAGAGTAGATCGTAGCACCGCTGCCCGACCAAAATCTGACGATTGACATGGGGATCATGGTTGTGCGCTTTAGTACGGCCCGATTCCTAACCTCGTGGGTTTCCCCGGTTCCGCTCACATCGTGAATGATTGATATAACGATATACAATGTGTTAGTAATAGACGACTCACTCATTGAACTTACTATCTCCAACTTGTTTCACTATTCTATACAACTCTGGAATTATAATAATTTTCGTGATGGTGAGATTTTTATTTTTTATTCTAGGTAACAACATGGTGTCAACGTCTATGAATGATTTTGTTAAACCCGAACATATGTCAGGTAATACAAGGTTTATCGTTAAAACAAAATGATATGAAATGGGGTTTAACGTCCTACTGTTCTACTCCAACTGGGCTAATGAAGAAGGGCATACGCCATACAGTGTGCTATGAGGGAAATTTTGCCCGGGCAGCGGCACTATGGCCTACTCTTATAACGAATTCCAACTGCCAAGGGATCTTTTACGTGCACGCCAATGTATACACGCGACCTCGGTTTTTCGTCCCATCCGAACGACTAGACAGCTGTCCTTGTCAGGCCCTCCGTCCTACACCACTGACAAGCGGAAGCCTTTATAAGAGTAGGCCGTAGCGCGACTGTCCAGGTAAAATTTCCCTCACAGCACACTGTATGGCGTATGCCCGTCTTCATTAGCCCAGTCGGAGCAGAACAGTAGGATGTTAAACCCCATTTTATTTCATTTTCAAATAAGACCATGTTTAATAATCTCGATGTGCCGAGTGGACATGTTTATCTTTATTTGATGTATGACTACCTGTTGATGATTAAACTAAAAGGGTTTATCGTTACCAAGGTTACTGATATATGCAGAATTATGGCGATTTACCCATTGACGAGTCAATCCTACAAGAAATAAGTCTAAATGGGCGGTAAAAGTTTTCTATTTGAAGAATGTTTGATATACTTTGTATTGATTTTTTTAGTTTATTCAAACGTTCAGGTCAAACGACCAGACTTCCGCTCACTTTATTTAATAGAGGTGGAAGGGTGGGGCTCTCTTGATCTTAAAGTACAGGTTAAACGAATCCATCTTCTTCTGAGGCATATGTACTAGATACTCTATTATTTAGTAGAGGTGGGTGCGTTTTAGTGGTGGTGGGGGGGAGGGGGTATCTTTTTTCAAACGTTCGGGTCAAACGACCAAACTTCCGCCCACTTTATTTAATTGAGGTGGGGAGGGAGAGGTTTATCTTGTTCCAAAGGTACCGGTTAAACATACATTATACAAGACCCAAATCTGCCTATTGCAGGTCTTTCTTTGGGCCTGAAATGTTATATAAATTATTAATTACACATTTATTAACATGAAAAGAACTTAATCAACTCTCGGTGCCGTCTTATGTGTCGGATTTTCACTGAATTTGAATCCGTTTTGCTGCTCAATGCTCATTGATGATTTAATCCAAAAATGGATAATCGAGAATATGTTTTTTATAGTAATGATGATCGAGGCTAGGCCTAAAATTCAAACTCTAATATCTCGGTTCAGAGTGGAGCAATCTGACTGAAATTTTCAGCATATTCCCTTTACATTATCTAGTTTGCCAGCTATTTATCTAATCGTCCATAATATCCCTTTAAATGAACGCAAGCTTCCTCACATTTGCTGCTGTTACAGAAAGTGCATTTTAAAATGTTTAATTTGATTTTGTGTTTCAGGACAGAAGTTATTAGGTGCAAGATAGATCAAAGTTTTATTTATTGATGTACATGATTTTATATCAGTTTATATTTATTATATTTAATATCCATAAAAAATTAGTTTCTGTAGTTTGTCTAACGCATGCGCTTTATTCATAAGGTCTGTCATTGAGTCATTTAAGGATTAGCTAAAAGCCCGATGACGCATATCCAACATTCATCACGCACACAAGGTAGTCCGGTTCATATTACCACAATGCCCCCCCCCCCCCGAAAAAATGTTTTGCCCCCCCCCCCCCCCGAAAAAGAATTTGGTGACCATAGATCTAAAATACCTACTGTAGACTATGCCGGGTGTGCCCCCCTAAAAACTTCACTGCCCCTCCGAAGCTAGCAAGCTGGCTACGGGCCTGTCGACATGGATACACGATTTATTTGTCGGTTTATATCAACATTGATGTTGTGATCTTACTGGGAAAAGATGGCCTTCTGATATCCAATATTTAAGACAAAATAAACATTTTACAATTTGGTACACGAATCGTGTACCATAATGCGTTTCAGCACTATTTGTAATAAGGGACTCAAAAAACGAGGCTAGGCATATTTCACAAGTCAGGATCAAACGGTGACGCTTTATTCTTATCTGGAGAGCATGCCCAATAAATACTATCGGCGTAGACTGGAATAACCAGACGCTAGAGATTGAAATTCGATTGAGAATACTGGCGTATTTCGCCGAACCTAACTGATTAGAAATTACAGTAAAAACAGAAACGATTGAAAATAAATCAATTTATATACATTCATATTACATTATTGTATGACCCATTTGTGTCAATTGCTAGGTCCCAAATATTAGCGACTTAGCTCCTTTAAATGTGTTTTAACCAAAATGATTATTATGCTGTTGAGGTTGTGTTTTGTCCTTGCCTGTGATACGGACGGTCGGGTTGCCGAGTTGTCTAAAGCGTGTGTTTAGATCATAAAGTCTGTCACGGAGTCTAATGGTGTGGTTTCAACCGCCTGCCTAACCTCGTGGGTTTTCACCGCGTCCTCCGCCCGATCACTCCCTTACTCCCACTGTTAAAGCCCCTTCGCACAACCGAGTTATCGAAATGAAAGTGTACCAATAGTCAAGAGGAAAATCCCTTGACCGAGCAGTGGATTTAATGCAGATTTGTCTCCCTTTAAACAAAGGTCTCATTGTTGATGAGTCGTTCATGGTGCTATCGAAATAAATGAAATAAAATGGGGTTTCACGTCCTACTGTTCTGCTCCGATTGGGCTAATGAAGACGGGCATACGCCTTACAGTGTGCTATGAAAAAAAAATTTGCCTGGGCAGTGGCACTATGGCAAAGTTTTCTTCATAGCACAGTTTATGACATATGCCCGTCTTCATTAGCCCATTACAGGAGCAGAACAGTAGGACGTTAAACCCCATTTCATTTCATTCAGCGCCGCTGCCCTGGCAAACGTCTCTCGACACAGTGCATGGTGTACATAGGCTGCCCGTCTTCGTTAGATCAATCGGTGCAGAGAGGTGAAACGTTAAACCACATTTCATTTCGGGGATCACGTGGCTAAGTGGGTAAGACGCTGGCTCGCTAGCCTGGAGGTCGGGTGTTCGATCCCTGCATTGGCCGAGAAAGTTCATCCAGATTTTCCGGCGTGGTCCCCCCTTGTCAGTGATGCAGGACGGAGGGCCTGGCAAGGACAGCTGTCTAGTCGTTCGGATGGGACGAAAAACCGAGGTCCCGTGTACACATTGGCGTGCACGTAAAAGATCCCTTGGCAGTTGGAATTCGATATAAGAGTAGGCCGTGGCGCCGCTGCCCGGGCAAAATTTCCCTCATAGCACACTGTATGGCGTATGCCCGTCTTCATTAGCCCAGCATAGGAGCAGAACAGTAGGACGTTAAACTCCATTTTATTTCATTTCATTTCCACATTTCATTTCATTTCATTTAATGGTTTCGATTCCCCGGTTGTACGTGACAAGGAGTAGGGTCGCCTGTCCAACCTTGTGGGTTTTCTCCGTGTCCTCCGGCACCCTTCTACTGCTAAAGACCCCTACGCGCAAGCGAATTATTGAAATAAAATAAAACCATATGTTAGTCCCGAAATGACCTAGTCTGTGTCGTGTGGACGTTAAACTCTCTCTCTCTCTCTCTCTCTCTCTCTCTCTCTCTCTCTCTCGCACGATTGCATACAAAGTAGGAATATTTTTGAAATAAAAAAAAACCATAAAGTTATAAATATGCCATATCTATCTGCCAATACCATGTGAAGTGTCGGTTATCGTATAAATATACATTTTATAATAAATATGCCATTTACATCTCCGTCTCGTGTTGCCAGAGATTATCAAGGTGTTATCGCGCGCTGACAAAAGGGCGCGAAAGTTTATCGTACATTTCCGTAAATTAATGTAATACTTCCGGCACGGCGGATAAACTCCGGAAACAATATCAAAAGGGATCAATTAATGCTTTCTTCGTTTCCATTTGGGTATCTTTAAATCGTTTTTATTAATAAGTTGGCTAGCTAGTATGTTATATTTGGGCTAAGGCTGCACCAATTCGCGTGCGCTTAGATAATAAAAATCAAAAATATGACAACTAGTTTACGACATCACCCTCGGTTTGAAGCGGACGTTAAACACCAAGAACAACAACAATACCAGTTCGAACACGATTGACATGTGTGTGCTTTAGACATTGATTGATTGACTTCGGTTTTAGGTGGCTAGATCTATTTGTTAAGGCCAACTAAATTGTCGTCAAGGTCGCTTTAATGTAAATAAGGTTAAGGCAGGTGATTGTTGGCGAGATTGTAGGTTAGGGTTAGGGTAAGCGCTAGCCCTGTTTACATCTCGTGACCTTTGACCAAACTTGAAGTTGGCCTTATCAAATGGATTTAACCGTTTTTGGTATGATGTCACAATAACATGATGGCTCCGATTTAATAGGATAAAGCTGGATGGCGGAAATATCGGTTTCGAAGGAAATTTAAAATAAACTAAATGCAAACTGATAAATATAACAAATAAAATGAACAGGGGTTTAACATCCAATCGACAACTTTTCCACGCCAACCGGGTTAATGAAGACGGACACGTTGTCGCCTACTCCTCGTCGAATTCCAATCGTAAAGGGTTCTTTTACGTGCACGTCAAAGTGTAGAAGGGACTCCGGTTTTTTTGTCCCATGCGAACGACTAGGTGCTCTTCCTTTGCCAGACCCTCCTTCTCACACCGCTGACCAGAGGACAAAAACACTGTATATTCCCGTGGAATTGTTCGGTCGTCACACCACTGACCAGAGGAAAAGAATTCTGGAAAACCCACTGGAATTTGCTAGTCGACCCGAGGCTCGTATCCTGGGGCCTGTTTCACGAAATTTTAACTAAAATGAAAATTCAAATTTTAGTAACTTGATTGGATAATATTAGGTTGATTTTAGTGCTTAGCCAATCAAAAATGAAGTATCTACTAAAATTTTGATTTTATCTTTGGTTAAGATTTCGAGAAAAAGAGCCTTGGGCGTTTTGGTTGATGAGTCAGCACCCTATTGACTCATCCACCATGGCGCACATACAGATTGCTACTAGCCGACATAAAATTGTATTCCGTGTCGTTTTATGTTGTGAGCCACTTCCCGGTTGATGCCCAAATGTAGGACGTGTTTCATTTCATTTCAGTCTGCGCCTTACTCACCTATCCACCGTGGCCCACTTACAGATTGGATCTTTGATGGCCGCTAGCCGAGGTAAAATTATATTCCGTGTCGTTTCATTTCTTTTATCTGCCAACACCTCAGTCAATCTAAAAACAGTGTTTACAATATAATTATTTAAAATATTATTTTAATTATTCAAACGATCGGAAACGAGTTTATAATTGCTGTTCTAGTTAAAAGCACATTTTAGCTGCAGAAGATCAATAGATGTTCAGGTTTTGAAATTTAAACTGCTCAGAAAGAACCCACTTTGATTTATCTCACGGTAAACCATCAATATATATATTTAATTTTTATATAAAGTATAAAATTCAGACCATTCTGGCCCCGAGTTGACAAAGCATTCTCATACTTCGAATATACTCAAATTGGTCGCCTTATTTTAACTAAAATATAGTCCTTTATAAAACTTTGTTTTGTTTAATGTATCAAATACATCAATAAGAAACTATGTGTAAAGTTTTGTGTTTGTGATTGAAATTTGAGTAAATTCTTAACTTAAGTCTTAGAATACTTTGTGAACTCGGGGCCTTGTGCAAGAGGGGTTGGCGGGGCCGGGTGGCCTAACGCATGCGAGTTAGATTTTTATTTCTGTCATTAAGAAAAATGGAGTGGTTTCGATCTTAAGCTCGTACGTGACTCCCCGGTGATTACAAATTGAACCATATGTTAGTCCCGAAATGTCCTAGTTTATGTAGAGTGGACGTTAAACCTATTTCTAATTACCGAGATTATGACGAACCAAAAATCAAAGTCGTGCTTCTCTTTTATTTGATATAAAAAAATAGACGACATAGTATTAAAATAAAAAAAGGCAAAGAAAATGAAGAAGAAAGTAAATGAAGACTTTGATATATTACTAGTGTTAGGTACAAGAGGTGGGTTATTATTATAAGTGGATTCTTGGCTGCCTATCTGACGCCGAGTCTCAATGTTAAAGATCTTTACAACCCAACCCACACAGGCTGCCAACTGACTTTATCAACTAGTGCTTCTTTTTCTGATCTAATTAAAATAGGCTTCAAATTAAAACTAGTTTTACATATTTTAGGTCGACAGTTAAAACAGTAGAATCTCCCAATCTATGCTGGTTTGATCACTGACACGATGAAAATGAAATGGAATTAACGTTCTTCTTTTCTGGAGAGAGAGAGAGAGAGATAGAGAGAGAGGGAGAGAGAGAGATATATTGGTTTAACGTCCACTCGACACAGACTACGTCATTTCGGGACTAACATATGGTTTAATTTTATTTCAATAATTCGTGGAAGGAAACCGGAGGACCCGGAGAAAACCCACGAGGTTGGACAGGCGACCCTACTCCTTGTCACGTACAACCGGGGATTCGAAACCCCGCCAGACTCAATGACAGGCTTTATGATACAGCGCGCGCGTGCTAACCATTCGGCCATCCAACCCGCCTTCTTTTCTGGACCAATCGTATTAATGAAGACGCGGATCTTATAGACCCAATTATAAGTGGGTTTTGTAGACCTAAATAAGATGTGGGTTTTGTAGACCTAAATAAGATATGGGTCTTATAGACCCTAAATAAGAAGTGGGTCTTGTAGAACCTAAATAAGAAGTGCGTCTTGTAGACCCTAAATAAAATATGGGTCTTGTAGACCTTATATAAGAAGTGGGTCTTGTAGACCTAAATGAGAAGTGGGCCTTGCAGACCTAGATGACCTAAATAAAAAGTAGGTCTTGTTATATAGAGTTTTAAGAAAAAGAATTTCTTTAAAAAAAAGTTAACTAGAAGTGGATATTGTAGACCTTTAAAAAGAAATGGGCCTTGCAGACCTTTAAAAACAAGTGGGTTTTCGAGACCTTTAAGAAGAAGTGGGTCTTGTAAACCTATAAGAAGTGAATTTTTTTATCCCTTTATTTAGAAGTGGGTCTTGTATAGTTATTTAACTACATGTGGGTTTTGTAGATCACTGTCTACAACATCACCCTCGGTGGAAGCGGACGTTAAACACGATAAACGAACGATATTGTTAGGAATAAGTGGGTCTTGTAGACTTTTATGATGTCCTGGTCCCTTAAAGGCCTAAACAAGAAATGGGCTTTGTACACCTTTAAGAATAGTCGTATGTGACATGCATGTAAGGGAGAGAGAGAGAGAGAGAGAGAGAGAGAGAGAGATGGGGTTTAACGTCCACTCGACACAGACTACGTCATTTCGGGACTAACATATGGTTTAATTTTATTTCAATAATTCGCATGCGCGTAGGGGTCTTTAGCAGTGAGAGGAAACCGGAGGACCCGGAGAAAACCCACGAGGCTGGAAAGGCAACCCTACTCCTTGTCACGTACAACCGGGGATTCGAAACCACGCCAGTTGACTCAATGACTGGCCTTATGATACAGCACGCACATGGTAACCATTCGGCCATCCACCCCCCCTCCCCCAGAGAGAGAGAGAGAAAGAGAGAGAGCTATATTTATATATATATATATATATTATTAAATAGACATTTATTAACATGGCAAGACCATAATCAACTCTCGATGCCATCGGATGCTCGAGATTTTAACTAGATTAGAACGGCTCGATCATTAACTGATTTATTTTAAAAATGGAGGATTGGATCTAAGGCTTGGGAATACCAGTACCGTGGTTACGATAATAAACAATCAGTGCACACATCTTGTCAAAATTACAAACAGTGATAACTTGGCTCAGAATAAAGTAATTTAAGTGAAATTTTCAATATGTTCATTTTTCATTATCTATTTTTGAACTAGTATAGCAAGAAAGGCCAGCTCTTTATCTAAATCTAACATAATGTATCTTTAATTAAATTCTCTACACAAACTCTAACAAGGTTTAGTAGTAATACACCAGAATTAACCCACAAAAAACTTCCATTAATAATCTGAAAACAGCCTTTCACCATAAAAACTAGTTTTGATAAATTTGAACAATGCTCTTATTATATCACTATTTTATTTCTTCCTTGTGTTTTTAATCATAAGTATAATTCTGCTATGTAGGTTTTTATGTGGGGATCACGTGGCTAAGTGGGTAAGAAGCTGGCGCGCTAGCCTGGAGGTCGGGTGTTCGATCCCTGCATTGGCCGAGAAAGTTCATCCAGATTTTCCGGCGTGGTTCCCCCTTGTCAGTGATGCAGGGCGGAGGGCCTGACAAGGACAGCTGTCTAGTCCTTCGGATGAGACGAAAAACAGAGGTCCCGTGTATACATTGGAATGCGCGTAAAAATCCCTTGGCAGTTGGAATTCGATATAAGAGTAGGCGATAGTGCTGCTGCCCAGGCAAAATTTACTTCATAGCACACTGTATGGCGTATGCCCGTTTTCATTAGCCCAGTATAGGAGCAGAACAGTAGGACGTTAAACCCCACGTGATCCCCATGTTTCTATAAAGCGCCCCTGCAGTGGAAGTTCAGCGCGGTAATATTGTTTAATAATATACTATTCAAAAAAAGTAGGGGATATTTGATTTTTAAGTGTTATTAAAGTCACCTAATGAAACTGACGAAGAAACAAATGACAAAATGAAATGAAGTTCACATTCATCGATTTATTCCAAATGATCGTTAGACTAAGTAAGGCACAGACTGACCATTATAAGGGTAAAATGATACCCGGGGTCAAACAGCAAAGTTACCACAGCATCACAACCAAGTGAGTAACGGGTAAATCCTCCTCTGTTTGCCAAACAAGCATTGATCCGACGTGGCATACTCTTAATGAGACGTCTAAGGTCATTTTGGTCCAGATTGTCCCATTCCTGTTGCAACGCAGCAGCAAGTTCTTGGACATTGGCAGGACGTTGTTGACGTTGACGTAACCTCTGTCCAAGCATGTCCCAGACATGCTCGATGGGGGAGAGGTCGGGACTCAGTGCTGGCCAAGGTAATGTGGTGATGTTCTGTTGTTGGAGGTAACCTGTAACGATCCTGGCCCTGTGACATCTTGCGTTGTCATCCTGGAAGATGAAACGGCGGCCATGACGTCGTGCGAACGGCACAACATGGACTGCCAAGATGTTGTCCCGGTAGTACTGGCCTGTAACACGCCCTGCAACAACATGTAAAGCCGTTCTTCCAGCAACAGTGATGCCTCCCCACACCATAACAGAACCACCCCCAAATCGATCATGTCTGATGACGTTAACGTCTTGGAAGCGCTCGTTTCGACGACGCCACACCCTCCTACGTCTGTCCAAAAAATCAACAGTGAACCTTGACTCATCTGAAAACATCACATTGCTCCAGCGTCGATTATCCCAGTGTTGACGATCCCTACACCAACGACGTCTTGCCTGAATGTGATGATCTCTCAAACAAGGGATCACGCGAGGACGTCGGGCGCGAAGGTGACCCCTATGCAGTCGATTCCGAATCGTCTGGCCACTCACTCTCACACCAGTGTCTGTTTGAAGACGAGCGCTGATCTGATTTGCTGTGATGACACGATTTCTCAAGGCCAGGGTACGGATAAATCGATCCTGGGCTTGAGTTGTCGCCCTTGGTCGACCTGAGCGTGGTCTGTCCTGTACAGATTGTGTATCACGGTATCTGGACCATAGCCTGCTTATGACAGACTGAGAAACATTCATCGTCCGCGCCACAACCGCCTGTGTTGTGCCGATCTGTAGCATGCCAAGGGCACGTAACCTTTCATTTTGGGTAAGCCGACGCATATCAAAATTTGTTTTCTGGTCACTAAAACAATTAAACTGATGTTTCCACCCTGGAATTCAATGCCACAATGACTGTAACATTCAAAGTCAGAGTCGTGCAAATCTTGGGTTGGACCCCCATGATGATCCCAAGCATCACCTGCATTCCATGCGGTAGCTATTGGTGCGTTTGGGCGTCACATGTAACTGGAAATGTTTCTTCTGTTAGGTTCTATAGTGACTTTTTTCGTAGTCATTTGCATATTTTAGTATTATGCCCCCAAAATCAAATATCCCCTACTTTTTTTGAATAGTATATTTGCGTCAGGACTGGTGCAATGCTTACGCTTTCGATAGCCATTTCCGCCAATTGCGATAAAAGATTAATTTTTTCGATTACATATGACGGTTTTTTAGTCTTCCTTACGGCGATTCTTTAATGTTAATATTAAAGGAGCTAAGTCTCTAACTCAATATCATCCAAAATCTTCAACATTTAAAACACGAATTATTTGTCAATTTAAAACAACATTGATGCTGTGATCTTACCGGAAAAGGGTGGGCTTCTGATATCCAATATTTAAGACAAAATACATATTTTACCATTGGTACACGAATCGTGTACCATAATACGTTTCAGCCTTAGTTCTAGCAAGAGACTAGAGGAACGAGGCTAGACATATTGCACCAAACCAAACGGCTTATGTAGACTGGAATGACCAGACGCTAGGAATTTGCACTCGATTGAGACTGCTGGCTTATTTCACGGAACATAACTGATTTGAAATTAGAGTAAAAACGGAAACGATTGAATGTAAATCAGTTTATATACATTCATATTACGGTATTATATGAGTTGCGACCCACTTGTGTCAATTTCTAGGTCCCAAATATTAGCGATTTAGCTCCTTTAAGCTGGACGTGTAAATGGGGTTTGGCGTAAACTCAAGACAGCTAGTTTGTGTCAAGTGGCGTGGTTTGCGTCAAGTGGCGTGGTTTGTGTCAAGCAGAGCGGGCTTTCTTCAACCGCTAAAGATTATACCGAAATGTTAGCATTGAAGGAAATAAAAGTGATCCACATGCTCTCTCTCTCTCTCTCTCTCTCTCTGTCTCTCTCTCCAGTAGTATATATATAATATATGAACTGTAGAGTATTTGATAAGACATGTAATGAATGGTGGTATTCAACTTGAAACCTGGTATATATTAGTTACAACTGTGTGTTTATTATCTCGTGGCGGGGATGGAATGAAACTCACGTGTTAATTCTCTAAATAACACCATGTAGATAAGAACATACATGTATAGATACACACAGAATCCTATAACTTATATATTAGTAGTAAACAGACATACTGTATAAACATGTATTCTACACAGTCAGACTGATCGGAACAAACTCTCCCGCCGGTTTTCAATATATTCATTTTTCATTATCTATTTTTGAACTATTATAGCAACAAAAGGTAACCTAAATCTTACATACGGTTTCTTTGAGTTCGACTCCGTTATATAAGCGAATTAAACATATTAAGAGAAACAGTTTCTACTTAATTCTTTATTTTTTTGATATTTTGGTTTATATTATAATGCGTGTTGTAATAAAAATGTAAACTCAAAATTTGTTATCCATGTGAAGTACTCCAACTGAGAAATGGTTCGCTCGACTTACAGGCGGTATCATGCAGGTGGCGGGTTATGGTTGTTCTTTCAACAAACTATTCAACTAGTTCACTGGACTTTTAATTTTTATTGAGCGCATTATCTGTTTATTGTTGGAATGAAGGAATAACGCCGGCGGGGAAGAGAACTCCGACTCCTTACAGTGGGCCCCAGTCCATCCTTGCTCTCTCTCCCCAAACTTTTCTACCACGCCACTGTATTTAGCCGATATTATTTTTATTGGGCGTATTGTCTGTTTATTAGTTGGATCGAAGGAATGGCGCCCGAGGGGAAAGAAAACCGACTCCCTACAGTGGGCCCAAGTCCGTCCTTACTATCTCTCCCCAAACTTTTCTACCACACCACTGTATTTAGCCGATAATATTTTTATTGGGCATTTTGTCTCTATTTTTATTGGTCGTATTGGGCGTAGTTGGAATGAAGAAAATGGCGCCCTGGGCGAAGAGAACATCGATCCCCGGCAGTGGGCCCCAGTCATAGGCGTAGGAGCTCAAAGTAATTCAGGGGGGGGGGGCATAAGAGAAAATTGCCCGAAATCAATACCGTTTTTTCGGGCATACATATCATAAGAGAGCTTCGGGCATATTTTCGGGCATGCAGTTGACAAGAAAAAGACGAGAAAATACTTTTCGGGCAGTGTGGATCTCATAGAAATAAGTTAGTTATATTTTTTCTCTAAACTTTAATAGAAAAAAAAGGTCGTCGAATTTTTCATTGCCCGAAAATAATTTTTTTTTTTTTTTTTTTGGGGGGGGGGGGGGCATTTGCTCCTACGCTATGGCCCCAGTCCGTCCTTGCTCTCTCTATCTCCCCAAACTTTTCGACCACGTCACTGTATTTCGCCGATACTATTTTTATTGAGGATACTGTCTGTTTACTAGTTGGTATGAAGGAATGGCGCTCGGAGGGGGGGGGGAATCCCAACTCCCCAAACTGTTCTACCACGTCACTGTATTTAGCCGATACTATTTTTATTGGGCGTATTGTCTGTTTATTAGTTGGAACGAAGGAATGGCGCTCGGGTGGGGGTGGGGGGACCCCGACCTTCTACAGTGAGCCCCAGTTCGTCCTTGCTCTCTCTCCACAAACTGTTGGGCGTATTGTCTCTTTATTAGGTGGAATGAACGAATGGCGCCCTGGGTGCTCTCTCTCCTCAAAATGTTCTACCACGTCACTGTATTTCGCCGATACTGATTTTTGACGGGCATATTGTCTGTTTATTAGTTGGGACGAAGGAATGGCGCTGGGGGGGGGGGGGGCTCTACAGTGGGCCCCAGTCCGTCCTTACTCCCTCTCCCAAAACTGTTCTACCACGTCACTGCATTTTGCCGATACAATTTTTATTGGGTGTATTGTCTGTTTATTAGTGGGAACAAAGGAATGACGCCCGGGGTGCAGAATGTGGGGGGAGAACACCGACCCCTCTACATTGGGCCCCAATCAGTGCTCACTCTCTCTCCCCCAAAGTGTATTTCACCGATACTATTTTTATTGGGCGTATTGTCTATTTACTAGTTGGTATGAATGAATGTTGTGGTGGGATCTATCTGATATAAACAATAAACATATATATCAAACACACAACACCATAAATACTTTTATTAACGTTCTCATCAGTTCAACTGAAATCCAACTCTCTTCTCCTCCCATTCTACTTATTTATATTATCTTAAACCACACGTAATTATAGCTGGGTGGTATGATTGTCACACGTTTAACTAAAACAAAACAGTCAATAGTACCGTCATTAGGAGCTATACCATCATTGTCAGTTGTCATTAGGCCTAGGGCCTATACCATCATTGTCAGTTATCATTAGGAGCTATACCATCATTGTCAATTTTGATTAGGGTCTATACCATCATTGTCAGTACTGTCATTAGGGACTATACCATCATTGTCAGTTATCATTAGGAGCTATACCATCATTGTCAATTTTGATTAGGGTCTATACCATCATTGTCAGTACTGTCATTAGGGGCTATATCACCATTGTCAGTAATGTCATTAGGGTCTATACCATCATTGTCAGTACTGTCATTAGGGACTATACCATCATTGTCAGTTATCATCAGGAGCTATACCATCATTGTCAATTTCGATTATTGGCTATACCATCATTGTCAATACTGTCATAAGGGGCTATATCACCATTGTCAGTAATGTCATTAGGGGCTATACTCAGCACTGTCATCATTAGGGGCTATACCATCATTGTCAGCACCGCCATTGGGAGCTATACCATTATCAGTAACGTCATTATTAGCTACATCATCATTGTCAGTACCGTCATTAGGAGAAATACCATCATTGTCAGTACCGCCATTAGGAGCTATACCATAATAGTCAGTTGTCATTAGGAGCTATATCACCATTGGCAGTACTGTCATTAGACGCTATACCATCATTGTCAGTAACGCCATCAGGACCTATACCATCATGGTCAGTTGTCACTAGGAGATATATTATCATTATCAGAGCTGTTATCATTGCCAGTACCGTCATTAGGATCTATACCATCATTGTCAGCACCGCCATTAGGAGCTATACCATAATTGTCAGTACAGTCATTAGGAGCTATACCATCATGGTCAATACCGTCATAAGGAGCGATACCATCATTGTCAGTACCGTCATTAGGATCTATATTTTCATTGTCAGTACCCATGTATGTTGTCATTAGGGGCTATACTATTATAATCAGTACCGGCATTCGGGGCCACACCATCATTGACAGTACCGTCATTGGGAGCTATACCATCATTGTCAGCACTGTCATTGGGGGCTATACCATCATTGCCAGCATCGTCATTAGGAGTTATACCATCATAGTCAGTCGTGATTAGGACCTTTACCAAAAGTTACAAGTCAATAGAATGTATGGTATCTAATATATAAAGTGTTTATGTTAATGTATGTAATGTTATTACCACCTACACACAGGTAATATAGATGTACCTGAAACAATGTTGATATCAATGCACCAGGAACAATGTTGATGATATAACACTCATTTCAACTTGACTCTCAGCACGTACTTAACATTCTTCATGTAGGTACATTTGTCGATCACAATTCTGAGAAAAGGTTTCCGCTATGATCGTGTCTACTGCAGCCCCGTATCAGCTAAATACAGTGGCGTGGTAGACAAGTTTGGGGAGTGAGAGTTAGGGTAGACTGGAGTCCACTGTAGGAGGTCGGGGTTCTCCCCCGCCCCCGGGCGCCATTCCTTCATTCCAAATTATAAACAGATATTACGCCCAATAAAAATAGTATCGGCGAAATACAGTATGGGGGGAGGGAGTAAGAGCGGACTGGGGCTCACAGTAAGGAGTCGAGGTTCTCTTCCCCAGGGGCGTCATTCCTTCGTCCGAACTAATAAATAGGCAATACGCTCAATAAAAGTAGAAAAAATTATTTGCCCAGCCCTCCCCCCCCGAAAAAAATTACCGAGAGAACCCCACCTCCCATCCACACACACACTAAAAAGTTCACTGCCCCTCCACAGCCAGCAGACTGGTTACTAGATAACAAACCTCATCTCTCAACCCTCCGTACAAGCACATCAGTATATCTCGACGTTTTTAGTTACCTCTACAGTTTCTCCCAATTATTATAATCACGGTCATTATGTACAGAAAATATGGCTCTTGTTACAACTGATACCGACAGAAATTTGCTACATTCGTATTCGTTTCGGAAATGGGGTGGCCACGTTAACTAAACATACTAAGATAATGTTGTCTGTCTATAATTAACTCCGCTTGAGAACAGACAATAAGCTAGTTGACCGACATTTTAATTTCCTAAATCGACGAATTTAGTCGACAACTCCAAGCATATTTCAAGAATTTCTAGATTAATTCCGCTTCCATTTGTTAAAAATGAAAAGGTTTTACATTAGTCTTTGTATGTATGACAGTAGTGCAACTAACAAGGCAGCTGTCTCGTCGTTCGGATGGCACGAAAAACCGAGGTCCCATATACACATTGGCGTGCATACTTCACGAATTTTGAGATCAGTTCCGCTTCCCTGGTATAAAATTGAAAAGGGTTTACACATTAGACTTTGTGTGTATGACAGTTGTGCAACTGACAAGGACAGCTTTCTAGTCGTTCGGATGGTACGAAAAACCGATGTCCCGTGTACACATTGGCGTGTATACTTCACGAATTTTGAGATCGGTTCCGCTTCCATTGTATTAAATATAAAACCTTTATACATTAGTCTTTGTGTGTATGACAGTTGTGCAACTGACAAGGAAAAGTGTCTAGTTGTTCGGGTGGGACGAAAAACCGAGGTCCCATGTACTCATTGGCGTGCCCGTAAACGATCCCTTGACAGTTGGAATTCGATATAAGAGTAGGCCGTAGTGCCGCTGTCCGGGCAATATTGAGAGAGAGAGAGGGAGAGAGATGGGGTTTAACGTCCATTCGACACAAACTAGGTCATTTCGGGACCAACACATGGTTCAATTTTATTTCACCAATTCGCTTGCGCGTAGGAGTCTTTAGCAGTGGGAGGAAACCAGAGGACCCGGAGAAAACCCACGAGGTTAGACAGGCGACCCTACTCCTTGTCACGTACAACCGGGGAATCAAAACCATGCCAGTTGACTCAATGACAGACCATTCGCCCCCCCCCCCCGTGCCCCGCCCTAGACAAGGAAATAACAGGTATAGTTGATTGAATACCTGTCTATTCTCACGAAGACATTAGGTAAGGTAACGATGGGCTTCACCTGGCATTTCATAATCGCCAGAACATTTTCTTGTACTGGAGAAAGTCTCACCCAGTTGATATTGTAGCAATAAACCATTTAGATACAGCCAGAGAACATTACGAAACAGTCTTAAGAGAATGCTTAAAATCTTAATAAATACCAACTTGGTGTCGAGATCATTAGATCTACAGCATTGAATTATACAGTACGGTTCACCCACAGTAAAAGATAAAAGCCTTGAGAATCATCAACGGTACTGAACACATTTCAAGCCAGTAATATATGTTGTATCTAACAACCTGACATTCAGTTTCCTCGGGTGTTGAGTGGTCGTATCGGCCAGTAAATGTTTCATAGAGTACAAATATCCCCCACTCTCTACCGCCGTACAATCACATTAACATTCCTACATCCTACAACTACCATTCTCACACCACGCCTACGCACCTTGTTAAAGGAGATAAATCGCTAATATTTGGTGCCTAGAAAATTTTCTGGTTTCTTCGCACTGCTAAAGACCCTTACGCGCAAGTGAATTATTGAAATAAAATTGAACAATATGTTTGTCCCGAATTACCTAGTTTGTGTCGAGTGGACGTTAACCCCCCCCCCCCCCCTTCTCTCTCTCTCTCCCTCCCTCTCCAGAAAAATTGGACGTAAAACCCATTTTCTAATTATCTCTTACCTAGAAATTGACACAAATGGGTCGCAACGCGTGTAATAATGTAATATGAATGTATATAAACTGATTTACTTTCAATCCTTTCCATTTTTACTCTACTTTCAAATTAGTTATGTTCGGCGAAATATGCCGGAAGTCTTCATCGAATGGCGACCTCTAGCGTCTGGTTATTCCAGTCTACACCGATAGTATTTATTGCGAATGCTCGCCAAATAAGGGGGGCGGGGGTAGATAGCCGAATGGTTAACACGTGCGCGTTGTATCATAAGGTCTGTCATTGAGTCAACTGTATCAAAAAGTCTGTCATTGAGTCTACTGGTGGGGTTTCAATTCCACGGTTGTACGTGAAAAGGAATAGGGTCACCTGTCCAGCCTCGTGGGTTTTCTCCGGGTCCTCCGGTTTCCTCCCACTGCTAAAGCGAATTCTTGAAATAAAATTGAACCATGTGTTAGTCCCGAAATGACCTAGTTTGTGTCCAGTGGACGTTAAACCCAATCTCTAAAGACAAAATCTGAAATATTTGACATTATTTGAATTTAAAGTTATTATAAGAAAGAAGAAGAAACTTTATTGCATAAAAAAACCTTACAAGGTTATGTGCATATACAAATAAAATAATAGAAATATACATGAAACAAACAAAGGATACATACATGGACAATATAAAGATACACAACTTTACAAGGACATGCACGAATTGTATACAAAAGCTCCTAAACATTTTAAAATTTCTATATTTTTATTCATCATCAGTATTTTAAATTGTTGTAAATCATTCAGTTTATAAAAATTTGGATAGCGAACTAACTCAGTTTATGGATGACAGATCAGGGGATTTTATAAATCACCTTTGTAGGTGTTAGACGTTTAAAGGGACAATAACACTCTTGCTGGCTTGACAGCTCCAGAAAATAAAAAAAATAGCCTTATTCTAAGTATTAGATGTTTAAGTGTCCTACCTGTTGTTTAAATTATCCATTACATCCTATTTTACTTTTCCAGAGGGTTCGAAAATATTTTTAAATCCAAGTCACATTTGAAAAGCTTTACGTCAGGCTTTTCAAATCATTTAGTTGAATTTTTCCAATTTTTTTAATTAGGTGTGTTAAGATGAAATTTGTATCATCAATTAATTGGAATATTGTAAAATAGTACAATTTGTTAACCAGAATAAAGATTGGGACATATATTCAGTTACAACAAGAGTGGTATAGAGCCTTTAATAGTGTTTTATATTAATGATATTCATGATGTCTAATAACCATCAGGACGTGATATACACACAAGAGTTTAAGAAATTCGTTAACGACTTGACTATTAATTAGCGGTGGCTGTGTGATTCTACTAACGCCCCAAAATAAGAATAATGCGACTTGATGATCCGGATTCATTTATTTCCCGCGTATTTTTTGTTCTTCTGTAAAAATAAGAACTATCGGAAAATTCACAACGAAACGAAGTAATGCTATGTAATGATAATACGAAAAGGCGTATATTTTAAATGCCATTTAAAACATGTCTTCTATTCACTTATTTCATTAAATATTATCTTACATGTGTTAAATGTTCTACACTGATGAAATAATAATTATTATTTTCAGTTTTTCGACAAAAATTAGATTTCAAAATTATTTAATCTCTGAGTTCTCTCCTAATTTAAATATGAATGGGCAGATTCTTCTAAATTGCTGCATACTTTGTAATGCAAATGTGTCCGACTAAACTGCGTAGTCAAATGAAGAAAAAGAAACATTGTCGGTCATTTAGATTTATTAAAAGACCTTTTGGCTATCGACACTGATCGGCAATGTTTCTTTTTCATTTGTATGCAACAATTCAGACGAATCTGTCCATTTAAATTATCTTGAAATCTAATTTTGGTCGTTGTGAATTTCCCGGTAGCTCTAATCTTTTCAACAGAATAAAAAAAATACGCGGGAAATAATGGAATCCCGATAATCAAGTCGCATTATCCCTATTTTTGGCGTTCGCCATTCGCCGTTTAAGGAGAATCACAGACACCGATTGATTAGTTATATATTGTTTTTCGATGAAGTGGTTGAAATCAAGTGGATAAAAACTATTTTAAATTTGGTATAAACAATATTTTATTTCGAATACGACACGAGTACAGTTGTATATACAATGACAATACTATGATATTATAATAGATATGAAGACCAGCCGAAGCTTCTATAATTCATCTCCAAGTTATTTATATTATACATTCTATACAAATCATTTTTAATTTGAAATTTGATGATATGTTTTGATTGGTTGTTTTGTATAGTACGGGTGGTGACAGGGATGCGCTACGAGACATCATCTATTCGTGTTTTATGTAAACGAATATGCAGACACGTTATCTTTCCAATCAGCAATAGCCCTGATGTTTGTCGAGTGGGCGTTAAACTCTCCCTGGTTACTTGTTCGACGCCAGGGCCTGCATTCTTATTTCTAATTTCTAATGTATTTGTTTACGTACATACAGTTATGTACACGTATGTGTTCCAATGGCCCGACCTCGTGGGTTATCTCTGGGTCCTCCGGTTTCCTCCCACTGCTAAAGATCCCTACGCGCAAGCTTATTATTGAAATAAAATTGAACCATATGACCTAGTTTGTGCCAAGTGGACGTTAAACCTCTCTCTCTCTCTCTCTCTCTCTCTCTCTCTCTGTCTCTCTCTCTCGTATTCCAATGGCTAAGAAACTATCCAATGAACAACAAATTTGTCAGATTTTAAGGATGTATAATTTAAGATTTAGATAAAGAGCTGACAGTTCTCTATATGAAAAAGGAATATATTAGAAATTTCAGTCAAATTACATTATTCGAAGAGAAATTATCAGTGTTTAAAGTTTTGATAAGAATAACTTTATCTCGATTTTCATTGCTACCATTGTTACGAAATTAAACAAAGTCTCGATTATCCATTTTTTAATTAAATTATTAAATGGTCATCATGTTTCAATCCATTAAAAATCGGAGCCATCCGATCGTCTCGAGAATTGATTTTGGTCTTTTCATGTGAATAAATGATTTATAAAACCTTTGTGGCCAAAAGAGACCTGCGATAGGCAGATTTAGCTCTTAAAGCGTGGCGAACGCTTACGGCTAGCCCCCAATTCTATTCGCTTTGCTGTTTATGGTGTTTCTTTATTGTGTCGTGTCCGTAGGTTTGTCTTGTGTAATTGTTTGTGTGTAGTGCAGTCTCCCTGTAGTTACTATGATGTATCTTTAACCTGACAAGGGGGAGGGCGGTGGATGACCAAATGGATAGCTCGTGCCCGTTCAATCATAAGGTCTGTCATTGAATCAACTGGTGATGTTTCGATTGCCCGGTTGTACGTGACAAGGAGTAGGGTCGCCTGTCCAACCCCGTGGGTTTTCTCCGGGTCCTCCGGTTTCCACTCACTGCTAAAGACCCATACGCGCAAGCGAATTATTTAAATAAAATTGAACCATATGTTAGTCCCGAAATGACAAAGACCAAGTTTGAGTCGAGTGGACGTTAAACCCCATTTCTCTCTCTCTCTTTCTCTCTCTCTCTCAACCTGACAAGTGGGAACTGGCCCTGAAGCATTTCGAAGACTGTTTATTAGCCCAGCCGAGATTAACATGCATAAACATGATAAACATTAGCCTCTGGTGCCAGCAAGTTACATCAATACATTTTCAACATAAACTGTTTTCTTCAGGAGACTGACTTTATTCATAAATCAATATCGAAAATTTTAATCTGCAGACAAAAGAAAAGATGAAAATAACTTTAAACAAACACACATCCAGAAAGACAAAAACGTTAGCGAGACAGGAATCTAAAAATATTTCAAATATCCATTTTGTTTTACTGTTAATTAAACTTTAAACTTAAAACAAATGATTTTTAAATGAAAGCTGACTTGATTGTGTGTTTACCGATTGTTATGGTAGACTACTAAAGGCGTATTTCGTTGGGTTAAAGGGACTCCACTCAGTTCAAAACAACCCCAAGGCTCCATCCATTTGAGCAAAGACGACTGGCGCGTGCTATGCCAGCAGACAGAGCGCGTGAGTTCGTGGTTAGAACGTGCTCGAGATAATCTAGCTATCCGTTTTATCCTCTCAATCCTACACGTAAACAAACAATTAGTAAAAAGCAACACGAAGTTGAGGCTAATTTAGAAAGGTTCACGTCGCGCCTTATAAACAAAGGGCTCCTCAACTTCAGCGCCAGTGTTTCGTGAAAGGTAAAGCGTCTCGTCATGGACGCAGGCTTTTCTCGATATACTGACAAGCTTACACTGATGAAATGACAAGAAGGCTCGAACACTCAGACCAAACCTTTAAATGATATATAACGTTTGTTTTTAATTTACTATATATAGTAATGTACTTTATATATATATATATATATATATATATATCCAAAAATATTGGCACAACCGTAAAGCTGCACTACTTTGTTTCGCGGTATACGAAGAAAAGATATAGGGTATGCCGACACAAACTGATTTCAACAACTGGTTTAATAACATTTTAACATTTTTAATGTACTTTTACAGTATGTATACATGTATATATATAGCCGGTGGCGGATTAAGGGGATAGGTGACTACAGTGCCGGATTAAGGGGATAGGTGACTACAGGGCCGTATTGTTGGGAAAGCTGACTGCAGGACCGGATTATGGGGATAGGTGACTACAGGGCCGGATTAAGGGAATATAGCTGACACAGGCCGGATTAAGGGGATAGCTGACTACAGGGTCGGATTATGGGGATGGCTGACTACAGGGCCGGGTTATGGGGATAACTGACTGCGGGGTCTGAATAAGGAGATAGCTGACTACAGGGCCGGATTAAGGGGATAGCTGACACAGGCCGGATTAAGGGGATAGCTGACTACAGGGTCGGATTAAGGGGATAGCTGACACAGGCCGGATTAAGGGGATAGCTGACTACAGGGTCGGATTATGGGGATGGCTGACTACAGGGCCGGGTTATGGGGATAGCTGACTACGGGGTCTGAATAAGGAGATAGCTGACTACGGGGTCTGAATAAGGAGATAGCTGACTACAGGGCCGGATTATGGGGATAGCTGACTACAGGGTTGGAGCTTGCATCTCCCCCCCCCCCCTGCCTGAAAAGGGGGTATATTGTGGTCAATGGTAGATAGATAGATTTATTTGGCACAAATATATACAACATAATAAAAAAAATCTCTAAATTTAAACATCCCCTCACATTTGAAAACCGCGATAAGAGTATGCCGAAGCGCCTCGTGTAGTTACTTTAGCAACGGATTCTTATCGGCTCCGGGGCCCGTTTCACGAAATCTTGACTAAGATAAAATCCAAATTTTAGTAATTTGATTGGATAATATTAGATTGATTTTAGTGTCTAGCCAATCAAAATTGAAGTATCTACTAAAATTTGGATTTTATCTTGAGTTAAATTTCAAGAAACAGGACCATGGCCTTTATTCGTTACTGCCTAATCTACAACTAATATGAAGATAAGGCTTCCCAACCACCTCTGTTCTTAGGCTATTTTGGAATCCTTGCCGTCTATTTTCACCGTGATTCTTCTTTGATCACCAAAAGGAATCATTTCTTGCCACATCCGACACAAATTTATAATAATCCAGCACTACTGTCATGTAGAAATTATCGATCCAAAAACACAAAAAAGATTCGTTTGAATTGATCCGCCATTATGAAAGTAATTTTTATAAATTTGTGTCGGATATGCGACAAGAAATGAATGTGGGCCAGAGGAAGACCTGCAATGGGCAGAGTTAGCTCTCACATAATGCATTATCAAAGGGTTAGGAAAATTCTTGGCAATTTCTTACATTTCATATTTACCTCCTCTACACATTGTAATCAGTACTTCCATACTACCACCCTGTCGTTAACAAAACCCATGAAACACGATTTTAAAAGTAACAGTTTGTTGTTAAAGTTTCTTGATAACGTTGGCGAAGACACGTTCATGACAGACTAATTTTAGAAGATGGTAAAGGCACGTTCATGACAGGCTTATTATAGAATATGAGGTAACTAACACTTGTTTACAAAGTCGACAAACAATCTATTTATAGATCAATATAACATGTTTACAATTATCTAACAGTGCAGAGTAGGCGAGGTGGAGTTGAAATAAAATGGGGTTTAACGTCCTAATGTTGTGCTACAAATTGGGCTAATGAAGACGGGCATACGCCATACAGTGTGCTATGAAGGGAAATTTTACCCGGACAGCGGCACTACGGCCTACTCTTATATCGAATTCCAACTGTCAAGGGATCTTTTACGTGCACGCCAATGTGTACGCGGGACCTCGGTTTTTCGTCCCATCCGAACGACTAGACAGCTGACCGTGTCAGGTCCTCCGTCCTGCATCACTGACAAGTGAGAACCACGCCGGAAAATCTGGATAAACTTTTTCGGCTAATGCAGGGATCGAACACCCGACCTCCAGGCTAGCGAGCCAGCGTCTTACCCACTTAGCCACCGGGTGGAGTTGAACGTCTCGTCAACGCAATATTTCGGTTAAATATGCTGTGTTAGCAATCGAACTGCCCACGGATCTTTAACGTGCACTGCCAATGTATACAACGAATAGAACAAATTTCCAGTCAGCTTTACGGGCGTTGCTGGAAATCCGGTTTGAAAATCGGATTTGCATATTTCAGACTTCCCTGCTCTTAATTCGAAGGTTAGTCATTGAGTAAAGTGACCTGGTTTCGACCCCATGCTTGTACGTGACAAGGAGTACGGTCGCCTGTCCAACCTCCTGGGTTTTTCCTCGGGTTTCCTTCCACTGCTAAAGACTCCTACGCGAGACGGAAGTGCTGAAATAAAATTGTACCAAAATACAGACAAATATCGAACTCCTCCAAGATCTCGATAATAATCTTTGAGAGGCATTTAGTGACTGGATAGAGCAATACACAAAAACGCATGCTTATGGGATACTCTTCGAAACGTCGCCCAAATAAATAGAGACTTTTGGCAAGCGTAATTTCCTGGTCCGTATCGCGTATCCGTATGGATTTTGCGTGTGACGTGATCAATGTGTGTGTATTACTCATACGTGATACGGCACACGCATACGGCAGCTCGTGATGCTGTGATAGAATTAACCCCAGCTCAGCCACGCAAAAATCTGCCAAAACTCTAAAACTACATTGACGCAACGTATCACGTATACCATACGGATATATGATACGGATGGGAAAATTCCGATTGCCAAAAGTCTCTAATAAGTAGCTGTTTTTCCTTAAGTATGTGTTATAGTTTCTTCCTCCAAGACCGTTTGATCCTTAGCATATCTCTTAAGCTTCATCTGAATCAGACCAACAATTTGTCATCACTGGAGAGGGGAGGTTGGATGGCCGAATGGTTAGCACGTGCGCGCTGTATCATAAGGTCTGTCATTGAGTCAACTGGTGTGGTTTTGATTCCCCGGTTGTACTTGACAAGGAGTAGGGTCGCCTGTCCAACCTCGTGGGTTTTCTCCGGGTCCTAGCGAATAATTGAAATAAAACTGAACCATGTGTTAGTCCCGAAATGACCTAGTTTGTGTTGAGTAGACGTTAAACCCAATTTCCCTCACTCTCACACCTCTGGAGAGTCCACAAACTTCGAACATTATGGGTAAAAGACAAGTGTCATAACCCAAGAAGTTGCGACCCGATGAGTACCAAATGGAACTCATCCGAGATCTTTTGGAAATAAACATATTATACATTCAATTTTATTAAAATCGAAAAAAAATTGTAAACTGTAGACTGTCCACAAACTAATGTGAACGAACGATCCAGAAGTCCGAACATGGGCAACGACATTACGCGTCCACGTGAAAATATGGGCGTATAAAAATCCTCTCAATTATTCTGTAAAGCAGAAGCTGAAAATGGCGGCCATCTTGGAAAATGTCAGCTATCATGGAAAATTACGACCATTTTGAAAATTCAAGCGGCTAATGTGGATTTCTTATTAAATAACTTTAAACGGACACCTATACAAATTTTAGTGCTTGTGAATTAAAGGAATGCTAAAGTTATATGCCTCACTATTTGATTCCAGTGTGTTATGGAACTTATCGACTCATCTTGGAAAATGGTATCTATAATGGAAAATTGCGGCCATTTAGAAAATTCAGGCAACTAATTTGATTTTCTTCTTACCTATACCAATTTTAGTGCTTGTATCCATATTTAAACGACCGTTAAAGTTATATTGTAAAAGTTGAATTCTTGATAGGAATATCAGTCCCAAAATAGTTCGTTTGGTATTTACAATGTATGATTAACTGGATTTCCAAGGATCTATGCTGTCCCCTATGGTGGGGGTTGGGTGGCCGTATGGTTAACGCGTGCGCGTTTGATCACAGGGTCTGTCATTGAGTCAAGCGGCGTGATTTCGAATCCCCGCTTGTACGTGACAAGGAGTAGTGTCGCCTGTCCAACCTCGTGGGTTTTCTCCGGGTCCCCCGGTTTACTCCCACTGCTAAAGACCCCTACGCGCTAGCGCATTATTGAAATAAAATTGTACCATGTGTTAGTCCTGAAATGACCTAGTTGTGTCGAGAGGACGTTAAATTGATGGTTAGATATATCTGATAACGCCAACTTCAAGTTTGTTCAAAGGTCACGAGATGTATACAGGGCCATCACTAATCCCAACCGTAACCCTGGACCTAGCCCTAACGCTTACCCTGACCCTAACCTACAATCTCGCAAACAATCAGGTGCTCTAACCTTATTTACATCTCAGCGACCTTGACGAAAATTGAGTTGGCCTTAACAAACAGATCTAGCCCTAATTGATATGTCTGTTTTTAATCCGATTGAAACCAAGCCGGAGGATTATCACGCGTTGGTATGTAGATTTTGTTTTCTTAATTAAATAATAAACCTGAGTTAGCGCGGATTAAGTCGTGAGAAATTTGATATTTTCAGACAAAATGCAATCTGATTAAAATACAGATCTATATTTCGTTTCGTTTTTTTATACTTTCGATGGCCTATAACACCTGAAGATCTGACCGGTTGTAGCGATAGGTCGCGTCAGAGGTCATACGAGCGGCTTTTGGGCCTATGACGTCAGACATTTGATTAACTAATCAGCATTGAGGTTATTAGTGGATTACCCACAGTTCCGCGCAAAACACGCCTAAAGCTCGCCGTAACAGACCGTTTCATTGGCTAATACCTCACACTATTCAGAAGACGTCAATGATAACAACTCTTCCAGATCCTAGTGTAGTAAAGACAATTAAAACGAAATTTTGAACTATAAAAACGAAACGAAATAGGATCTGTGTTTTAATCAGGTTGAACAAAATGCTAAATCACGGACCGTTACTTTAATCATCGGAAGTGTAGTTTTCGAAATGCCTTTGTGCATTTCCTTTGAAGTGGGTATTCGACGTGCCCAGAGTCTGAAAGGTCTCGTAGCGCCGGGAGATGAATGTTCAACATTTGCGATGACTTTTACCGATATTGGAATAAAAGTCACTGCGTGCTCCGGTTTAGATCACGAGGCGTATATTATCAAATGTTAAAAGATTATTTTCATGGCTCAATAAAAGTTGACAAAGAGTCAGTTTTATCTTTTCCTATTAGCATTAAAAATAAAAACATCACAAAACTGGATACTTTTAGTCGCGGAAATGATCAACTAATTTGTACCTGAGGGAAACGTTTACAATATTTTAATCTTTTATTGTTCAACTTCCGTCTCGACTCGCGACGTTTCTAGTTCCTACATTTTTTAAAGATGCACTACGCGTAAGAGCGAAATCTGCTTATTGTAGGGTATTCTTCTGGCTTCAATTGTTATCAGACATTTATTTACATGACAAGCCCATAATAAACGCTCTAGGTCATCGGCAACCTCGTGGGTTTTCTCCGGGTCCTCCGGTTTCCTCCCACTGCTAAAGACCCCTACGCGCAAGCGAATTATTGAAATAAAATTAAATCATATGTTAGTCCCGAAATGACCAAGTTTGTGTCGAGTGGGCGTTAAACCCCATTTCTCTCACGACATCGGATGGCTACCATATTAATTGTATAAGACCATCCATCGCAATTAATCGGTTAAACATACATTATGCAAGGGCTAAATCTGCCTATTTCAGGTCTTTCTTTAGGCCTGAAATGTTATCTAAATTATTAATTAGATCTTTATTAACTTATCCAGACCATAATCAACTCTCGATGTCACCGCTAGCCTGAGATATTTACTGGATATGAATCCGATCTGCTGCCCAACGCTCATTGAAGATTAAATCCAAAAATAGATAACCATACCGCCTTTAGTAATGATGATCGAGGCTAGGTCTAAAATTCAAAAGCTAATATCTAGGTTCAGTGTGGATCAATTTGACTGACATTTCAGCAAATTCACTTTACATTATCTAGTTTTTAACTATTATAGCGAGAACTGCCAGCTCTATCTGATCTCTCATAATGCCCCCTTAACTTTAAAATGGAAAATCGTAATTTCGTTTATTATTGTAGCAATAACAACGGAGACTACAGTATTCTTGCCAAAACCTCAAAAATCCATAATCAGTTTGTCTGAAATTTTAAAGATATTCATTTTTCATTATCTATTTTTTAAATATTACGGCAAGAACGGCCAGCTCTTTATCTAAATCTTACATAATGTATCTTTAAATAATATCAAAATGTTGTAATGGTTCCACGTGGTATTTTGGGAGTTACCTGCCGGCGCCTGGGTGCTCGTGCCAGACCCGTGCATCAAGGAAATAAGATTGTGTTATTTTCATGCATGGAGGAAACAAGAAATGCCAATTGTTTGTTTTCCCAAATCAAAGCTTTTATTATGGTGTTAACGATAAGGTCACTGAAAGAATCAGACAACTTCTTCTCGTTCTTATCAAATGTTAGTTTTTACATTTCAAAGTCGTTTCCGTTTTGTCTTTGAACTGTAAAAATGCCGCAATGGATGGTCGCCGTCGGTCTAAAAATTCGCACCTATATATAAATGTCGCAAAATCCTTTATGAATACTTATCGGGTTACCAATACAATAAATATATCAATTAGGATTTTGAAGTTATTTGCACTCTACATTTCTGTGGAAATCTAATCCCTAAACGGATTAAAGGAGCTAAATCACTAATATATGGCACCTAGAAATTGACATAAATGGGTCGCAACGCATATAATAATGCATATTAATATGAATGTATATAAACTGATTTACATTAATCGTTTTCGTTTTTACTCTAATTTCAAATTGCGAAATACGCAAGAAGTCTCAATCGAATGACAACCTCTAGCATCTGGTTATTCCAGTCTACATCGGTAGTATTTATTGCGCATGCTTTTCAGATAAGAATAATAATATGGCGCCACCGTTTGACATGACTTTTGGGATATGTATAGCCTCGTTCTTCTAGTCCCTTGTTACAAATGACGATTTGTATACCATTTGTAAAATGTTTATGTTGTCTTAAATATTGGCTATCCATCTTTTCCCGGTAAGATAACAACATCAATGTTGATTTAAATTGACAAAAAAATTGTGATATTCAATGTCGAAGACTTTGGGTGATATTGAATTAGAGATTTAGCTACTTTAAGATTTTTAATGTCGAAGACTGGATGATATTGAATTGAGTTTAACAGCCTACTGTTCGGCACCTACCGGACTAATGAAGATGGACATGCTCCATTCAGTGTGCACTAGCTCCTACTCTTATTTCAAATTCCAACTGTCTAGGGCTGTTTCAGATGCATAGCAACGTATACACGTGTCATCCGAACAACAACTATACGCTATATCTTTTCTAGCCTTCAGGATCGCCTGTCCAACCTCGTGGGTTTTCTTCAGCCCCCCCCCCCCCGGTTTCCTCCCACTGCTAAAGACCCCATACGCGCAAGCAAATTATTGAAATAAAGTTGAACCATATGTTAGTTCCAAAATGACCTAGTTTGTGTTAAGTGGAGACAACCCCGGACAATCCCAAGAAACGATCTCAGCCAACAGATAGATCGGCCCAGAAAGGGTTCAGTTCTGTTCAGTTCCCTTCATAGATCTGCTAGTCGTTCGGGTGGGACGGAAGACCTGGGTCCCGTGTAAACATTGATATGCACGTTGAAGACCCCTTGGCAGTTGGAATTCGATATAAGAGCAGGCCATGGTGCTGCTGTCCGGGCAAAAGTTCCCTCATGGCTTAATGTATGGCGTTTGTCCGTCTTCATTAGCCCAGTCTGGCGTTAAATCCCATTTCATATCATTTCATATCAAAGGTCTGCAGAAGAAATAAACAAGGCAGTTTCACCGATCTTTTGAAGGGCCTCCTTTAAATTCCGATTGCATCCAGGCCTAGAGATTATCATCCGTTGACATTTTGGGTTATCTTTCCTCAAAGAAACATTATAGAAGATTAGATAAAGAGCTGACAGTTCTCATGATAATAGTTAAAATCTAGATAATGTAAAGGGAATTTGCTGAAAATTTCAGTCAAATTGATCCACCCTGAACCGAGATTTTAGCGATTGAATTTACGTCCTAGCCTCGATCATCATTACTAAAGTCGGTAGGATAAAAAGCATAGTCTCGATTATCGATGTCATGATTAAATTATGAATGGAAGTCGAACAGCAAATCGGAACCTAATCCAATAAATATCACAGGCTAGCGATGCCATCGAGAGTTGATTATAGTCTGGATAGGTTAATTAATGTCTAATTAATAATTTGGATAACATTTCAGACCTAAAGAAAGACCTTCAATAAGCAGATTTAGCTCTTGCATAATGCATGTTTAATAGTTTATATAACATTTCAGGTCTAAAGAAAGACCTACAATAGGCAGATTTAGCTCTTGCATAATGTATGTTTAATATGATTAATACAATGACGTCATTATGAATGTGACGTCATAATATATGTTTAACTTAATGTTTAATGGTCAATGATTTTGGCGTGGATTAAGCCGTTAAACATAGATATTATCCGGCAGAATCAAATGGCGGTTTGTGGCAAGACCCATGAAAGTCTAGAGGGTTGAATGGCTGAATGGTCTGTCATTGAGTCAACTGGCCTGGTTTCGATTTCCCAGTTGTACGTGACAAGGAGTAGGATCGCCTGTCCAACCTCGTGGGTTTTCACCGGTTCCTCCGGTTTCCTCTCACTGCGAAAGACAACTACGCGCAAGTGAATTATTGAAATAAAATTAAAACATATTATTGGTCCCGAAATGTACTCGTTTGTGTCGAGTGGACGTTAAACCCTCCCTCTCTCTCTCTCTCTCTCTCTCTCTCTCTCTCTTAAAGTCTCTTGCTTTTCACTTCTCGCAAGATCATAGCTAATAACTAATGCTTTTATACTCCTACATTCAAAGTAAATGTACACTAATAAAATACTTATAGAACGCGACTACTGCCTGGATGGCTGCGACTAATAGATCTGATTTCGTCTACCCCCTAGCTCGTGGCGTCAACCCCCTCGACGGCTTTTCACGCCCTCACGCGGTCATTAATTTCATCCGTCATTCCTTTGATTTGCCCTAATCATTTTTGTAATTAAGTTTAATGAGATAATTAGCCTGTCTCTGTCTGCCTGTAATTCACAAGTTAGCATCTATCTCTCTAGATTCAAGTTGAAGAGTTATAAGTTTTGTCGGTTGTTGTTTTGGTTACCAGGTATCCAGCAAGATAACAGTCTACTACTTTCTATAGCGTGCTGTTTGAAGTATTGAAGGTAGCGTAGGAAACAAGTAACATACATAGACGGCCATATATATGAGGGTTTAAAAAACGCCCGGGGTTTTGTCTCAGGATAGTGTAGCGTTGACGTGTACTATAGACAAAATATGACAAAAGTAATTGTGCGTGATTTGCATTTTATTTGGAAATATCACGGCCTAATTTACGCTAATATGTAAGCAGAGTGAATATTTAACAGAAATTAAATGAAATGTGGTTTTACGTCTTGCTTTTCTGTACTGACTTATATTTAATTAAAGCAGAATAATCTCCCGGCATGAATTCTGTGAGAGAGAGAGAGGGGGAGAGGGAGAGAGAGAGATGGGGTTTAACGTCCACTCGACACAAACTAGGTCATTTCGGGACTAACGTATGGTTTTAATTTTATTTCAATAATTCGCTTGCGCGTAGGGGGGGAAACCGGAGGACCCGGAGAAAACCCACGGGGTTGGTTAAAATTAGGCGACCCTACTGCTTGTCACGTACAACCGGGGAATTGAAACCACGCCAGTTGACACAATGACAGACTGTATGATATAGCGCGCACGTACTAGCCATTCAGCCCCCCCCCCCTTGGATTCTGTAGCGCTTAAATTATACACAGAGATTTCAACTATTCTGACAGCCATGTTCACGGGTTATCATTAATTACCCAATCCTATTTTAAAATGCAAATTTTTACAATCGCATACAGGCATTGAAATGGGTGAGGTTGATTCGTATGCCTGTATGACGTTTCGGTCACGGATCTTTATAGAGCAAACCCTAATCTCTTGTCAGCACAAAGGAGCCACGGTGGGATAGTGAGTACGACGATGGCCCTTTAACCCGGGAGTGGAAGGGGGCGGTCAACAGCGCGGTTCCATTCGATATAAGAGTAGGCCATAGTGCCGCTGCCCGGGCAAAATTTTCTTCTAGCACACTGTATGGCGTATGCCCGTCTTCATTAACCCAGTAGGACCTTAAACCCCATTTCATTTCATTTCCCATTGTCGGTGGCGCCGGCCAAAGAGAGCCTTGCAAGACAAAGCGCCGGATAGTTAGTATTGGAACGAAAACCTGAGGCCCCGTGTACAAACTGACGCACACGTACGTAGAAGTTGGAATTGAAAGATAAGTATGCGAAATTCTCCCGCTTTGTTTAAAAAGGACGTTAAACCCCATTTCACTTAATTTATTAGCACCAGTTTGTACCTATTAAAACTAGGTAGTCGAAAAGTCGGCAGAAAATAACTTTCGTTTTAACGATTGACATAAATGATGGATTTCGTTTTATTTTAAGATTTTCTGCAATAAAATGCGTTTAAAATAAAAATTAAACTACAAATTACCCGTTTGAAATGAACTGTCTGAAAACAAGAGCCACGCTAGGAATTTAGGAATTGATAGTGCAATGACATACAAGAATAATTCAATTTGATTTGACGTGTGCTTTAAAAATCATTGTTAAAAATCAACCCTGTTATTTGTGAAATTTAGATCAAGTACATTCCGTGTCTGAAACATCCGACCACGCTATATTGGAATTTAGGCATTTATTGTGCAACGACAATAAAAGAATAATTTAATCTGCTTTGGCGTTAGCTTTAAAACGAAGATAGGCCTAGGCATTGCTAAAAATCAACCCGTAATTTGTGAAATTTAGATCACGAAACGTCCGACCACCGTTTTCCCCCAGTCTAAGCGTTTCGTCCTTCGATTTATTTATCTTTGCGCCCCCCACCCCATCCCACCCCATCCCACCCCGACTTCATTATCTGAGAGACGAAGTGGTAAAATGATTTGTTAAATTTAAGAAGATGGTCGAGGAAACATGGACACCAAGAATCGATGGCATAACGTTTGAATTCTTTCTTTAAAATATCTACAGAGTCTTTAGACGTGAGGCTTATCATTATTTTATATTTTTGGCAACTGTAGCAGACAATTATTGTAGTATGCCAGAATTTGACAGTGTCTAGTCGTTCAGATGGGACGAAAATCGGAGCCCACATGTACACATTAGTGTGCACGTAAAAGAACACTGGGCAGTTGGAATTTGAAATAAGAGTAGGCCCTGACGCAGAATTTTCCACATAGAACACTGTATGGCTTATGCCCGTCTTCATCAGCCCAGTCGGTCCAGACCAGATGACGTTAAACCCCATATCATTTCATTTTATGCTAGAATTTAGTTTGTTATAAATGTTTTTGCAATTATATGAGTTGATCGCTTAAGCTACGCATGGGCTATTCCTTTTCTTAAAGTTGTACTTAGCCCAGTCTTTCGGCTTGAAGTAAATCGTTGGCAAACAACGTGGAAGGACACGAATATTGTTGAATTTATAACCAACGTCAAATAACTACCACTGTACGTCTGCCATCTCCCGCCACACTCACCTAGCAGACGACAAACCGACTTCTGGCCGCCACCCAATCATTTTACAACCCTAGACTCAATTATCGCGTCTCCTTGTTAACTACAGTGGGATTCGTAGACTGGGTTATCACGATGTTTTCTTATCCAAGTTGGTCGTGTTGCGTTGGCGCCGATCGACTCGGGCTATCAAAAAGCCCCCCTACTCCAGCCGTTCACATTATCATTGTACAGCCACCATAATAGCAGACGCTTTCCAGCTTTTGAAGTCATTTCTACTTATAACTTTGACTTGTTGAATACTTGGACTTGATGAGACACAGTAGGCCTACAGGACGATATGCACAGAACAGTCAATACTTTTCTTACTATCTTGTGCGAAAAATAATCAACTAATTGGTTCTACACCGATTATTGAACAAAAAATATTCCGGATTTAATTTAGAATTTTAAAATCAAAAGGTGAGTTATATAATTTAAATATATTTTATATTGTCTTTATTTAAAATTATTTGCCATGATTTGAGAAAGGGGATATTTTTTGCAAAATATTATTTTTTTAATGGGCGACTCATATTCCGGAAAATAGCAAGCTAAATAATTAAAAAAGCGAATACCGAACGACTTTTTTTTATTTAATTGGATTCAGAAACAGCGCCCAATATTTTCCGTAGAATTAGAACTACGGGCTGAACAAAACAATTAATTTCGCGATTTCCTTCGTAATTTACACATATTAAACTGAAAATAAACACGATACATGTCACTGAAGGAAAAGTTGAATTCATGAATATTCATTATTTGATTTCGTAATAATATGATTGGTTGTACAGTCTTTAAATAATAAATAATAGTAATTTAACAGCTTTGGGACCTTTATTGAAATGGATTTGATGAAATCCCCTCAGTTGAATAGCTTTTTATACAAGCACGTGCATGTTTTATAATGACGATATATTTCCTCCTCTAAATCACGCGAATAATCAAACAAAGAAACGTTTATTTAAATACTTGTGGGGATTTAGTAAAATTGAAAAAAATATAATTTCTGTTTCCTTGTTTTTGACGGAATTTAACTCTCTATTTTGTCTGCACCAATCAGGGATAACGAAGACGGGCGTTTTCTTTTACTTTTCATCGAATTCCAACTGCCAAGGATTCTTTTACGTACATGCCAGTGTTTGCACGGCTTTAGGTTTTTCCTTTTATCCGAACGACGTGGGGAAACACGCTGACAGATGCGAAGATCTTTCTCCGTCCCTACCGGGATCGAACCCGAAACAGCTTGGTTAACCGGGATCGAACCCGAAATAGCTTGGTTAACCGGGATCGAACCCGAAACAGTTTGGTTAACCGGGATCGAACCCGAAACAGCTTGTTTAAACGGGATCGAACCCGAAACTGCTTGGTTATTAAACCAGCGTATGCTTCACGGAATCGCCGTTTTCAGAAGAGAATGTTGAGATTGTCGTGAGAGCAATACTACTCGCGTACAGTGCGACGCGATGATGAGAATTTAGCCAGAACAGTGGCGTAAGTGGACGTTTTATTTCTTGCACATTTCCACTAGTTCCGTGCCTTTTATTAGAATCAAACTTAACATAGCTTGTTCTTGCTTTTTATGTATGCATTAGTTTTCGTAGTCCCCGGGGCGACCATATTTTGGTGTTTGAAATTTCCCTTAAGAGCCCTGGTGGTTCAGGAAGATAAGATATGAAACCACATGCCATTTCACTTTATGTCCTTTAAAGTTGAATGTTGGAGGGACGGGGGATCGTGGACAAATTCGGAAATTCCTTACCAACAATGGCAATTTTTGCCGTTTGGTTTCTGTATTAGGACGGCGACATTTTTTAAAGCAATTTGATCAAGAGTTTGTTTATGAAACACAAAGTTTCGGGATGTTGAGTTGAGAGAACTGTAATATTAGCCAGCTCTGGGGGATTCATCCACGCGTCCAATGCACAAGAAAACCCACAAAAAACATACTCATGACCGAACCACACGCATGACCGAACCACACGCAACTTGATTGATCAAACACGTAAAGCGTATCAGTTTTATTTTTACTGTGTATTTTATCAACACAGTTAAATATCCATTAGACGATGTTTTTCACAAACTCATTTTTTTGGATAAAAAAATATTAGTTATTATCTTAATTTCTTGATAATTTTACTAACTGTGGAAGACGGAAGTCTTGATAGAGGTTTTCCAGGTCAGGGAGAAATCTGTTTATTATTTTAAGATAGAAATTGTAAATTTGGTAATTTAAACAAATTTGATAAAGTAGTATATTATTTTGGTTTATTTTATAAATACGCGGAGGATATCTGACACGCGATACGGGAAGATTGTCAGGTTGTTTATAACTCTCTCCGATTTTAATTTTAAAATTGGCCCCCCCTGGCTGTTAAAGAAAGTTTGAATCGATAGGTGTTTTGAGGTGTGAAGTTTTTAGTATAATTTTGCAAGTGAAATGTTTTTTTGCCCTTTTTATTTTCTTTTAAAGATAGATATATATTCCCATTAGTGTTACTCATAAATTATTTATAAATGCTTATCAAGCAAACTGAGAAGGCTGAACACCATGAATGAAATTCATAGGCTTGAATGTCAAGTCTACTCCGAATGAGTTATTCGAACTAACACGGGCGCTATGGACGGTGGCCCAGCGAGTAAAGCACTGGCTCGCTAACCAGGAGGTCACGTGTTCGATAAATGGAATTTTCCAGGCCGGATCCCTTTTTGAAGGAGGAAGAACCTGGCAAAAAACGTCATCTGGTCGATCGGAAGATATGAGAAACCGAGGTCCTTTGTACATATTATAAAATAGCCCATGGCAGTACAAATTTAAAGGAGCTAAATCGCTAACATTTGGGACCTAGAAATTGACAAAAGTGGGTCGCAACGCATATAATACTGTAATATGAATGTATATAAACTGATTTACATTCAATGGTTTCCGTTTTTACTCCAATTTCAAATCAGTTATGTTAGGCGAAATAAGCCAGCAGTCTCAAGCGAGTGCAAATTTCTAGCGTCTGGTTTTTCCAGTCTACATACGCCGTTTGATTTGGTGCAACGTGTCTAGCCTCGTCACTCGAGTCTCCTGATACAACTGGGGCTGAAGCGCATTATGGTACACGATTCGTGTACCAATGGTAAAATGTTTATTTTGTCTTAAATATTGGATATCAGAAGCCCATCTTTTCCCGGTAAGATCACAACATCAATGTTGATTTAAATTGACAAATAATTCGTGTTTTCAATGTTGAAGATTTTGGATGATATTGAGTTGGAGACTTAGCTACTTTAAAGAAGAGTAGGTGAATACGTGTCTGTCTGTCCGAGCAAAAGTACACTGTAGGGCGCATTACGGGTTCAGAAGAACAATTCTTGTTACCGGCTGATGCGTTTATGAATAATAAAACAACCACTGGCGTATTTTGTCAAGGCAGTGTTACGTCACCCTCTCTGGGATGTGTGCAGAACGGAGGACCTGACACGGACAGCTGTCTACTCCTTCGAATGAGACGAAAAACCGAGGTCCCGTGTATATATTGGAATGCACGTAAAATATCCCCTGGCAGTTGGAATTCGATATAAGAGAAGGCGATAGTGCCGCTGCCCGGGCAAAATTTCCCTCATAGCACACTGTATGGCGTATGCCCGTCTTCATTAGCCCAGTATAGAAGCAGAACAGTAGGACGTTAAACCCCATTTCATTTCATTTTCATTTCTCTGGGAAGTTGGTCGCTATTACTTTCGTAGACATGCCAACTCTTCTACCCAGTTGCTTCCGTTTCTGAAATTCAGGTCCGATCTATAGCCTTATTTAGCTATATTTAATGAAGGGTGTCGTGTGAGAGACAACTCTTTCTGGAACACCTGAGACCACTTTTTATTTGAGAAGTTAGTTTACATAGCTAACAATGTTTCGGTTATGCTCCTGTATTGGACCAGTCCGGTGGCATCGTATGATCTGAATACTGCCACGAGTGACCTCTTTAAGGTATAAGCTTTGGACCACATTTGATTTTACCGGAAGGAAATGCTTCCATGAAGTTTGCTGTTATATGTCCACGGAAACGTTCATATATGGTGGTGGCGGCGCTGGAGGTGGAGGTGGGGGGCGCTACCGGGGTGGATGTTTAGTATAAGTTGTTTGTTGCGGCTTGTACCAGCTTCGTATATGACTACACGAATGATGCCCTTCTACCAATTTTCGATATTGTGACGTTGCATGGTTCTAGTTGGTTGTTATTTGCGGCGTGTACCAACCTAGTATGATCGCGGAACCACCTCGCTGAGGTATCAATTTTCGACATTGCAAAGTTGCATGGTTGTAGTTGGTTGTTATTTGCGGCGTGCACCAGCCTCGTAAGATCGCAGGACCACCGCGACTGGTGCCTCGCGGAGGTATCAGTTATCAGTTATCAAAGTTATGCACAGGGTGCATACTATCTTTATATGTTACTACTAACTCTGTAGGATCGCAGGACCACCACGATTCTGATGTGTTATCAATTTTCATGTGAAATTTTAAAATTCAATTAAAATGATAAACTAATTGATGTATGATCAAAGCCTCATCTAGTACATGTACAGACACCCATCATACGTCGGGGGTTTTTTTCTCGAAAATATTTGATGACGACCCAAATTTTTAGCCTTCAAAACTTTTGGGTTGATTAAAAATGTCCAGATGGTTTGATAAACTGGGTTTGATTTTAAAATATTGCTTTGAATTTTGAATACGACCCGTCACTATGTGGCAGCAGGAGTTCTTTGGGCTAGGGTTAAAGAAAAAAAAGGTTTGTGACCATATGCCGTGTCTTGTCAACATATAACCAGTGGTTCAGGACTGACAGCCTGGTAATGGACAACGTATAGTCGTTCGGATGGGACAAAAAAATAGAACCCGTGTAAACATTGGCGCGAACGTTACAGATCCGTTGGCAGCTGGAATTCGATAAAAGAGTATGCCAAAGCGCCACTGTCCGGGCATAATTTTACTCTGCACACTTTATGGCGAATGCCCGTCTTCATTAGCCCAGTTCGGGGCAGAACAAATGGAGTTAAACTCTATTTCATTTTTAAACTAACAATTTTGTTTCTGTGGTTACGCATGCGAAGCGACAGAGGATATATTTTCCCAGACAGTGGCGTATCTGCCATCCTAGAGGGGGTCACGGTGGCTAAGTGGGTAAGACGCTGGCTGGCTAGCCTGGAGGTCGGGTGTTCGATCCCTGCATTGGCCGAGAACGTTCATCCAGATTTTCCGGCGTGGTTCCCCCTTGTCAGTGATGCAGGACGGGGGGCCTGACAAGGACAGCTGTCCGAGGTCCCGTGTACACATTGGCGTGCACGTAAAAGATCCCTTGACAGTTGGAATTCGATATAAGAGTAGGCCGTAGTGCTGCTGTCCGGGCAAAATTTCCCTCATAGCCCACTGTATGGCGCATGCCCGTCTTCATTAGTCCAGTTCGGAGCAGAACAGTAGGACGTTAATCCCCATTTCATTTCATTTCATTTCCGCGTCCTAGAGATCATTTAGCCCTGATGAATGAATACCGGGGCTTGACACATCGCGAAGCGTCTTCGTCGGTATCATTTTGGATACAAATTGGAGAATAAGTTCTCTGCTCTGTAAATAAACGATATGTTAATTCGAATGACTGTGATATGATAATTCTGCCGACTGGGATGTGATTAACGGCCTGCGGGGAGATAAAGGGGGTTTGAATTACACTGGATAATCGAACTAATCTCTTCAACATGATATGGAATTAGTCAGGTTTTATTATTGTACAGATTATCAAGACTGATGTGGTTTTATAGTTTCTATCTGTTTATTTATTCCTGCACAGACACGTGACAGGCCGATCTGAGAAAGTATTATTAATGGTTTCGTCAAACCTTGCCATTAGCACTGCACTGTAGATAGGTTGGATTTTATTTTGAAATGCACGTCAGCTCCAACCGGGCTATATGGTGGCAAACACATGGTGATTTTATTTTGAAATGCACGTCAGCTCCAACCGGGCTATATGGTGGCAAACACATGGTGATTTTATTTTGAAATGCACGTCAGCTCCAACCGGGCTATATGGTGGCAAACACATGGTGATTTTATTTTGAAAATGTAAATGAGCGTAACACCTCGCCAACACCACACGTCTGTTATATCCAGACTTCAGTATCTATGGTTACGTGGCTAATGGTAGGATGATAATTCTGCCCGGATAGTGGCGTTTCCATCGAATTCTCTTCGTATTCAAATTAATCTTTCACGTCATTCTGCGCACAGGACCTCGCTATTTCAACACACATCCTTTTCGGCGCCTTTAGGCTTGGGGAAGGGGGGTGGTTTGCGCGTGTGCGTTGTATCATTAGGTCTGTCCTTGAGTCAACTGGCGTGGTTTCGATTCCCCCGTGACAAGGAATGGAGATGCCTGTCTAACTAGGTCATTTCGGGACTAACATATAGTTCAATTTTATTTCAATAATTCGCTTGCGCGTAGAGTTCTTTAGCAGTGGGAGGAAAACGAAGGACCCGGGAAAAAACGAGGTTGGACAGGCGACCCTACTCTTTGTCACGTACAATCGGGGAATCGAAACCACGCCAGTTGACTCAATGACGCGCTAACCATTTGGCCATCCACCCCTACCTGCTCACAGCTAAAGACTTGTTTATTCAAACTATTTTATCCAAATCAGTTACTTTTTGTGAGATCCATGCATGCATTTTTATAGATGGAGTATAGCGCATTATGTATACATATTATTATTAAATCACTGATTTATATTTTCGATCTTTTCAGATGATGTATGACCAAAGACGGTTTGTAACTTGTGTTGTGGTTGGTTTACTGTTATGTCTGGCGGTGTGTGAATGTCGACGTATCGAAGGGAAACAACTTCGTCGTCACAGAAATAGAGGTCTCTTACGGTTTCCAGGAAATGAATCGACAACAACGAGACCGACAAGGAGCACGAATCCGATATTCCGACCATTCGGAGCAACCAAGTCATCACGTAAACAAAACTCGGCAATTCGCGGCAGTCGTAAAGCCGTTGTCGTAACCAAGAAGACCTATTTACGTAAAGAATGGTGTAAAACCCAACCGTTGAAACAAATTATACGGGAAAAGGGCTGTTTACGGACGACCGTTATTAACAGTTTTTGTTATGGGCAATGCAATTCCTTCTTTATTCCCAAATCGGACAAATCCGACGACAAACCAACAGCATTTATGTCATGTGGATTCTGCAAGCCCCGTAAATATCGATGGATTCTTGTGACGCTGCGCTGCCCTGGAAAAAAGGGCATGAGATTCAAACGTAAACGGATTATGAGAATTAAAAAATGTAGATGCATGGCACAAGATGTACAGTTTCCGTGAACATTTTACAACGTTCTTGATGACGTGAACATTTTACAACGTTCTTAATGACGTGAACAATTTACAACGTTCTTGATGACGTGAACATTTTACAACGTTCTTGATGACTTGTAGATATGTGAAGTACGAAATACACCCAAATGGTTGTGATGTGACTAAATACAATTTGTGATGCACTCATTTTGCTGAACTCAAACGAGATCAGGCGAAATATTTTGAATATTAAACATTACGGCAGATTGGGAAATTTGAACAGAGTTCATATTGTATGTTACTAAATATAGTACAGTTGTATTTGACTCATAAAATAACATTTTGACTCTCTTTTGTGAACTTAATTCTGACCATGTATGGTGAACTCAATTTTGACTTTATACATTGAACTGAGTTCTGAATTTGTACACTGAACCCGTTTTGACTTTGCACAGTGAATTACGGTTTTACTGACCTAAAATGTGAGATAAATAAATGCCCATTGTATTTTGACTCTAGTGAGATACCAGTGCTGTATGGATTGTTTTTTTTGACTCTTAAACAGTGGATTGTATTTTTGACTCAGGGAAGACATTTTAACGGGTTGTTAATTAAATCATCCACAATAACAAGCAAAAAGAATTTGGTTTAGCTTTGAATTGAATTATCTGTGTAATAACAAGCAAACAGAACTTGGTTTAGCTTTGAATTGAATTGTTTGTGTAATAAAAACTGTCATTTATTTCAACAGTGGAACTAATTGACGTGGATAATATCTTCAGTGCTGCCATCTAGCGTGCTAATTAGATTTATTTCCCTTGTTGAAAGAAGAAGAAGCTATTCGGTGCCACTGATCTATCTTATATCGTTTTAGATACACACAACCGACCTAATGGGAATTAATGAACATTCGCCAAATTCTTATAAATGCTTCATTTCCACAACTTTGAATTTCCATTCTTCTCAGACTAATTCTGGTTGAAGTTTTGGCAGACGAGGCGATTATTTGGGCGGGAAACGTTAGTTCTTATCGAACTTCATCAGTTAAGTCGCCACAGCGGAGACGAAATACCGCCAAATGTCGACACTATGTGAATTGCCCTTATCTTTATTAACTGATTCCTTATCATCCAGTCGTTTAGTTTATCAATGAATTTTATTGACATGTGAGACTTGATAACAGTGACGACATGAATGATTGTAGCAGTCTGCGGTTAGTTATTTTATTTCTGTCTTTTATACATGTTAAATCTAAGATGGCGGCGTATGGCGTGGATCATTAAAATGAAATATAGAGCTGTGTTAGAATGTTAATCAAGTTTATGCCCCAGTTGAAATACAGAAGAAAGAGATAAAGAGAATTAAGAACGCGACGGCGCCTGACGTTAAACTCTCGTCCTATTATCACTATTGTTACACGAGATTGTGCGAGACATAATATGCGAGAGTCAAGTGGACGTATTAACCAACAAGTGGCGCTTTTTACCGACTACTTGACAACACAATGCGCGAGTTAATGGCGGGAGCGGGATTATAAACACGTGGGGTCGTTCTCGAGGTTTTTTCAATTAGAAAATCCTTTTCACTACAGAGGATTACTGCGTACCCCAAACAAAGATTTGTATCAGGTTGCCTTACACAGTGTGTGGTGATCATCAGACGAAAGATCAGACGTTTGACTCCAGATTTAACGGCAAATAACAAATCTCTTACTGATAGCAGACGATAACTACAGGACATCATGACGTCATCAAAAGATCTAGTGTTTTACGCCTGACCAGAGCGAGCACTGTTGGCACCATGTTATTACGTCATTTGTTTTGTTAACTATATATATATATAGAAAACGTTGTACTGTTCGACATATCCCAAGAGATTATTCAACCCTTTATAAATTCTCAATTAAATCAACATTAGAGCTGGTTTTAAACAGAGATCTATTTTGTTCATCCTTTCGGGTAAAACAGAGATCCATTTTGATACGTTCTCTGATTTGAAATTATTTTACTGCTAAAACTATTAAATGATCACACAGTCGATAAAATTTAACCTTTGAATTCATTTGATTTAAGGGGTTTTTATGATATGTATACTACATATTATTTTGTACGTTATATCTGCAAATATTTATTTACATTGTGAAGACAGATCTTATTCGAATTAAAGATGCATTATGGAAGATTTAAATAAAGAGCTGGCTGTTCTTGCTATAATAGTTTTTAAAAATAAAAAATAAGGAAGAATGAAAATATAAAACATTTCTGATGCAATCTAAACAAAGGGTCACGGGTGACGTAATACGTAATATTGCAGTTAATATTAAAGTCTCTGCGCGGTAATTGTATTTTTGTTAAATATCTCATTTTTAACGGCGCTGACTTGGGATGTCAAATATTGATACATTTTAAATTCTTTATATCTTTGTAAATACTGAATGACACTGAATCACTTTTTTTTAGAAATTCCCCGTTCACAATATTGTAGTTTTCAGGGTTCTTCGACCCTCCATTGACGCGTAGAGACTTTAAGTTACAGCAGAGTGAAGTTATAATGCCACACTGTGTTTTAACAGTTTAAATTTAATAAATTGAATGATTCGACGTAGGAATATTTTCTACTCGTTTCTATACAAATGAAACATTAAGTGTTTACCTAAATAGCATCAGTTATAACGCGGTTGTTATAGCCATACTTAACTGTCTTGTACTCTGCGCGTTTTATGAAAAACATGCTAAAGTTTAGATAGTATTTGAAATGCGTGTGGTACTTTCTGCCACGCGTTATCTAATAGGACAGTTTTAGTATCTTGACGTATTGCTGAGCCCCGCTATAATGTCAACGCTCTACTACAGCGTTATAAGAGTTTAATATTACTAGCATAGTGCGTTGTTATAGCCGTATTTGACTGTCTACAGACATATATGCTATAACGCCAATGCTCTACTACAACGTTTTTAAGAGTTTAACATTACTAGCCCTACTTTTCTGCTCCGACTGGGCAAATGAAGACGGCGTGTTGACTGGGTTAGTTCTAAATAATAAGGTCAGCTTAATTTTTCGTCATACGTCACGAGATATAAACAGGGCTAGCGCTAATCCCAACCCTAACCCTGGACCTAGCCCCAGTGCTTACCCTAACCCTAACCTACAATCTCGCCAACAATCACGTACCCTAACCTCATTTACATCTCAGCGACCTTTACAAAAATTGAGCTGGCCTTAACAAATAGATTTAGCCGGCCTTAACAAATAGATTTAGTCGTGTTGTAAATATGTAAATATATAATGTACTCAAGAAACTGTGATATGTGTAAATATACGTGTTATTATAATGTTTGTATATATTATATGTATATATAGCCTATTAAATATCTCTAACTTATACACTTTCATATATTATTATTATTATTATTATACAGTGGAACATGTCAGTCCAGTCCAACTCAAGTCGGAAATGTTACTAAAGTTGGGTTTCAGAAGGATTTCTACTCGTGGTCGGATTTAACCTATTCTGGGCCCTATGGCCGAACTCATCAATGAGCCCACTAGTTGAAGACCGCTGTGAGCCTGTAATTATTATGGTACATGAACCCTTATGGTTTTGAATATATTATATAGTGAAATACCTTGTGTGTACACCCAAAACAAGGTTATACGCTGGCATGCTCTGCGAAAACTTAGTTTCAGTGGGCTGCCCCAGGACTAGTGGACTGCGTCTGACAAAATAAAAAGAATTGTGATTAAAACCTTTCTAATTTCAATTGTTTACCCAGAGATCTTAGAATATTTAGCAAAGAGAAACCAGTCTAAATATTATTTTATTTATATGTAAAGGACTGGAAAATGGCAAAAAGTGGGTTTACTATTAATACAAATATTTATAAATTACTGATTTTTTTTTATCAAATTTAAAAACATTATTTTGTCGCCATATCTTATTGACGTCAGCCATTTGGTTTAAAAAATTGACCAGCATAATTCCACATGCTTATGGACAACTACGTAGATTGTTCAAAAAAGAGAAAATCTCGCGTCTTGTTTACTAGTTTCTGTTTAATCACGATCCACTGCTATTTGCATGTTATTGTCAAACTGTCTCATGCATATTATAATAAAATCATGATGGGGCTTCAAGTTCGCATTTTTTTAAACAAAAATATTTACCCCCCCCCCCCCCCGCCGTCCTTGTATCTGGTAATCACAAGCCGACAAACGCATGTTGAATATGTAGCTTCTTGTAGCGCCATCGTGGCGATGTGAATCTCGCCAACCGAGATATTTTGAGACATTTCTTTGTCGTGGAGCCATTTCGAAATGAACGAGGTATAGCATCTCTCCAAACAATTCGGTTATTTTGAGACTAGCACAGGGGTAATTTCACAGGGGCGTGTCCAGGGATCTGAGCAGTGGGGCAGGGGCGAGGGGGGGGGGTCCAAAATGGAGACAATTTCAAGCTTGGCGTTAGGTCGGGGGAAACTACCTGCGAATTTCATAAAATCAGAAGCTTGGAGACAGTACTTCTGATCCTGTGGGTGAATATAGGATTACAGTTTAGTCAGCTTACAGTTTAGTCAGCCAGCGGATTTCCATGAGTGTAGGGGGTGGAGGATATTCTCTCCGCCAGCAGGGGTGTTGGGTCCAGACCCCCTGCCCACCCCTCATCCACCACCCCCTGGACACGCGTCTGAAATTGCTGGTGCCGGGGTATGATATCTAGCACAGCAAACAAATACGAATTTCCCATTAAAGCATGCTCGAAACCTTCGCAAAGTAGGTCATTGAAACAATGTTTTTAAAAAATGGTCCCAGAAGTAAGCCCTGTGGTACATTACGGCATATGGGATCGAAATATTTTGAATGCTTTGATACTTCTTGTGTAGCTAATACAACGTATCCGTGATCGCAGAAAGACGACTTGAAATTTGATAGTGAGATTTAAACAGAATTCTTTCTGTGTCGTATAGTTAAAGGGCCATAAAAAAATAGTCAATAATTCAACAAATTAAAGAAAATAATGCTCAAGTCTGCCATGAACTTCTTGTATAAGATAACAAGGTGGTTGATGGCTGAATGGTATAATGTGCACATTGGACCGAGTGGACGACACCTCCCTCTCTCTCTCTCCTGAATAAGTCCGAAATAAAATGATGACTTTTCCTAGTAATGGATGGGTAAATAGTGAGCACGATCTGGTATCAATATGTTCTTGAAATGAAATGGGCTTGAACGTCCTTCTTTTCTGCACCAAGCTACCATATATTCATAAATTAACTTCATTTACCAGTAATTGACCTTAATAAATTCTCATTCGGTATAGGTTCCACGCGAATAGTTACTCAAAGATTCGAATGCCCTTGTAGACAGCGACTTGAAAGATCCTATCTTTGGGCTGGGAGACTTTGCTTACTTTAATATTCATTTATTAGTGTATAAAGAGTCCTGGCGATGGAGACTATGGGTGGAGTAGCTTTGTTCCAGACAAAAGACGTGTTTCATCATCTTATCTGATCTTACGTCACGAGATAAGCTCTACGTCATCAGATAAACCGAAAACTCGATGTCATCTACTCGGTCATCAAGTGAAAATCTCATTATTCATAATTATATATCTTAAATGAAACGACAGAATAAATTATATGAATAAATGTAGTTTCTACTATTTCCAGTTTTTCATAAACTGAATTAAAAATAATGAAATGAAATGAGAGAGTGAGAGAGAAATGGGGTTTAACGTCCACTCGACAAAAACTAGGTCATTTTGGGACTAACATATGGTTTAATTTTATTTCAATGATTCGCTTGCGCGTAGGGGTCTTTAGCAGTGGGGGGAACCGGGGGACCCGGAGAAAACCCACGAGGTTGGACAGCCGACCCTACTCCTTGTCACGTACAACCGGGGATTCGGAACTACGCCAGTTGACTCAATGACAGGTCTTATGATACAGCACTCACGTGCTAACCATTCGGCCATCCACCCCCCCCCCCCCAAATGAAATGAAATGGGGTTTAACGTCCTACTGTTTTGCTCCTAAACTGGGCTAATGAAGACGGGCATACGCCATACAGTGTGCTATGGGGGAAATTTTTCCCGGGCAGCGGCGCCGCGGCCTACTCTTATATCGAATTCCAACTGCCAAGGGATCTTTTACGTGCACGCGAATGTGTACATGGGACCTCCGTTTTTCGTGCCATCCGAAGGAATAGACAGCTGTCCTTGTCTGGCCCCCCGTCCTGCATCACTGACAAGGAGGAACCACGCCGGAAAATCTGGATGAACTTTCTCGGCCAATGTAGGGATCGAACACCCGACCTCCAGACTAGCGAGCCAGCGTCTTACCCACTTAGATGATGCCTTTTCTGATCTAAATGAATCAATGACAAATACATTGTGCTGAGCAAGGGGGGTCTAGGAGCGGGAAGATGCAAATATGTGTTCAGCCCCCTGCACCTCCATCGCTTTTCGTTCCAAGGGATGTGTTCGACCACATAGGTTAAAGGCTCGGTGCGTTATGTAGTCCTATATGAATCCAAACTGTGAAAGTTGAATCTCTAATAGTAATAGGAATATCAGTCCAAAAATGGTTCAATTCCATTAAGTATTTACAAAGTTATGATAGATTGAAATTTCATCGATCTAAGCTGCTCGAGTGTAACAAGACACCCGGGGGGGGGGGGGGGATGACCGAATGGTTGACACATGCGCGCTGTATCATAAGGTCTGTCATTGAGTCAACTGGTGTGGTTTCGATTCCCTGGTTGCACGTGACAAGGAGTAGAGTCGCATGTCCAACCTCGTGGGTTTTCTCCGGGTTATCCGGTTTTCTCCCACTGTTAAAGACCACTACGCGAAAGCGAATTATTAAAATATAATTGAACAATATGTTAGTCCCGAAATGACCTAGTTTGTGTGGAGTGAACGTTAAACCCCACCCATAGGGTCCATTTAGCATCTAATAACGATAACAGAAAGATCCCTCTATTTAGCAACCATTTTTACACAGGGTCGGAGCCAGAAATATTTGCAGGAGGGGGTTTGCCAGGCCCCTGTTATGGAAATTCAACAGTTGAGAATGCATGATGCCATCATCGTATCTAAATTACGTAGCCTCCCCCCCCCCCCCGGAACAAAGTGCAGCACATGTATACTCTGATCTGCATTTTATATGTATTTTTAAACATAAAGAAGAATATCATTTTTCTATAGTGTATATTATATATTTAAGTATGTTATTTATTGCATTGTACTATAATTGTCTACACATGTATTTGATAAAATAAAATGTATTCATCAATTTTCTTCACAAAAATGGATAAATATTATCGAATGCATCACAATGGCAGACAGTAGTATCGAAGGTTGGTACAAAATGACAAGTTTACAGAAGTTATGTCCGAGATTTGAGTAAAGAATTTTCGTCCGGCGCAAGATTCAGCGACGGCCAATTTACCGCGTCCAATGCATCCAAGCGTAATATTTAATTTATGTCGGCACAAAAAGCAACGAGATTTATTAAGAGGCCACTCCCGTTAAGTTATGTCCGAGATTTGAGTAAAGAATTTTCGTTCGGCGCAAGATTCAGCGACGGCCAAATTTACCGCTTCCAATGCATCCAAGCGTAATATTTAATTTATGTCGGCACAAAAAGCAACGAGATTTTATTAAGAGGCCACTCCCGTTAAGCGGTCAGTTGTGAAAATTCCCTTGGGTGGCTGCTTAATGCAGATTCTACTGTATTTTATTTATATATCAAGAAATGTTTTTGTAGACTGAATAATTAATGTATATTAGGTACAGATTAATAAATATCGCTATCTTTTTAAAAAAAAAAAAAAAAGTTACGTAGCCATACATACACATTGAGCTTTTTAAAGAGAGAAATCCCAACACCCTATTTGATGTCAATTTTTTATTATGGATTAATAGGATCACATTGTGATTCAATGTCATTGGTACAAAGTATTAATTGTGATATCACATAATATGTCTATATCACTATTTCGCGCTTTGAATACCAATCCCATCCCATGATAAAGCACACGACCCTTACACATTTCTCATAATAGAGTTGTTTTAAAAAAATTTTTTAAGTAGCTGAGCAGGGTGGGGTTTGGACCCCCAGACCCTCCCTCTGGACCCGCCCCTGGTACGTACTGCAGTATCTGAACAAAATTACAAAATATTTGTGAAAAATCGGTCAATGAAAAAGACAAATATGACCCCTTTCCTGTGAAATCCCAAGCAAAATACGCGTTCTTGGTTTTGTGAATGAATGTTGTTGTTATTAAATGTTTGTGAAAAATAGCGACCAACTACAATATCCCGTATAACAAAAACAAAACAAAATGGAAGTGGAAAGACCATTGGTCACTGTCACGTGGTATTGTTGATAAATAAAAGGAATTATGGCGACGAGTCGATCAACACTGACCATAACCACAAAACCCCTTTTTTCGTCGGTCTTTAGAATTTGCCGTCAATATGGCGCTACACCGGACCGCCAGTGTGGGCTCTCTATATTTTAAAAAAACACTTTGCAAACGTTGAAAGCCTTTGAACAAAACGTCATCACAAACATGCTAATGTTCGTTTGCTAGCCGTTTCCCGCCCTTTTGTCGGCTAACGGAAAAAGAAATCAAAGAAGTCATTTACTCTAGCAGACGTACAGATTCCCGCCATACCGGACAGTCAATAGAAAAAGATTTCCACAATCCGATGTTGACCACAAACAAATTCTTCATATGGTCTGCTCGGCCTTTTTCGCACCTCTTCCACAGGAATGAAATAAATTAAATAGCAAAAAAAAGACCGTTCTTCAAAGGTCATCTAAGGTCACAGATATAGTCTCTCGTCTTAATAATAAACCCGATAACACACCCCAACAGTAGGCGGGAATCATTTTTAACGGACGCATTGACTTGGGAAAGAAATGAAATGGTGTTTAACGTCCTACTGTTCTGCCCTGGCTGGGCTAAAAAAGGACGGGCATACGCCATACAGTGTGCTATGAGGGAAATTTTGCCCGGGCAGCGGCACTATGGCCTACTCTTATATTGAATTCTAACTGCCAAGGGATATTTTACGTGCAAGTCAATGTATACCCGGGACTTCGGTTTTTCGTCCCATATCCGAACGACTAGACGCGTATGGGCGTCTTCATTAGCCCATTCGGTGTAGAAAAGTACGGAGAAATGGGGTTTAACGTCCACTCGGTACAAACTAGGCCATTTCGGGACTAACATATATGGTACAATTTTATCTCAATAATTCGCTTGCACGTAGGGCTCTTTAATTGTGAGAGGATACCAGAGGACCGGAGAAAACCTACGAGGTTGGGCAGGCGACCTTACTCCTTGCCACGTACAAGCGGGGAATCGAAACAGCGCCACTTTATTCAACGACATACCTCACGATCCAGCCGCTGGTAGGAAAGCGCCGGTTGGGTTGTATAAATCGTGAAGAGAGGATATTATTTACAGAGCAGACGACAAGATTAGGTTAATAGTCCCGCTAACAACCCTCCTTTAATCACCCACAGTCAATAGGCACGCGCCACCACCGCATTCTAACGTCTGCTCTTACCACAGTCTGGCGGGAAATATTTTATATATCCACAAATCTCGAATAACAAGACATGAGCTTTCTTTAAGAAGTTTTAATCAAGGGTCATTGTATAAATCAATCAAATTCTCGAGCAATTAGTCACAGGTTTTTCTTTTTTGAAGTTTTAGCCGGCGTTGAATCGAAGGATTGCGTGTCGGCCCGACACGGAGACATATTTTTTAAAGTGATTATTCTGTTTCCATATTACAAAGCCATGGTTGAACAATATTATTCCCGTTAAAAAACAATCTTTTCTTGTAAATAACATGTTAACTGCTTAGTTTTTGTTATTTTTAAATTTCATTTTTATCAAATAAATTATTGTTTCTACGGGGGTTATGACTAATTTGTTTTTTGTAGTTAACGAATAGCCCAAATGTTTTGGCCCTGGATTATTTTCGAAACTTTAGGGTTTTTGTCAAAAGTGTATACTCGGTGAGTTTGGCGCTGCATTCCATGCCGGGTTCGATGGTCGTTCGGATTGGAAGAAAACTGAGGTCCCGAGTACAAGGAGAGAGGGAAATGGAGCTTAACGTCCACTCGACACAAACTAGGTCATTTCGGGACTAAAATGTGGTTCAATTTTATTTCAATAAATAGCTTGGACGTAAGGGTCTTTAGCAGTGTGAGGAAACCGGAGGACCTGGAGGACCTGGAGAAAACCGATGAGGTTGGTCCCGCATACACACTGAAAGAGCCTTTGACATTTGGAATTTGATAAAGCCGAGGCGTAAACTCCACTGTCTTGGCAAAATGTCCCTTAAAGCACACTGCAAGCCGTCCCGTCTTCATTAGCCCGGTTGATGCAGTAAAGACGTTAAACCCCATTCCATTTCATCTTTAACAAATAATAATTTATGCTTAAGAATGTAAGTGAATATTTTAATACAAAGCGCGTATTAGTTTGTCTGTTGGCTAGTCACCCCAAAAGGTTGATTTCAATATGTCGCCAGCTCTTCTGTGGTCCACGCCGGTCATCTTTCAGACGTCAAAGGTCGGGGCTTACAGACGGTTCGAAGGGGGTTGGACTTGTCGTCTGCTCAAATCAGTTTATGGTCAACTGGCAGACGTAGTATTGTCAAGGCAGACGATATTTAATTAATAGGTGGTTATTACACCTCGATACACTCCAGATGGCGACCACAAGATGGCGACCACAACAAAACAGGTGAATATATAAACCTATATAACACATTAACCTGTTCCCTCCGAATAAAGAGAGAGAGAGAGAGAGAGAGAGAAAGAGAGAGAGAGAAAAAAAGATATGGAGGGATGGGCTTTAACGTTCACTCGACACAAACTAGGTTATTTCGGGACAAACACATGGTTGAATTTTATTTCAAGAATTCACATGCGCGGAGGGGTCTTTATTTACTTGATAAAGAACCCGTCTTCATTAGCCCAGTAGGAGCAGAACAGTAGGACGTCAAACCCCATTTCATTTTATTGATAAAGACGAGAGTGTCTTTGTTGAAACGTTGCCTAGCAACAAACTCAGTTATCGTTGTGTTAATTTGTTACTGCTTCTAGATTAAAGGGACTTTAAAAAATGAAATGGAAATGAAATGAAATGGGGTTTAACGTCCTACTGTTCTGCTCCGAACTAGGCTAATGGAGACGCGCATACGCCATACACTACAGTGTACTATGGGGGAAATTTTGCCCGGACAGCGGCACTACGGCCTATTCTTATATGGAATTCGAACTGTCAAGGGATCTTTTACGTGCACGCCAATGTGTACTAGGGACCCCGGTTTTTCGCCCCATCCGAACGACTAGACAGTTGTTCTTGTCAGACCCTCCGTCCTGCATAAAAAAAATGAAATTTAATCAACACACACATACACACACACACACATTAATCTCGAATCCCGCGTACACGTTGACGTGCATGTAAAAGATCCCTTGACAATTGGACTCGGAATAAGAGTAGGCCATCTGCAAGCCTTCATTTATCACGGTCAGTACAGAAACACCCATTTTATTTGATAAAGACAAAAATCAGATTAACACAAGGTAAATTTTATGGATACACAATTACTGAGTTGATTACTAAGCGACGTTTCGACTAATGAACCTGGGTCCTGTTTCACGAAATTTTAACTAAAGATAAAATCCAAATTTTTGTAGATGCTTCAATTTTGATTGGCTAAGCACTAAAATCAATCTAATATTATCCTATCAAATTACTAAAATTTGGATTTTATCTTAGTTAAAATTTCATGAAACAGGCCCCAGATTGTGAAATCAGAGGGAAAGTATATTAGATTTTGCAACAATTTGACATTTTTAATGCGATGTATTAATTGTATTTGATTGTTATTTTTGTTGTATATTCTGTATTTATTTGCCTACTATTCACATACCTGTATCATTGGCTTGATAAAGATGAGAGTCGCTTAGTATTAAACTCAGTAATTCTGTATCCATAAAATTGTACCTTGTGTTAATATGTTCAATTACTAAATACCAATTAAAAAAGAAAAATCAGGGGCTTGTTTCACCAAATTTTAACTAAGATAAAATCCAAATTTTAGTAATTTGATTGGATAATATTAGATTGATTTTAGTGCTTAGCCAATCAAAATTGAAGCATCTACTAAAATTTGGATTTTATGTTTAGTTAAAATTTCGTGAAACAGGCCCCACATTGGAGAACAATCTTACTACAACAAGGCGGTGCACAGCTTGGCTCGGAATTTGTATTTTTTAGTTACCAAAGAAAACCAAAAAACCGAAAGTAGCCATGCCTTTTTTACAATATAAATAAGCTGGTCTAATAATAAGCAATCTGGGCACTGGGTTCACAAGGCATTCCCAGACTTAAGTTAAGAATTTACTCAAACTTGTTCTTCTTATTTTAACTAAAATATAACCCTTTATAAAACTTGTGTTGTTTCAATGTATCTAATACATCAATAAGAAACTATGTGCAAAGTTTTGTGTTTCTGGATCAAAGATATTTCTCATAAACAGTGATTGAAAGTTGAGTAAATTGTTAACTTAAGTCTGAGAATGCTTTGTAAACTTGGGGCCTGGGCACTGGAGTCTCGGCCTCGGTGCTAGCATATCCAGAGATGAACCTTTGGGATTTATCAAGCCCGTCCTTTAACGTGTCGTTCGGATGAGACACAAAAAAGAGGTTCCGTGTACACATTGGCGTGCACGTATCGATATAAGAGTAGATCATAGCGCCGCTGTACGGGCAAAATTACCCTCATAACAAACCGTATGCCTACCTTCATTATTGTCGGGGCAGAACACTTGTATACGTTAAACCCCGTTTCATTTCATTTAACGTATCAAATGTGACGTCTACGTGAGCGACTTGAAAAGTGTGCTCGGTGGTTCGGAAAGAACGTTAAACCAAGGCACACCAGTGCACATATTGGCGTAAACGTAATAAACTCTAGTCCCCGTATCGCACACGTAACCTTAGTTACAACGAAATCTCCATCTGTATTAGCACAGGTGGTGCAGAACACAAGGACGTTAAACCTCATTCCATTTCATTTCAGAAATAAAAATGCGTGGACGTGACATTAATCCCTATTCCATTTACTATGGAAGACCAAACAGCTCTTTATTCCGTGTTCTTGATTCTTATTTCTTTATTCATAGTCCTTAATTCTTATTTCTCCATTTGTTGTCGTATTTCGACATTTGTACACTAAAATTAACATTTGTATCTTAAAATCAATATTTGCTTTACAAATGACGAAATACGACAACAAATGAAGAAATAAGAATGAAGGACTATGAATTAAGAATTAAGGACTAAGAACACTGAATAAAGAGCTGCTTGGTCTTCCATAGTTTATTGCAGGGGCGAACCAAATGAAGTAATAAATATATATATATACAAATGTCGAAATACGACAACAAATGAAGAAATAGGAATGAAAGAATATGAATTAAAAATTAAGGACGAAGATCACTGAATAAATAGCTGTTGGGTCTTCCATAGTTTATTGCTTGCAGAGGCGAGCCAAATGAAGTAATAAATATATAAATATATATATATATTATATCACCATTTCACCTTTGAAAAGTCTTTCTTGTGATTATTGATGTCGCCCGTTATTAGACAAAGTAGGAAGTCATAATAACATAATTCGCTGTTGACAACATATTAATCATCGACTTAATGACAGTCGGAGAGAGTTAAAAATATGCCAACACAATTCTTAACTCAGTGTGAAGCCAAATATACTTCAACCAACGAGTCAATCAATAACTCAACAACATAGAAATCAGTTCAATGTTTTTTATATATATTAAAATCTTTTAATGAAACAGTTCATTGGTAATCAATATAATATTAAACAACACTGAGAAATATACTGATAAGTTGTGAGAGAAAGAGGATAGGGAGAGAGAGGGGGGGGGGGTAACGTTTTCACTCGACACAAACTAGGTCATTTCCCATTTCGGGACTAACATATGGGGGGGGGGGGAATGGTTAGCACATGCGCGCTGTATCATAAGGTCTGTCATTGAGTCAACTGGTGTGGTTTCGATTCCCGGCTGTACGTGATAAGGGTCACCTGTCCAACCTCGCGGGTTCTCTCTCTCAATTTGCGCAAAGGAGTCTTTAGCAGTGGGAGGAAACCGGAGGACCCAGAGAAAACCCACGAGGTTGGACAGTGATAAGTTTGGAAAGAGGTTATTATTAACAACAGTAGGATTACGGTTGGGTTTTTGGGTAGTCCAAATAAAGATTAGATCATGATTAAAGTTATTGTAATCAATTCACCGATTTCTTAAATTTTAATCTTTTAATAAAATTGTTCATTGGTAATCAATTTCATATTAAAATATGCCCGACACGCTGAGAAAGTTATCACGATATCTTTTCGACTCATAGCCTACTAGTATTATTTACAACTGGAATGGATGCACCGCGTGGTTTCCCCTTGTCAGTGGTGCAAGGCGGACTTTCGGACAAGAAACAGTGTCTAGTCGTTCGGATGGGAAAAATCCAAGGCCCCGTAGCGCCGCTGCCCGGCCCAGTTTCACCCGTAGCTTACTGCACAACTCGCCTTCATTAGCCCGGATGAAGCAACACAATAGGGCGTTAAAGCTCATTTCATTTCATTTCGTTATGGATGTCCGTGTGAAATATCCGCTTTTAACGTCTGCTTCCACAATGAGATGATATCGCCGGCAAATGGTGATCGCGATATGACCCTTAATCACTTAGACTATTATATGGACGTTAAAGGGACAATAACACTCTTGCTGGCTTGACAGTTCCAGAAAATAAAAAATGGCCTTATTCTAAGTACTAGATGTGTTAGTGTCCTACCTGTTGTGTAAATTATCCATTAAATCCTATTTTACTTGTCCAAAGGGTTCAAAAATATTTTTAAATCCAAGTCATATTTGAAAAGCTTTACGTCAGGCTTTTCAAATCATTTAGTTGAATTTTTCCAATTTTTTAAATTAGGTGTGTAAATTTGTATCATCAATAAATTGGAATATTGTAAAATAATACAATTTGTTGACCAGAATAAAGATTGGGACATATTATTCAGTTACAACAAGGGTGGTATTGAGCCTTTAAGGAGGCTATAGCTTTTTCATATGTTTATTTTTATGACGGGAAGAATCCTATTGAGCCTGAAACGGTAAATAGCTAGAGCAGTTGGCTCACTCACCTGGGGCCCCGGGTTTGATCCTCGTGTTGGCCTAGAGTACCCCGGGATTTATCTAGCCTACTTTCCCTTTGTCTGTGGTTCACGACGGATGTCGTGGCAATGAACCTCCCCCGTCCTTCGGTTGGGACAACATAACCTTTGACAGCTGGAATTCAATGAAGAGTAGGCGGAAATATGTCCCACCGAACGACTAGGTGTCCTGTTCTTGACAGGCTCCCCACCATGGCACTACTCGCCTCACCGAATGACCAGGCGTCCTGTTCTTGACAGGCTCTCCACCTTGGCACTCACCCCACCGAACGATCAGGTCCCTGTTCCTGACAGACTCTCCACCCTGGCACTACTCGCCCCACAAAAGGACTTGGTGTCCTCAGGCCTTTTTCACGAAATTTTGACTAAGATAAAATCCAAATTTTAGTAATTTGATTGGATAATATTAGATTGATTTTAATGTTTAGCCAATCATAATTAAAGTATCTACTAAATTTGGATTTTATCTTTAGTTAAGATTTCGAGAAACAGGGACCAGTTCTTGACAGCCTGTCCACCCATCACTATTGAAAAGGGGAAACCGATCTGGAAAATACCGATGTAATTATAAACATTTATATTTTTCACAGTGTATTAGTTCGTTAAAAGCTTCTAGAAATGAACCATGTTATAATTTACCAATATCCTGTAATAATGAGTATCCCCAACCAGACGAGTACACAAACACACCGCTTTCATGGTCATTTTACCGTATTCTATAATAAAATACAGAACGACTCTTATAAAGTCTGCTACTGGATCCCCGGGTTTAGAGAGAGATAGAGAGAAATGGGGTTTAACGTCCACTCAACACAAACTAGGTCATTTCGGGACTAGCACATGGTTCAATTTTATTTCAATAATTCGCTTGCGCGTAGGGGCTTTTAGCAGTGGGAGGAAACCGGAGGACCCGGAGAAAACCCACGAGGTTGGACAGGCGACGGATCACCGGGTTTATAAATGAAAAGAAATAAAATGAAATGAAAAGAAAAGGGGTTTAACGTCCTACTGTTCTGCTCCGAACTGGGCCAATGAAGACGAGCATACACCGTACAGTGTGCTATGAGGGAAATTTTGCCCGGACAGCGGCACTACGGCCTACTCTTATATCAAATTCCAACAGTCAAGGGATCTTTTACGTGCACGCACGCCAATGTGTACACGAGACCTCGGTTTTTCGTCCCATTCGACCGACTAGACAGCTGCATATAAAACAACGGTTTACATTTTAAACTAAAATCATTATTATGTTTTACTATCCGTTTTATATTTTAAACAATAAAGACGAGACAATAGCTAGCTCCAAATTAGACTATAACTCGCTCCCAATCAGAAAATAACTAGCTCCAAATCAGACTATAATTCGCTCCCAATCAGACAATAACTTGCTCCAAATTAAACTATAACTCGCTCCCAATCAGACAATAACTAGCTCCAAATTAAACTATAATTCGCTCCCAATCAGACAATAACTCGCTCCAAAGACTATAACTAACTCCCAATCAAACAATAACTGGTTCCCAATTGGACTATAACGCATCCCAAAAAGAGATGGGCTATATCTATTGATCCTGAATATACACCAAATGGTGACTTCTAGTCCTAAATGATTTCCGTGCATGGTTCAATGTTGGTTTCTGTTTCCTGAAACCTTTTGAAAAAAGTGGACACGATCGATAATAAAATCAATTGATTTTAAGGCTAATTCGATCCAGAGTAAGACATGATTGCAACCCAAATTATGACACACCCTTTCTGCTTGTTGGCGGCAAAGGGCTCTTTAAACAGGCATTATGCAAGAGTTAAATCTGCGTACTGCAGGTCTCTCTTAGGCCTTAAATGTTATATAATTCGTTAATTAGACATTAATGAACTTCCCAAGACCATAATCAATCCTCGATGCCATCGTATAGTAGATTTTCAATAGATTTAAATACGTTTTGCGGTTGATGCGGTTACCGTAAAAAGTGGATAATCGAGACTTGACATTCGGTAGCAATGTCAATCAAGGCTACACTGTTCTTCTAACGACGATAACGAGGCTCAGAGTAAAGTAATTTGACTAAAATTTTCAACATATTACCTTTTCATTATCTATCTTTTAAATATTATAGCGAGACTGCCATAATGTCCTGTCAACATCAGGATGGTACCCTGTCAACATCAGGATGGTACCCTGTCAACACCATGATGGTACCCTGTCAACACCAGGATGGTACCCTGTCAACACTTTGTGGGGGGGGGGGGAGGCGACAAGGTGTAGGACCGCCTGTCTAACCTCGTAGGTTTTCGCCGGGTCCTCAGGTTTCCTGGGGGTGGGGGTGGGGGGTGGATGGTCAAATGATTAGCACGTGCGCGTTGTATCATTGAGTCAACTGGCGTGATTTCGATTCCCCGGTTGCACGTGACAAGGTGTAAGGTCGCCTGTCCAACCGCGTGAGTTTTCTCCTGGTCCTCCGGTTTTCGGTGTGGGGGGGGGGCGAATGGTTAGCACGTGCGCGGTGTATCATAAGGTCTGTCATTGAGTCGTCTGTCCAACCTCGTGGATTTTCTCCAGGTCCTCCCACTGCTAAAGACCCCTACGCGCAAGCGAATTATTGAAATAAAATTAACCATATGTTAGTCCCGAAATGACCTAATATGTGTCGAGTGGATGTTAAACCCCATTTCTCTATCTCTGGCTAGTGAGCCAGCGCCTTACTCAATCATTAGCCATCTTGGCTCCAGGTAAGGCAGTTTATTCAGATCAATACGGTAATTAATGATTTCCCAATATCCGCTAATATATGAAGTAATTTCTCTATTTTAATTGCCGAATTATGTCGGCCTGCAGATGAAAAGGCAATTTTCTTTCATTTAATTATATGATACTCCCACGACAATATTTAACCAAGTTTATTCCTGGAATTCAACAGAATTTTGTCGCCTCGCCGTGTTTGTTTATAAAAATAATATTCCCGTATTTACGATCAGAGTCAACAGCTCGACTGTTTATGGCCGCCATTTATACAATTTATGATGTTGGTTCGACATAAAAACACCCTATGTGTTAATTAATGACTTTAGCTAATATTTGAAGTAATTTCTAGACGGTTTACGTGATCAAATACTTAGCGCTTTTATCATATTTTTATGTTATAATTTAAAGGAATAGTCTAGAGGTAAAGACAAGTTGGGTTTATTTACTAAAGACTGTAATATCCGAGTTGGCATCAAAGATTAAAATAAAGAGAGACATATATAGACGTAACTCAACATGTGTCGTGTTCACAATCCAGTGTTTCATTCTGTAGTTGTATATTTAGGCCTACTACAAATATATAAAGAGAATCTCCTACTCGTCTTTTTTATATCAAAAAAAATATCGACACAAGTCGATAAAGTAAAAAAATAAAAAAAAAAACCCAAAACAAGGCTCTGCCGAGTTTGTTTTTTACTTTATCGACGAATGTTGATATTTTTTGATATCGAAAAAGACGAGTAGGAGATTTTATTTATCACCCAATCCTTTCTTACATGCACAAATAAATAAATAAATATAAATCTTTGCTATAGATTTCACTTTTACTGAACCTGATTACATTACGGTGCAGTGATACATCATTTTTTGACAGCAATTCAACCATTGCAAAGTCCTTTGTATTGACCCAATGTTTCCATCAAGGAAAATACAAAAAAGTAGTTCCTTTTTAACTGACCAATCAAATTCATGTAAAGCGATATCTCCGTAGATTATGAAATTTATCAAACAAGCGATATCTACTGTAGAATGTATTATTGGGTGATAAAAGTCTGTTAATTGAATCGTTTGTGTTAAATATAAATAATTTAAAGTACCTATACTTTTATTCAGAATTCACAAATGAGATAGCCTTTCGTGTAACATCTTTGTGGAGGTCCTTAGACTGCAGCACCTTATAGGTTCCCACTATCACGATTCGTGCTGCGATTGAAATCAGAATTCACAAATGAGATAGCCTTTCGTGTAACATCTTGGTGGAGGTCCTTAGACTGCAGCACCTTATAGGTTCCCACTATCACGATTCGTGCTGCGATTGAAATCAGAATTCACAAATGAGATAGCCTTTCGTGTAACATCTTTGTGGATGTCCTAAGACTGCAGCACCTTATAGGTTCCCACTATCACGATTCGTGCTGCGATTGCAATCAGAATTCACAAATGAGATAGCCTTTCGTGTAACATCTTGGTGGGGGTCCTTAGACTGCAGCACCTTATAGGTTCCCACTATCACGATTCGTGCTGCAATTGAAATCAGAATTCACAAATGAGATAGCCTTTCGTGTAACATCTTGGTGGAGGTCCTTAGACTGCAGCACCTTATAGGTTCCCACTATCACGATTCGTGCTGCGATTGAAATCAGAATTCACAAATGAGATAGCCTTTCGTGTAACATCTTTGTAGAGGTCCTTAGACTGCAGCACCTTATAGGTTCCCACTATCACGATTCGTGCTGCGATTGAAATCAGAATTCACAAATGAGATAGCCTTTCGTGTAACATATTGGTGGAGGTCCTTAGACTGCAGCACCTTATAGGTTACCACTATCACGATTCGTGCTGCGATTGAAATCAGAATTCACAAATGAGATAGCCTTTCGTGTAACATATTGGTGGAGGTCCTTAGACTGCAGCACCTTATAGGTTCCCACTATCACGATTCGTGCTGCGATTGAAATCAGAATTCACAAATGAGATAGCCTTTCTTGTAACATCTTGGTGGAGGTCCTTAGACTGCAGCACCTTATAGGTTCCCACTATCACGATTCGTGCTGCGATTGAAATCGTGGTTTTAATCTTGGAGTAATCGTGGTGATCCTATCAGGTCTTATCATATATTGAGGTCAGTCGTAGCAACCGTGTTGATCGTATCGAAACATATATGGACGTACCAGGGACTCAATAGGGACAATCCCATTTAACGCATCGCACGACAGTGGGAAACCTAGCATAAAGCCGTTGACTTAACCCGGCCAGAACTGTACCCAGCTAGGTTATATACATAATCTTTGAGAGGCATTTAGTTTATATACAGATGCAAATCACCCCTCTTCCAAGTTGTGTATTAATCATGAGCGGTGATGCAATGTGTGTATTGATGGTGGGATGATGGAATGAGTGTATTGATGGTGGGATGGAATTGATGATGAGATGGAATGAGTTTATTGATGGTGGGGTAGAATTGATGATGTGATGGAATGAGTTTATTGATGGTGGGAAGGAATTGATGATGGGATGGAATGAGTTCATTGATGGTGGGATGTAATGAGTGTATTGATGGTGGGATGAAATGAGTGTATTGATGATGGGATGGAATGAGTGTATTTATGGTGGGATGGAATGAGTGTATTGATGGTGGGTGGAATGAGTGTATTGGTGGTGGGATAGAATGAGTGTATGGATGGTGGGATGGAATGAGTGTATTGATGATGGGATGGAATGAGTGTATTTATGGTGGGATGGAATGAGTGTATGGATGGTGGGATGGAATGAGTGTATTGGTGGTGGGATAGAATGAGTGTATGGATGGTGGGATGGAATGAGTGTATTGATTGTGGGATGGAATGAGTGTATTGATGGTGGAATAGAATGAGTGTATTGATGGTGGGATGGAATGAGTGTATTGATGATGGGATGGAATATTTATTGATGGCGGTATGGAATGAGTGTATTGGTGGTGGGATGGAAGAGTGTATTGATGGTGGGATGGAATGAGTGTATTGATGGTGGGATGGAATGAGTGTATTAATGGTGGGATAGAATGAGAGTATTGATGGTGGGATGGAATGAGTGTATTGATGGTGGGATGGAATGAGTGCATTGATGATGGGATGGAATATTTATTGATGGTGGTATGGAATGAGTGTATTGGTGGTGGGATGGAATGAGTGTATTTATGGTGGGATGGAATGAGTGTATTGATGGAAATGAAATGAAATGGAGTTTAACGTCCTACTGTTCTGCTCCTAACCTGGGCTAATGAAGACGGGCATACGCCATACAGTGTGCAATGAGGGAAATTTTGCCCGGACAGCGGCACTACGGCCTACTCTTATATCGAATTCCAACTGCCAAGGGATCTTTTACGTGCACGCCAATGTGTACACGGGACCTCGGTTTTTCGTCCCATCCGAACGACTAGACAGCTTTCCTTGTCAGCCCCTCCGTCCTGCATCACTGACAAGGGAGAACCACGCCGGAAAATCTGGATGAACTTTCTCGGCCAATGCAGGGATCGAACACCCGACCTCCAGGCTAGCGAGCTAGCGTCTTACCCACTTAGCCACGTGATCCCCGAGTGTATTGATGGTGGGATGGAATAAGTGTATTAATGGTGGGATAGAATGAGTGTATTGATGGTGGGATGGAATGGGTGAATTGATGGTGGGATGGAATGAGTATATTGATGGTGGGATGGAATGAGTGTATTGATGGTGGGACGGAATGAGTGTATTGATGGTGGAATAGAATGAGTGTATTGATGATGGGATGGAATGAGTGTATTAATAATGGGATGTGATGAGTGTATTGATGGTGGGATGGAATGAGTGTATTGATGGTGGGACGGAATGAGTGTATTGATGGTGTGAAAGAATGAGTGTATTGATGATGGGATGGAATGAGTGTATTAATGATGGGGTGTGATGAGTGTATTGATGGTGGGATGGAATGAGTATGGTGGTATGAGATCGAATGGGTGTATTGATGATGGGATGGAATGAGTGTATTAATGGTGGAATGGAATGAGTGTATTGATGGTGGGATGTGATGGAATGAGTGTGTTAATGATGGGATGGAATGAATGCATTAATGGTGGGATGGAATGAGTATTGATGGTGGGATGGAATGAGTGTATTGGTGGTGGGATGGAATGAATGTATTGATGGTGGGATGGAATGAGTGTATTGATCGTTAGACGAAGAATAGCCGGACATTCCACTCAAACCACACTGGAGGGCGAATATCCATCATCATTAGACCAATTGATGCAGAAAAGTAGGACATCAAAATCCCTTTTACTTGTATATACAGTCAACGATAACTTGTGTTATATATGTGTATATACAGTCTAGGATAACATGTGTTATATATGTATATACAGTCTAGGATAACCTGTGTTATATATGTATAAACAGTCTAGGATAACCTGTTTTATATACAGTCTAGGATAACTGGTGTTGTATAAACAGTCTAGGATAACTTGTGTTGTATATGTATATACAGTCTAGGACAACTTGTGTTGTATAATTATGTATATACAGTCTAGGATAACTTGTGTTATATATGTGTATACAGTCTAGGATAACTTGTGTTGTATATGTATAAACAGTCTAGGATAACTTGTGTTGTATATGTATATACAGTCTAGGACAACTTGTGTTGTATAATTATGTATATACAGTCTAGGATAACTTGTGTTATATATGTATATACAGTCTAGGATAACTTGCGTTATATATGTATATACAGCCTAGGATAACTTGTGTTGTATATGTATAAACAGTCTAGGATAACTTGTGTTATATATGTATAAACATGTATAACATGTTTTGTATATGTATATACAGTCTAGGATAGCCTGTTTTGTATATGTATATACAGTCTAGGATCATCTGTGTTGTATATGTATAAACAGTCTAGGATAACTTGTTTTGTATATGTATACACAGTCTAGGATAACCGGTACGGTGTTGTATAAACAGACTAAGATAACCCGTACGGTGTTGTATAAACAGACTAAGATAACCTGTGTTAATCTGTGCTGTATATGTATTTATTTACAGTATAAAACATAATAACTATAAAATAAATACAAGCAGTTATATATATATATATAATTTACTACATAATAACATTGTATATTTAAACAATTGAAGATCTATATTTTAAAATAACTAAAGATCATACGAAACAACCTTTGGACACAACCTTTGCTCCAAGGCCCTGTTTCTCAAAATCTTAACTAAGGATTAAATCCAAATTTTAGTAGATACTTTAATTTTGATTGGCTAAGCACTAAAATCAATCTAATATTATCCAATCAAATTACTAAAATTTGGATTTTATCTTAGTTAAAATTTCGTGAAACAGGCCCCTGGGCTAGAAATAATGTCGGGCAGAAAATCAAACTTTGTCCGGTATAATTATATGGTAGTCTGTCATTGTCTCAGTAATTTTATTGATGTTTATACTAAATGTCCATGACAAAGTTACAAACGCCAGGTACAACATAATTATTTCCTGACATTTTGTTATGATCAACCGACAATATTTCCAGACCTACATTGAACATGTGAATACATTAAGGAATGTTTATTGATGAAAAGGGTGACCATTTTGATTATTTTCAAAAATGAAAAATTCCAGGTATTAAATGAAATGAAATGGGGTTTAACGTCCTACAGTTCTGTTCCTAACCTGGGCTAATGAAGAAGGGCATACACCATACAGTGTGCTATGAGGGAAATTTTGCCCGGGCATCGGCACTACGGCCTACTCTTATATCGAATTCCAACTTCCAAGGGATCTTTTTACATGCATGCCAATGTGTACACAGGACCTTGGTTTTTCATCCCATCCGAAAGACTAGACAGCTGTCCTTGTCAGGTCCTCCATCCTGCATCACTGACAAGGGGAAACCACGCTGGAAAATCTGGATGAACTTTCTCAGCCAATGCAGGGATCGAACACCCAACCTTCGGGCTAGCAAGCCAGCGTCTTACCCACTTAGCCACGTGATCCCCAATTCATAGTCGATGTAAATAATGTGGTGAACAGCTAACTTTGTTTCATCATTACTAATACCCGATCCCCCAGAACATCAGTTTAAGTCAACGTTATATTTTTTGTGACTGCAGTCCAAATTATTTTCTGGTCTTATTCCGCATTTAATTCTACCAGGAGTCAAAATCGCATTTTGGCTTCTACAAAAACTTTAGTTAGTAATATTTTTTGATTACAGTAAAAATTATATTTTAACTGAAATCAACATTACATTTCTAGTCAAAATTACATTTGACCTTAAATCAACATTACATTTTTACAGTCAAAATTACATTTTACCTTAAATTTTTACAGTCAAAATTACATTTTACCTTAAATCAACATTACATTTTAACCTTAACTTAAGTCAGCATTATATTTTAATGCAAGTCAACAATATCTTTTGATCTTACTCAACATTATATTTTACAGTAAGTCAAGGGTATTTTTCTTCTTTAAGATGAGAAATCCCAAACAAAACAACAGTTTGAATGTAAATAAACATAGTTTGATTTTAATATTGGGGGAATGTTGTAAACATATAACTATATAAAAATAATAAATATAATTCTGGAAAAGATACAAATATTAGAGCCTGATTAAGATTTTTTATGCTCCTTGGATATAGTTAGTGTGAGGTTCTTTAGCAGTGGGAGGAAACTGGTGGACCCGGAGAAACCCACGAGGTTGGACAGGTGACCCTACTCCTTGTCACGCACAACCGGGACATCGAAACCTTGCCAGTTGACTCAATCACAGACCTTATAACACAAAGCACTAACCATATGGCCATCTATGGTAGTGTCTAGATTTGTGAACGCAATTAAATTAAGAAAAGTAATCTAAATCTGTATGTGAGGTACATTGTCACTGTCAGGTGTTTTAAGTCAAACCGTCAGGAGTTGTAAGTCACTGTGAGGAAGTCAAATTGTCAGGTGATGTAAGTCAAATTGTCAGGTGATGCAAGTCAACCTGTCAGGTGATGTAAGTCAATCTGTCAGGTGATGTAAGTCAGCCTGGGCATACTTGAACACAGGTGTAGATGTCCATATAAGATCTGAGTGTAATCCAGATAGTTGTATATCTATATGCATATATATGTATGGTTCAATTTTAAATTTTTGTATACATTATTAAACATACATTATGCAAGAGCTAAATCTGCCGATTACAGGTCTTTCTTTAGGCCTGAAATGTTATCTAAATTATTAATTAGACATTAATTAACTTATCCAGACCATAATCAACTCTCGATGCCATCGCTAGTCTGCGATATTTACTGGATTCAAACCCGGTCTGCTGCTTTTGATTAAATCAAACAGTGGATAATCGAGACTATGTTTTTTTTATCGTACCAACTTTAGTAGAGTACCGTAATGATGATCGAGGCTAGGCCCAAAATTGAATCGGTAAATTCCCGCTTCATTGTGGATCAATTTGAATGAAATTTCAGCAAATTCCCTTTACATTATGTAGTTTTGAACTATTATAGTGAGAACTACCAGATCTTTATCTAATCTCCCATAATGTATCTTTAAAATATGAAGACACCTATAGAAGGAAGACAGCTAGTTTATAAGATTTAATGTATGTTAGAATGAAGTAAAGTGGTGAATTTTTTACCTGGACATATTTTTTATTAATTTATCTACCGTAAATATAGAAGTACTTGTACTTTATCTACTTTAATACATGTATATATAACAACCATATATATAACATCTAAATATTAGATGTACATGTCCATATAAGGACAAACATTTGTAGAGGGGGATTCACCTGTCATTACACTAGATGACATGTGTGGCTTATTGTATTACGGCAAGTATACTTGTACAACCCTAACTAATACATGCAGTGACAGATACAGATGGGGGCCCTAGGGGCCTGCATTCCCCTCATCTAAAATTGTGCTTTTTGTTGGTCGGGGTGTTGCGGCGGATGAATTTCAATGTTATATTCAGATCACTATTGACACCCTAGCCCTAACCCTAACTAGAAATACTGTGTCCCCTACTGGATACATGTTATTACATTAGAAGCGTTACATTTCTATTATGCTAGGTTCCTACTGTCATGCGATGTGTTACGATAGGATTGTACCTATTGAGTCCACAATCTGGTACGTTTCAATACAATTAAAAACGATTTTTACGACTGACCTCAATATATGATAAGATCTGATAGGATCATCACAATTACTCCACGATTAAAGCCACGAATCGTGATAGTGTGAACCTAGCATAACATTATATATCAGATATATAAGATGTACATATAGTTAGTAAATATCTATTAAATATGGACTATAAAAATGCATAAAACAGAACTTTTCAGACACTTCAACATACCTGAAAATATAAATTAAAACATCTGATTTATACAGAGAATGGAAACTGCTATATATGTATGAGAAAACAGGGTGTGAATTATATCAAATCTACAAGATACTATTAAACATACATTAGTTAAGAGCAAAATCTGCCTATTGCAAGTCTTTCTTTAGGCTTCAGATGTCATACAAATTATTAATTAGACATTTATTTACAGAACAAGCTGAAAATCAACTCTGTAGAACCTCGGATGGCTTGGATACAGCTTGGATTGACATCCCTTCCAGAGACTGTGGGTGGAGTTATCGTCTGTCAATCAAACGATCGGTAATTCTCTTAGACGGTGAGGAGACAATTGATGTCTCTTTCTAGTCCAAACTTCCAACAGTGACAACTCCGTTAGAATACAGAATAAAGTAATTTGACTGAAATTTTCTTTTTTTATCATCAATTTTTGAATGATTATAGCAAGAATGGCCAACTCTTTATTAAACTCTTAACTAATGTATCTTTAATAGATGTAAACCTGTTATTATAATCGGGGTGGTTAACACGACCAATGAACATGCAATATTTTAGTTAAGTTTCCTTGAATAATTATAAGACCCGGTTCTTCGGGTCCTTCACTTCAATAACCATCTTACATCTATCTTAAATTAGCCCCTTCTCTTTATCTCTGTTTTTATTTCATCCCCATATTTCATCTCTCATTATCTACTTTATCCCTTAATTTTCATTTTTGCCCTTATCACAGCTTAGGTGACCCAGAGATCATAAAATCTGCCATTGCGTGGTTTCAATCCCAAGCCTGTATGTGAAAAGGAGTAGGATTGCCTCCACAACCTCGTCGGTTTTACCTGGGTCCCCCCAGTTTCTTCCTACAGCTAATTCAAAGACCCCTACATGCAAGCAAGTTATTGAAATTTAATTAAACCATATGTTAGTCCCAAAATTACCTAGTTTGTGTCGAGTGGACGTTAAACTCTAAAATAACGAATATTTGAATTGTAAAATAAGTATTTGATGAGACCACTGGCAAGAAATGACACAGACCACATTTGTTAATGAGCATTATGAACCAGTGAAATGAAATTGGGTATAATGAAGATAGGAATAAGCCATACAGTGTGCTATGTGGGAAATTTTGCCCGGACAGTGGCACTACGGCCTACTCTTATATCGAATTCCAACTACCAAGTGAGAGAGAGAGAGATGGGTTTTAACATCCACTTGACAGGGGGGAACCGGAGGACCCGGAGAAAACGCATGAGGTTGGACAGGCGACCTTGAACCATAGAGCTACTAAACAAATGTATATACTTACATTAAAAGACAGCAGATTCTTAAAACATTCCAGATTTAGCCAATCTGTCTTTCTGTAAAACAACAAATTGACATTTCATTCTTCAGTTAAATGATCAAAAGTAGGTTAACATGGTATGTCATTTGACCAATATGATTAAAACACAGATCCTATTTCGTTTCGTTTTTTTATAGTTCAAAATTTCATTTTACTTGTCTTTACTACACTAGTATCTGCGTTATATCCTGTGTCCTATTACGTTTCATTTTTTACAGTTCAAAATTTCGTTTTATTTTTCTGTGTTACACTAGGATCTGGAAGAGTTGTTATATAACCTGCGTTCTGGATGGCGTGAGGGATTAGCCAATGAAACCATCTGTTATGGTGACTTCTTGGCGTGCGATGCACGGAACTGTGGGTAACCCTCAAGAAACGTCAACGCTGATTGATTAATCAATGTCTGACGGCATAAGCGCAAAAGCCACTTGTACGACCCGACGCGACCTCCCAGTACAACTAGTCAGATCTACATGTAGTTTAGGCTATCGAAATTATAAAAAAACGAAACGAAAAATAAATTTGTATTTTAATTAGATTGATCATTTGAAATTCTTTTAAGATATCAAACAGAGCCGTGATGCATGTCATTTTATATCACGATATACTAGATCAAATGAACTCAAACAATACCATTACTTGAAATGAAATGGGACTTATGAAGACAGACACATGCCATGCAGTGTGCTATGAGGGAAATTTTTCCCGGACTGCGGCACTATGACTTACTCTTATTTCCAATTCCAACAGTTAAGGGTTCTTTTATGTGCACGCCAATGTAAAAATGGGACCTCAGTTTTTCGTACCATCCGAATGATTATTCATTGTCCCTTGCCAGGCCCTCCGTCCTACACCATAGGCAAGGGGAACCAGATGACACCGGGATCGAACAAGGGACCTCCAGTTACTTACCAGTCCTCCTGCTTTCCTAGATCTGGTCTGAGATAAAATAACTTTCTTATCGTCTTTCAATCTCTTTACATGATTCTGGGCTTCTTTTATTCTGAAAAAATACACCAGCAGTGTTTTAAAAGAAATTTAATGGGGCTATTTACATTGTATTTGTCCACTAGAGAGAGACAGATGAGGTTTAATGTCCACTCATCACAAACTAGGTCATTTTGGGACTAACATATGGTTCAATTTTATTTCAATAATTCATTTGCGCATAGGAGGTCTTTAACAGTGGGAGGGAGTGGGAGAAAACCGGAGGACCCGGAGAAAACCCACAAGGTTTGACAGGCGACCCTACTCCTTGTCATGTACAATCGGGAAATCAAAACCATGCCAGTTGACTCAATGACATACCTTATGATACAATGCGCACGTGCTAACCATTCGGCCATCCACTCCCCTTCAACATTTTCAAGCAAGTACAGTAGTTTAATTTAATTGTTCTTCCTCAAATGTTCTAGTTTATTATTATAAATGCCGCCATAAGATAAGGCTAGTAATTTTTATAAATTTCTAATTTTCTAGACGGACAATTTGTTAAGTACCTTTCTTTGATGATTTTTTGTTGTTCTTTTTTCCAACAATCTTTAAAATCTTTACAAAAACTTGACCAAAACGAGAAAAAATAACCAGCAGTTACTTCCTTTTCTCCACTTTTAGGTTTTACACAAAAATATATCACAGTTTCTTCAAATCTGAAACAAAAACAAAAATATATCACAGTTTCTTCAAATCTGAAACAAAAAAAAACCCATAACATTTTCCTTTAACTGAATTCAATTCAATTTTATATGGATGTTGTGCTGATCAGAGGGGTTGGGCACTTCAATTGATGAGAGGGGACCTAGGCTGATCTGAGAGGGGGCCTAGGCTGATCTGAGAGGGACACAACTTGACTGATTGGAGGGAGGTGGGCAGCTGGGCTGATTTGAAAGGACCCTGGCTAGGCTGATTTGATTGGGATGCAACTGGGATCATTGGAGAGTGGTGAGCAGCTGGGTTTATATTACTGATCTAAAAGGGGACTGCACTAGGATGATCTGAAGGGGGTCCCAACAGGGCTGATTTGAATGGGCTGCACTACTGATCTGTAAGGGGACTGCACTAGGCTGATCTGAAGGGGGTACCAACAGGGCTGACCTGAATGGGTGTCGGCTAGGTTGATCTAATGATTTCATCAGTAATGTGTGAATGATACAAGTTTTTAATTTGTCGATAATATTTCTATTATTTTTAAGAATAATAATATAAAGTGTAACGGCCACTCGACACATAGGTGTCTTTAGTAGTGGGAGGAAAGATGGTTCAATTTTATTTCAATAATTCACTTGCACATAGGTGTCTTTAGCAGTGGGAGGAATCCGGAGATCCCGAAGAAAACCCACGAGGTTGGGCAGGCGACCCTACTCCTTGTCACGTACAACCGGGGAAGCGAAACCATGCCAGACCTTATGATAAGGAGCACACACGCTAATCATTCAGTCACCCAAACCCCTGATATTGAAATGGATTACACATTGTTAATCTAAAATGAACTAACTTTTTATAACTTTCATCTATCAGATCTTCCAGTTCTTTACAGTCTTGTTTACCTAGAAAATACAATAAAACATTACATAGATATATTCTTTAAGTGGCATTTAGCGATCGGGGAACAAATTAACAGAACACAGTTTTTATGGGATACAATCACTAGTTTATTCTAAAAGTTTCATTTTTTGTGCTTGATAACGATAAGAGGATACTTGTCGAAACGTCGTGCTTTTAGAATAAAACTAGTGATTGTATCCCATAAAAACTGTGTTCTGTTATTACATAGATAGGTAGCAAAGGAAACACAGGGAATATACCAGGTTGCAGTAGGGACAATTTACATCCAAATATCTTGTTTACCTAGAAAAATACACAAAATATCAGTTAAATGGGCAGGAAATTGAAATGAAATGGAGTTTAACATCCTACTGTCCTGCTCCGACTGGGCTAATAAAGGCATACGACATACAGTTTGCTATGAGGGAAATTTTGTCCGAACAGAGGCGCTTAAGCCTACTCTTATATCGAATTCCAACTGCCAAGGGATCTTTTACGTGCACGCCAATGTGTACACAGGACCTTGGTTTTTTGTCTCATCCGAATGACTAGACAGCTGTTCTTGTCAGTCCCTCCATCCTGCACCACTGCCATGGGGGGAAACCATGTCGGAAAATCACAATGAACTTTCTCGGCCAGCATCGGGAGCAAACCCACAACCTCCAGGCTAGTGAGCCAGCATCTTACTCACTGAGCCATTGTGGCTCCCCAGTTAAATGGGCAGGAAAGAGAACGTGCAGACAGGAAATATAATGAAGTAGGGTTTAACATCCTACTTTTCTGCACCAACTGGGCTAATGAAGACAGGTGGACTAGTGCAATGAGATAAATTGACTCTCCAGCTATACTTCATAAAATTCTGTCAAGGGTTCTTTTATGTGCACAACAATGTAAATATGGGACCCCATTTTTTCATCCCATAATATATATATAGAGAGAAATGGGGTTTAACGTCCACTCGACACAAATTAGGTCATTTCGGGACTAACACATGCTTCAATTTTATTTATATAATTCACTTGCGTGTAGGGGTCTTCAGCAGTGGGAGGAAACCGGAGGACCCGGAGAAAACTCACAAGGTTGGATAGGCGGGCCTACTCCTTGTCACATACAACCAGGGAATCGAAACCACGCCAGTTGACTCAATGACAAACTTTGTGATACAGCGCGCACGTGCTAACCATTCAGCCATTCAACCCCCCATCCCATAATATATATTGGGAAAAATTTATATATATATGTGACAAAAAGAAAAGCTTAAACCAATATGACAGACATTTCATTCTAGTTTATGATTTTTCCAAGGAATCTTTCACTGTAACTTGGGTATCATTTAATCTTGTGTATTTAGCGCTAATTTCTTTCACATTCGTTAAATATCATATCTTTGTTTCAAAATTCATAAAAGTTGACCATTCAAGTTTGATAATTAGTGTCCAATTTACAGGCGTTTAATTTTTCAATCACCGTTAAAAAATAACAACCCAATTGATTATTGATGTATAATGATTAATGTTTGAAAGGTGGTTAAGAAATTAGACACTTATTATGAAAATTAATCAGTCAGCTTTAAACTGTATCCTGTGAAAAAATTGTCAACCATTAAAAAAAAAATAGATATACATTGTCCATCAATTTAACAGCACCCCTGAGAAAACTTCCTGCCCCCCCTCATTGCTCTGAGCTAATTACGGCCCTGATCTGATATTTAGCGGATGTAAAAGAAATTAGATACAAAAGATTAAATGATGATACCTGGATTACAGTGTTTGTACATATACAATAAAACAAAAAATGTAGGCCTAGATTCGAAACTATACTATGTACAATGGAGGGGGGTTGGATGGCTGAATGGTTAGCGTGCGCGCGCTGTATCATAAAGTCTGTCATTGAGTCGACTGGCGTGGTTTCGAATCCCCGGTTGTATGTTGCAAGGAGTAGGGTCGCCTGTCCAACCTCGTGAGTTTTCTCCGGGTCCTCCGGTTTCCTCCCACTGCTAAAGACCCCTACGCGCAAGCGAATTATGTAAATAAAATTAAACCATACGTTAGTCCCGAAATGACCTAGTTTGTGTCGAGTGGACGTTAAACCCCATTTCTCTCTCTCTCTCTATGTACAATGGAAAAGACTGCTCCGCATCCCCATCTCTCAAGTAACCATCCCCCCAAAAAAGGGAACCCTGTTCTAAATTCCCATATTTCCGTCTACAACTCACCTTTAATAAAGAATGTAGACATGACTTTATGAAATGGTTCTTGACAATTTTTTGAAGCCGAGGATTGTAAAACTTTCTCAGCCCGTTTTTCAGCAGCTTTAATAATAATAATAAAAAAATTAAAAGTAATACCAGGTTAAGAATTATAATTTGAACAAAATTAAATGTAATAAATATAGGTCTTGTTCATTGTCTGGCTTGCCTATATATGATTTCTGAATCTTATTTTCATGGTCTTTTTTTTAAATCCGAGTCGGTAGATATATTGTTTTTTTTTTCCTCAATTAAATACCGGTAACCAATTTAAATTTAAGAACATTTGGCATGAATAGAGCTGCCATAGAAAATCTGAAAAATCATTTTCAAAGAGCGTCGCCCACAAGATCAGTTCCTGATACAAAAAGATTTAGGATTTCTAGCCAATATTGCGAAGTGGTGCGATGTGAAAATGTAAACAGATTTCAACTTACATTCAAAATGTACACACATTTAAAATGTAAACAGATTTCAACTTACATTCAAAATCCTTTTTAATTCTTTTCAGATCTTTTCTGATATCCTCAAAGTTGACTAAGGAAGCTTGACTAATATCACTAGGATCTGGTAGTGGAAGTTTCACTCTCTCTGATCCTGCTTCCTCTTGTTCATAGCGTTGGATATATTTTAATACAACATATTGAAGTAAACTCGTACGATTATCCTGTGATAATATATATAGACAGACATGAAGAAATGAAATCAGTTATTGTTTTTTTAAGGTGAGCGATCGCTTTCGAGCGTCTGCCGCTCTCCTGAATGTCGACCGAGGGGAGGTTTTTCTCCCTCTCCTTAAAACTTAAAATCACTCACCTTTACAAAGTACTGGGGGGTTTATTATCATTTATGAAACCAAGAATGACCCCGCTAACGTGCAGTTATTGATCTTCATGCACACAACTAAACACTCTCCTTAATATCAGATCACTCTCCTTAATTTCTAAATCACTCTTCTTATCAAAACTAGGAGAGCTATTTGAAGGGAGATTTTTTTTCAATCTGTTGAGGGGAGTTTTTTTTGGCTCTCCTCTAAAATACAAACAACAACGACTGTGAAATAGGATTTAACATTCTACTTCTCTTTACTAACTGAGTTAATAGAGATGGGCATACGACATGTAGTGTATTATGAGAGAAACTTTGCCCGGCAGAAATGAAATGAGATGAAATGGGGTTTAATGTCCTACTGTTCTGCTCTGACTGGGATAATGAAGTTGGGCATACACCATACAGTGTGCTATGAGGGAAATTTTGCCTCGGCTGCGGCACTATGGCTTATTCTTATATCGAATTCCAACTGCCAAGGGATCTTTTACGTGCACACCAATGTATACACAGGACCTCGGTTTCCTGTCTCATCCGAAGGACTAGACAGCTGTCCTTGTCAGTCCCTCCGTCCTGCACCACTGACAAAGGGGAAACCACGTCGGAAAATCAGGATGAACTTTCTCGGCCAATGCAGGGATCGAACACCCGACCTCCAGACTATCGAGCCATCGTCTTAACCACCTAGCCACCGTGGCTCCCAGCTCAGACAGAATGAAATGAAATGGGGTTTAACTTCCAACTATTCTGCTCCGACTGGGCTAATGAAGATGGGCGTACAGTGTGCTATGAGGGAAATTTTGCCTGGGCAGCGCCACTATGGCCTACTCTTATATTGAATTCCAACTGCCAAGGGATCTTTTACGTGCACACCAATGTATACACGGGACCTCAGTTTCCTGTCCCATCCGAATGACTAGACAGCTGTACTTGTCAGGACCCCATCCTGCACCCACTGACAAGGGGAAACCAAGTTAGAAAATCCCACTGAACTTTCTCAGCCAATGCAGGGATTGAACACGCGACCTCCAGCCTAGCCAGCCAGCGTCTTACCCACTTAGCTACCGTGGCTTCCTTGCCCAGAGAGCCTCAATTTATCAAATTCTAAGTGTCTTCAGAAGCAAAGAAATACATAAACATAACACAAGTTGTTCATAATAAGTAAAAGTTGGAATTCACATACATTTGATAAATTATTTATTGATAGTTCTGTGATAAATTATTTATAATTCTATACGGGACCTCACCTTGCCTTTCACATCTCGTATCTTGGGAAGAATTTCTAAACCAAATCCATCTGCTTGACCACGAGTTCTGCTACCTAATGATACAAACATAAAACACACATTAGAAATGAAATGGGATTTTAACGTCCTACTTTCCTGCATCAACTGTTCTCATGAAAACGGGTCAAGCAAAGTTAGAGAGAGAGAGAGGGAGAAATGGGGTTTAACGTCCACTCGACACAAACTAGGTCATTTCGGGACTAACATATGGTTTAATTTTATTTCAATAATTCACTTGCGCGTAGGGGTCTTTAGCAGTGGGAGGAAACCGGAGGACCCGGAGAAAACCCACGAGGTTGGACAGGCGACCCTACTCCTTGCCACGTACAACCGGGGATTCGAAACCACGCCAGTTGACTCAATGACAGACTTTATGATACGCTAACCATTCAGCCATCCAACCCCCCAAGCAAAGTTAGTATAAATGAAATGAACTGAAATGGGGTTTAACGTCCTACTGTTCTGCTCCTACTGGGCTAATGAAAATGGGTATACGCCATACGTAGTGCCATGAGGGAAATTTTTCCCGTACAGCAGTACTACAGCCTACTCTTATATCGAATTCCAACTGTCGTGGTTGTGTATACAGGACCTAGGTTTATCGTCCCATCCAAATGACTAGACATATATAGTAAAACCCTTGAGTATTTTTATTATAACATGAGTGTAATCAGTGCTATAAATAACTATATGACTAACCTCCATTCATATAATTCATATAATGGTTTTAAGTGCAGACCAATGTGTACCTGGGACTTCGGTTTATCACCCCATCCAAAGAACTAGAGTGTAATCAGTGCTATATTTGACAATATAAATAACAATATCACTAACCTCCATTCATATAATTACCAAACGTTAATATCAAACCAAATATTCTTCTTACTCCAAAACCATCTATCAATTCCTAAAAAATAAAATAATAATAATAATAATAATAATTTACTGAACTTGTATAGTGCCAGGGTCCAGCTTGTAAAGCTGTTCTGTGGCGCTTGTACAAAAAAAATAAATGATTATGAGTACACAATATAGATAGAAAATCATAAAAAAATGACAATAAGCAAATGTCAATCGAAATAATTAGTCTCTGATCATACAACTGCTAGATATGCATATCAATTAAAAGCAGGGTGGAAACCCGTGAGGTTAGGGAGGACGTCGTCCACTCGACACAAACTTGGTCATTTCGGGACAAACATATGGTTCAATTTTATTTCAATAGTTTGCTTGCGTGTAGAGATCTTTAGCAGTGGGAGGAAACAAGTGGAACAGTGATTTGCACTGGTTAATTGGGCATAATAAAATCGTGAGTCATGACGTAACATTATGTAAACATATTTGGTCCAATTTGGAGCTCTGTTTTAAGCGTAATGCTTTTCTAACGCAGTTAGCTATTGGTTGTTAATCGGACCATTGACCAGTCATAATTTGGAACAGAAATTTGCTTTCATTAAAGCAGTGCTTAGTGGTATTAGGTATAATCAAATGAAACACTGCGAGGAGTATGTCTTGTCAGATACAAGCGGGGAGTCGAAACCACACCAGTTGACTCAATGACAGATCTTATGGTATAGTGCGCACATGTGCTAACCATTCAACCATCCTTTTATAAAAAAGATCTTTTTCTTAATATAGCACGACTTACCTCACAGGTCATTTTCAAATTATTTAGTTTTGTATCTATCACAGATATCTCCTCTTGGAATGTACTTTGAAAAATAAAACAGAAAATTCTCTCGGCAAAATCTGGTACCAGGGTTAGATCATACAGAAACCTGTAAATGAAGGAATTTAAATAAACTGTTAGAATAAACCAAACATACGATCAAATTCTCTTCGTTAATAATCTAAAATACAAAATCCTCGACTAACTTCGCTACTTAAGGTGGGAGGCTATACGAAAATTTTTATTCTGAAATGTTAAAGCTATTGAATTGAAAATAGTACAAGTAGTTAGGAAATGTAATAAACAAGGGAAAACTAGCATAAAAAAAAAAGTTGTTGCCAGGGTAACACATTATTTGGGACAAAATTATGAAAAATGTAGGTACACTATATCTCTGTAACTAATTAAGATATCTTCACTAAATTTGCAGGATATATAAACAAATATCTACCTCTGAATCAGACAGAAAGCAATTTGAATTATCATTAATATTTCAAAAGTTATCAAAATATTTCTCCAGAGACAAAATATTAAACACCACTTTCCAATAAACTATAAAAATTGTAGAGAAAAACTCTGTCTGGTTTTGGAGTTATCATTAAAGAATATGCAGCCCTAAAATGAGACATTTATCTTTATTAGTGCCAAAGATATGGTGTACCTACGTTTTTGATACTTTTTCCAAAAAAAAAGGGTTACCCTGGCAACAACTTTTTTTCTTTATTTTTAATGTTAGTTTTCCTTGTTTATTTCATTTCCTAACTACTTGTGCCATTTTCAATTCACTAGCTTTAGAATTTCAGAAATCATTTTTTGGGTAGCCTCACTCGTTATGATGTAACATTTAGGTTAAGAGCTGGTCTTTCTTGCTATAATAGTTTAAAAAAAGATAAAGAAAAATTAATATTTTGAAATTGTCGTCAAATTACTTTATTCTGAATGAAGTTATGAATGTTTGAAGTTTTGACAAGAAATAACAGAAATTGGTCTCCCACGATTACCAGTCGTTGCACGACGGAATCTGCCAACATTTCATATTCTACACCCACAAAGTATCATTCGTCACTCCCTCTACCAGCAATCTTTGTGAGTGATATCAGTTCTTAACATTTATTCATTATGTGATTCCAATACAATTTATACAGGACGGAGGGCTTGACAAGGACAGTTGTCTAGTCATTCGGATAGGATGAAAACCAAGGTCCCGTGTACACATTGGCCTGCACGTAAAAGATCCCTTGACAGTTGGAATTCAATATAAGAGTAGGCCGTAGTGCCGCTGTCCGGGCAAAATTTCCCTCATAGCACACTGAAAGGCGTATGCCCGTCTTCATTAGCCCAGTTCGGAGCAGATATTTCATTTACAATGTATAGAAGTGGATAAAGGGAAATAACTCTATACTAACTGATCTGGTTTATCTAACTGAACATCAGGATTTTTACTCAAATATTTGGTAATCATTTTAATTTCTTCTTCTGTTCCTCTCTATAATAAATAACATCAAATATCTTACTTTACTCCATACACACAAATTATTACACAATGTTTTTATTATAATATATATATTATGAAATAATTTGTGCCTGACAAACTCTGTGATGACAGGCACCTTGTGTGATATTTGAAGAGCCCCGGGGAAGAACGATCTAAGTCACTTTTTCAACGAACCTCAGATAATGGGGCCATCTGGTAGCAAATTGTATAAGCTTGCTGTGGAACAATCAATTTCAGGTAAAAATGATCGTTGTCACATCGAACCAAGGCCCTTCTGAAATGGTCTCCCGGACAAATACAAGTCCATCATACCCTTTATTTAACCTTAATTTGCCTGAAAAGTTGAAGTCAGTTGTATTGGTAATTATGATTTGTATTAAACATCATTTTGAAGTTGTAATTAAACCCACTCGTTGTTCTGTTTGGGCTAAACATTCTCGTTCATTGTCTTTTATGCAAAAGTCAAAAATGTGACTTAGATCGTTCTTCTCCTGGACTCTTCATTTGTACTTGATGAAGTCTGTGACAGATGTCTTGTGTCTAGGCTTGTTTGTATTCAGTTAGCTACTACATTCTGTTGTTGTATTTGTACGTTGTGTGATAATTTATGGTATAATAAAAGTATATAAAGAAGTTTATACTTACCTTATAATAAAGAGAGAGAGAGAGAGAGAGAGAGAGAGAGAGAGAGAGAGAGAGAAATGGGGTTTAACGTCCACTCGACAAAAAACTAGGTCATTTTGGGACTAACATATTGTTTTTAATTTTATTTCAATAATTTGCTTGCGTGTAGGGGACTTAACACTGTAACCCCGGTATAATAAAAGTGTATAAAGAAGGTTATACTTACCATATCGTAAATAGATTTCAACTTCTCTTGTTCTATCACAGAGGTATCTAAATTCAGAATAGCTAAACAAAGACAATAAATAAACAGCTAAAACAATAACTACGGTAAAACATCAATTATCAAAAAAATATTTCTAAAAATATACAGGCATAAATGTGACATAAAATGTAATTGAAAAGTAATTGAAATGTAATTGACCATTACACGATTTTTGGAATGTAATTAATTACATTTCCATTACTCATTACTTTTGAAATCTTCCATTACTCATTACATGGCCATTACTTAAAAAATGTAATGATTACATTTGATTACCATTACCCCAGCCCTGGCTGTATGGAAAAAATATCCCTCAAGTATGCGGATTGACAAGTGTAATAAAATAAAGACAATGTTTGTAAGAGAATAAAAATGAAATGAAATGAACCATGTATGACGTCACCACAGCCACCCTAGATCAAAAATCTATGTCTGTCAATCATTACTCAATTGTCCAAAGAACAAGCATGCCACGTTTATTGTTTATATTAGGCCTACTGAAATTAATGGAGCCTGATGGCTTAATTGGAGGAGAGTCAACACTAGAAGAACAAGAAGAGAGGGAGAGAGAGAGAGAGAGCGTGTGTAATGTCCACTCGGCAAAAACGTGGTCATTTCGGGACATACGGTTCAATTTTATTTCAATAATTGACTTGCGCGTAATAGGGTCTTTAACTGTGGGCGGAGACCCGAGGTCCAGGAGACAATCCATGAGGTTGGACAGGCGACACTACTCCTTGTCACATACAAGCTGTGAATCGAAACCATGCCACTTGAGTCAATGACAGATCTGGTGAATCTTAACGCACACTCATTTAATCACCCAACCCCTTACAACAAGGAGAAGATTACAAAGGGTATGGTGGAAATGAAAGTAAGCAGACTTAATAATTAAATTATTTATTACTCACCATTTTCTATATCCACCATTTCCAGACGGAGACTGGATAGAAATATTCCTACTGATTGTGATCTCTTGGCATCTATCACCTTGGCAACCTGAAATATATACATATCAAATAGAAATATATAAAAGCTGGCACACCAGAGGTTGCCATGAAAGATACATCCATATTTTGCAATAGATGGATGGAGAACTCGGAAATAGGCCTATCCTAATATATACATGTCAAATATAAGTTAATAAAATCTCATATAAAATTCATGGAAGAAAGTATGCTGGGTTTATGCTGTTCTATTATTGATAGAAGTCCCAAATCTGACCAAATTTTCTGCCTTCGCAGCTTAGTGATGACATCGAGAGTTGATTATGGTCTGGATAAGTTAATTAATGTCTAATTAATAATTTAGATACGATTTCAGGGTTAAAGAAGGTAGATTTAGCTCTTTTATAATGTATGTTTTATTAATTCTCATCAATTTTATATCTTATAGTTGCTTACTACTTACCTCTTTCGTTTTTGCCTTCTTTTTAGTGGTCGATGTTTTTGTTTTCCGTTCGATGGGTAATTTACAGAACATGGAATCGAATTCATCCATATCAACAACCGGTTCTTCAACCTTTTCCCAAAATAACTGTAACTCACTTAATCTGTAATAATTAACACATGTAATTTAACTCTTGGAAATTTTGACAAGATTTAGCCTAATTAGTCTCAATTGTCGAGTATCATTACTACAATAACATTAAATAGTGTGGATGGTCTAATTAGTCTCAATTGTCAAGTACCAATACTACAATAACATTAAATGGTGTGGATGGTCTAATTCATTTAATATCTGATAATCTAGAGAGGAGCCACAGTGGCTAAGTGGGTAAGACGCTGGCTCGCTAGCCTGGAGGTCGGGTGTTCGATCCCTGCATTGGCCGAGAAATTTCATCCAGATTTTCTAGTGTGGTTCCCCCCTAGTCAGTGGTACAGGATGGAGGGCCTGACAAGGACAGCTGTCTAGTCGTTTGGATGGGATAAAAACTGAGGACCCGTGTATTCATTGGCGTATACGTAAAAGATCCCTTGGCAGTTGGAATTCGATATGAGTAGGCCATAGTGCCGCTGCCTAGGCAAAAATTTCCTTCATAACACACTGTATGGCGTATGCCCATCTTCATTAGCTCAGTCGGACCAGAACAGTAGGACGTTAAACCCCATTTCATTTCAATTTGATAGTCTAGAGAGTTGATTATAGGTTTATCATGAGACTGTATTATCGGGATGAAATTGCAGTACATGCAACCCTGGAAATAAGGCACCTGTCACAGACAATGTCAGGCACAGATTCAGGCTTTGTCAGACACAAAACCTCTGATGAATGTCATTGGTCTTTTTTACTGATATTATTAATACATGTCCAGCACTAAGTTGAAAATGTCAGGTACTATTTCATTTTGTCAGATATGTCTAAAACCTTATTTCCTGGTCTGAGTACATGGCATGCAGACTATAAAATACGTGTATGTAAATATTTTACAATAAAAACTTACTTTTTTTCTCTCTGTCTTAAAGTATGAACTTGTAGCCTCTGCCAAAATAATGGTTTCATCGGAGATTTTGGACTAATCATAGGCTTTGATGGTCCTAGTCAAAATACATAAATTTAAAACATATTACAGATTCTGAATGTGAAAGAAATTAGTGCTAGATACACAAGATTAAATGATACCTGGGTTACAGTGTTAAGGAGCATTATGGGAGATTAGATAAAGAGCTGGCAGTTCTCACTATAATAGTTAAAAACTAGATAATGTAAAGGCCTAGCCTCGATCATCATTACCAAAGTCGGTACGATAAAAAAACCCATAGTCTCGATTATTCATTTCATGATTAAATCATGAATGAAAGTTGAGCAGCAAATTGGATCCTAATCCAGTAAATATCACAGGCTAGCGATCACATCGAGAGTTGATTATGGTCTGGATAAGTTAATTATTAATGTCTATTAATGTCTAATTAATAATTTAGAAAACATTTCAGGCCTAAAGAAAGACCTGAAATAGGCAGATTTAGCTCTTGCACAATGTATGTTTAAGATATTTCACAGAGTCAAATTTTGACCATTAATAAATCTTAAAAGATCAAATTTTAAAGCAAGTCTTTATATAATATTTTAATTTTATACTCCAATCTGTCAATTTATTAAAGGACAATATTGGTGCCAGTCATTATCACATATGTGATAGAGCTGGTTAAACACATTCCAAATATAATTTTAACACAGAGATCATTGCTACGATAGCTGAGTAATACAGGTTTCCTGAATCGGAAGTGACGAATGCCAAAGGAAAACACAAGTCATCTCTCTATATAACTGACTGATGTGACGAGTGATAATGGGTCTACGGGCTAATTTCTGCTCACTAATGTTTAACCAGCTCTATCACATATGTGATAATGACTGGCACCAATATTGTCCTTTAAACTTACCTTTGGTTTTAGTGATACTGCCAGGAGGTGGAGGAGGAGGTGGGGGACCCATTCCAGGTAACGGGGGAGGAGCAGGTGGCCCCATTCCAGGAGGCGGTGGAGGGGGTGGGGGTGGACCCATACCTGGAGGGGGAGGAGGAGGTGGTGGTGGTGGGTTCATATTACCAGGTAATGGAGGAGCTCCAGGGGGAGGGGGTGGGGCATGAACAACATTTCCTAATGGAGATACAACCGGCCCGCCTGGTAACTCGTTACAAGAGTTCTGTTTCTTTGGTGTCGGAACGAGTTCTTGTGGTGGATGTAACGGGGATAGATAATCATCCGGGGAGGTGAATGCTGGGTAACTTGATCCATCGCGCACACACTCAGGCGTAATCAATTGATCGTTATAACTGGCTGAATTATTCGGTGTTCCCGTCACATAAATCATTCTTTCGTTTCTCCTTTCTTCTGATCCAGCGAAACCATTTTGTGATGACCTTTGACCTTCCTCTTGACTTGCAGCATTCGCTTCAGATAATGCATTTTGTGTTAATTTTTCGATTCCCGCTAAAACTTGATAATGTTCAACTTCTTTTTGTAACAGTAAAATTCTTTCAGTACATTCTTTTATCTTCTTGACGTAATCGTCCTTGACCTTGTCTAGTTCACACTGATGTTCTTCCTGAAATATAAATATATCATTTAAACAGGAGAGAGAGAGGGAGAGAGAGAGAGAGAGAGAGGGAGGGAGGGAGGGAGGGAGAGAGAGAGAGAGAGAGAGAGAGAGAGAGATGGGATTTAACATCCACTGGACACAAACTAGGTCATTTCGGGACTAACATGTGGTTTAATTTTATTTCAATGATTCGCTTTCGCGTAGGGGTCTTTTAGCAGTGGGAGGAAAAGGGAGGACCCGGAGAAAACCCACGAGGTTGGACAGGCGACCCTACTTCTTGTCACGTACAACCGGGATTCGAAACCATGCCAGTTGACTCAATGATAGGCTTTATGATAAAGCGCGCACGTGCTAACCATTCAGACATCCAACCCCCCCCCCCCCCCAGAGAGAAAGAGAGCGGTCTAAAGTCTAGCTCACAATTCGCCGTACATGTTCCGACACTCACATCTTGGAGTTTGGTAGCTCGCAGACCAGCCACAAGAAACCGGCTGAAAAATTTGTATATACAGAACCAAAAGTCTCTACGGCCAGTCTGCTGAAGACATGCAAGTAACGAATAAGTCTCACTTACAAGTTTACTAGCACGTACAGCGGGATGTGAGCTAGGCGTTGAGCAGTAGAGGACACTGAATGGTCTGGAGAAAACTCACAAGGGTTGGCAGTGGAAATGAAATGAAATGAAATGGGGTTTAACGTCCTACTGTTCTGCTCCTATACTGGGCTAATGAAGACGGGCACGCGCCATACAGTGTGCTATGAGGGAAATTTTGCCCGGGCAGCGACGCTACGGCCTACTCTTATATTAAATTCCAACTGCCAAGGGATCTTTTACGTGCATTCCAATGTATACACGTGACCTCGGTTTTTCGTCTCATCTGAAAGACTAGACAGCTGTCCTTGTCAGGCCCTCAGTCCTGCATCACTGACAAGGGGAAACCACGCCGGAAAATCTGGATGAACTTTCTCGGCCAATGCAGGGATCGAACACCCAACCTCCAGGCTAGCGAGCCAGCGTCTTACCCACTTAGCCACGTGATCACCGGGTTGGCAGTGGACTTTACTCCTTGTCAGATATAAGTTTTGGAATTGGTGTCAGAACTGATCAAAGGATTGATAGGGGGTTGGATCATACGGTCTGCCATTGAGTCAACTGGTGTGGTTTTGATTCCCCGGTTGTACAGAACAAGGAGTAGGGCCGCCTGTCTAACCTCGTGGGTTTTCTCCGGTCCTTCAGTTTCCTCCTACTACTAAAGACCCCTACACACAAGCGAATTATTGAAATAAAATTGAACCATATAATAGTCCCGAAATGAACTAGTTCATGTCATGTGGACGTTAAACCCCATTTCTCCCCCTCTCTTTCAAAGGAAAGATAATAATTACCTGAAGTGGTTCCAACTCATTTTCACGAGATACAAGTTTTTTCCTATCTCCTTTTCTTTTCTTTCTTTTAATAACATTCCCCATATTATTGTATTTTAATTTATTATGAATTTATTAAACACTAGCTACTGATATATCCAAACTGATACTCTTACTAGCCCTAAAATATTCTAAAACCTCAAGAATTTTAAAAATTGGGTATTTTTTTGTCCTGAGGTATCCCCACAGGACACAATTCTATGGAAAACAATCACAGACTATTACTGAGCGACGTTTCAACTGTCATTCTGTCGTTATTCTGTAGTCATAATCAAATACATAGCACACAATTCTATGGAAAACAATCACAGACTATTACCGAGCGACGTTTCGATTAGGCTTCTCTAGTCATTATCAAATAATGTTCTTTCCAGTTCAACTATTATATGACATAAAAACAATTTACTGAGATATGATGACAATATTTATAAAGCGTGTTAATATACACTGAAGAACAGTTTCTAAGGCACTGTTGGTTGTTATATTCACTGATTATTTACAGATCAAGGTTTTGAAACAAGAATGTTTTGAGCTGAGATTAAAAATAGTCCGCTGTGATTAATTGTTTCATTGGTAGTTGTAATGTTTTCCAAAGAAACAGTCCGGCTGATACTAATACAGATGTTGTAACATCTATCCATATGTCTGTGAACTTTTATCTGAATTCCGTGTTGATTTGATCTAATATATGCAACTACTATTGCCTGTATTATATATCTGTATATATGCAAAAATATTTGTTAATGTCTCTCTCTCCCTCTCTGTTAGGCCTTATAAAAAAATTATTCTGGTTTTAAGACAATCTTTCCTAAAAATTGGATGCGATACGGATATTTTTTTTTTTCTCATCAGAGGGTCACTACTGGGCTAAATGACTTCTCATAAGTGAGAGAGAGAAATGGTGTTTAACGTCCACTCGACACAAAATAGGTCATTTTGGGACTAACATGAGGTTTAATTTTAATTCAATAATTCGCTTGCGCATAGGGGTCTACAGAAGTGAGAGGAAACCGGAGGACCCAGAGAAAACCCACGAGGTTGGATAGGTGAACCTACTCCTTGTCACTTACAACAATGGAATGAAAACCACGCCAGTTGACTCAATGACAGGCTTTATGATACAGCGCGCGCAGGTTAACCATGTTGTTTATAGGAATGTATGATTATCCAGTTTCATTTATGACTGTCAATAACATTTATCGAGGTTGCAATTGTATACTTGATAAATGAGCCTACAGTTAGGTACATTTCCAGATCCAATGAAATTGTTTTTATATAGAGTTAATTCCTGTAACTTAGATAGATTGTTTCCATTTTTTAATTTTGGAAATAAAAATGGGTCATGGGGATCTTTGTAAGTGCCACAGGGATATCCCAGAAACATATTTTCTAAAATTTTGGCCTTATAATTATTTACCACTGAGTTAATTGATTGTAATATTCATAAGTCTGATATTACAACCATACACCATGTTGAATTTATAATAATTAATTATTCTCATGTAATTACTAATTAATACATAGATCAGCAAATACTGATTGAGAGAGAGAATACTGGAATAAATTTCTCTTCAGAAATAGAGAGAGAGAGAGAGGGGGGTGTTTAATGTCCACTCGACACAAACTAGGTCATTTCGGGACTAACATATGTTTCAATTTTATTTCCATAATTCGCTTGCGCGTATGGGTCTTTAGCAGTGGGAGGAAACCGGAGGACCTGGAAAAAACCCATGAGGTTGGACAAATGCTGATTAAAGGAGCAGTCCCCGCTTAACGGGATGATAAAATGGTTAGGGTTTAAATTCCTACTTTTCTAGGAGTCATGGTGGCTCAGTGTGCAGGATGCTGTTTCGAAAGGCCTGGAGGTTCAGGGTTCACTCCAGATGTTGGCAGAGAAAGTTCATCCTTGGCAGAGGTGCTGGACGAGGGGGCCAGACAAGGACAGCTGTCTAGTCGTTCGGATGGGACAAAAAAACCAAGGTCCTGTGTACACCTGGTGTGCATGTAAAAGATCCTTGGCAGTTGGAATTCAATATAACAGTAGACCATAGCGCTGCTGTGCAGGTAAAATTTACCTCATAGCACACTGTATGGCGATGCCTGTCTTCATTAGCCCAGTCGGAACAGAACAGTAGGACATGTAACCCCATTTCATTTCATTTGCATTTCATTTCATTTGCATTTCATATCATTTTTATTTTTTACTTTTCTGCAAGAACCAAGCTAATGAAGTTTTGCCTAGACAACATTTCCTCCTCTTCTTCAATGAATTCCAACTGTCAAAGATTCTTTTACATGCTTGCCAACAAGTAGACGACTATATGCTACTTTCCTTGCCCAGACCCTCCATCCTGTGCCATTGACAAGGGGACGTAACCAGACTGAAAATTCCTGGCTAACCATCTCAGCCTAAACACTGGGATTGAAACTCAGACATCCTGGTTTGTGAGTCCAGGTCTTCTTCACTGAGCCACTGTGGCTATAAACATTAGCTCTTACCTTTAATTTATCAAAATCATCTTTATATTGTTGACGTATCTGTACCATCGCTGACTGATGATCTGAAATATTAATAGGGTATGATGTTCCATGAAAATACTATTATAGATCCATTAACACACATTATGTAAGATTTAGATAAAGAGCTGGTCGTTCTCAGTATAATTGTTCAAAAATAAATACATAATAAAAAATGAATATAATGACAATGTCCGTAAAATAACTTTATTCTGAGCGACGTTAGTCTCGAATGTCAAATATCATTGGTATGATAACAAAAAATGTATCCAATTATCCATTTTAACAACTGACAGACTTTGATTTTTGATATGCCATCATAATTCCAAGATAGCGGCGATGCCATCAGGATTAGTTCCTAGTCCAAGATAGCGGCAATGCCATCAGGATCAGTTCCTAGTCCAACATAGCAGCAATGCCATCAGGATCAGTACCTAGTCCAAGACAGCGCCATCATAGCGGCAATGCCACCAGGGTAAGTTCCTGGTCCAATATAGTAGCAATGCCATCAGGGTCAGTTCCTAGTCCATATAGTAGAAGGTGGTCATTAACCCGTTAACCTAAACATAAAAAATATTTCACCTGCTTCTGTGTATTTTAATCCAGGTTTGACTTCTTCTTCAACTGAACTGGGCGGGGGCCACATTGGGGTCAATTTAGTAGGGGCCAGTTCCAGGTGATGACTTCCTGTTGTTGGTTCCAGGTGGGCCCAATAATACATGTTACTGCCCTGAAAAAAATATATGAAACATTTTTAATTTAAGAAACTCTCATACAGGTTGCAGTCAATCCCTAAAACACCTGTTAAAACATTTAAAATCAATTAGAACATCCAAGTTCGAAACTATGGCACCTGATACTGATACAGACTCTGGCACATGTGAAATTTATCTGATTTCAGTATTTTTATTGATACCTTTAATATATGTCCCAGACAAAATTCAAAATTTCAGTGTTTTATTGATAATATTAATACAATCTGATTAAAACACAGATCCTATTTCATTTCGTTTTTTACAGTTCAAAATTTCGTTTTACTTGTCTTTACTATACTAGGATCTGGAAGAGTTGTTATACAACCCATGTTCTGGATGATGTGAGGGATCAACTAATGAAACGGTCTGTTATCGCGAGTTTTAGGCTTGAGGTGCACAGAACTATTGGGTCAAAAGTCGCTCGTATCACCTCTGATGCGACCTTCCACTACAACCAATTTTCTTGCAGTGTAGGCCATCGAAAGAATAAAAAAAAAAACGAAACGAAATATAGATCTGTAATTTAATCAGATTGAATATTAATATGTCCACCACAAAATTCAAAATTTCAAGGACTAGTTCATTAGTGTCTGACATTTTGTCCGGTAAAATTGTTTTATCCAGGGCCCTTATTCACGAAAACTTAAACTAAGATACAATCAAAATTTTAAGAAATACTGCAATTCGATTGGCTGACCAGTAAAATCAATTTGCATATATCCAATGAAGTTGCAGGATTTCCTAAAATTTCGGTTGTAACTTAGTTTAAGTTTTCGTGAATGAGGGCTCATGCCGATATTTGAGGCCTTAAAATAAACAATGCTAAAAATACATAGATCTATAATATAAAACTAAAAACCTTGTTTTTCATCGGAATTGGCTTATTAGACATCCTTTCTTAAGTTTAATTATGAATCACTAATGAGAAAAGTTTAATCCAAGTATTTCACAACATTTTGAACAAAATTTACGCAACTATTCCATCCACAAGTTCAAACATCTTTTCTTAAATTTAATTGTAATCCTCAAACGAAAAAAATGTACTAGGCACAAAGTTTATTCCAATTCTTTCACAACATTTTAAACAATATTTATGCAACTATTCCATCCACAAGTTTAAACATCTTTTCTTAAATTTAATTGTACCGGTAATCCACAAACGAAACAAATTTACAATGCACAAAGTTTAATCCAATCCTTTCAAAACATCTTAATTAAACAACATTTACGCAACTATTTCCATCCACAAGTTCAAACATCTTTTCTTAAATTTAAGTGTAATCCACAATCGAAAAAAAACTACTAATCACATCGTTTAATCCAATCCTTTCAAGAGATCTTAATTTAACAACATTTACACAACTATTTTCATCCACAAGTTTAAACAACTTTTGTTAAATATAAGCGTAATCCACAAACGAAAAAAATCTACTAATCGCAAAGTTTAATCCAATTCTTCAAAACATCTTAAACAATATTTACGTGACTATTTTCATTCACAAGTTTGTCTTATTACATAAATATCCCTTTTTCTTCCATTATTATTGAAATTTTTATATAATTTACAGTAAACGTACAGACACAAACATCCTTCATTTTCAAATTACACGACAAAAGGTCATTTCGTTTTATATTCAAATATTCATACACTGTATAAATCATCACTTCGTATTACCCTATCATTCATCATAATATAACCTCCAAAACACGTGTGTTGTGATCTTTATTCATTATTATTCAAAAACTGAATATTTAGCAGAGCTACAATATTTCCAAACACAGTAAAAAATCTCTGTATGCCATTTACAATTTTCAAATCGATTAATTCACATTTAATTACGGTATCACTTTGTATTACGCTACCATTTATAATAATGTAACCCCCTCAAAAAATATATTATTCCAAAAATTACTACTCAACAGCTACAACATTTCTGAACAAAGTTAAAATTAACACATAACAAAATTATTATTCCAAAAATTACTACTCAACAGCTGCAACATTCCGTAAAAACAGTTAAAATTAACACACAACAAAATTTATACTCTGACATTATAGAATCTTGATCTGAAGAAAATATCCTGTGATGAGAAAATTTGTATCCTGAATGATAAATAGATACATGTAGAATGATACGTAGGCAGAAGAACATTCATTAAAAATTATTTGAAGGCTCTTCACAGTTTCTGGCGACTTCCCACCTTCCCTGTTATAAACAGACTTCCAGACGATTTACATGTACGCAACATCAATTGAACTCATTCCTAACCTACTTGTCATAATGAAACACATGAATTAAGATTCCATATTGCGATAATATAATACTGGCCAACAGATTCTGGAGGAACATCAATTCAACTCATTCACAAAATACAACAAAATGCATGTCACATGAAACACATGCTATACGTAATATTCGCTTCACAGAATCTCAGTTATCTTAATAATTATCGTTAATAAATGACTATCCTTCCGTTAGAGTCTTAAATAATTTCGCCCCCTATATAAGTCATACCACAGATGATGTGGAAGGTGGTTTTGTTATAATTGGTGGAAATGCCAAGTTAAAATGTCAAAAACTAGTCCAATTATGAAAGGTCAAATAGAGTTATAAATCATAGGAATTTTGATTTCTCAACTAATGGTAAGTTGAGTTTTTGTTGACTAATCTATGGTACATTATTTCAAAAATTCGCTTATGTTCAGATAACCTGGAGAAAACCCATGAAGTTAGGAAGTTGATCCAAGTCCTTGTCAAATAGAAGCCCGATATCCTAACTACATTACTTAATGGCAGTGGGGAGGTTGGGTTTATTAGGAGAAGGCAAGAACCCAAGGACACACACTGTCTGTTGCCTAAGTCACAATTGGCAATAAAAAAATGTAAGTGGTGATTAAATTTTGATTTTTGCGATAATGTTTTGGGGTACTTGCATTTCTTTTTGAGCCCTGATCCTCCCAATACTTAAAAGACCACAACTACTAATAATACATCCCACAACAAATTTAGCTTGGCATTTGAAAACATTTTGTATCAAAGACATGGCTGATTTTAGCTAGCATTCATCCTTAAAAAGGTTTCCCACCCCTGAGTTTATCTTATAGCAACTTTGGGACATGTTAAGTTGCAAATCCTGATTGTAAATATTTCATAAAATCCATTCCACAGATCAGCACACAATTCTCTTTTAAAACATTTTAAGTTCCACATCAACATATTTTAAAGTCCTTTCAATTTCCTTTAAAGCATTTTAAGGAACTTATAATCCAAATTTTAAAAATGAAAAACTTGTTTAAATTGTAAAACAATTAAGTATATGTCTGGCACATATTATATATAGAGAGATATATATGATACTTACAAGTTTTAATTGGAATATAATTAAGTTTTTTATCTGTCACCAATTACCTCTCCTCATCAACTGTGGTATATAGGTGTATATTACATCAAGTGTGGTATAAATCCATGTAATGGTATGTATTACTATAGACTATTGGTGTATATACTGTATAATGTAATGGTATGTATAAAGAGATGTTTTACTTACAAGTGGGGTATATTTTAAGGTCATATATGTTAAACTGACCACCAGTAAATTATACACTGACCTCGTTTTATACACTTTTACTGACAGTTAGAAGTAAAACCTCAAACTAAGAGAGAGAGAGAGAGAAATGGGGTTTAACGTCCACTCGACACAAACTAGGTCATTTCGGGACTAACATGGTTTAATTTTATTTACATAATTCGCTTGCGCGTAGGGGTCTTTAGCAATGGGAGGAAACCGGAGGACCCAGAGAAAACCCACGAGGTTGGACAGGCGACCCTACTCCTTGCCACGTACAACCGGGGATTCGAAACCTCGCCAGTCGACTCAATGACAGACTTTATGATACAGCGCGTGCACGCTAACCATTCAGCCATTCAACCCCCCGAGATAGAGAGAGAGTGATGGGGTTAACATCCACTCGACCCAAACTAGGTCATTTCGGGACTAACACATGGTTCAATTTTATTTCATTAATTCACTTGCGCGTAGGGGTTTTTACCAGTGGGAGGAAAACGGAGGAATCAGAGAAAACCCATAGGGTTGGACAGGTGACCCTACTCCTTGTCATTTACAACCCGGGAATCGGAACCATGCCAGTTCTCAGACTATGATAGAAAGTATACAATCATATCAAATTCTGTCCGAGACAAACAATTTTATGTCATTAATCAGACTATGAAACAAAAGTATATAATAATATCAATTTGTTTTTTAAATCAAAGACTAAGAAATGAAATAGGGTTTGACATCCTACTTTTCTGCTCTGACTGGGCTAATGGAGACGGGCTTACGCGACTAAGCCATAAAGTGTGATATGAGGGACATTTTGTCTGGACAGTGGCGCTACTGTCTACTCTTATATCAAATTTCAACAGCCAAGGAAGGGATCTTTTACGTGCACACCAATGTATTACAGGGACCACAATTTTCCATCCCATCCCATCGTCCCTTGCCAGGTCATCCATCTCGCCGTCTCACACAACTAAGAACGGTGGTGAACTTTCTTGGTCGTACCGAACACTTGACCTCCAGGTTAGCTAGCCAATGGCTAACTTACCGAGCCACTGCGGCTCTAAATTAGACTAAGACAGACAGTATATACATGTATATATAATGATATTAAAATCTATCCAAGAAGAGACAGTTACTGGTACTATAGTGAATTCGTGAAGTTCTGCCAACCACTTAAGTTAAACCTATTTTGTTACAAACCAAGCTATAGTATTGTGTAGAATGCATCTTTAATCAACTTGAGACAAGGGATATTAATCAATGGTACTCCACAATTTATTATCAAGTTGAAAAATATGTAGATTATTGTACTTGACACCTTTTACAGGTTTTAATCATCACCATGTCAACATTTACAGTATCATTAACACATGCTTGTACATTTTATACTGTTCAATTAACACATATTTATACATTTTATAACACAAAATAACTTTAATAGATTTACATAGTATCAGGATGTGTGTGTGAGAGAGAGAGACAGAATGGCTATCTGGATTTATTGATGTACATACAGAAATGCTTTTGTTTGCAGGTTGACTCCTTTGAGCAAAACAAAAAATGTCAACGCTATAAACAAAATATTAAACGAAATCTAAAAGTTTGTGCCAATATACCTACCATAATTAAATGATTTTTACAACAATCAGTCATTGTCTATTCTTCTATCTTCAAAAATAACGAACTGTACAGATCATAAAAGTAGTCTTTTTAACGGGTTGGGAAAAGTTACTCACGTTCAGAAAGATCTCTATACTGTCAACGTAATCAGATTGCTTTTAAGGTACTCTAGCTACTGTAGCCATTAAGGAACATTATTACCACATTGTTATAGACCATATCAACATCAAACTTTCTTTGGTAAAAGTTAAGATGAAATTCTTGTACACCAAAGTAAGGAATATCAAAGTTAAATGATTGATTCCAGTAATTAATAATGACTCTTGATGACAAGATTAACACTTGATAACTGGACTGGATTTGACTTAAACCTGGTTCGTGCGTAGGACTGGGGTAATAATATCTCAGATTAAGCTTATATCAACACCTTTCACAATATTCTTATTCCATAAAAATTAGTCATATTATTATTCCATAAAAATTGTCATATCATTATTCCACACAAATACATATCATATATTATATGTCTAATTGTCACCAAAAAAACCTCAAATCCACACCTTCCACAATATTCTTATTCCATAAAAATTGTCATATCATTATTCCATAAAAATTGTCATATATTATTCCATAAAATTCTCATATATTATTCCATAAAATTCTCATATATTATTCCATAAAATTCTCATATATTATTCCATAAAATTCTCATAGATTATTCCACACAAAAACATGGCATATTATTATATGCCTAATTGTCACAAAAAAAAAAACAGTCTGCATTACTCATAAGTATAGCCAATATTTTTAATTCCGCATTGCTTTTCCACAACAATTCCACTTTTCTGAATTCTTCAATATCATTCCAGATAAATAATCCACAATTAATATACAATATAATCTGTTCCTCTTCTAATCGCCAGAAATGGTTATACACAAAAATAAAAAAAACAAAAAACATCCATAACTTCACTCAAAATAAAAAACTTCCCTTCATTAACAACACATGTTTTCATTGGTCAACTATTTCATTCATCAAAGGTGAAAATATCTGAAGATTTTTAACGATTATACAACAATAGGTATATTGTATAAAACCTATATAATGAATATCAGATAAATCTCATAGACTGTATCGACTACATCTAGTTTACTACAAGTTTAAATAAAAAATAACAAAGACTCGCTGTAGCATGAAATTAGGGCGGAGAAAGGCACACGGCTCAGGTATACACAGAACATGATAAAATGATCGGAATTAACTTATGATTCAATAAATAGGATTATTCATCTCAGGTATGATGAAATGATTGGAATTTACTATGAATCAATAAAAAATGTTTTACTATTTCCTAATTGTAACGAAGTCGTTTCAGGTAGATCAAATGATCGAAATTAACTCTGAGTCATTAAAGAATTTCTTTTAATTCTTCCCTCCATCAGTAAGCTTTAGGCATACAAATCGTCTTTTATAATTAGTCATTGCTTAATGCGTGGAATTTCCAATATTACTCATATATAATATAGATCTATGAGTTTTATTGATTGATGTTACAGGTACACACCTACCTATACAGGTGTATACAGGTGTAAAGTGAAAGTATCCTGTACATACAGTCATATTGGATTCTCTCAATAATTACGCATCAACAGAGTCAATATTAGTCATCTCATCAACTCAAACTATTACAGATTGACTATGATATTCAACTTAACAAATACAGTAGTAATCAGATCATATATCTCAGGGCGCTCGTTTCAATCGTATTGGGATGTGATGAAAAATCAACTCTCCATGCATTGAGCTCGAGATTTTAACTAGATTAGAATTGTTCCTTTTTAAAGAAGCATTTCCATAGTTCAATAGATAAAATTTGAAAAGCGCAATAGAAACTTCTGTTTAAGTATTATTGGGCTATATAAATAGAGGATTATTGTTATTATTATTTCAGTGTACTCCACATTAAAGGCTCAATGCCACTCTTGATGTAACAGAATAATATGACCCAATCTTTTACAATATTCCAATTAATTGGTGATACAAATTTCATCTTAACACAACTAATTTAAAAAATTGGAAAAATTCAACTAAATGATTTGAAAAGCCTAACGTAAACCTTTTCAATTGTGACTTGGATTTAAAAATATTATTTTGAACCCTCTGGACAAGTAAAATAGGATTTAATAGATAATTTACACAACAGGTAGGACACTTAAACATCTAGTACTTAGAATAAGGCTATTATTTATTTTCTGGAGCTGTCAAGCCAGCAAGAGTGTTTTTGTCCCTTTAAACATACATTATGCTAGAGCTAAATCTGCCTATTGCAGGTCTTTCTTTAGGCCTGAAATGTTATCTAAATTATTAATTAGGCATTAATTAACTTATCCAGACCATAATCAACGCTCGCTGCCATCTTATGTGTCAGATTGTTTTCACTGGATTTGAATCCGATCTGCTACTCAACGCTCTTTGATGATTAAATCCAAAAATGGATAATCAAGACTATGTTTTTTTATCGTACCGACTTTAGTAATGATGATCGAGACTAGGCCTGAAATTCAATCGCTAAAATCTTTGTTCTGAGTGGAGCAATTTAACTGAAATTTTCAGCATATTCCCTTTACATTATCTAAGTGTTGACTATTATAGTGAGAACTGCCAGCTCTTTATCTAATCTTCCATAATGCCCCTTTAAGTTCCAACTGTCAGGGGCAGGACCCCTTTATCGAGGTACATCGCCCCCCTCCCTATCTAGACATGTGAGGTATTATATACATGTAGTACAATAGCGAGGTGCATCGCTCCCTCCCTATCTAGACACATGATGTATTATATAGTACAAGTGATGTGTTGAATAATGTATTTAGTTCTGTAAGGACACATCAATCACCTAGAATTATAACTAGTGTTAAATATCAGAGGTTAAACTAAACTGACACAAACCATTTACATTCATACTGGCCTCGAAAACACAGTCATTCATTCATTCATTCATTCATTCATGAATAACATAACATTTCAAGTTTCATCAATGGATACTTACAGAGTCCCAGCAGGTAAGTTGTGAATACACACACACACACAAGTAAGTACTATATAACTATATATCTAACTAGTAACTAGGGTCATGCACAAGCCAGGATATGCCAACACTGTCTATACTTGTAATCTGGTATTTCAGGTTTCATCCCTTCATCAATGGATACTTACAGACCCAGCAGGTAAATTTTGAATACAGACACAAGTAGGTGCTATTTAACTACATATGTAACTAACAACCACGAAGGGTCATACACAAGCAGGGTATGCCAACAACTTCTAGAATACTTGTAATATGGTATTTCAAGTTTCACCCTTTTAACAATATGGATACCTACAGACCCAGCAGTTAAATTGTGAATACAGACACAAGTAAGTACCATTTAACTACTGTACATATGTAACTAGTAACTAGGGTCATGCACAAACCAGGGTATGCCAACAATATCTATACTAACAGACTATTGTTCGGCTTCAACCGGGCTAACGAAGACAGGCATACACCATGCTGTGAGGAAAGTTTTGCTCAGAGAACGGTACTTCCACCTTGTTAAATTCCAAGGGTTCTTTTATGTGCACACCATCGTGTACATGGGATATACTGTAACACTGACAAAGGGGGAAACCATGCCGTACATGTATATTACCCTCTCTAGAACTCCAGATACCACTTACAGTTTTGTTTCGTTGACACAGATACAAATATTAGAAGCAATGCAATACATGAAAGCAAAGTACATGAAAATCTCTGTAATATTACTAGAATCCTCTACTTTAACAAATGAAGAAAATATAAACTTTAAATAGTGAATAACAATATACTACATTATTTATTTATTTATACATGGATTGTGAATAAACTGGTTTCTAAATATACCATTATCACAGTTGGATATTATAGTACAATCTGTTTCTATATCTCATCTTAAACACAGTGGTGTTTTTATATAGGAATACTTAACAAGTGGGCATTAAAATGAGGGGAAGGGAGAGAGAGAGAGAGAGAGAGAGAAAGAGAGAGAGAGAGAGAGAGAGAGAGAGAGGTGATTTCAGGACTAAAATATGGTTCAATTTTATTTGGGCTTAGGGGTCTTTAGCAGTGGGAGGAAATCGTGGGGACCCAGAGAAAACCCATGAGTTCCAATTGGCGACCCTAATCCTTGTACATGTACAAACGGGGAATCGAAACCACGCCACTTGACTCAATGACAGACCTTATGTTAAAACGAGCACGCATTAACAATTTGGCCACCCATTTGAAGAGAGATTATACTAAACAAGTATGGATTGAGAAATGGGCGAGAGAGAGAGAGAGAGTGAATCAGGTTTAGATGTCCACTCAACACCAATTACATCATTTTGGGACTAACATGTTATAATTTTAACACAGGGTACAATGATACATAATTACTGAGTTTAACACTAAGCGACGTTTCGACGCGGATACTCTCATCTTTATCAAGCAAAGACGAGAGTATCCTCATCGAAAGTCGCTTAGTATTAATATGGTCAATTACTAAATGCAATTCAAAGAAGATGTTATAATCTTATTTCAAAAAATTTGCATTTGCATACGGGTCTTTGTCTTTAGCTGTGGAAGAAAACTTCTTCTACAAACTTGGGATTGAAACCCTGGCACTTAACACAATGAAAGACCATATGGTCTAAAGTGTATGCTATAATTAAAAGTCGCAAGGACGACACATTATATCCATTTGTCAGAATTAAAAATAAAAATAAAAAATATCTTACATTACTCATCAACTGTTTTTTTCCTTGTCGACTGTTTTCTGGTTTACGTGACGAAGCAGAATGGAAATGAAAAACTGACATATTGTTTGTTGAGAATGCTTCATTACAAGTAAACCGTTTCTATAAAAACTTAGGATCAGTTTTAAAAGACGAAGGACTCTGCTGACTGAATATGAATAACTGGTCCACCTTGAAACATCATCCAACATTGTTCGAAACTAGGACTCATACAGAAAACATTTATATACTGTACGAGTATTATCCAATACAGATGTTAAAATGTTTATATTTCCTTTTAAGGTGGCAATAGTCGAGAACTCAAGAAACAAGCTAGAATAAGTTGTTGCCTTAAATCAGCTTCTAATCTAAATAAACGTTTCAGTTCTGGTTATATAATGGTCATTACATGTATATATCTCTTTAATGTGGCAATAGTCGAGAACTCAAGAAACAAGCTAGAATAAGTTGTTGCCTTAAATCAGCTTCTAATCTAAATTAACGTTTCAGTTCTGGTTATATTCTTGAATAATGGTTATTATATATCTCTTTAATGTCACTTACAGTAAACAAATGTTATTTTTGTAGCCAATTAATTTCAGAATTAAGAGTTTTCAAACACAGTATTTGAGAAATGTGTAGGTCAAAGATTCAACAAGTTTGTAGACGACCATTATAAAATTTTCCAAATCCACTGTGACACTCAAGCCTGGAAATAAGGCACCCGTCACAAACAATGCCAGGCACTGATTCAGGTTTTGTTAGGCACTAAACCTCTGGAGCCTGTCATTTTGTCCTGCACTGATTTATCTTTTTTATTGATATTATTAATACATGTCCGGCACTAAGTTAACATGTCAGGTACTATTCCAGGCCTGGTGACCCTCAAAGACAGAGTATTGGTGGGTTTTTTTTTATAAATTAAGAACAATATTTCTACTTCAACTTTTAATGTACACCATATTGTTGTGATTCCACAGAGAGAATGTTTTTATAAAACATGTGTTTAGAAACAAACAAAAGCTATCAACAATCTTTAAGATCTATTTCTAACAAATTTCAGAAAAAAGAAATGTTTTTGATTCCATTGTATGTTTCATAAAGTTTTTCAGCTACACTTCCATTTCAATAGTCAAATCAAAAAACACTTATTTACCTCCGATTTAATTACCAGTATTCAATTCATTTTGTAGCAGAAGTAGTAAATTTATACATATCAATTAAACTCTTGAAGTATTATTCAGAAAAATCTTCTTTTTTTTTTTAATTGTTTCTTAAAGTTTCTCAGTTGCACTACAAAAATCACTTTTTAGTTTTGATCTAATTACCAGTATTTATTTTGTAGCAGGAGTAGTAAACTTATATCAGTTACATTCTCAAAGCATTATTCCTATAAAGTTATTTGTTACATGAACTTATTTTCGATATAATTACCCGTATTTTAATTTATTTTGTAGCAGAATTAGTAAACTTTCTACATGTCAGTTAAACTCTTGAAACATTACTCCTATAAAGTTACTTATTACAGGAACCACTTTCAACATATCTGGAACTTTAAACCTATTTTATATGCACAATATATACACTTTCTGAAAGAACCACCAAAATCATTCATCTAAAATTCCTTGTTTTGATTACTGTACACACTGTTTTCAGTAGAGTTCAGATAAAATAGAAAATCCATAGGCCATAAAAACTAGTTTTCTGTTTTAATTACTATACACACTGTTCTCAGCAGAGTTCAGATCATCCCAAACTTAGGCTGTCTGTCTACAGTTAGCTCAGCCTGAGAATAGTTATTCTCAAGGTATGAAGAAGATGCATCGCTGTGTGCAGTATGAGTTCAGATAAAATAGAAAGTCTATAGGCCATAAAAACTGGGTATTCACGGTCTAGTGTACTTTAATCCTAGATACTGGATTAAGAGATTAACAGTGGTAATCATTAATCTTGTTATACTTAAACAAATCACACATATTACATACATAGACCTAAATAAACTAGTCTCTGATAGAAAATCATAAGCTTTATACAGATTGTATACAGAATGAAAAGGTAAAAAAAAATGAACTGAAATGTGGTTTAACGTCCTATTGTTCTGCTCCAACTGGGCTAATGAAGACGGGCATACACCATACAGTGTGCTATGAGGGAAATTTGGTCCGGGCGGGGGCACTATGACCTACTCTTATATCAAATTCCAACTGACAAGGGATCTTTTACGTGCATGCCAATGTATACACAGGACCTCTGTTTTTTGGTCCCATCCGAATGACTAGATAGCAATCCTTGTCAGGCCCTCTGCCCTGCACCACTGACAAGGGGGAAACCATGTTGTAAAATATTTGAAAGGTAAAAAATGCAGGTAAATTTGCAATTCAAGAGACACTGTTGATTTTGATACTATATAGGTTATATAGTTATGTCATATGAAGTTATAATCATAATAAGCTTTAGATATTAGAAAAGGTAAAAAATACAGGTAAATATCTCATTAATACACAACATCATGGTCATTTGGAGATTAACATATGCTATTTATATACTATATAGCTGTCAATGTGAAGATGTGTGCAATGTGAAGATGTGTGCAATGTGAATCTGTGTTCAATGTGAAGATGTGTGCAATGTTAAGATGTGTTCAATGGGAAGCTGTGTGCAATGTGAAATGTGTGCAAATGCGAAGATGTGTGCAAAATATAGGTGTTCATAGTGAATCTGTTTTCAATGAGAATCTATGTGCTATGTGAATGTGTGTGCAATGTGAATCTGTGTTCTATGAGAACCTATATGGTATGCGATTGTGGGTGCAAGGTGAAGATGTGCAATATGTAGAGTTGTTCATTGTGAAGATGTGTGCAATGTGAATCTGTGTGTAATGTGCCATGTGAAGATGTGTGGAAAATGTAGAGGGGTTCAATGGGAATCTGTGGGAAAATGTTCAGATATCTGAAATATATATTTGGGAGTGGGGTGCCATGTCTCAGGGAGAAAGATGCTGTCTTCTGACCAGGAGGTCCTGATCCCTGGTGGGGTTTCCCCATTTGTCAGTAGTTTAGGAAGATCATGTAGTCGTTCAGATGAAGCGAAAGACCAAGGTCCTGTGCACACATTGGCATGTGCGAAAATGAGGCCTTGGCAGTTGGAATTCAAGGAAAAAGTAAACAGAAACACCATTGTCTGACCAAGATTTCTCTGTCAGAGACTACACTGTGTAAGTCTGTCATTATAATCCCAGTTGGTGCAGAAAAGTAGGATGTTAAACACCACTTCATTTCACTACATTTCATTTTTATGTCTATATTTTCTTGGTGTGACACAGGGTTTCTGGCATAATACTTAGAGAATTGGGTGGTTTGTTTGTTCAGACATGGCCAATCTATGTTACAGTAGATTAACAAAAACAATTTTAGTCTCCTACATGTAAGTTCGAACAAAATTTTAATCTACGTGTAGTACAAATCTGCTTGATCAGCAGAACGTATTGTTTATACTTATTAGGTTTTAGGACTGGATTCTTCATCTGAGACCAGCAGAATGTCACATTAAGCTTTTGATCTCACATGCTTTAATATACATGTACTTATTAGGGTTGCAGGATGGAATCTTCTACTGAGACCTTGAACATATCACCACACCTGGACATAATGACATCTGACAATTTCTGTGACAGCTGCCTTATGTCTAGGCTTGTATCACCATAGCAATTGAGAAAGTATTTTGTTACTTCTACTGAACGGTAAGAATCAAATATTTGTTGCACTATTATATCTATCTATTCAAGTCGCTGACCATGAATCTCTAGCAAACTACAGTTATACAATCACGTCAACCAGAATTGGTGCCTTTTAAAAAAGCCATCCACATATACATTTTATTGACTCAAACTTAGAGATATCTTTATCCTAATTTTGAATGCCAGTAGACTATGTTAAATGAACAATTTGATTTGAATGTGGTACTACTAATGCAACTTGCATCTAGATACAAGTATGCAATGACAGCAATAAGATTATTCAGTAGAACACAACTGCTGGATTAAAAACCTTTAGAAATGAAATGAAATGGGGTTTAACGTCCTACTGTTCTGCTCCTATACTGGGCTAATGAAGACGAGCATACGCCATACAGTGTGCTATGAGGGAAATTTTGCCTGGGCAGCGGCACTATGGCCTACTCTTATGTCAAATTCCAACTACCAAGAGATCTTTTATGTGCATGCCGATGTATACAAGGAACCTCGGGGTTTTTTTTTGTCCTTGTCAGGCCCTCAGTCCTGCACCACTGAAATGTCAGAAAATCCTGATTAACTTTCTCGGCCAATAAAAACCTTTAAAAGTTCTACATGTATACACTGTAAAAATTATGGTGTTCTCATATCCATGTATATGTATACATGTATATATGTAACTCAAATACAAATAGTAAGCGATATTTCGATATCATAATAGTTATAAATGATTATTCTTTTTGTAAACTGTACATATATATATATATATATATATATATATATATATATAATATGTTTTATTTTGTCATTTATTTTTAGTTTCCTATTTATGGGCTCTGGACCACCTGTCACACCTGACCAATATCCAATATCCAATATGAGAAAATAGTCTGTGGTTAATCCATGGCTGATACCTCACCTTATTTATACATGGAATGGTGTGGTGATCTTTGTCGCATCAGACTCCTGCCCCCAAAGGAGGTAAGTTTAAAACTCCTGTACTCCTGCCCCAAGTACATGTAGGTAAGTACAGAATTTCTAGTGTAAAACTCAGCTAAAACCTCCGTCCCAAGTAGGTAAGTAAGGCATTTCTAATGTAAAACTTGGTTAAAACTCCCGTCCTAAGTAGGTAAGTACACAATTCCTAGTGTAAAACTCCCGCCCCAAGTTGGTAAGTTACGAATTTCTAGTGTAAAACTCCCACCCAAAGTAGGTAAGTACAGAATCTCTAGTGTAAAACTTGGCGAAAACTCCCACCCCAAGTAAGTACGGTAAGTACAGAATTTCTAGTGTAAAACTCCCACCCAAAGTAGGTAAGTACAGAATCTCTAGTGTAAAACTTGGCGAAAACTCCCACCCCAAGTAAGTACGGTAAGTACAGAATTTCTAGTGTAAAACTTAGCTTAAACTCCTACCTCATCAGAATTGATACCTTACGCTATATATGGAATGGAGGGGTTCTGGATCTTTCTCGCGTAAATCCCCCCGCCCAAAATAGGTAAGTACAAGTACTGTACAGAACATACTCCTCGCAGTGTTTCATTTGATTAGACCTAATCTCACCCAAGCACTGCCGTAATGAAAGCAAATTTCTGTTCCAAATTTTGACTGGTCAATAGTCCGATTAACAACTAATACTTAACTGCATAACAATATCATTTGGGTTTAAACAGAGCTCCAAATATGTTTACATAACCTGAAGTCATGACTCATGAAATTTACTATACCCAATTAACCAGTGCATAACAAAATATTGCAGAAGAATGAGGCTATCAAAAATGGCTACAATGTAAACAATACTATTTGGAGACCAACAATACTTTCATCGTTTTTAATACCTTAAATAAATCAGTGTCCAGAGTTTTAGGTAAGACCCCAGATTAAACGAAGGGCTGTCATGTTGCTGTCCTTGGAATAGATTTGATTGAACGGGGAGAAAAGACAAACTCCCTCAAAAGCTCAAGTATCAGAAGTCAATATAGCAATGACTAGAGAAGGATTTCTCGGGCCATTGCTTCAGGAATATGCGTACAGAATTGATTTCTTACCTTATATATAGAATGGAGTGGTCCTGGATCTTTCTCCCGTAAAACTCCAGCGCCAAGTAAGTAAGTACAGAATTGGGAGAAGATAACTCTAATATCATGTTTCGTTAAAACCATGTGCAGATAATGCTGGCTGTCAATAGCAGAACTAAACCAATGAACTAACGTCTGACCTGAAAATACAAAATCAAGTTTAAAAATCTAATAATACTGGTATACATTAGTACCTTTGAAAAAAAAATTGGGGGGCAATCAAACTAATGAAACATTATAAGAATTTACACACCTGCAGGCTAGCAACAATTATTGATGTTTTAAAGCGAGAATTTCAAATTTTCTAAGAAAGTCAAAACATAATTTTATTTCTGTGTCTTTTGCTCAATAGGTTACATTGTATCCACTCACTATTATACAATCATGGGCATTAATTCCCATCCTTAAAAATCTATGACACAGGAAATAACAACACAATTACCTCCCCTGTTTTGCTATTGACAACATTCCAACGTTGGAATTTGAAGTTAAAAATGATATTTTTGCCAATTTCTCAGCTAGCAATAGCGAATTATAGGATTAATAGGATTATTCTTTAACAAGGTAGGACTGTTTATGGATACCATCTATTTTAAGGCTTTATTTTAATACATTTTAAAAATATAACTTGAAAATTTAAAATTGGAACTTTAAGGTGGTGAACATGAGTTCATAGGAAAAACTACAATCAGATTAAAATACAAATATCTATATAAATTTCATTTCGCTTTTTATACTACATGAAGATCTGACCGGTTGTACTGGAAGGTAGTGTCAGGGGTCGTACAAGCCGCTTTTGACCCTATGACGTCAGACATCAATTACGTCAGCATTGACGTTCTTATGGTTTACTCACAGTTCTGTGCATCGAAGGCCTAGAATTCACCGCAACAGACCATTTCAAAGCCTAATCCCCTACATCATCCAGAACAACTCTTTCAGATCATAATGTATTAAAGAAAAGTAAAACGAAATTTTGAACTATAAAAAACGAAACAAAATAAGATCTGTTTTAATCAGATTAGTTACCGGTATAAAAAAAAGTTAGCAAAGTAAAATACTAAGGAGTTTTAATACAATCTTAGTGCCTGTCACTCTTAAAAAGACAATTTTCCAAGCTGAAGGTTGGAGCTTTGGTTGGAATATCGCCAAAAAATCCACCACTGAAGTATACTGTAGGCTACTTTTTATATTGAACACATTTAAATGGCTTTAAAATTAGATGTTAGCCTACCTTCAAAAACTTCTTTTTGTCCAAATCTAAGAATTCGAGGTATATTTTCTGGCCATTTTACTGCATCTTCTAAATTCACAGTGGGCATGTAGTAATCTTTCTTTTTAGCGTCAGGATTCTTTGTAGATTTAGTTTCTAGTCGCGGCTGGGAGGCCTGGACATTAGTAATAACTTTTGGAGACTGTTTAAAATCCACAAGAACTTCATCTAGATCTGTTTCTAGCTCCCCGTCGTCCTCCTCTAATGACTTGCCCGATATACTCGAACGATTTTCCTCCTGTGACGATTTTGGCATGTTTTCTCCAAATAATGCTTGAAGCTTTTGTTCATCCATTTGCTGCATTGCCTGATCCAAATCGGTGACAACACAGCGTGATCCACTTGCAAAGTCTAGAGATCGGCTTGACTTGGGTGGTAGTCTTTTAGGTAACGGAGGCGGGTCATCCAAACTAACAGATTGGCTACGATTTGATGGAGACTTTCTTGAGGGGGAACTAGATGATATTTCTAAATTGGTCAGTTTATCCGTTGCTTCTTTTACAATATTTTCTGTTTCAGGGCAGCCGATTCGCCCTGAATGTTTTGGCACCAAATCGACATCCCGACTCTCACGTTTTTCTCCACATTTGGACGGAGAAAGGAAATCAATGGAATCGCCAATCATGACTGGTTGGAATGCTTCGTTGTCGGCCATTTTTAATTTGGTATGTAAATGAATGGAATGTGTTTTTATCACAGATTTCACACAAAAAAGCCAGAATAGAATCACATCATAAAATGTTCACGTAATATCTTTTTAACGTGCATGATGAAGGCCAATGTAATCAAAAATATTAGTCTGTAGGCCTAATTTTTTATACATTGGTACACACTACTTGGAAGACATCGATTATAAACAAATTTTTTCTAAAAGGCTATTCCATTCAGATGTTTTCTCATGCTAATTGTTAATTGCTTACATGTACCTAAAAAATTAGAAACAACCATTAATTTTTACATTTACTAATTAATGTATATAAGTTAGCATTGTTGTTAAGAAGCCTGAAAATAAGGCACCTGTCACAGATATTGTCAGACACTAAATCTCTGGTGCCTGTCATTTTGTAAGGCACTGATTTGTCTTTTTTATTGATATTATCAATACATGTGCAGCACTAAGTTGAAAATGGCAGGTAAAATTTCATTAGTGCCTGACATTTTGTCAGCTACATCTAAAACAGTTATTTCCCACTATCGTGATTCGCACTACGATTGAAATCATGGTTTTAATTGTGGAGTAATCATGGTCTTATCATATATTGAGGTCAGTCGTAGCAATGATGTTGATCGTATCGAAACGTATCTGAACGTATCTGCACATACCAGATCGTGGTCTCAATATTGACAATCCTATGCTAACACATCGTACAATGTGGGAACCTATCATTAGTCAGAATGCTTACTGGTTTGACTCTTTGATTTCAATAATAATATATTTTACTGCTGTAAATAAGCAAGCCTTTACTTACATTACATTGTATTATCTTTTTTAAAAACAATTACACACATTAATAGTCAGATGCTTATTGTTTTAGATCCAAAGCCTGATTTTACTATAAAAGAAGTTGCACCACAGGAGCTTGTATCATGGAAAATCTCTTTCAAAAATACTATTAATTAAGCTGAGATGAAAGTATTATATATCAATTCTTTAAATGACATCTAGAACCACAGTTAACTATTCATAATAAAACACAACACAAGGTATATATGGATATAACGACGTTTCGTAACATATACAGTGCCATGTTTTATCATTAACTTGTCATTTTTAATTTAAAATCGTAATATTTTGGTTTAAAGAATGTCCCTAAAAAAGCATGAGAGCGAGAGAGAGAGAGAGCGAGAGAGAGAGAGAGAAAGAGAGAGAGAGAGAGAGGGTTTAGTCCACTCAATAGAAACTAGGTCATTTTGGGACTAACATATGGTTCAGTTTTATTTCAATAATTCGCTTGTGCATAGGGGTCTTCAGCAGTGGGATGAAACTGGAGGACCCGGAGAAAACCCACGAGGTTGGACAGGCGACCCTACTCTTTGTCATGTACAAGCGGGGAATCGAAACCATGCCAATAATTGACGCAATGACAGACCTTATGATACAACGCTCACATGCTAACCATTCAACCCCTCACCCCACAAAGAAAAGCAATTTCTAATGAAGCGATTTCGTGCAATACATAAGTTATGTCCCTTGGTTACAACTTCCAAACTTGGTTGGAAATCGAATTTCGAGGTGAATTTAAAAGCGTTACGATTTTAATTTCAAAATGACAATTTAGCATAAAGAACAGTATGGTATATTATCAAATATTAATATAAATTGTTGCGATATAATGTGTTAAATTATGGTGGATTTGGTTACAACTTCCAAACATGAGAAATCGCATTTTGAGGGGTATTTTGAGACCAAAATTTTACAATTGTAAATTGAAAATGACAAATTGGCATAAAGAATGGAATATTGTCAAATATCATTATTGTCTTTTAAGTTGAAATAATAGTCGATTTGTGTAGATTTGGGTAAATTGTGTTACCTGTACAAATGAATGAGTGTCAACGTGAAGGGCATTGTATCAATATAAGGGTTCAACTTGCAACCATATGTGTGCCACCCAAAAGTAAACAAGTCCCTAGTCGTCTCGCCCAAATAATTTCATCTTGATGAAAAAAGCTTGTCACAGAAGTTAACTCCTTGATTATTGCTCTTTACAGGTAATAAAATAATTTAATCTTCATGCCTGTCAACTCACTAATTCAACCATTTTACTTTCGTAAAAAAGGCCCACCTCCTTTAAAGATGTGTACCTTTGATGATAATTAGGTCATTGAAAATGTAAAAGTTGAGTCAAGCGACAACACCTTCAAAAATAAACATTGGTTTTACTGCAAATTCATTCAAGCAAAAACTGTTTGCGAAAATAATAAAGGGGAACAGCTGTTTATATGTGTTCAGCTTTTCCACAAATTACAACTTACAGCACAGTAACTGGCGCAGACTTCACAAGATTGATTTGTTTTGTAAGCAGAAGGACAAATACAGATTTTAAAAAGTTTTTGGAAATTTTTTGACAGGTGTCCGCCATCTTCTTTTACTGCTTGAAGGGAGGTAACTCTACTATAATGGTTTCAGACTGGTAACTCTCTCCTCCCATTCAAAGTAATGTGAAATACGTGTTAAATCTTTGACTATATTATTTTATTGAACATTCCCATTATTTTAATCTTTAAAAACAAAAACATCAGAATAATTATCTGATAAAAGTCAAAACAAGGGTTGACTATTTTGATTTTTGAATGCAGGGTCAAATAAATATATAGGATTAAGTGAGAGTGAGAGAGAGAAATGGGGTTTAACGTCCACTCGACACAAACAAGGTCATTTCGGGATTAACATATGGTTCAATTTTATTTCAATAATTCGCTTGCACAAAGGAGTCTTTAGCAGTGGGAGGAAACCGGAGAAAACCCACGAGGTCGGACAGGCATCCCTACTCCTTGTCACATACAACCGGGGAAACAAAACCACGCGCGTTGACTCAATGACAGACCTTATGATACAGCGTGCACATGCTAACCATTCGGCCATCCAACCCCACCATAGGATTAAGTACTAAAGTAGCTGATATTCCTATTATATGACTCTGTTCAATGCTGATCCTTCCACTTCAAATTAAATCATACTTATCTAAACATGGCAGAAAAATTGTATTTAAACAAATGTATTCACCAAAAAGTTAATAAAAATTGTCACGTAAAAGGAGGAACTGAGAATTGCTAGAGTGTATGTTCACTGAATGTGTTAGGTTACTGGTACTGGGTCGAACTAGATAGATTGTCACAATGAATAACAAAGGTCTTGGATGCAACAATTAATCTCCAGGGGTAGCCTATAATCAACCTATTTAATTTCCATAGTGTAACAAGAGGGGTTCACTAGTCCGCGGCTTTAAGAAATACTATATATATGGGTATCAAAATACATAATCCGAACCCTAACCCTAACCCTGATAATAGATATTGGTGGACTAATGAACCCACGGACTAGTGCACTTTAACCCTAACCCAACCCCTGTAATAGATATCAGTGGACTAATGAACCCGCAGACTAGTGCACCTTAACCTTAATCCTAACCCCTATAATAGATATCGGTGGACTAATGAACCTGCAGACTAGTGCACCCTAACCCAACCCCTATAATAGATATCGGTGGACTAATGAACCCGCGGACTAGTGAGCATTCCCCGGTGTAACCATTAATGCCCAAAAAAGTATTGGATGTGAGAATCTTCAGGGTAAAATGGCCCTGGGCTGACAGGGGTTTGGCAATCATTTTCCAAAGTCAAAAAAGTCTTTAGTCTGCCAATTAGCATATTGTCAATGATGCAAAAGATAGGAATTTTAATGTTTTTCACCAGTGCCAGTGGTCAACAAGTTTGAGGTATGACAATGAATGTCTAGGTCAAACTAGTCTTGGGGAGCCACTAGGTCATTTCATGACGAACATACTGTATGGTGCAATTTTAATTCAATAATTTGCTTGTGCGTAGGGTTTTTTTTTATCAGTGGAAGGAAACCAGAGGACACAGAGAAAACCCATAAGGTTGGACAGACAACCCTACTCCTGGTCATCGAAACCACACCACTTAAATCATTGACAGACCTTGTGACCTAAAGTGCATGTTAAACTATTTGACCACAAGCTATATTCCCACTTTATTCTACGTAAGTCTGTTCTCCTCTTCAGCAGGGAATACTCCATCTTGTGTATTTCTACTCTCTCTGCCTGCATCAGTTTTTGATCCACATACTTCACAGATCTATCCGCTTGTCCAGCCTTAGCTGCCTGGTTTCCCCTTGTCAGTGGTGCAGGACGGAGGCCCTGACAAGGACAGCTGTCTAGTTGTTCGGATGGTACAAAAAATCGATGTCCCGTGTACACATTGGCATGCACGTAAAAGATCCCTTGCCAGTTGGAATTCGATATAAGAGTAGGCCATAGTGCCATTGTCTGGGCAAAATTTCCCTCATAGCACACTGTATGGCATAAGCCCGTCTTTATTAACCCAGTCGTAGCAGACGGTAGGACATTAAACCCCATTTCATTTCATCTCTTTTATTGGAATGTTGCCAATACCCCCAACCCCACCCTAAGTATGTAATTAAAGCGTATATTTGAAATTTGAATGAATGCACTAAAAAAAAAAGAGAGAGAAATGGGGTTTAAAGTCCATTCGACACAAACTAGGTCATTCGGGACTAACACATGGTTCAATTTTATTTCAATAATTCACTTGCGCGTAGGGGTCTTTAGCTGTGGGTGGAAACCTGAGAACACACAGGAGGTTGGACAGGCAACCCTACTCCTTGTCATGTACAACCGGGGAATCGAAACCACGGCAGTTGACTCAATGACAGACCTTATGATACAGCACGCATGTACTAACCATTCGGCCATCCACCCCCTGCGAAAAAACAAAGAAACAAAACATATCCACTTTCAAATTAGATTTATATAATATAATTAAATACAATACAGTATTCTAGTTGACAATCTGGAGGTTGTAATGAGTCTAGTTGACAATCAAGAGGTTGTAATGAGTCTAGTTGACAATCAAGAGGTTGTAATGAGTCTAGTTGACAATCAAGAGGTTGTAATGAGTCTAGTTGACAATCAAGAGGTTGTAATGAGTCTAGTTGACAATCAAGAGCTTGTAATGAGTCCTGTTTTTTTTATGTATGAACTACCTGATATATGACTATCTCAATATCTATATCTTTAACCCTGTCAGTTACATAGTCTTAAAATACAGATGTGACCTCATCCTTGAATGTTGGCGTACCATTATTTCAAATAATGCTACACTAGTTGAAATATTGGACCCGCGTGACGTATTTCATTGAAATGCACATGCTGGATAGTGTCTGTATTTTAAGTTATTTAATCGTCTGGTGCAAGACATTGCGTAATATATAGATATAGCCCTTGTGCAATATCAAATTATTATTTAATGTCTAGCACTCAACCATTAAACTACACTTAATTTAAAATATCTCAATGCTGTCAGCAAAATAGTTTGTATTTTTATTTTAACTTATTAATAATTTATTCTAGGGTGATGGTCCTATCAAGTAGTCTTGGTCACCCAGAACCTCCTAGTCTTCAATGTAGGGATATTTTTCTGGATGATAGAGACTAGGTATCAACATGCACTATGAATAAATAAAATACATGTTTTTCTTACAAGGACAGGTGACTTTATCTAGACAATACTTTAATGAGTGGTATTTAGTAACTGAACAGTGACACACAAAACACTATTTATGGAATGACAATAACTGGTTTATCATTTGGGGGGGGGGGGGCAGGGAGGGAGGGAGGGAGGGAGGGAGGGAGAGAGAGAGAGAGAGGGAGAGAGAGAGAGACCTCAAACTAGGTCATTTAGGGACTAACCCCATAGGGGTCTTTAACAGTGGGAGGAAGCTAGAGGACCCAGAGAAAATGCAGAAGGTTGGATAAGCGACCTATCCGTGAAACCACGCTGAATCAATGACAGACCTTATGATTGAACACACACTCTAACCATCGCCTTCCCCCACCCCCCCAGATCGTGGAAACATTGTGTGTTAATAACCTAGTATTTGTTATTCCATAAATAGTTTTTAGTGTATGGAATATGGAGTATGATCTATACAATGTATTAAAGATGTATTATATTAGAGCTAATTCTGCCTATTATAGCTCCTTGTTCTCACTTCAAATGATATCAACTCCCTAAACCGTCGGATGGAAGAGAAATTTAATGGATTAGACCATTCACGCCATTTAATTGGTTAACGTTAAAATGGAAAATCAAGACTTTGTTTATTATCGTACCAACGACAATCGCAACTACGATATTCTTGTCAAAACTTCAATCATTCATAACTTTGTTCAGAATAGAGTAATTTGACTCATTATTTATTTTATGGCAAGAACATCCAGCTCTTTATCTAAATTTTACATAATGTATCTTTAATATTTTCTATGATAAAGTTTCCCTAATGATAAAATAAGTTGTCAGATATATAGCACATATGGTGTGAAGATTGACTAATTTACATAAAAATAATTATTTTGAACAGAATCATCACCGATCGGTACATTCTATATATATAAACCAAAATATCAAGTTGTTTTAATTTTATCATGGAATAAGATTGAAGAAATTCTTTTTTGTTTTTTTAGTCCGTTTATTTGGCTCTATTCAAACTATATGATACAGAACCATGACAAATTCAGAGTCAGAGATTGTTGATATTATATTGTTAGTTTTGTATGATTATAATGGATACTTAAAAAAACAACATTCTACATTCAATCATTCCAGTTACAACACCGTTTAAACTTTCCTCTTAAAGGACAATATTGGTGCCAGTCATTATAATAACTTTTGGTCTTCGAAGGAATTATTAGTGAGCAGAAATTCACCCATGTATCTGTTATCACTCGTCACTTCAGCCAGTTATATAGAGGGATAACTCGTGTTTTCCTTTTGCGTTCGTCACTTCCAATTGTTGAAGTATTGATTACGCATCTATCATAACAATGATCTCTGTGATAAAATAATAGTTGGAACGTGTTTAACCAGTTCTATCACATATGTGATAATGACAGGCACCAATATTGTCCTTTAAACTCATTCAAATTATAAATAAAAAGCATAAAAAAAAGCTCATCGAATGTTTGTACCTTTTGCTAAATTCTCTCGCGTATAATAAACAAAAGTTCTGAGATGCCCATACTCTATTCTATGGACCAACTGAGAATATTGGAATAAATTTCCCTTCAGAAGATTCTCTACATACAAATGTCTAAAGGCTTGTATGCGAAAATCTTCCAAATAATATTGGTCCTGCTGTACTGCTTGCAGATATGGTAAATACCACTTCACAAGCTGTAAATAACATTTCATACCCTCGGCAACACACTGTAAATTGATATTCAAATCAAACCAAATGCTTTAAATATATTTCAATTTTTTATATCATGCATTTACAGTAGACAATAAACCAGATTTTTACTCAAAAGGACTATAAATTAGATAGTATATTTTGCAAACACCATGTTCTAACTGTGAATACCATATTAGTCCTTCTGTTTAACAGGCCTATTGGTTGTGATTAACGTATATACCACTTCATTAGTTGTAAACACCATGTTCTAATTGTGACAATAAACCAGATTTTTACATATATGGACTACAAATTGCATTGTATATTTTGTAAATACAACTTCACTAGTTGTATACACTATGTTTTAACAGTAAATACCATATAAGTTATTGCATGTTGACAGCATATTTGATATTAAAACCTTTCATGTAATAATTCATATTTAGGCAGGGCTCAACGTCCCGCTTCCACCCAATCAGATTAAAATACAGATCTATATTTCGTTTCGTTTTTTTATACTTTCGATGGCCTACACTACAAGAAGATCTGACCAGTTGTTGTGATAGGTCACGTCAGAGGCCATACGAGCGGCAAGTGAGCCTATGACGTCAGACATCTGATTAACCAATCAGCATTAGTGTTACTGGTGGATTTGCCACAGTTGTGTGCAAAACACGCCTAAAGCTTGCCGTAACAGACCGTTTCATCGGCTAATACCTCACACTATTCAGAACACGTCAATGATAACAACTCTTTCAGATCCTAGAGTAGTAAAATGAAATTTTGAACTATAAAAAACGAAACGAAATAGAGAGAGAGAGAGAAATGGGGTTTAACGTCCACTCGACACAAACTAGGCCATTTCTAGACTAACATATGGTTCAATTTTTATTTCAATAATTCGCTTGCGCGTAGGGGTCTTTAGCAGTGGGAGGAAACCGGAGGACCTGGAGAAAACCCACGAGGTTGGACAGGCGACCCTCGAAACGTAATAGGATCTATGTTTTAATTTGATTGGCTTCCACCGAGGGTGATATTAAAACATTTACATTTAATAAATAATGAGATAAACCAATAAACCACATTTTAATCTACAGGTTGTTTTTCTTTTTCAATAAAATAAAATCTATTTTCACAATGGTTACAATGATGTCCAGTGATAATTTACTAAAATGATTTTGATGAAGATGAAGCTATTTAATTTTGTTTATATTTTTTCAGCAGCCATTCTCAAATTTTGTTTATCAAAAGCAGCAATCAAAACAGGTTATCGATAACCATAAATTAATTTAATGCACATACACACATTTAGATATCAATCCACCATATTACTAACTTTATTAAACAAATAAAGAAATTTGTGTCCCAAGTCCCTTCACGAATTAGTTTCCAGTGCCTGTTTCTCGAAATCTTAACTAAAGATAATATCCAAATTTTAGTAGATATTTCAATTTTGATTGGCTAAGCACTAAAATCAATCTAATATTATCCAATCAAATTACTAAAATTTGGATTTTATCTTAGTTAAAATTTGTGTCCCAAGCCCTTCATGAATTACTTTCCAGATTCGTAACATTGCTGTAAGGAAGTCTAAGCATTAGATACTAGTGGTTTAAATTTTAAATTTTAATTCATAATGGTTTCACACATAATTCAAAATGGTGGGTAAAGTTTGGGAATGGCCGCCACATAAATTTGAATAGAATAGTAAAAAGGTGTTTAACATGATCCTAGAGAAAATAAATACAAATTGTTTTTTTTTTTTTGTAAATTCACACGACAGACTAAATCTAGTTTATAATATTTATCATAATACAATATAAATTCATCTATTTGAAAATATCTTTATACACAAGCAACCTGACCTTTGACCTCACAAGATGACCTTGATGAATTACTATTTAAAAGCTGAAGTGGGAGGATCGTTGCTATGGTAACCTTTTAGTTGCCATATCAACTCTATACACAATGACTATATACATATATAATTTGTTTCTAAGAACTTGTGAGATTAAATTAAATAAAGTTACCATAGTAACATGGCATCAATATAAATTACAAATTAGTCACAAAAAAAAAAAGTTTTTTGGTATATTTGCATATTTGATTGATTTGTCATGAATTTTCGATCATTATTTTGATAAGAAATCATCCTTTTTTTCTTATTGCAGTTTTATATAAAAATCTCAAGAGAACTAGAACCGTTTACAGCAAGCTGCTTTAAAGGTACAAGACAGCTTCAATTTGGGTAACAGAAAGAAAGTTGTTCTGTTTGTTTTAAACAGAACGATTTACAGCTTAGCGCTTTAAAGCAAGCCACTTTAAAGGAACACAACGACTTCAATTTGGGTAAAAGAAATAATTTGGTTTTTTTAAATACTCGGATGTGTTATTTGATCAGTGATCTGGTAAAATATTCTCAGAGGCTGATTTTGTTTATTAATTTGAATTCTGTTATTTAACTGTTGAAAGCAAAATCTCTTATATTGCCTAAAAATCTTAATTTGGAAGAATCAAATGTTTTGAAGTATTATTTTGTCCAAAAAATATATTTTATAAAATTCTCCATCTTAGAATATGACTTACTCATTAATTTTAATTATTATTGTTCGATTTATATAGAGCTTCATTACACATGAGTGTTTCCAAGTGCACGAATTCTGTTATTTGATTGTTGGAAGCAAACACTTTTATTTCAACATTAATCCAAGAACATCAAGTTTTAAATTTACAAGGGCATCAATCTATTAAAACCAGATCAGATTGGATCAAAAGGATTGTATTATTCTTTCACCCAAATTAAAAAGATCCTATGCTTTTAATGAACACTCATAAGATTGGATCCAAAAGATTGTATTATTCTTTCACCCAAATTAAAAAGATCATATGATTTTATAAATTTATTATTCTAAGGTGCATGTGAAACTAATAAATAACTTATAATACAAGACATAATTTACAGTAAAAAACAGAAAATAACAAAAGCACCTGAAAATTCAAATAAGCCATTTTAAGTATTCTATGCAATTAATTTACACCAAGTTCCCTAGGGTCACAAAAAGTTGATTTTCTTTTCTTTGGGAACACATGTTTATATTTTTCTTATTTCTTTGGTAAAAATATTAATTTAAAAAACCAAAACTTCTTAGTTACAGTGTTCAAAAGCTCTTAGTTCCAAATTTGTAAGTTTTGAAATTCTAAATGAAATATCTTTCATGTGATTGAAGAAGCCATTTATTCAGAACGACACAGAATAGAAAATCAAAATGGCTTGGTCTAGTTAGACTGTAACCCAGGTATCATTTAATCTTGTGTATCTAGCACTAATTTCTTTCACATGCATTTAATATCAAATCTCTGTTTAAAAATTTGTAAAAATCATTTAAAATCACCAAAAATCAACCAATTTGTACTTGTGTTGACTGATTAATTTTGATAATGAGTGTCCAGTTTGTAAGTATTTAATTTCCTGAACACTGTTCAAAAATTAATCATTATACATTATTAATTAATTGGGTTGTTTATTTTTTTTAACAGTGATTGAAGGATTTATGGTGATTTTAACAGTTTTTACGAATTTTTAAACAAAGATTGGATATTAAATGAATGTGAAAGAATGTGAGAGCCACCTGATAAATCGGAATATTTTTATAATCCATAAACTTGTAATATAATAAAGAAATTGCACGTACATGTGGATCAATCAGAAATATTTAATTTTTGTTTAATTTCATAAAGAAGGAATCACACAATAAATCTTTCAGCAGACGGAGCAAACCCCCGAGCACGATTTTTTCACAGAACTCTTGTAGCGAGTAAAACCACTAATAATGTACATTCTAATAATAATAATAATAATGGTATTGAATATATTTACAATATTGGATAGGGGTGGGTTAGTGTCCGTTAATTAGGCAATATACACTTGTTTCCTTGGTTACAAACATTCAATCAACTGAACGCAACTTTGTTACAAAATATTACAATAATATTACAAATATTGTTACAAATATTGTTACAAATATTACTATGATTATTCCGACATAGATGAATATAAAATGGACTCGAGACTGGAACAGTGGACAAGAGCATAAAGCAATTAATTAATTGCGCTATGTTCGAGTGTGCATGAACGCATGAAAATCGATCAGCAGGTTTTCTCCATTTTATATCTATCTCTGGTACGAATATAGCGTATGGTATAAACTACAGCCTTAACATAACAACCGAGATAAATCTCCCTCTATTCCATAATAGATTAATCCATATTCAATCACAGGATGCAGATTTGATACACAAAAGAGACTATCCTATTCTCCATTAAAGGGGGATTTATTATTCTGTCATTTATGATTTAAGTGTAGAAGTACATAACTATCGTGGCACAGCAGAATGAATTAAAACTTTCTGTTGACACAAAGAAAGTAAATTAAAAGGGGACAATGTAAATTCTTGGTTGAACTTTCTGGAATTTATTCCTCTTAACCTAGAGACTTAGGGTGACAATCGTTTAAAATGAAAGTAGTACTTCCTGAATAAGTACGTCAACCAATCAGATCATGTGATTGTAACGTCGTCAGAGTGATGCTATTTTCTCTGACAATATACAAATTCAATATATATTATCAGATTTGAAGTTCCAAGTTTTCTAATCAAATTATAATTTTTCTTTAGAATGAAAAAGAGAGAATCAACACAAATTAGGTCACTTTGGGACTAACACATGGTTCGATTCTATTTCAATAATTCACTTGAGCGTAAGGGTATTTGGCTGTGGGAGGAAACCGTAGAAAACAAATGAGATTAGACAGGCCCCTCACACAAAAATCACATCATAGACATTAATTTTGAATAATTTTGAATATTATAGCTGCCTGTTTTGATCGCTACAGACAAATATTGTAATTTATCAATAAGTTAATTTTATCTCGGAGTATTTAGAAACACTACTTCAAAGATACATTATGTAAGAGCTACATCTGCCTATTGCAGGTCTTTATTTTGGCTTCAAATGCTATATAAGCTATTATTTATACATATATTCACATGGCAAGACCCTAATCAACTCGTTAGACCATCGGATGGCTGAGATTAAAATGAATTAGAAGACCTGTGAGAATTAAAAATTTAACGATACAATGGATAATCGAGACATATATTATTCATTATCTATTTTCGAACTATTATAGCAAGAATGGCCAGCTCTTTATCTAAATCTTACATAATGTATCTTTAACCCAAGCAGTCATTTGTTCTAGGTATTGGCTTCACAAGACTGGATGAACATACAGGGTGTAGAAACGACTGGAAGTTTATTCTACATTGTTACTTTTCTTGCGATCATTGTCAATCTTCTTCTTTCATTGTCTCGGGTGACTTTGAGTTTCTTTCTGTTCGCAGAAGGGTCGTTGGAGTTAAGAGCAGACGATGGCTTTCGATTAGATAGGATGATTTGTCAACAACTGCTACTATTTACAGTCCCGAGACCATTGCTGTGCCACGGTGTGAAATAATTTTAATTTGTTCCTAGTCTAAAGATGACGCGTGTCAGACAAAAACTTTTGCCAGAGCATCCGCCCCTGCGCTCGCTATGTAGGGTTTCTGAGGGTGGAAGGCAACGTCATGTATCGATTCATCAAATTTCTTACGATGTGACGTTATTTCTTGCACACATGTTTTACTGTCTAAATTCCATAATCTTATTGAACAATCGTGGCCTGAAAAAGAAAAAGAAACAAAAAGATTAATAAAAGTAAAAAAAAATAATTTAACACCAAACTAGATAATTTTTCGTACAATAAGAGACCACAATCCATGGAGTCGATACATGCCTATATCAAAAAGAACTGAGATTTTTGCAATATTAACCTACATTTAAAGTTTTGTCAAGATCGAACAAAAATTGTGACCTGTAGTGTGTCCGCAAACAAATTGTACAAACAGGGCCCATAATCCATGAAGTTACGGTCCGATAAATGCCAATATCAAAAGGAACTGAGATCTTTGTGATATAAACCTACATTTAAAGTTTCGTCAAAATCGGATAAAAACTGTGACCTGTAGAGTGTCCACACACAAAATGTGAACGGACGGATGTCTGCACAGGGGCAATGACAATATGCATCCACATGAAAAATGTGGGCGTATAATATTGGTGCCACATTTGTCACACTTCCGGATACTGGCTTGAAAAATATGTACAGCTTTGCTTTGGCCATGCGGCAATTCACCCCATAGACATTCTAGCAACAAGTCCAGAATCTTGACCACACATGCATGAAATGAAATGGGGTTTAACGTCCTACTGTTTTGCTCCAAACTGGGCTAATGGAGACGGGAATATGTCATACAGTGCTATGAGGGAAATTTTGCCTGGACAGCGGCACTACGGCCTACTCTTATATCGAATTCCAACTGTCAAGGGATCTTTTACGTGCATGCCAATGTGTACACAGGACCTCACTTTTTTTGTCCCATCCGAATGACTAGACAGCTGTCCTTGTCAGGCCACACATGCATGCATACTGAGATTTACATACAAGATTTGAAAGAAATATACAACTTACTTCCTGATAAAAGATATAATCCATTTGGATCGACAGCTAAACAAGTTACAGAATCTAAATGGGCTACCATAGAATGAACTATTTGACCTGTAAAATAAATATTATAATAGCTTGATATAAAGAAATGGGCTACCATAGAATGAACTATTTGACCTGTAAAATAAATATCATAATAACTTGAGATATAGAAAGAAAGAGAGAGAGAGAGAAATGGGGTTTAACGTCCACTTGACAAAAACTATGTCCTTTTGAGACTAACATATGATTCAATTCTATTTCAATAATTTGCTTGCGTGTAGGTTTTTTTTTTCTTTTAGCTGTGGGAGGAAATTGGAGAAAACCCACAAGGTCAGACAGACGCCAGCTGACTCATGACATACCATCCACCCCACCCACGAATGGGATATAACGTCACCGACTGGGTTAATAAGGAGGGAATACCGACCTGTATTATTATCAAAGAATCGAATATGTCTATCTTCATGTGCTGTTATAGTTAAAGGTAAAGTAGGATGACTAATAACACGATTTATCTGATTTGTAGAACTTGAATCTGAAAATAAAAATATTATTAGAAAGGTTCAACATCCACTTGACAAGAACTAGGTACAATTTTATTTTAATAATTCCCTTGTGCTTAGGTGTCTTTAGCAGTGAGAGGAAACCTACAAGACTGAAAAGGCAATCCTAATCCTCGACTTAATGACAGACCTTATGATCAAAAGTGCATGTTACATTACTTAATCGACCCAACCCCAATTCGATATCAGACCTTATAACTTAAAGTGCATATTAAGTTAGACCACTCGATTCACCCAACCCCAATTCGATAAGACAGATCTTTTGATCTAAAGTGCATATTGTTTTAGATCACTCGATTCACCCAACCCCACCTCGATGATGACAGACCTTATGGTCTGAAGCACATGTTAGATAACTCGATTCACACATCCCCACCTCAATGAAGACAGACCTTATGGTCTGAAGCACATGTTAGATCACTCGATCCACCCAACCCCATTTCAATGATCTAAAGAGCATACGTTTGACTACCACCAGATAATAAAGAGTATACATTGTGCTTGATAACGATAAGAGGATACGTGTCGAAACGTTGTGCTTTTGGAATAAAATCAGTGATTGTTTCCCATAAAAATTGTGTTCTGTTAATGTGTTTCCTAATCGCTAAATTCCACTTAAAGATTGAGTCTACAATACCTGAGTTTTGTTTAGTTTCTAATTTTAGCACTTGTTGTCCAGTTTCTAAATCATAAATATAAGTATTAGAAGAGGTATAACTAGCAACCATTTGACTTGGATCACATCGAACGAAATCTACACTAGTAGGTACTCCATCTTCTGTAATTATATACATATATACATTATATTTGTAACATCTACTAACTCAGGCTATACAACAGTTATATGTAGATCAGTATTTTTTGTTCATTTTGAGTGTTGTCTGTGTCACTATAGGCCCAGGGATTGTACAGCACTTTAGACACTTATGGGGTTTAATGTCAACTTGACACAAACTAGTTCATTTCGGGGCAAACATATGGTTCTTTAGCAGTGGGAGTAAACAGGTAGACCGGGAGAAAACTCATGAGGTTGGACAGGCGACCCTACTCCTTGTCACGTAAAACCGAGGAATCGAAACCAGGGCAGTTGACTCAATGACACCTTATGATGCAACGCGCACGTGCTAACGATTCGACCATCCAACCTCTATTTTGTTTTACATGTACTAAGCGTACCTGTATCTACTGTAAAAGGTATTCAGTATAATATTTACCTGTATCTACTGTGAAGGTATTAAGTAACGGTGATTTGGTACCTGGACTCCACAATCTGACAGTACCATCACCCGAACATGATAATACATGAGATTTACTACTGTGAATAGATAAACCCCATACAGCATCCGTGTGGGCAATTAACGTATCTTGTAATACACTAGGATCTGAAATAATACAAGTCAAAATATTCTTATTCATTTATAAAAACAAACTACATAGGGTTTAACATTCACTCGACACAAACTACATCATTTCAGGACGAACATATGGTTCAACCTTTTTTCAATAATTCGAATGCGTGTAGGGGGAGTTAGTAGTTGGAGGAAACCAGAGGACCCAGAGAAAACCCACAAGGTTGGACAGGTGACCCTACTCCTTGCCACGTACACCCGGGGAATCGAAACCACGCCACATGCTAATCATTTGGCTATCCAACCCCCTGATTCATTTATAAATATTAAAGAGAGGGAGGGGGAGAAATGGGGTTTAACGTCCACTCGACACAGATTAGATCATTTTGGGACTAACACATATTTATATTTTATTTCATTAATCTGCTTGTGCATAGGGAGCTTTAGCAGTGAGAGGAAACCGGAGGACCCGGAGAAAACCCATGAGGTTGGACAGGAGACACCACTCCTTGTCATGTACAGCCAGGGAATTATAAAAACAAACTACATAGTAATACACTAGGATCTGAAAGAGCGATAGGGTTTAACGTCCCCTCAACACAAACTAAGTCATTTCAAGACTAATATATTTAATTTTATTTCATATTTCAATAATTCACTTCAGCGTACGGTTCTTTAGTAGTGGGAGGAAACTGGCAGACCCCGTAAAACCCACATGGTTGTACAGGCGACTGTATTCCTCACCACATACAAGCAGGGAATCTAAACCACGCCACTTGACTCATTGACAGACCTTATGATTTAAAGAGGATGGGTTATATCACTTTAAGTACAAACACTGTAACCCAGGTATCATTTAAAATTGGGTTACCACTAATTTCTTTCACATTCGTTTAATATCAAATCATTGTTTAAAAATTCTTAAAAATCGTTTAAAATCATCCCAGTTTTTTCAAACTATATGTTATTATCATTTCTATATTCAATGCCATGAACTAATCTGCATGAAGATATTTTTGATACTAAAATTACATATATATGCAATGGAGAATTTTAAATAAAAAGACTCATTCATAAGGCAAAAACTCGTCTAGAAACTTTAAAGAATTGATTACCTATTTAAGTATATCAGAGAAAAGTTTACTTATCTCAATATATGTAAATAATTATGTAAATTTGTAATTTATGTTTCTTATTGTGTACTATGAGTATGAAATAAAGAATTATTTGAATACGTACCATATGAATCGTAAGGATCAATATTAGAATTTGGTATATTCCAACATCTAATGGTTGAGTCCATTCCACCACTATAACACTGTTCACCGCTAGCACTAACAGCTAAACACAAGACAGGGCCAACATGTGCTCGAAAAGTATAAACTGGTTCAACATCTAGCGATGTCGTTCTAGAATAACAAATACGAGAGTAAGTACAAAATAGAAACACAGATGCAAACATAAGTCATTTACCGGATAGTTTGTGTTAGAACAGAAACTTAAAGCGAGAATTTCATATGTTCTATGTCTTTTGCTCAATAGGTTGTCAACTCACTATTATACGATCATAGGTGTCATTCTCACACTTAAAACTCATTTACACTGGAAATAACACAATTACCGCCCTTGTTTTTCTATTCTCCCAATGGAATAGCTATCTTCAAAAGTTTGAATTTGAAGTTGAAAATGATATTTTTGCTAATTTCTCAACTGGCAATAGTGAATTATAGGATTATTCTTTAACAAGATATGACTGTTTATAAATACCATCTATTTCAAGGCTTTATTTTAATACATTTTAAAAATATAACTTAAAAATATGAAATTGTCACTTTAAAACATACATTATGCAAGAGCTAAATCTGTCTATTGCAGGTCTTTCTTTAGGCCTAAAATGTTATCTAAATTATTAATTAGACATTAATTAACTTATCCAGACCATAATCAACTCTCGATGGCATCGCTAGCCTGCGATATTTAGCGGATTATGAGCCGATTTACTGCATAATTAAATGGATAATCGAGACTATGCTGTTTATCGTACTGACTTCAGTTATGATGAACGCGGCTAGGCGAAAATTTCAATCGCTTAGTTCTCGGCTCATACTGGATCAATTTGACTGAAATTTTTCAGCAAATTGCCTTTACATTATCTAGTTTTTAACTATTACAGTGAGAACTGCCAACTCGTTATCAAATCTCCCATAATGTATCTTTAAGGGGCATTATAAAACTTGGCATGCTTGTTCTTCGGACAACTAAGCATCAATTAACACACTTTAATTAAAACACAGATCCTAATTCATTTCTTTTTTTTTTTATTGTTCAAAATTTCGTTTTAATTGTCTTTATTGCACTAGGATCTGGAAGAGTTGAAGTGAGGGATTAGCCAATGAAACAGTGTGTTACAGCGAGTTCTTGTTGTGCTGTGCCAAGATTTGTGAAATGAAATTAAATGGGGTTTAACGTCCTACTCCTAAACTGGGCTAATGAAGACGGGCATACGCCATAGAGTGTGCTATGAGGGAAATTTTGCCCGGTCAGCGGCGCTATGGCCTACTCTTATATCGAATTCCAACTGCCAAGGGATCTTTTACGTGCAGGCCAATGTATACACGTGACCTCGGTTTATCGTCCCATCCGAACGACTAGACAGCTGTCCTTGTCAGGCCCTCCGTCCTGCATCACTGGCCTGGATTTGTGGGTAAACCACTAGAAACATTAACGCTAATTGATTAATCAATGTCTGACGACATAGGGTCAAAAGCCGTTCATACGACCTTCCAGTACAACCGGTTAGATCTGCTTGGATCCTTGTCCACAATATGGTCACAATTGTTTGAATTGTGATTTCTCCTGAATTTCAAGATTGCACTGATACCTTATTTGAGCATAGATCTACTATAAGGCAGGATTAATCTATCAAATTTAAACAACTTACTTTTTTGCTGGCACTGTTTTCTGTAGATTCCATAATTTTAAAGTATGATCTTCCGATCCTGTAATTAACACCGGTTCTACAGGATGGAAGGCCAACGCCCTCACACCATCAAAATGGCTTCGTAAAGTATATTTGGCATTCCAGGTTTTCCTGAAGACTTCTTTAGGTGCAGCAATCTATAGAGGGAGAGAGAGATGGGTTTAATGTCCACTCGATACAAACTAGGTCATTTTGGGACTAACATATGATTTAATTTTATTTCAATAATTCGCTTGCCTGTAGACGTCTTTAGCAGTGGGAGGAAACCGGAGGACCCTGAGAAAACCCACGAGGATGGACAGGCGACCCTTCTCCTTGTCACGTTCAACTGCGGATTCGAAACCACGTCAGCTGACTCAATGACAGGCCATATGATACAGCGCGCACGTTCTAACCATACAGCCATCCAACCCCCCAGCAATCTATAGAGAAACAAATTAAATGAATTAAATTAGTGTTTTGACTCCACTTGTCGTTATATTGTAGGCCTACATGGAAAGTTGTAAGTATAAACTACAACTATGTGAAAGGAGAGAGAAATGGGGTTAAAGTTTGACTCGACACAAACTAGGTCATTTTGGGACTAAAATATGGTTTTAATTTTATTTCAATAATTCGCTTGCGCATAGAGGTCTTTAGCAGTGAGAGGAAACCGGGGGACCAGGAGAAAACCCACGAGGTAGAACAGGCGACCCTTCTCCTTGTCACGTTCAACCGGGGATTCGAAACCACATCAGCTGACTCAATGACAGGCCGTATGATACAGCGCGCACGTGCTAACCATTCGGCCATCCAACCCCCCAGCAATCTATAGAGAAACAAATTAAAATAGTGTTTTGACTCCACGTGTCGTTATATAGTAGGCCTACATGGAAAGTTGTAAGTATAAACTACAACTATATGAAAGGAGAGAGAGAGAAATGGGTTTTAACGCCCAATCGACACAAACTAGGTCATTTCGGGACTAAAATATGGTTTTAATTTTATTTCAATAATTCGCTTGCGCGTAGGTCTTTAGCAGTGAGAGGAAACATGAGGACAACGAGAAAACCCACGAGATTGGACAGGTGACCCTACTACATGTACAACTGGGGATTCGACTATGTGAAAGGGCAGGACCAAACTATATGTATTGCCTACATTTGACACCCCAAAAATTCATTGAGACCCAATGTAGGCCTACTACATGTTGATTATTAGACAAAACTTGATGTCTCAAATAGTTTCTTATTGTCCATGGTTGAGGATGGAAGAACATTGTCTAGTTGTTATGAAGTTACAAGTATATATTGGGATGCACATAAAGAAACTTGACGGTTGGAATTTGATAAACAGTAGGCAGATAACCATTTAATTTAATATTTGAATACATAGTAAATGCCTGTAGCGTTTGATCAGTACCCACACCCTTATACTTGCACTACATGGTGTACGTACAGTAAGCCCATATTCATTTCATTTTAGCTGCCCGAGATTGGCCAGAGATACTTACATCATAGCATAATGGATCCGATTCGTTAGTGACAGTTAATCCGGCTAAATCTCCTAATCCTAGCGCCGCATCTAATGCATCTTCATCTGATCCGGCCACACCGCCTAAAATAGGTTTTCTCGAGTTTGACATGGAGAATTGTATAGAATTATTTCCTTGCACAGCTGTTAAAATGAAATTGAATATAAAATTATTATTTTTCTTTCTTTTTTATAAAAAAAACAAGCCATACAAATTACAAAGACTAACTTTAGACTTTTCACATGGTTGACAAATCTCAATCTTATCTTTACTTTATAACTAGAAACTGTACAATCTTTATGTATCAAAAATAATATCCAACATGTTAAAAGTTCTTTCAAATCTTGCATCTTGGGAGCCACAGTGTCTTGCTAGGTAATCAAACAGTATCCTAGTTACGTAGGGTCAGGCAAGGAAAAATGTTGAGTCATTCGGATGTAAATTGCTGTCCCTTGTATATAGCTTGCAATTGGAACTCGAAATAAGAGTAGGCTGTAACCCAGTTGTCGGGGGAATTTTCCGTCAGCTCATTGCATAGCATAAATACAATCTAGATTAGCCAGCTTAGTGGGGGCATATAGAAAGAGATCTGCATAACTTTTTTCCGATTTCAGTGTGAAAATTATTTGTGAGAAGTACATACATGGCTCTTAATATAAACATCAACAAATTGTTCTTTCAACAAAAAACAGATTAATTTATAGATTTTAGAATACAAGAAAAGATTGTGATTTGTCACCCATGAGATGAACCCAGTAAGAGGTTTATACCCAGTCACAGGCACTATACAACTTTGTTAACATGTAGAACAGTGCTGTTTTTAGCAGGACTTTCTTAGTTAACAAATCTACACAATACCTAAGTTGTAGTGAGGTGTACAGAAATATAGGCCTATTGGCAAGTTATAGAAAAATCTGGATGGTAGAAAAGCATGATATAATATCGGGCGACAATGTGCTCATTTTCTTTGACATTATTTGTAGAGAAATGAAGCTTTATAGCCAACAGATGAAGACTCAACAATTGGCAGTGTTTCTTATTTTCCAATCTGAAATAAAGTTTTCATGATGCACAATTTTAACATTAAAATTAAATGTGTGAAAATTTGAAAAGAAAGTGATCTCATATTTGAAACTGCCAGAAACAATGTCTGCCTAGACTGTCTCGAACCACTAATAACAGAACTAGCATATTGTCATTAATGAGTTCACAGCTATTCACGTAAGTTGAGGTGTTTGAGGCGCTGCAGGGAGTACAAGCTTCAGTAGACCAGGTACTAATGAGTTAAGTTTCTAAAATTTAAGGCCAAGGGGCCTGATTCACCAAAAATCATAACATTTTAAGAATGCATCCTTTTCATTGGCTACGATTCAAAATCTCAACCGATGAAAAATCTGCATTCTTAAAATGCTTTGGTTCAGGTATAAACCCTCAGCATGAATAGAGCAAGCCAAGTTTTAGCTTTTGTTATGCAAGACAAAACGTTCTATAAGCAGAAGGAAGTGGGATTACAGTAAGTATCATGTGAACAACTGGATACATATACACAACATACATCAGTTTACACATATTTTGTTCTTTAAAAATCACTAAATCTTGTAAAATAGTCAATATTTTTTTGTCTATTGTCTATCTTTGCTTGTTAGTTGAATGCATGACATTGATCAAATGACATAGTAACAAATGTTGAATACTATCAATATTTACAGGTATTCACTACTGAAAAAATAGGATGGGATTGGAACTGATATATAGAGCAAGACAGGTTCCTGAAAGGTATTGCCTTGTCTTCTGTAGATATTCTACATGTATATGTTCATATAGCAGAATAAAGGGAGATAGAGAGAGGGGGGAGGGAGGGAGGGAGGGAGAGAGAGAGATAGATGGGGTTTAACATCCACTCGACACAAACTGCGTCATTTCGGGACTAACATGTGGTCCAATTTTATTTCAATAATTCGCTTGCGCGTAGGCGTCTTTAGCAGTGGGAGGTAATCGGAGGACCCGGAAAAAAAACATGAGGTTGGACAGGCGACCCTACTCCTTGTCACGTACAACCGGAGAATCGAAACCACGCCAGTTGACTCAATGACAGACCTTATAATGCAGAGCGCACGCACTAACCATTCGTCAAACTAACCCCCTATAATTTAGTTTGATATGATGGTTGCAGACCTTCGATATTTTCTAAAGAACAAAATAAGTGGTAAAATAAATAGCATCATTTATGTTAATATGAAAGTTACAACAAAATGTTCTAGAAGTATAACCTGCTTCAAGTACAACAAATGCCACTACTTAAAGCTATTCCAGCGATGTAAAGGCTAAGTCCTACCAATGGATTGATCCTTTAAGAGAGAAAGAGAGAAATGGGGTTTAACGTCCACTCGACACAAACTAGGTCACTTCGGAACTAACATATGGTACAATTTAATTTTAATAATTTGCTTGTGCGTAGGGGTCTTTAGCAGTGGGAGGGAAGCATAGGACCCGGAGAAAACCCACGAGGTTGGACAGGCGGCCCTAATCCTCGTCATGTACAACGGGGGAATCGAAACCGTGCCGAATGACACAATGACAGACCTCATGATTCGACGCGCACTCGCTAACCATTTGGCCATCCAAAACCCCTTAATCATATAAGAGGAATTCTTGTAGGTTATTATTCTCGGTTTCAACCCCTTGAGTTCAACGTCATTCCTTTTAAGTAATGTGTCAAAGGACAAATCTTACATAAATAGGACATTTCTATACTCTGGAATTTATTTACGACTCGGCGGTAAACAATGTTTTACGATTAAACACTGACAAGGGACTACACAAGAAATAAATTTGGTTAATAAACCCCATAAATTTCAATCTAAAATGGGTTATTGTTTTAATTGTACAGATAAATATTGTAACTTTCATAAAATAATAATATTTCATAAATATATACAAATTCATGCAAATATTGTGATCAGGGCCTGTGATCTTGATAACAAATTAAATTGGAAATTTTATATGCTCCAAAAAAAGTTTTTAGTAGCACAATCTATGTTATCAAGATCATGACTCCATCTATTTTGGCCAACATAAAAAAAAAATAAACAAACCAAAAATAAAAACAAACTCAAAATAATAAACATGCGAAAAGCATTCCAACATACACTAAGAAAGGTTCTGGGTTTTGGTCGTTGATGAAGATAAGTTTGAATTTATCAATACAGATGGTGGGATACGTATAGTTTAGTGTTTTTATTTTTATTTTATTTTAACTATTTTGTAGATACACTTAACTTTAGAAACTGTTCTTATTTCATTCAATCTGATTACAATACAGAAATGTCTGCCTTCAATAAACAGTTCAATATGAATCACATTCACAGCTGAACACGTCCGTTTTTAATTTTCAGACAATTTTATAAGTTGGTTAAAAATTCTGAAATATTTTTGACAGAAATCGAAAGTTTATTGTTCCTAACTTTTTAAAATTCTGAAATGAAATATATTTGACAGAAATTAAAAGTTTGTTGTTTCCAACTTTTTAAAATTCTGAAACATAAAGAGAAATTGAAAGATCAAGGAAATCCAATCAGAGCAAAAAATCAATAGATAGCCATTTTAGTTTTCTTTGCTTTATTAAATAAAGATAAAAAAAATTTGATAAAGAATTACTGCAGCCCAAAATTTATGATGACGTCACTATGGTTACATGACAGTTGGGAAGCAGTGGGATTTCATCACAATTTAGAACCCCAACAGTATACTGAGGAACTCACATTTCAAACAAAATACGAAGTTAAGGCTAACTTTTTCTATTGTCAGCTTGCTTCAAGTTTAAGTGTATCTACAATCGTAACGAGAAAATCTGTGTGTATGTTTGTTAAATTTGGTTGTTTACAATTTATGGAGGCCAAATAACTGTTTCTGTATTATTATATCCTACCAATTTCATCGGGTTCGGAAGAAGGAATGTTCGTTGAACGCGGTGAGTTGTTTGGACTGGATGAAGGACTCTCGTCATCTGAACTAAGATTTGCCAACATTGCCTGCAGTGATGATCGTGATGGTCCTAAATAACGTACATTAGAATTATTACGTCCCTTCATCAAGTAATGTACATTAGAATTATTACCTCCCCTGCTTCAAGTATCGTACATTAGAATTATTAATTTATTACCTCCCCTTCTTCAAGTAAAGTACATTATAATTATAAACTCCACTTCTTCAAATAACGTACATTAGAATTATTAACTCCCCTTCTTTAATTAACGTACATTAGAATTATTATCTCCGGTTCTTCAAATAACGTACATTAGAATTATTATCTCCCCTTCTTTAATTAACGTACATTAGAATTATTATCTCCCTTCTTCAAGTAACATACATTAGAATTATAACCTCCCTCCTTCAAGTATCGTACAATAGAATTATTATCTCCCACGTACATTAGAATTATTATCTCCCTTCATCAAGTACCGTACATTTGAATTATTACCTCCCCTTCTTCAAGTAACGTACATAAGAATTATAACCTACCCTTCCTTAACCTCTCCTTCTTCAAGTAACATGTACATTAGAATTATTAACCACCCTTATATACCCCCCCCCCCTTCTTCAAGTAACGTGCATTAGAATAATATCTCCCCTTCTTCAAGTAACGTACATTAGAATTATTTTCTCCCACTTCATTTAAATAACATAGTTTTAATAGTTCCCATTAAAAATTAAATTGGTTTCTTCACAGTAGATTTCCAACCCCAAATAATGAATATCCCCACTTGCAAAATCAAAATTAAATACAAATTAGAATTGGAGCCCTACATAATAATTACCTCTATCATAAAATCTAAATTAATTTGTCTTTAATACGTAGATTTTCAACCCATATAATAACTACGATCCACCCCCCCCCCCACCATAAATCTAATTTGTATTTAAACAATAGATATCTTACCCTACATAATACCTACACCCCAAACCCACGTCTCAATCAAATCAAAATCTATTCTGTCACTTCCATTATCCTACATAATAATTACTACTTTGTCGTAAAATCAATTTCTAGCCCAAGATTACCAGAGAATTTTACAATGAAATCAAATGAGATTTAGTTCCTAATATAAAATTTGTGTTGTTAAAGTAGACCCCCCCCTTCTTATGAAAATCAACATTTATTTTTTTTTTTTTTTGCTGCACAGAATTCCCATCCCAATTTCCCCCTTCTCGTAAAATCCCCCCTTCATTAAAACCGACATTTTTTTTTTTATGCTGCACAGAATTCCAACCCCATATAATAATAATTACCCCCTTCTCGTAAAAATTCATTTATAACTGAAAATCATCATAAAATTTTACAATAAAGCATAATATCTGCTTTACATGTAGGTGTCATTCTAATTACTAACTGTGATTTTTTCTAAGTATTATTAATTATTTTTCTCTATCATTACAAGATGGTATTATGTGTCAAACTAACTACCATAGAAGCAACAATTATCATTCCATGAGTAATCATTAATTGATTTTGGCATTTAGCATTCCGAGCCAACAAAATAATTGTTTCATAATTTCTACTCAAGCTTTGATCCATGCAGAAATAAATTTTTACTTTTGTAAATGGTATATTAAAGGTTATTTATATATTTAATAAACAAACACGAGCTGAATATTTATATATAAATAAATTATAAACCAAATTTAGAATCTAGGCAATCCTAACCAGAACATAAAATCCCAGACAAGACCCCGTAATAAAAACCATTAGCATTAAAAAAATAAATTGAAGAAAATAATGAAAGCGCTTAAATTAAAAACTTTTAAACTTAATCCGCATATAAAGAAGACAAAGTTGAATCTTGAATCCGCAAAGTTTCAAGCTGAAAGGACCTTCAGTCAGTGTTGCAATCTTATATCAAAGCGGGTGTCTTTTGGACAAATGTTTGGCTTCAAGTACGATTTTCAAAATTAAATTTTCATGATAGTCTATGATATTCTAAAATGTATCAGATCGTCTATTAACCCTTTAGCGCCTGATATTTACTAAGCTACTTCCCAGAAAAAATTTGTGAAAAGTGACGTTTTCTATGTTGAGTTTTGTTGTGTGTATTCAAAATTAGCGGAAACTACTGCTCTCTAGATTTCCTCTAGCCACATGTAGTATACCGTCCTTAAATAGTTCAAAGCTATGAACAAGAATCTTGGCGGATAGAGGCAGGACTAGGCAGTTTTGTGTTCTGTCCATGTACCGTACCAAAGGGTTAAATTGGCGAATTGTTAATTTTAACAGAAGTTGCTCAAAACTGCCAAAAAGAGCAAACAATAACAATTTCAAGCAAAATAATTGTCTAATATTGCAATTTTCTGTAGGTCACGTCTGACCTAAGAAAAAAACCTCTCCAAATTCTACTGTAGGTCCTTTCTGGCTATAAGTACTGTGAAAGACTGGATAATACTGGCTAATGTTAATGATATAAATTATATCCCTTGGTAGTAGAAACTTACTACTAGTCTTCTTGCCTTTTCTCTCCTGTTTATACTGTTGTTTTAGTTTTGATAGATGACTGTGATTGACCACCCATTCTTCACCTTCACCTTTCTTCTCTATAGAACAAACAGGTGTCCATTAGACGCAGCACATTATCTTGGTGACGTGGCCCACATTTAGCTACAGAGGAGGGGCTTAAGTCTACGAAGTCAATCGCAAATTCTACGCAAAAGTGACAAAGCCATGTCTCAAGCACCCATTGCCTAGCTCAGATATTTTAGATGCTCATTATCTTGGTGACTTGGCCCACGGTTAGCTACGGAGGAGGAGGGGGTTTAAGTTTAGAAGTCAATCACAAATTCTACGCAAAAGTGACAAAGCCATGTCTCTAGCACCAGTTGCCTAGCTCAGCTATTTTAGAGAGAGAGAAAAATGGGGTTTAACGTCCACTCGACACAAACTAGGTCATTTCAGGACTAACATATGGTTTAATTTTATTTCAATAATTCGCGTGCGCGTAGGGATCTTTAGCAGTGGGAGGAAACCGGAGGACCCGGAGAAAACCCACGAGGTTGGACAGGCGACCCTACTCCTTGTCACGTACAACCGGGGATTCAAAACCACGCCAATCGATCAGTTATTTTAGATGAACGGTTAGCTACGGAGGAGGGGGAGGGGCTTTAGTCTTATGATATCAATCACAAATTCTACGCAAAAGTGACAAAGCCATGTCTCAAGCAACCATTGCCTAGTTCAGCTATTTTAGACGCACATTATCTTAGTGACATGACCTGACGTTAGCTACAGAGGGGGCCGACCTCCTAAAATCTACGTAAAAGTGACGGCCATTTCTTCAAGCACCCCTTCTTTAGGTAATCTATTTCCAATGATGCCGTCAAGATCTTCAGACCATGAAGTCAATCAGTCAATCGTTCACCTTCCAAATTCACCCCTCCTCTACATAGCTAAGCTATCTTCGCAGGCGTCGATTACAAGTATGTCAAATGTCTTCAGTCCACGAAGTCAATCGCTCACCCTCCAAATAATACGGAAAGTGACACGGTCATCTGTCGAGTAACCCTACTCCAGCCATACCTTTTTCACAGCTGCTGATTACAAGTGTTTCCTGTTTTTTTTTGTTTTTTTTTTAAAAATTCTTTTAATTCTGGATGATTAAAAATATCAAAAAAAAACCCTGGTTCTTATTTTGTGAGATTTAATCAGATGAAATTTGTTGGCTTCTACGTGAGTGCAAACAGTGACATTAATTTTGAAAGCGGCTCAAAATTTAAATACTACAGTTTAATCTACCAACTAGTGTTGAGAGGGTTGAAGGTCATTAACTGACCTAAATGAAGGTCAAAGATCAAAGGTTAGCTAGTTATTGTCAAGGTGAATGTTATGTGAAATCTGATTGGATGTTTCTAAGCCAATCAGAGGAAAGATTGTAGAACAGGAAAAGTACAATATCACACAGTACAAAATGATGGTTGAAAAATGTGAAACATCAAAAATCTAAACAAAAAATCTAGTTAAAACCAAATGTAAAAGAAACAAAAATGTGTACAACGAACAATCTGAATGAAAATGACTAAATATAGACATTTTTTTTCCCACTTCAGAAATCAAAATACAACGCATATCCGAAACAGATAAAGACAAGTTTTCGTTCATTTTTTTTTCCATCATTATAAATCATGATTTGGTAAGTTGTACATATTTGTTTCTTTTCAACGAAATAAAACAATATCGCAGAATATCAAAAACAAAAAAATCAAAATAAAACGAATATAAAAGACGGGCAAACAATCTCACCCCATGGCATACCGTCACCGTGACTACGAGCCTCACCGGCCCCCTCTCCACTCTCTGATACAAGGAAATCGAACTCCGCTAACGCCTCTTCGGTTTCTGGATCTACATCATCCATACCTGCCATACTCTCATTACCAATAATCTACAAAAACAATGAAATAGGTTACCAGGCAACGAGAAATACCAATAACCTACAATAACATAGGTTACCAGGCAATGAAACATACAACATGCTTTGATGAAAATCTTGCACGGAAAAAACTGTTTCAACCTAATCTCCCTGGAATTCTATCTAATAAGGGTGAACATCAATGTGTTTTTGTTGTCCAAATGACAAGGCACCTATTCCATGCAAGGGCCACTTTCCTACACCACTTACAAATCCTAAGAATCTTTTTCGGCCAATACCCGGATCAAACCCTGTTGGCCCCTGGTCACACTGAGCCACCATGATTAACCTGTTAACTGCGTAGGACGTTATATAACGTCCTGGACAACTGCCACTCACCGTGTGTAGGGCGTAATATAACGCCTTGGAGGTATTTTCCCCAACCTATTCTTCGAACACAATCTCAGGACGTTATATTACGCCTGGTTGAGGAAATCTAATTGAAGGGAGACAACTCTATCTACCATTAGTTTTAATATGGTTTCAGACTACTATAATTTTTTTTCAGGAATAAAAAGGTCCAAAAATGACGTTTTTCGTCAAATTAATTACACAATAGGGGGTAGTTAACGTTTTAAAAACTACACAGTTAACTGGTTAAGACATTGGTTTCCGTTCGCACTTAAGATGCTGTTGTCATAGTAACAATCTGACATCAAGATAGTTTGCAGTAAGGTGCTGTTGTCATAGTAACAATCTAACATCAAGATGTTTGAATGGAAAATTAAATCACAATCAGTCAGACAATTTAAATGTCACGTTACCTTTATTTTGTTTCCCTTTCTTTCCAATCTTTCATCGGATTCGTCATCTGCTGCTCCACCATCCTCGTTCTCATCGCTATAAATAGAAACAACAAAACATTGCTGTACAAAAACTAAAGGTGTGCTGGGACAGCAGTAAATCTGTGAATCTTCAGAGTGGCATGTATTCTTGCCTCTTTAAAGTAGCTAAGTCTCTAACTCAATATCATCCAAAATCTTACACATTGAAAACACGAATTATTTGTCAATTTAAATCAACATTGATGTTGTGATCTTACAGGGAAAAGATGGGCTTCTGACATCCAATAATTAAGACAAAATAACCATTTTACCGTTGGTACACGAATCGTGTACCATTTTTAACAAGGGACACGTAGAAAGAGGCTAGATATATTCCACAAGTCATGTCGAATGGTGACGTCATATTCTTATCTGGAGAGCATGCGCAATAAATACTATCAGTATAGAGTGGAATAACCAGACACTAGAGATTGCCATTGGATTGAGACTTCTGGCATATTTCGCGGAACATAACTGATTAGAAATTGCAGTAAAAACAGAAACAATTGAATGTAAATCAGTTTATATACATTCACATTACATTATTATATGCGTTGTGACCCATTTGTGTCAATTTCTAGATCCAAAATATTAGCGATTTAGCTCCTTTAAATTGACAGATTTTTAGTAAATATTTTGTTATTTGGTTTAGTAAACAGCACTGACCCCATGGTTACGCTACCACCCCATGAAGCCCAATATATGCCCTTAGTCAAACTCTAGCATATAACGATGAAGTAAACGTTTTTTTTTCTCAACATAAAACTATGACCTGTACATCCTAAGAAACTTTTATCAACCAACACAGGGAGAGAACTCGGAACCGCTTGGTTAGTGCGGAAAGTCTTACATATTCAGCCACTGCAGCTCTAGGGAACCCAACAGACAGTACAACTAGTAAACCATCTCACCCCAGGCCAATATCTGTGTAACATATATCACTGTAACCCGGGTATCATTTAATCTTGTGTATCTAGCACTAATTTCTTTCACATTCATTTAATATCAAATCTTTGTTTAAAAATCATAAAAAAATCATTTAAAATCACCCCAAATCATCTAATTTGTACTTGTGTCCAGTTTAAAGCTGACCATTCAATTTTGATAATGAGTGTCCAATTTACAAGTGTTTAATTTCTTTACCACTGTTAAAAAATTAATCAATATTCATTAATTACCAATTGGGTTGTCTATTTTTTAAAAGTGGTCAAGAAATTAAACACTTGTAAATTGGACACTCATTATCAAAATTAATCAGTCAACTTTAAACTGGACACAAGTACAAATTAGATGATTTGGGGTGATTTTAAATGATTTTTAAACAAAGATTTGATATTGAACGAATGTGAAAGAAATAAGTGCTGCTAGATACACAAGATTAAATCATACCCTTGATAGCATCTCCCCAGCCTAATATTTTTTTAACTTGTATGTACCTAAGATTGTCGTCTTCATCGTCCACCACATGCTCCGGCTGCAGAAAATCAAACGTTGTCATAACAGCATCTTCAGTATCTATTAAAGCTCCTTCTATTTGGTTCTTTTTACCCGAGCTTCTACTGAATAATAAAATAAACTTCTGGTTTAGAATGGGTGTATTTAACATGATCTGGAACTAGTGTTAGTATGTTTAACATGATCTAGAAATCTGAAACAAGCATCAGTCTAAAATTTGTTCAATTTTCTCTACGGAAGACATAAACAAGCCAACATCACATAATTATAATACTTGCTGAATTTCCTACCCAAAAGCAAACCTAAAGTTACTAGACCATTCCAGTCAAGAACTCTGGGACTCAATATTTATTGAGAGAAAAGGAGCTAAACATCCACTCGACGCAAACTAGGTCATTTTCGGGACTAACATATGATTCAATTTTATCTAAATAACTTGCTTGCGCATAGGGGTCTTTAACAGTGGGAGGAAACCATAGGACCCAGAGAAAACCCACAGACAACCCTATCCCTTGTCATCATGTACAAGCAGGAAATTGAAACCACTCCACTTAACTCAATGACAGACCTTGTGATTTCAAGCGCTCGCACCGATCCATTTGGTCACATTGCTAAATAAAGGTATCCCAGCTGTAGAAGATTTCAACATTGTTTACCTTTTGGTGATTTCGTTTCTATTTGTAAGTTGAGGTTCTCCATTAACTAAACCTGATTGGATACCATCTGGTTCATCACCAGAATGAGGCTGTATCCCTAGTAACGACCTTACACGTGCCGATCGTACATCTATTATTGTGTCTGTGTAGCCTATTTCTTGTAAATACCTGAAAATAACAACGAAAAAAATTATGTAAAGAATTTTGGTTTCACAATTTACATACAGATGCAAAACAAAACCAAGGAACTGCAAGAAATATTTTTCAAATTTATTTTTCTAAATGTGGGTCAATGAACTACGGCGCATTTTTGAGCTGGAACTTAGTACGATAGTATATTGACGCTGGAACGATAGTTTATCGACAAATTGAACCAGTCAGCTTATTTAAAGGCTCAATACCACTCTTGTTGTAACTGAATAATATGTCCCAATCTTTATTCTGGTCAACAAATTGTACTATTTTACAATATTCCAATTAATTGATGATACAAATTTCATCTTAACACACCTAATTTAAAAAATTGGAAAAATTCAACTAAATGATTTGAAAAGCCTGACGTAAATCTGTTCAAATGTGACTTGGATTTAAAAATATTTTTGAACCCTCTGGACAAGTAAAATAGGATTTAATGGATAATTTACACAAGAGGTAGGACACATCTAGTACTTAGAATAAGGCTATTTTTTTATTTTCTGGAGCTATCAAGCAGGCAAGAGTGTTATTGTCCCTTTAATACGATTGAGTTCGGAGCTGGAACTTGTAGCTAATAATAAACGGGTTATGTGCAGTTGGGAGCTGAAACGTACAGTGATATAATTTATTAACAGGTTGCCTGTGATATCATCCTTGATTGAAGCTGATTTTACGCCCTAGAAATGAACTAATGCACAATTGGGAGAGAGAGAAATGGGGTTTAATTTCCACTCGACACAAACTAGGTCATTTTGAAATTAACACATAGTTGAATTTTATTTCAATAATTTGCTTTTGCGTAGGGTTCTTTAGAAGTGGGAGGAAACTGGAGGACCCAGAGAAACCCCACATGTTGGATAGACGGTCCTACTCCTTGTCACATACGAGCTGGGAATTAGAAACCATGACACTTGACTCCATCACAGACCTTATGATATAACGTGCACCATTTAAACCATTCGGCCACCGAACTCCCCTGGTGCAACTGGGAGCCAGAACTTAGCATGAGAGAATAATACATACTGTCTGAGTAACTGTCTGCCTTGACGCCATGATGTGTTTATATTGGATGTAGAGGAAGTGGTTACTGACGTATCGTTACCGTCCACATCATCTGGAAAACAAAGACATACAAATATATCATCAAAAGAGAGAGAAATGGGGTTTAACGTATACTCAACATAAAATAGGTTATTTCGGAACTAACATATCGTTCAATTTTATTTCAATAATTCGCTTGCGCGTAGGGGTCTTTAGCAGTGGGAGGAAACCAGAGGACCTGGAGAACACCCACGAGATTGGACAGGTGATCTTACTCCTTGTCACGTACAACTGGGGAATTGAAACCACTCTAGTTGACTCAATGACAGACCTTATGATACAGTGCGCACGCGCTAACCATTCGGCCATCCAACCCCACTTTAGAACTAGAAGCCCACATCTAAAATTTATCCAATCTGATTAAAATACAGATCTATATTTTGTGTTTTTTTTATACTTACCAGTTGTAGTGAAAGGACGCGTCAGAGGTCATATGAGCGGCTTTTGACCATATGACGTTAGACATTAGATCAACCAATCAGAGTCGATTTTTCTAGGTGGGTTACCCACAGTACGGTGCGTGTACCTCACGTCAAAACCTCGCGTTGTAACAGACAATTTCATTGGCTAATCCCTCACATCAATCAGAACGCGGGTTATATAACAACTCTTCCGGATCCTAGTGTAGTAAAGACACATGTATACGTACATTATGCTGACAAAGATGCACTGACAGTTACAATATTAAACTAAAAATCTAACTGAAATTACCTTCATTTTTCTTATCAAATACAGGAGGTTTTAAATCTTCTGGGTTTAAATCTGTTCCGTATTTTAACTTATGATATTTCCCTCTACAAAAAATAAATATTAACGAAATTAATCACAAATAATACAACATGTCGTAAGTGCCCTATCGATAAGTGAGGCAGACTGAAGCCTAGGGTCTCAATATCTACATGTAGAGGGCTATCAGCCAACACTGTAACCCGGGTATCATTTAATCTTGTGCATCTAGAACCCAATTTCTTTCACATTCCTTAAATATCAAATCTGTGTTTAAAAATCGTTTAAAATCACCCAAAAATCATCTAATTTGTACTTCACTTGTGTCCAGTTTAAAAGTGACTGATTCATTTTGTTAATGAGTGTCGAATTCACAGGTATTTAATTTTCTTACCACTGTTCAAAAATGAATCATTATAGTAACATCAATAATCAATTGGGTTGGGTTTTTTTTAAGAGTGATCAAGAAATTAAACTCTTGTAAATTGGACACTCATTATCAAAATTGAATGGTCAGCTTTAATCTGGACACGAGTACAAATTAGATGTTTTTTTGGTGATTTTAAACAATTTTTACGAATTTTTAATCAAAGATTTGAAATTGAATGAATGTGAAAGAAATTACATGTAGTGCTAAATACACAAGATTAAATGATACCTGGGTTACAGTGCAAGGTATATAATATTGTCATAGTCCAAACCATGACAATTTGATTGACTCAATGATCGAATATTTCAAGTACTTTCTTGCGCTCAACCTTCTTTAGCAGAGAACATAGAGCAAAGTCACAGGGTTAAGAAAGTGCACTGACTTGACCACAACGACTTTACTCAATAGACCTCACCCACCCAAACACCCCAGAAAAATACAGAGGAGTCACATCAGGATATCAATGCAAACCACATCAGGGCATCAATGTAAACCCCATCAGGAATCAATGCAAACCACATCAGGGCATCAATGTAAACCACATCAGGATATCAATGCAAACCACATCAGGGCATCAATGTAAACCAGATCAGGATATCAATGCAAACCACATCAGGATATCAAATCTTTATTGTCATGTCTCGTGTTATAATGATTCAAGCATGGTTAAATGGACAATCAACCCTCTCTAAAAAACGAAACAGGAAGTGCTTATCTCCCAAATGAATATTTAAGTTTTATTGTCGCATATTTTGTATATCTTGATTACAAATTTCTGACTCTAGATAATGATGTCACCAAGTACAGTACAGATACGTGACATTTTAAATATCAATCAAGTTTTATTCTAGGTTTTAATACCACGCTGCATCAAATTTCTCAAATAAATATGACGTCTATTGTTCTGTATCAATCGGACTAATGAAAACTGGTATAATATTCCGTGATGTGTGATATAACGGCTATTTTTGCCAGACAGTGACACTATGCCCTACTCTTTTACTGAATCAGGCTTGTTTTTTTATGTGTATTAGTACATAGAACCTCTTTTTTTTATGTGTAGATGTACATAGGACCTTGTTATTTTTTCTTCATCTGAATGACTAGACACTGCATCACTGACATGGGAAACCACTATAGAGAATCCTGACAGAAAGAGAGAGAGAGGGAGAGAGAGAGAGGGGGTGGGGGGGATTTAATGTCCACTCGACACAAACTATGTCATTTCAGGACTAACATATGTTTAATTTTATTTCAATAATTTGCTTGCGCGTAGCAGTCGTCAGCAGTGGGAGAAAACCAGAGGACCTGGAGAAAACCCACGAGTATGGACAGGCAACACCCTATTCCTTGTCACATACAAAGGGAATTGAAACCACATCAGTTGACTCAATGACAGACCTTACGATATAACGCACACACACTAAGCATTCGATCCACGCCCCCCACCCCTATACATCGGCCTAGTGAGCCAGTGCCTTATGCAATGAGCTACCGTTACTCAGCATCAAGTTCTTTATGTACAATGTAATATGAGTGTTTACATTTATCGTGATGTAAAACACACAACTGTGTATATATACTGTACATTTTCACCCATTTTTTTATATCTATATAATATGTATGTGTTTGCCATTTTAACTACATGTATGTATATACACCCTTTTTGTATTAATAATATATATGTATATACAAATTATTTAGGGAGAGGGGTTTTACATAGGCTAAGCCTGTTCCCCAATCCCATTCAGTCAACCTGAATAAAAATATGGTTTAAAAAAAAAACAAACCACACAACGGTACAAATAGAACTTGTCAGACGCAGTAATTTAAAAACAATTAAATTTCACAATATGATACTGGATACACGCATGGGAGTAATCCGAGGCTAACTTATTATTTTTATATTATTTATCATTTTTAATATACAAACCTTTCTTGTTTCAATGCAAACTCTAACATTTTAATTCTTCTAACTAAATCCTGTTTTAAATTCTCTTGTCCTTTTCTTTCCCCTTGAAGAAACGCAATCTTAGCCTGAAAAACACAAACCAATTATACAATAAAAATACTTCCCCTTGTATATGAATACATTGTACATTTTAAAAAAAGTTAAGTTTTACTCAATAGATCAACAAAATATTCTTTATCTACATTTCATTTTCATTTACCAATATCAGTACGCAACAAACAGTCATGATCTTAAAAATATAACCCAACAGTCATGCTCTTAAAAACATAACCCAACAGTCATGCTCTTAAAAACATAACCCAACGGTCATGCTCCTAAACAACAGTCATGATCCTAAAAACATAACCCAATAGTCATGCTCCTAAAAACATAACCCAACAGTCATGATCCTAAAAACATAACCCAAGTCATGATCCTAAAAACAGAACCCAACATAACCATGATTCTAAAGACATAACCCAACGGTCATGATCCTAAAAACATAACCCAACAGTCATGCTCTTAAAAACATAACCCAACAGTCATGCTCCTAAACAACAGTCATTCTCCTAAAAACATAACCCAACAGTCATGATCCTAAAAACATAACCAAAGTCATGATCCTAAAAACAGAACCCAACATAACCATGATCCTAAAAACATAACCCACAGTCATGATCCTAAAAACAGAACCCAATGGTCATGATCCTAAAAACTGAATTCAACAGAACCATGATCAAGACATAACCCATGATTTAAAAAAAAAAAACAACATACATTGTAACCATGATACAGGTATCAGAGCAGAAACATTTAGTAACAAATGTTGCAGCATTTTTAACAACACATACATGTATTCCCAGTAAAGTGTCGCCAAAACGTAACCAAAGAAAGAATGAGAAGACATGTGGGTAATATACATTTTACATCATACAATGATCAATCTCTATAAATAACTTGAGATATTTCACAACTTCATTTTTTTGAATGAAAAATAAAAATGAACTGGTCTCATTTGATTTTGAAGAAAAGGATTATGGAACTGACAGGTGCAGATTTGGAAATGAAATTGGGTTTAGTTACCATCCTACTTTTCTGCATCAGTGGGATAATGAGAGAGAGAGAGAGAGAGAGAGAGAGAGAGAGTTTAATGTCCACTCAACACAAAGTAGTTGTGTCATTTCGGGATTAACATGTGGTTCAATTTTATTTCAACAATTTGCGATCCTACTCCTTGTCGCATACAACGAGGGAATCAAAACCACACCAGTTGACTCAATGACAGAGCTTATGATACAACGCACACACATTAACCATCGAAGACGCTACTGGCATATAATACCACGCAGTGAGATAGGAGTAGGTTTTCCCAACAGCGGCACTTCGGAACCTTACTCCCAGTTGCAGATTAGATCAACACACAACAACAATTAATTGCATTTTCAACAACACAGAGGACATAGACTTGTAAAAATGTCACATGATTGATATCCGACTGCTGGGTCGTAATATATAATGTACAAATAAGACAAAAATGTTTAATGATGCTCGTAACTTCATGCATTTATGTGAGAAATCTACAATCTAATTTTTATGTGTAGAAATTTACATGTATGAAACTACGACCTCTGAAGACAAGTGTTACTGAATAAAGATGTTATCAATGTAAGTCAAGCAAAGCCCCAAGAACAAAACTATATCTTTTCTTAGGGTATTTCACCTTTAAAGTGACCTGGTGCCTACAGACATGAAAAATAATTATCAACACAAGAGATACACAGTAATTTGTCAAACTTCTTTTGTCTTCGGGCACAAGGACATTGTGTTCATAAATTAACAATACAAAGATAGTGATGAGATGTTGTGTAAAGTTTTGCTTGCCATGTTTCACGCCAGCTCAGACTGTGCAATGTGCAATTTTATATCAATTATTCAAACTAGGTTTTTTTCAGGATAAAATAATGATGTAATGTCTTTTTCCAACACCTTTATCTACAAAATACTGGTCCGACACAAAGTTCAAAATATCCAGTACTAGTTGATTACTAGTGTCTGATATTATGCCTGGTGCTAGTTGATTAGTCTGGTACTAGTTGATTAGTGTCTGTTATGTCCAGTACTAGTTGATTAGTGTCTGATATTATGTCTGGTACTACATGTAGTTGATTAGTGTTGATTAATGTATGATATTATGTGTGGTACTAGTTGATTAGTGTCTGATATTATGTCTGGTATTAGTTAATTAGTGACTGTTATTATGTCTGGTACTAGTTGATTAGTGTCTGATATTATGTCTGGTATTAGTTAATTAGTGACTGTTATTATGTCTGGTGCTAGTTGATTAGTGTCTGTTATTATGTCTGGTACTAGTTGATTAGTGTCTGATATTATGTCCGGTACTAGTTGATTAGTGTCTGGTGGCTGAGAATTAAAAGAATTAATGATAACATGGACAATCGAAGCTTAGGCTTGATTGTCAAGTATACATGTACATGTAGTTGCTATGGTAATAAACGATCTAAGCTTCATCTTAAAACAGTCATAATTTCACCCAGAATAAAGTAATTTGAATGCAATGTTCATTCATTTTTCATTATCTATTTTTGATCTATTATAAAAAAGGGGTTAATTCTTTATCTAAATCTTACATTAATACATCTTTATTTTATGACGAAAAAGCAATTCGAGGATATTTTGAGGTGGACAAAACCTTGAAAACTTAGATATTATCTGACAAATACACAACAGATATCTGCAACTTTAAAGGAGCTAAATCACTAATATTCTGGATCTAGAAACTGACACAAATGGGTCTCAAACTTAACGCATACAATATGAATGTATATAAAATGTATATAAACTGATTTACATTCAATAGCTTTCATTTTTACTCTAATTTCAAATCTGTTATGTTCTTCAAAATACGCCAGAAGGCTCAATCAAATGGCAATCTCCAGCGTCTATTCCAGTCTACACCTATAGTATTTATTGTGCATGCTCTCAAGATAAGACTATCACGTCACAGTTTGACGTGACTTGTGGAATATGTCTAGGCTTGTTCTTCATTACAAATGACGCTGAACCGCATTATAGTACACAATTCGTGTAACAACGGTAAAATGTATATTTTTGTCTTAAATACTGGATATCAGAAGGTAAGATCACAACAACAACGTTGATTTAAATTGACAAATAATTTGTGTTTTCAAAGTGGAAGACTTTGGATGATAATGAGTTAGAGACCTAGCTACTTTAAAGTAGATTTACATTATTTCCAACTTTAAAGTAAAAGGCTACAAAAATAACATTAGATCAGTGTTGGTACAGTAAGGTTGTTTTGTTTTTTTATCAAATTTAAAGTAAAAGGCTACAAAAATAACAAGCGATCACTCTGTAGAAATATCGGCAAGGGTTTAGTCAAGTTTGTTGACATTACAAACAATTCAAACTGAATCAACTCTCGTCGACGTCGAGCAGTAATCCAAGATCAAAGATACCAAAATAAATACAGCAGAAGTCTTTTCATTCTGTGCACAATATTTACTGCACATGAGCCAATTTTCCGTAAAAAAATATCCACTTTTGACTTTACATGCTTGTATTAATTGTATAATCCGTATTTAACAGCCGTAGCGGGATTAAACTATTTAAGCAAACATCCGGAAAAAAAATTATGTAACAGCTGAATCTACTGTATACCTTCAAACAGTAATGTCTTTGGCCAGAATAATGCAATTTGAATGTAGTTTTCAATATTTTCATTATTAATCTATTTTGGAACTATTATAGCAAGAATGATCATCTCTTGATCTAAATCTTAAATACCGGTACATGTAAGGCATCTTTAAAGAACTGTTTTTACTGGGATTAGATTACAAGAGAAAATAACTTAGTTGCTTGAAATGAAATTGGAGTTAATCTTGGATTAGGTCTAAATATTAAGGTCACCTGCAGATTCCGACAAGGTCACAAGATGTAAACAAGGCTAGCACTAATCCATAATCCTTGGAAACAATCACATGCCCTAACCCTGTTTACATCTTGTGACCTTGACAAACTCTGCAGGTGGCTTTAATTAGATTTGACTGTTTATCTAGCCTTGAAACAAGGCACATGTTACAGACATTTGTCAACCACAATCATTCTTGCATATGCCATTTTGTCGACAACAATCATTCTTGCGGATGCCATTTTGTCGACCACAATCACTCTGGTGTATGCCAATTTGTCAAAATTTAGCAGTGGGAGGAAACCGGAGGACCTGAAAAATACCCCTTATCACGTACAACCAGGGAATCGAAACCACGCCTGTTGACTCAATGACAGACCTTATGATACAGCGTACACGTCATCTACCCCCCCCCACCTTAATATGATTTAATGAAAACCTGAATTTAAATATTGTTATTAAATTAAAACCAGCGTGACAGTCTGATTCTAATCAGCCAACAGTTTCTAAAGGTTACATTACACGATAACAACAGAATATAGAATTAATTGGCAAACCTCCAAAAAATGTAAAATATACATACATTTGTACATGTATATGTTTTAATTTTCAAATCGTTCTGGTTGGGAGATTTCCCTATGTTACAGATTTATTTTTGGAAATTAATTAAATTCAAAATAAGAAAACAATCAGGGACTCCCTCAAATGAGACAGGTAAAATTAATAACATTTAAAGGTCACTGGAAAAGCTTCAAATTTTTTTTCAAATAATGCAAGTAATTATGTCAACATATCCTTTCCATAAGTATAACACGAACCTGATGCCAATATTATCTGCAACAGGTAAATTTAATGTTAGTAATTTCCGTCATTCTCCGTGACTAGTCGTAACTTTCTGTCAATAAACAATCGTGACGTCATATGGAAAGGCTATGTTGACATAATTACTTTCATTATTTAAAAAATATGTTGACATACTTGCATTAATTAAAAAATTTATGAAGGTTTTCTAGTGACCTTTAACTTTTAGAATTTCTAAATTAATTTGCATATTCAACAATTTGTATGATTAAACACTGATTTATGGCGGCACAATTATTCTAGCTTGCGTAGAATTATTGTCGATTTAAAATCATCAAGGTGCAATTATTGTAACAGCTGATGAACACAGAACAAGTAGAGAGGCTTCGTTTTATGTAAAAAAAAACGTATGGTTTTCTCATTACAATTCAAACTAAAAACAACAGGTGTGAGATTATTGGAACAAGTGGGTTAAAATATTACTGCTAATACTAATATTATATTTAAAGTAGGTAAGTCTCTAACTCAATATCATCCAAAGTCTCCGACATTAAAAAAACGTATTTTTTGTCAATTTAAATCAACACTGATGTTGGGATCTTACTGGGAAAAGATGGGGTTATGATATTCATTATTTAAGACAAAATAACCATTTTATCATTGGTACACGAATCATGTACCATAATGTGTTTCAAGGCCCATTTTTAACAAGGGACTCGAAGAACGAGGCTAGATATATACCATAAGTCATGTCAAACGGTCTGCGCTATTTGTAACATGGGATTGGGAGAACAAGGACAGGCATATTCCACAAGTCATGTCAAACGGTGGCGCCATATTCTTATCTGGAGAGCATGAGCAATAAATACTTTTGGTGTAGACTGGAAAAACCAGACGCTAGAGATTACCATTCAATTGAGACTCCTGGCGTATTTCGCCGAACGTGACTGATTTCAAATTAGAGGAAAAACAGAAACGATTGAATGTAAATCAGTTTATACATGTATATACATTCATATTACATTATTGGATGCGTTGCAACCCATTTGTGTCAATTTCTAGGTCCCAAATATTAGCGAATTAGCTCCTTTAAAATCTTTCTCTTCTTGGAATCTTGTTATTACTACTGTTGTACATGTATAATATATCTCTATAATTGTAACTTTGTAACTTAGCAAAGTAAACCTGTATGTCAAAGGGGAGCTATATAGATTTTTGTAATAATATTTTCTAGTAGTCCATTGATTTTACTATTCTACTATTCTAAATCATTATTCAAATGTCATTTCAATGTGCAATTTAACTGAAATTATCAATATTCGGAACCATGTTGTTAGTGCATTTTGCGATTTCTACAATCAATAAATCCATTGAATCAATATATTTTCCTTTCTGCTTGTTTATTTCTTAATATTAGGTGATTTATTGAATAAATTTTTTCTAAGGAAACAAAAAAAAAAAATGATGAGATTATTACAGCTTTTATTTACTTAAATTAAATTGAATAACAAGGGGGGTTGTATGTCCGAATCGTTAGCATGTGCGCACTGTACCATACGGTCTGTCATTGAGTCAACTAGTGTGGTTTTGATTTCCTGGTTGTACATGACAAGGAGTATGGTTGCCTGTCCAACCTTGTGGGGTTTCTCCGGGTCCTCAGGTTTCCTCCCACTGCTAAAGACCCCTACCTGCAAGCGAATTATTGAAATAAAATGGAACCATGCATGTCCCGAAATGACCTAGTCTGTGTCAACCTAGTTTATGTCCAGTGGAGGTTAAACCCCATCTCTCTCTCCTCTCTCTTGAATAATGAATACTAAGAAATCAGTCTATGAGATTATTATAACAGCTTTGATTTACCTAAATTACCTTGAATAACAAATACTAAGAAATCAGTTTGATAATTTTAAAAAAACTATTTAAATTCGAAAATATTTACATGAGGTCTAGGTCTATTATTTTCATGTCTGAGTTTTATTGCTTGTGATTTTCCTATAGTCTCCATTACATGTGCATGTACCTTGCTGAAATCATTGTTATAAATGTCTTCATGCATGAATAATTGCAATTGTCACCTGAACAATCAATGACAATGTTTATATAATATTTATTGATTAAACAATTAAAGATGGAGGTTGAAGTTGAAAGAGGAACTTGATGAACATGTGTTGACTGTAAAGTGACTAACTCACTGACACTATATGATGCATTATTGTTATGTACATGTAGTTGGTCTATTGTGTGCAGTAGGGTACACATTGTCTATAATGTATTTTCAATAATGTATGGTGAGCATACCTGTTTGGGCATAAAATTTCTGAAATATTTACATGTACGGTATTAGAATCAATGAACAATGACTAAATACAAAAATATATATTCCATACTTTGGTTACAAATTACAATGTGACCTGCAACAGTATTCATTGTTATCTCAATATGTGCAAAAAAATTTAATCATGCATTATGCTAGATTTAAACCAGCCTATTGCAGGTCTTTCTTTATGCCTGAAATGTTATATACTGTATGTATAAACTATTAATTAGACATTTATTAACATGAAAAGACCACAATCAACTTTCAGTGCCATCTTTTTTGTCCGATTTTCAATGGAATTGAATCATATCTGTTGTTATCATGACAGCGCTAACAATGACAATCGGGGCTACAAAGATTTTAAAATAAGGTTTTCTTGGTTTAGAGTGAGGCAATTTGACCGAAATTTTCAGCATATTCAGTTTACATCATCTAGTTTTTAACTATTATAGTGAGAACTGTCAGCTCTTTATCTCATCTTCCATAATGTTTCTTTAATAATGTGAACCTACATTTCACTAATCTAATCCAATAACAAACTTGGTAGACTGGATTTTTTTAAGTACATGTTTACATGAGGTTATGTATCCAATGGGGACCAACGTTTAATAAATATTTTTTACCGAAGAGGGGTCTGTTTTAAAATTTAGAAACGTAACAATTGTATCAAAAAGTCAATAAGTTCTAAATTCATGCAATAAGCTTACATACTGCACCCCACTCAATAACGCTAGAGACATGATCATTTTTAGTCTCCCAAATATTTAGCTGGATTGCTTTACCACTCTCAGGACTGACTTCTATCACCGACAATTCAAGATTATACACTACCATAGTCATAGTCAACGAGCCTACTCCCATGTAATTCATTTGAAAATTATACATAGGAAAGGCAACTAAATTGAACAAATATTTTCAAATTTCAGAATGCGTTTCAGGCAACCAAATGAATGTTTTCTACAAGTACATGTTGACGATGAGAATTCCAAATATGTGTTAAAAAAATAGAATTTTTTTGCAGTTTTCAAAATATGCAAATAAGTCAACTCAAAACATATTGTAAAGAATAAAAACATTTTTCTTTCTCTTATTATAACTACAAGTTTTTTCTGCTGAATATGGTAAGATATATTTTATAGCAAAGTATATGGTCATAAATCACTTTAAATAGTGACACAGATTAGACACCATGAATTGTTGTTCAAAGTTACCCTGTGATGCTTTTGATAGCATATCGTCACTTAGCTGTTGATCATAATGAATAGGTACATTGTACATGTAGATGAATGTGTTTGCGGCAGAGGACCCCATTCCCCCCCCCCCCCAACCAGAACCACCATTTTTGGTTTAAATCTCTCAAAGTGAGTAAGTAGCCATATTCACAGTCAAAAGTATTCTTATAAAAATACATACGGTACAAATCAAACTATTACAAATCAATCAAAAATAATCTGTTGAAGTATATATTTGTTACTGCTGATTTCACATCGCCATGTTCTGCACTGATTTCTTATAAATCTATATTTTCTAATCCACAGAACTTGACACATACATTACTATCAAAAATGAGCTAAATGTAGATTAATTTTATGGGTTATCACATTTGAAATGTGTAGATAACAGCATATCATCAGCTTTATGTATCTCTACTACTTCTGGTAATCTGATACCCAACCAGCATGTAGACAAAAACTCTAAAACGTAGGAAAAGGACTCAAAATCACAAAATGTCAACAAGTCAAGTCCATCTGTCAGATGAGGGTCCAGTTATATAAACGACACGATGACTGACAATCACAAAAATTTCACACAAGGACAATTTGATGCAAAAACAAAGACACGTACAGTTAATTAAATGAAATGAGGTCTGGCTCAAAATATTAATTACATCCATTCATTTATAAGTTATGAATGATTCGTCCGCCATTTTGTAAGATGGCAGCCATAATAACTGCACTGTCAAAAACTAAAAAGACGATAAAACTGATCCATGAGCTCTTATTCACTTGTCGTTCAGTTATTTAGCTACTCAAGGTATTGAAGGTCACTAATATATCAGTGTTAAACTTTACATTTAGAAGAATAATAGCAAAATTCTTACTTGAAGTTCCGCTCTTTCGACTTCCCATTGCGATCTTTCCATCTCAAAACGAGCCCATTCCGTTTGCAAAAAATGAAGTATTCCTGGCATAGAATACTGAGGGCGTTGGCCCGAATCATCGTTTTGTTGTTGTTTAGTAACCATACTTATTCCTCCAATTCCTGGGCCAAATTGGCCTCCGTGTTGAGATCCAGGGCCGTCTTCGATCATCTTAGCATGGCGGCCATTACAAGTAGCTTTAAATAGGTGGCGCTGGCGTATAGAATGACGTCAGAAATCAGAAAATGCCTAATGCCATTTGAGGCAGAAACCTGCAAGGAGAATCAAACTGTGTCAAATCTCAATGTCTCAAGACCCAGTCGATAGAATATCCCCGAAAGCGTTGCTTTAAAACTGCGTAATAAATATATCTAATGATGTGTGTGTCAAGTGGGATAATGAAATATCGATTATTTTTTTATACGGTACCAGTAATTTACTAATTATAAAACAAAAATATTTCGCCGTCCCGTTTCCCCACTGCCCTTTTAATGTCAGTTTAAGAAATATAATAGAAGCCACTGTATTGGGATATTGAGGCGTGGTTTCTCATTGTCGGTCAGTAATGCAGGGCGGAGGAGGAATTGGCAAGGACCGGCGTCTATAGTCATTCGGATGATACGTAAAACAAATGCCCCGTGTAGTACACAGTGGCGGGCACTTAAAAGAACCATTAACAATTGAAATTTGAATTAAGAGCAGACCGTATAATATTGCCGGGGGGGGGGGGGCAGAGATTATCATCTGTACACGTGCGCAGCTGAATCGGGCAATCAGATACGGGTAAAGTGAAAGAAAAATTAATAAAATATTTTGGAGAAGCAAAAACTGTGTGCCTTCTTGTCGACAAAATAAAGTACCCAAATCACATGACTTTTCGGGCATGGAGCAACTCTGCATCATTGTTTTCGGACTTCAATCAATACCTGTTTCATCAATTTTTTGAGCAGATTTGCCGGACATACGCGTAAGACCTTTTACCGCTAATCGATTAACTAAAGTGCCTGAAATTACACGAGTTTTTGGTTTGCAGCCACTCTACATTGACCCTTATTTGTTTCATCAATTTCTCGGGAATCGAAATTTCCTCAAATTGACCGATGCATTAAATTCAAAATCAGTGTAACAAACAGTGTCCAACTCCACTGGGGTTTTCATGTGGACATTGAGTGGGATTTCTGTTGCAGATGTGCTTAATTACAGAATGATCCGGAGTGGTTTGCCCTTGTTAGTGTTAGTCTAGTTGTTCGGATAGAAAGAAAAGCAAATGTCCCGTTATAGTACACATTCGCGGGCACGAGGATCGACGGTAGCTCTGTGGGTAAGACGCTGGCTAGCTAGTCTGGGGGTAGATAGGTTCGTTGCCCGTGATGCCGTCATGCCGAGAGAGTTCATCGGGATTTTCTGGTGTGATTTTCTCTTGTCAGCCGTGCAGGACGGAGGGTCTGACAAGGACAGTCGTTCGGATGAAACAAAAACCCATGGTCCCGTGTACACATTGGCGTGCACGTAAAAGATCCCTTGGCAGTTGAAATCCGATATCAAAGTAGGTCGTATAGCGCCGCTGTAGGGGCAAAATTTCCCTCATATATATATATAGCGCACTGTATGGCGTATGCCCGTCTTCATTAGCCCAGTCAGAGCCGAACAGTAGGATTAGCCCAGTCGGTGCAGAACAGTAAGACGTTAAACCTCATTTCATTTCATTTTAAAAACCCCACAAGAATGGTCATACTGCACGCAGCGACCCATCTACGTCATACTTCCCATGAATGTTATTCTCAGCCGGAGCTAGCTGTAGATAGGCAGCCTAAGTTTGGGATGAAGAATGGTATGTCCCTCACCCGATTAAAACATCATGTATACAAAACTAAGCAAATTACTAACACGCTAAAATCTACTTTTAAAATGAAAATTTTTGGACGATAAACTTTTGTTAAAAAATTAATCGGAGGAAACGAAATCATTTTTAAAAAAAATGGCTCATCATTATTTTGGTGTATAAAAAGAAAAGTGTCGAATAGTGTTGTTTAAAAATAATTTATGATATAATATAGGATTTTATTGTTTATTTCACTTCAATCGCATATAGGCCTACTGTTAGTTTATACGACTGTAACCTATATCAACTGTGACAAAAGTAAAATTTGACGATTCGGGTCTCGGAAAAATATTATTATTATTATTATTACAGCATATTTATAGTGCACCCTTTCATATAACATGTTCAGGGGCACTTTACAAAGTGACAATGTAAATCATACATAAACAACAAGATTATGGACATGTTAACGATTGTATACAGTCGGTTAAAAGCCTGGTTAAATAAATGTGTTTTAAGTTGTTTTTTAAAAGAATATAGAGATGTACAACATCTTAAACTAAATGGTAGATTATTCCATAAAACAGGTGCTGGTTGTCGGATAGGCGTATGGGCTCGATGAATGTTAGGGGGCAGACCTGAAATGCCCGAAAAAAATTCCCGTTTTCAGAGTTTACCGTGTAGCTGAACTTAAGTGGCTGATATGAATTCCATTCAACAATCAAATCGTTTTACGGAGACGCGAGCGTGGGGAGAAAGTTTTGAAAATTTAACGGCCGCAAACGCGTTTTCCTGCTCTTTCAGCCCATGGATACATAAACTTCAATGTGGTCCAATATAGCCTAACTTAGGTGGCTGTGATGAATTCCAAGCAACCATTCACTCTTTTAGTCCACGGGACCGCTTGATTATGGGGGCGTCGCCTTTCACGAAAAAAAATTTAGAAACTTTAACTGTTTTTCTGTTATTCTAGCAACTTCAAATAAAGTTGTCCAATGGTTTTGTATCCGAAATCCCATTCTATGGCGACCTGAATACCGATCACCAAATCCGACTTTGCAGCTGAATTCACAAATAATAACCCATGTATGAAAAATGTCGCACAAGTAGTCGAGTGGTTCAAGACAGAATGTTTTTATTCATAGTCAATCCAGTACCAATTCGCGGTTATTAGGCATTAAAGGACAATATTGGTGCCAGTCATTATCACGTGATAGAGCTGGTTAAACACATTCCAAATATAATTTTAACACAGAGATCATTGCTACGATAGCTGAGTAATACAGTGATAACGGATATACGGGCATTACCATGTTTTTATAAGGTATAGAATGAATATAAACAAGGGAATGTACGGACTATTTCTATTTTTCTCGTGTTCTCTTAAAATTATCTAATGACATTCAATTACTTTATTGAATTGTCAGGTATCCCCTTACAGTCCCATATAACAACTTTTGGTCTTCGAAGGAATTATTAGTGAGCAGAAATCCGGCCGTGTATCTGTTATCACTCGTCACATCAGTCAGTTAGGCTATAGAGATGACTCGTGTTTTCCTTTGGCGTTCGTCACTTCCGATTCGGGAAACCTGTATTACTCAGTTATCGTAGCAATGATCTATGTGTTAAAATTATATTTGGAATGTGTTTAACCAGCTCTATCACATCTATCTTCTATACTAATATTTGTGACTGTCGTTTGTCTGTCTGTCTGTTCGGGGTTGGCGGCTACACTAGGTCTGCCCAGAGTCTGAAATTTGGTGTATAGGGGTAGCTCGGAACGGGGAGTAACATAGGCCAGGTGGCGTTAGTCTACCACTTCCGGTTTCGGAGTTATGACCCCCGAGCGAAGCCGGTCTGTTCGGGGTTGGCGGCTACACTAGGTCTGCCCCGAGTCTGAAATTTGGGGAATATGGGTAGCTCGGACCGGGGAGTAACATAGGTCAGGTGGCGTTAGTCTACCACTTCCGGTTTCGGAGTTATGACCCCCGAGCGAAGCCGGGTATCCTGCTAGTATGTGATAATGACTGGCACCATGCAATATTGTCCTTTAAAAGAAAAGGGAAAATTTGTGTTTTATTAGATTTCCGGCACTATATTTGGCCAACCAGATGATATATTAAATTTTGTCCCTTTACTCGTCTGCCCGAAATGTCAGATTGCCGGGCAGGCGACAGTTAGTACGGCAGTTGACCCTCCCTGTCCCACTGGACTGTTAGACTAGACTGGACAACCTGCTCTAAATGACGTCAGGCTTGTTCCTACGTCACTGCGCTATTCTGACTTCAATATGCAAGTCAGAAAAGGAGTGACGTAGGAGCGAGTCTGACGTGTTAGAGCAGGTTATCCAGTCTACTGTTAGACTGGTTGAACGCGACCAAATCAAGGAGGGACAACTCTATTTACCCGGGAGATGTGAGCGGACTTGTTTGTTATTATATTTTTATTTTTTCGTTATTTCAACAATTTAATTTCGATTTATGATGTATTAAATGAAAAAGACAAATTCACGAAATGTCCACTTTAAATGAAACGCCACGCTCTGATCGCAGAGACAAGCGAGTGATAAATTTGGCAGCTGAAATATCCGAGGCAAGAGACAGAAAAATTCCAATTTTGTTGCTGGGGGTAAAAGGTAAATCCTTGTGTTTTGAACTAGTTTAAATGTTTTCCTTTATTTAGAACTGATTAATTTTTAAGGTTTGGATCGCAAAGTCAAAGCATAAATGAAACACATGAAAGTCTTTGCATCGAAGGTGATAGAAAGGGTACAGTTGACTTGAACTCTTCTCCGATCACTTCTCTCTCTTCCATCTCCATGCAGTCTTGAGAAGAGGTTCAGAGCTATGGTTTATCTGAATTAAGTAAGCCGTTATTAACTGAGCAAAAACTAACACATTTTTCTTTTTAACACTCAGCATATATACATAATCCTACCCGACACAGGTTCAAATCATATCCTTTCAATTGAAGTTGTAAAGGACAAGTCGTTGCTAGGTATGATTTTCATTTAATAGTGCACAGACATACCATGAGGTACTATTATTAGTATGGTTGGTACATGCAAAGTGAGCTTAACTATAACAAAACTGTTAGAAATTTTGCACGGTGCATATCAACTGTCATTAAGTTAATTAATTATTATATATCAACCGGGAGAATTTGGATGAAATCTTTTGACCTGCTAATCTGCCCTAGTAAGAAGGCATAAAATATAGACATTTTAAGATTCTTTATGCAGCAAAGCCTAGCGGTTTTCATGGCTTCATAACGATGAGAGTACCCTCATTGAAACTTTGCATTTATAAACTTGATCTAAGTGGACCAGTTCTTGGATTTTTGACAGTTAACGGATTCTGGGGAGATTTTATTATGAAATTGATAAATAATGTATATTTAATTATGTTACAGGTATCTTGAATAGTGCTGAATCTGGAAGTCAAGATGGTGTGAGAATACGACAAGAACTGTACAGTTATAATGTTTTACAAGTACTTGTGTTGGTCCTGAGACAAGATTTTTCAGTCATTGATGGCGATTGGACCACTGCAGCATCTCTTGCTAAAATACTCAGGTACAATTGTGTTAAACAAAGAGAAAGAGAAATTGAGTCAACTGGCTTAGTTTTGATTCCCAGCTTGTACGTGACAAGAAGTAGGGCTGGCGAAAAATATCGATATAGCCGATAATCGTCAGCGACTACAGAAAAATATCGATATCGATATTCAATTCTTGATATTGACACTCGTATAAAAAATAAACGGAATGTTTTGTGTCAAATAATCGCCGTCATATTCAAAACACGCTAAAAGTAAAAACACACACACTAGACAATGTACAACCACCACACCGGTAATTTTTGGGGTCGTTTACAACATAACAATGAATAATTAATTGATTGTTCAGGGAAATAACTTGATTTTAATAGAAATTTATTTATTGTTATAAGCGGCCGAGGAAAATTGTCAACAGCAATTGATAATTGATGGCGAACGCGAAGCTGCGATTACTATTTTGTTAATAATACTAAATACTATAAGATAAGCTGTGAACGAAACAAACATTAAGAAAACTTAGTTTGAGGATCATAGTTTCTTTTTTTGTTTGATCAATAACACATTTAAATGCATTATTAGCATACAAACAGTTATTTCTTTCAACTTTAAATTTTCCGATATATCGATATCGATATTCAAAATAGGTATCGATTGCCAGCCCTAACAAGGAGTATGCTCGCCTGTCCAACCTCATGGATTTTCCCTGGGTTCTAGTGGAGTAGAACAGAATGAGACTACTGGAGATATTATAGCAATGTAGAGAAATTAGTTTTCAAGAGAGGTAGTACAAAACTCCATGTTTTGAAAATGTAAATTATTATTTGGTACTTGTAGAATCTTACCAGTGAATTTAATGAAGCATTGCAGAGAAATTAGCTTTCAAGTGGCGTAATAAAGTCACAGTTGTATGTTTGAGGTAATAAAGTGTAAGTCATTATTTGGTGAAGTTTAATGTAGCACTGTAGAATAATGAGATTTCAAGGGAGATAGTAATAGATGCTGTGTGTTTTAAATATGAGGGAATTAAATGCAATTCATTATTACCATGTATTATTAATTACAGTGTAGCTTGTACTGGTGTGGATTTAAAGAAAGAAGATGCATCCGGATTCTATGAGGGCCTTCTACCTAAAGCCTGTGAAAATCTGTTTTTATTGTGCAGACATATCCAGGCACACTATACACAGATTCCTGAAACAGATGTAAGTACTAAGATGCATGTTTAAACATACATTATGCAAGAGCTAAATCTGCCTATTGTAGGTCTTTCTTTATTGCAGGTCTTTCTTAAGGCCTGAAATGGAATCTAAATTATTAATTAGACATTAAACATACATTATGCAAGAGCTAAATCTGCCTATTGCAGGTCTTTCTATGGGCCTGAAATGTTATATAAATTATTAATTAGGCATTAATTAACTTATCCAGACCATAATCAACTCTCGATGTCATCAATAGCCAGCAATATATACTGGATTAGAACCCGATTGGCTGCTAAACCTCATAGATGATTAAATAAAAAAATGGATAATCGAGACTATGTTTCTTATTGTACGGACTTTAGTATTGATGAGCGAAGCTAGGCCAAATATTCAGTCATTAAATTCTCGATTCAGAGTGCATCAATTTGACTAAAATTTCCAGCAAATTCCCTTTACATTATCTAGTTTTTAACTATTATAGTGAGAACTGCCAGCTCTTTATGTAATCTTCCATAATGTATCTTTAATTAACTTAGTTCAGCTATAGAGACAGAAATGTTGTTTTAATGTCTACTCGATACAAACTAGGTCATTTTGGGACTGGCCTGACAAGGACAGCTGTATAATCATTTGGATGGGACGAAAAACCAAGGACCTGTGTATACATTGGCATGCACGTAAAAGATCCCTTGGCAGTTGGAATTTGATACAAGATTAGGCCATAGTGCCGCTGCCTGGGCAAATTTTCCCTCATAGCACAATGTTTGGTGCATGTCCGTCTTCATTAGCTCAGTCAGAACAGAACAGTAGGACGTTAAACCCCATTTTATTTCATTTCTTAAATGATTTACAGGTTAAATATAGTTAGAGGTGTATATTTACATTAACCTCTTTCTTTCCTCTGATTGGTTAGTTTTTAATATATTTCAGTTTAGTGAAATTGAAGAAGCTAAAACTATGGAGAATTTTCAAACGGTTATGGATGCCTTAGCCTATTTGGTTGCAGCTCATAGCCATCTATGTAAAAATGGTAACTATTCACTATATAAATAGAAATCTATGTATTTGTCAGGTACAACCAAGTCTGCAAATGTTGTTTTTCTGAATTTTACTTTTGTTTGAAAGCTGCAGTGGGTCAGTGAGTAAGATGCTCGCTCGCTTGCTAATCAGGAGATTTGCGGCTTCCTCTGTGTTGGTCGGAGGGTCTGACAAGGAACGGTGTCTAGTCATTCATATGGGACAAAAAAACAAGGTCCTGTGTACACCCTTGATAGTTGGAATTTGAAATCAAAGGAGGACGTAGTGGTGCTGTCGGGTCAAAATTTCTCACATAGCAGACTTTATGGCATACCGGGAGGTTGGATGGCCGAATGGCTAGGGTGTGCGCTCTTATCTTAAGGTCTGTCATTGAGTCAACTGGCGAGGTTTCGATTCCCTTGTTGTACTTGACAAGGAGTAAGGTCGCCTGTACAACCTCGTGGGTTTCTCCAGGTCCTCCGGTTTCCTCCTACTGCTAAAGACCCCTACGTGCATGCGCATTATTGAAATAGAATTGAACTATATGTTAGTCCCGAAATGACCTAGTTTGTGTCGAGTGGATGTTAAACACCATTTCTATCTCTCTGGCTTAAGCTTGTCTTCAGAATGTTGCACAAAAGTTTATGTTGAACCCCATTTCATTTTATTTTTGTTTGGAATTTAAAGAAGAAAAAATTAAAATGTTGCGCACATGATTGGTATCTTTATGTTGTAAACTTTTACTGTGGGAAACAAAATAACCATATGTTAGTCCCAAATTAATGTCTTTGTAGTTTTGAAGTTAACGTATATCAATAATTCTTGTCTCTGTTTTCTTGTAGTATACACATCACCATGGTTACTACAACTGTTGATATCAGATGATGTTGATACCGTAGTCAGTGTGATGTCATTCCTTCTTAAAATAATCAGAATTAACGGGTGAGTACTCACATAGGCATACAGGACTAATTGATTTCAGTGTTAGGGGAGGGGAAGGGGCACAGGTTCAAACTGACCCAATTTCTCTATTTCACCTGACACTGATTTAGCAACAAAATGGCACCTTTGTTTACTTAGCCCACCATAAGGTCTGTCATGTGACAAGGAGTAGGGTCACCTGTCCAACCTCGTGGGTTTTGCTGCCCGGGCAAAATTTCCCTCATAGCACATTAAACCCCATTTCATTTCATTTCAAATAGAAAAACTCCTACTAAAACTTCATGATACCCAAATTGGTAGTGATGGTAACCCATACAATATTTATATATATATTTTAGGTATTTATTGAATAACCTTGTTTATAATACAATATTTACATTTATTTGTATATTTTTAGGTATTTATTGAATAAACTAGTTTATTATACAATGTTTATATTTGTTTATATATTTTAGGTATTTATTAAATAAATTAGATGATAATACAGCGTTTACGATAATGGATGAATTAGTTTATAAATTAACTGTTAATAATATTATAGAAGTAGCAGCGTAAGTATGTTATAAATAAAATATCTTCATGGCTATAAACTTAGTATGTATGTCTGTATTTTATTCTACCATTCTTTCTGAAACAGGAATACATGGTAGTGTCCTTGTTCTTGGCGGGGCTGGATGGTTGTACGTGACAAGGGGTAGGCTCGCCGGTCCAACCTTGTGGGTTTTCTCTAGGTCCTCCGGTTTTCTCCCACTGCTAAAGATCCCTACGTGCAAGCGAATTATTGAAATAAGATAGAGCCATATGTTAATCCCGAAATGACTTGGTTTACCCAAAACGTGTCTTGCATCCATTGACTTGCTCGGTTTCAGTTTGATTTTCATATAGTATGTCTGTATGTTTTTTTTTCAGTATAGCTATAAAATGTATAAAACTAAAGTTGTATTTATATTTATTTCAGTATAGCAACTAAGTGTGTATTAAAAGTATGTGATTATCATAAAGGTATGGTTGGTGCTTTATCTACAAGATACAAGTAAGTTACTAGCAGTATAGTTTATTTATTTGGTGGGTGTTGAGTGGTGTTTACATCTTATCAAGTGGTGTTTACATCTTATCAAGTGGCATGGTTTTGATTTCCTACTTGTCTCGTATGTGGCAAATAGTAGGTCCTTGTGGATTTTCTCCTGGTCCTCCAGTTTCCTCCCATTGCTAAAGACCCCTATGCGCAAGGGAATTATTGAAATTAAATTGTACTCTATGTTACCTAGTTTTTGTTGAGTGATTGTGAAATGCCATTTCTCTTCCCTCACTCGCTTTGTGTTTAAAGTGCAAGACATAAATTTGTAAGAGCGACACAAAGTCTGGATATGTACTGTAATTATGAAAATAACAGACTGATTATTGGGCCTTCAGATTTATAGAAATGTTGTACAGGGTCCCCAATCTCAAGACCCTATATACTTATTTCACAGTGTTTTTATGGTTTTGTATATAATGAAATACTCGGTGTACACTTGATGCAAAGTTATAGACTGGTACCCTGCATGACAAATTAGTTTCACTTGGATCCAGATACCAGTAGCCCCCGCCCGACCAATGCCGTACTTTGCCTATTTGTATATCCGACCCAACAAGCTAGAATGATTTACGTTTTACATATATTTATTTCAGAGGTTTACGACCGCTGTTGGGTAAATGGTCTGGACAAGGTTTTGATAGAGATCTCAAGCACCTATTAACTATACTAGAGACTGGATCTCTACACAGGGCAGAAAATGAAGTAAGACTCTCTTTATACTGAGTTTTGGACCAGTAACTAGTCCCCAAGTGATACTTGTCTTGTTGCTGTTCTTAGGGTTTGCACTCGTAGGAAAAATCCCCAGACTCCCCCAATTCATGGACGATTGAAATAAAGCTATATATACATGCGCATCAATTGACAGACTTTGATTTTAGTAGGACGTCATAATTCCAAGATGGCTTCAATGATGTCCTAGTGAGTTCCTGGTCCATAGTACGATGGTATACGGTTGTACTAAATATTGACCCATACAAATCGGTGGGTGCGTATTCATTGCCTCATATAGCTATGTTAAATAGGGCCAATTAGTTGGAATGGCAGAAATTAGTTGGAGTGGCAGGAAAAACTCCTGATCCATACAGTTTGTATTTGATGAAGAGTGGGGGGATTGGATGGCCAAATGGTTAGCTTGTGCTGTATCATAAGGTCTGTCATTGAGCTAACTGGTGTGGCTTCGATTCTCTGGTTGTATGTGACAAGGAGTAGTGTCGCCTGACCTACCTGGTGGGTTTTCTCCGGGTCCTCCGGTTTCCTCCCACTACTAAATACCCCTATGTGCAAGTGAATTATTGAGATTAAATTGAACCATATGTTATTCCCGAAACGACCTATTTTGTGTTGAGTGGACGTAAGACCCTCTCTTTCTCTATCTCTCTCTTTCGACGAAGAGACAGCGAAACACAGTGATATTCCCCTTATAATTAATACACTGTATGCTGATCTTGATTAGCCCAATTGGTTAAGATCAGGAATATGCAAATTTAATCTGTTAGGTCTGAATATTAAGGCCACCTGCAGATTTCGTCAAGGTCACAAGGCCTACCCCTAACACTGACCCACAATCTCGTCAACAATTACGTTCCCTAACCCTATGTACATTTCACGACCTGACCAAATTTAATGTTACCTGAGACATTGTATCTTAATCTGCGGTCTTCATTAACCCATTTCATTAATAGGGGATGGTATAATCAATTTTAAACCTTTTTGTAAAATATTTACAGAAATTTTTTGATGCAGCTATGGTGATTCAAATGATGTGGAGAGGTTTCTCAACGCGGAAAAAATTAAAGAAAGCCAACACAGCTTTTGCCAAGTTCCAGAAAAATTACAGGTAGGCTACTGTATTGGTCTATTTTAAAGAAGCTAAAACTCTTTGATTTGGGTCAGACTAAAGTCATTGAATTGGGTGAATCAGGTGTATTATTATGATTAACGACCGGTCAGACTCTATGTGGTTTTATGGTTGAGAACGAGACATCAAGTAACATAGGTGGGTTGGGTAACATTAGGTCTGTCATTGAGCCAATTGGTTGGTTTTGATTCCCCGGTTGTACATGACAAGAATTCAAGTCACCTGTCCAGCCTCGTGGGTTTTCTCCGGGTCCTCTGGTTTCGTCCCACTACTAAAGACCCCTATGCACAAACGAATTATTGAAATAAAATTGAACCATATGTTAATCCCAAAATGACCTAGTTTGTGTCAAGTGGACGTTAAACCTCATTTCTCTCTCTACCCATTAAGTAACATGTTGATACTGTACGAGAACGTTAGTCTGAGTGATGTTTCAATATATTACGCAACGTCTCCTTCTTCACCATTAAACAACTTAAAATACAGACACTATCTCGCACATGCTTTGCAGTGAAATCGTAACTCAAGTCCAATATTTCAACAAGTATAAATAATGGTACACCAACATCAAAGGGTGTTGTCACATCAGTATTTTAAATACATTTAACGTCTCTGTGTATTTTTCATACAATATCAAAGCATCCATGTCTTAATATACACAAAAATATACTCAAATGTGAATTTATCTTTGTCTGTATTGTAGATTAAAGAAGAAACATGTTACAATGAAGAAAGAAGAAGAGAAATTAGCCAAAGAATTTGAGAGACAGTTTAAAGAGAACAGGTTAAAGATAATGAGAGAATTTCATCAAAAACAGTTACATACCATAGAAATATTACCAGCAGGTACTTGTAGTTATAGGTTTGTCATTGAGTCAATTGGTGTGGTTTTGATTCTCCGGTTGTACATGACAAGGAGTAGGGTCAACTGTCCAACCTTGTGGGTTTTCTCTGAGTTCCACTGCTAAAGACCCCTATGTTAAGACTATATATTAGTTCGTAAATGACCTGGTTTGTGTCGAGTGGCCGTTAAACCCAATTTCTCTTACTCTCTAGTTCCTTAGGATTTTCTAGCCAGATTTCCCTATGTCATTGGTGTAGGACGGATGGTCTGGCAAGGAAAAATATCTAGTTGCTCAACCCTAACCCTGGAAAATCCATTCCCTGTTTTTACCATGAGCTCCCTGTTAAAGATCCCCGAACAGTTTGAAATCTAAATCAATGTAGACCATAGCCCCACTGTCAAGGTCAAATTTCCCTCATAGCCAACTGCATGGAATATTTCCATCTTCATTAGACCTGTGCTGAAAAGTAAGACTTCATGTAACTTAAACATACATTATGCAAGAGCTAAATCTGTCTATTGTAGGTCTTTCTTTAGGCCTGAAATGTTATCTAAATTATTAATTAGACATTAATTAACCTATCCAGACCATAATCAACTCTAGATGGCATTGCTAGCCTGCGATCTTTAGTGGATTATGAGCTGATTTACTGCATAACTTTCCTTCACGATTTAACGATTAAATGGATAATCGAGACTATGCTGTTTATCGTACTGACTTTAGTAATGATGATCAAGGCTAGGCCAAAAATTCAATCGCTAATTTCTCGGTTCATAGTGGATCAATTTGAATGAAATTTTCAGCAAATTTCCTTTACATTATCGAATTTTTAACTATTATAGTGAGAACTGCAAATTTGTTATCAAATCTTCCATAATGTATCTTTAATTTTCTATTTTTGCAACAGCTAAAGTAGAACAATATTTAGCTAAAGAGAAATCAGTGGCAGCTGTGAAAATACAGACATTATGGCGCGGTAAAAAAGAGAGAGATTTATTACCATGGAGACAACAGGTTCGATTGCAAGTTAGAGCAGCCATTAGAATACAGAGATATGTAAGTTTTATTGAACACATCTGGGGTTTATTGACTAAAAAGGCAAATGCATAGTCTAAAGATTGTAAGGGTTGAGGAGGGGGTGTCCAATGATCTTCTACATTTGCTTTAGATCATAAGGTCTGTTAGTGAGTTAAGTGGTGTGGTTTCGACAGTGAGTAGGGTTGCTTGTCCAACTTCGTGGATTTTCTATGGGTCCTCCATTTTCCTCCCACTGCTAAAGACCCCTACACGCAAGCGAAATTATTGAGATAAAATTAAACCATACGTTAGTCCAGAAATTACCTAGTTTGTTTCGAGTGGATGTTAAACCCCATCTCTCTCTCTCTCTCTCTCTCTCTCTCTCCCATGATTGTAGTATAGTCACCAGTTTCAGTTCTTTAGTTATCTCTGAGGTCTCCAGTTTCCTCCCACTGCTAAACAAATCAATACACATTTGAATTAATGAAATTAATGTTAGGCCTAAATATGACCTGTTTGTATCAAGTGGATGTGAAGCCACATTTTCATGCTCCTACATTTATTGATTTTCATAAATTTTTGATAACAACTTCTGAAGTTATTCCCCTTTGTTCAAAAAATCTTGTTAACACTCTGAAGGTTTTGAGTATAATCTGATTGTATTGAAATTTATGTGTTGTTTTAATGCTCAAAGGATGTAGCTGCTGGTCAGCGAATGTTTCGTTACCTAGCAACCTGTTTCTCTTTTTTCTTTTTAACTTTTCGACAGACGTAGCTGCTGGTCAGCGAATGTTTCGTTACCTAGCAACCTGTTTCTCTTTTTTTTTATAAATATTACCTGAATTTGTAGATGGACACAAGGCTGTAAATAGGATCTATGAATGATTGTGGTACGATATTTTTTCAGGTAAGAAAATGGCTGGATCGTCGAGCTGATAAAAGTAAAGATATATCGGTATCGTTAAAACCACCTGGTTTAACAGATGCAAGACGAATAGAGTTACAAACGCAAATACAAGAATGGAGAGATCTACATCCGGTAAGTTAAATAAATCCCAACAAGTCTGATCTGTAGAGTGTCTACAAAGGTTTCATGACAAGGGCAATAACTATGTAATGATGCTTGGTGACTCTGAATGGTGTTAAAGCTACCCGAACAGTTCCAGCTAATTATTTTAATATCTAACCGTTCTCCTCATCGGGTTGCACAGGTAACCATAGAAATAGAAGTTACCATGTTAGTCTCAAAATGACTTGTACATGACAAGGAGTAGCGTCGCCTGTCCAACCGTGTGGGTTTCCTCCGGGTCCTCCGGTTTCCTCACACTGCTAAAAACATCTACGTGCAAGCAAATTATTGAAATAAAATTGAAACATATGTTAGTCCCGAAATAACATAGTTTAAGTTGAGTTGACTTTAAGCCCCATTTCTCTATTCCATTGTTTTTTTTCGTACCGACTTAACTAATGATGATCGAGGCTATCCTAAAATTCAAAATCTAATATCTCGGTTCAGAGTGGAGCAATTTGATTTAAATTTTAGCATATTCTATTTGTGTTATCTATTTGTTAACTATCATAGTGACAACTGTCAACTCTTTATCTAATCTCCTGTATTTCCCTTTAATTGAATTCTTATTTTGAAAAATAAGATATTGGATCATTGACCAGTTGGTTCTGGTTTTCATCCCTGTTCCTAAAGATTTATCAATGTGGTTTCCCCTTGTCAGTGGTGCACGACAGGGGCCTGGAAAGGAACAATGTGTATTCATTCAGATGAGGTGCAATACACCTAATCTTGCATATATAAAAACCTTGACAGTTGGAATTCCTGAAGAGTAGATGGAATAGCTGTGGTCTGTGTATGACCATTTGGTGCAGAACAGTAGAACGTTAAACCACATTTTATTTCATTTTTAGGGGGTTTTATTTTTCAGACTCATATTAAAGATAGAGAAGGATTACAAGAAATACATAACAGAGCAGCTCAACTATTAGCTAAACATTATCTAAATATTAAAACTAACCGTCAAAAACAACATCATTTAGAGAGTTTAATGGCCAGATTAGATACAGATTCAGATCTTGTACAATGTAAGTAACAGGAAATATTATTGAACTTTGTTGTGACAATCTGATTAAAATACAGCTCTATATTTCATTAGTTTTTTTTATACTTTCGATGGCCTACACTTCATGAAGATCTAACAATTTGTAGTGGAAGGTTGCGTCAGAGGTCATACAACTGGCTTTTGACCAGTGACGTAAGACATTTGATTAACCAATCGGCATTGATGTTTTTAGTAGGTTACCCACAGTTCCGAGCACCTCACGCCAAAAACTCACCGTAACAGTGATCAAAGTATCACTGATTCTTCTTCTTTCATCAGGCAGTGTAGGCGGCCATTTTGAGATCATCTGATATCAATGATGTCTCCGATTGGCTTATGAAAATGATTCGCCCTTTAATATATGCTGGACACGGGCAGACAAGCAGATATGCTGGTGAATCGATCGCTGGTGTAAAATATTCGGCCTAAAATATCTAAAATGTTAGATTCGGGCAATTGGTTGGGTGAATGGTTCGCTGAGCAGAATCACCTTTTACCGTGAAGGGACACACAAACAATTTTTTTCAAGTGATTTTAAAAATCAGCGTGCTCAGTCGAAAAATACGCTCGTCTGCCTTAGGTATTGTCCTGGATCAGGTAATAAAATAGGTTGTTTAAATTCATTTCATTCCTGGCATTAGGAAAAAACAAATGCATGTTAGTCTCAAAGTATTGTATTGACGAGACGTTAATTTATTGATGTTTTCCTCATCTTTTATTTCAAGTGGCACCTAAGTTAAAAGATGTAACAGATAAAGATGTAGAGATGTATACAAGTCGATCTGTTCCCGTGGCAACTAAAGCTAGATTAAATCACGTAGAAACATTACGTAGATTACAGAAACCTTGGTGGAAGAGATTAGGGGAGGAGGATGAGGATCAATTCCGTGAAGAATATCAGGAAATGGACGAATATTTATTTTAGATTATAAACATTCTGTTTGAATTATTAATAATTCAGGGAGGCTTTGCTTCATGGCTGACATTCGTTTAGACTGAAGCGGAGTTCTTGTTTCAGTCGTATGGATGAATATTTATTCTATAACTAGATGCAAATACAAGCAAATATCATTGAATACAGCCATTGAATGACCTATGGTTGTATTCAATGGCTTGGACACATACTACTTTTGGGGACTACTACTTTTGTGCAGAATGACGTCACTTTCAGAATTACGTCAAACTATAAGACGTCAACACTAGCAACCACAATTTTTGTAAGAAAGAAAGAAAAACAGACGTAACCTATGATGAATTTTAACGTTATTAGTGATGATTTTCTTTTTCTGATGATCTGGATAGTACAGTGTATTTTGAAATTTGCATGTAGTTATAGAATAAAAACAGAAATCAATGACCATTGAATTCCGCTCAGGTTATTCAATGGTTCAAGACATTGGATTCACCGTGATATTCAATGGTCTTTGAGTTTAATTGATTTATTTTTGATTAGAAAAATTGTTAGAATGTTATTGTTAAAAATACAGTAAGGTTAAACTTCAAGGCTAATGTTCGGATTCACTGAAGTTTTGTGATAGAAAGCAAGGACATCTATGATTTCTATACGTCCATATTGAAATGTACATAGTTGTATATTTTCATTGACCCTCTGCCTGTCCTTCATTTGTCGTTCCATCCATTGGTCCTCTGTCTACAATTCCTTGTGAATGCTCTACAGACTGCATTTCAGAATCCGATCCTTTAAAAATTTGCGTCTTGATTTATGGCCCTTGTTACTTTGTAGCAGTCAGAGTTATCATCTGATCTGTTTGATATTTAATGAAATGATGAAATCTTTTGTTTTTGTGAATAGTTGGATGAAGGGGCAGAGTATTTTTAAATGAATCATTAGCTTGTATTGTCCGTATAAAATTCTCCTGATAGCAAAATATTGATTGGTTCTTATTGTAGTTTAAATTATAGCATAATTCAACTGTTTACAATTTCTCATCAAAGCCTTATAAGTATTTCCCATGATTTAAAAACCATTCCATCCAATTACATTTATATCATATCAAGTCTGTGAGGAAGTTAAAATCCCTTTCTAACTACAATATCTCTTAAAGCCCCTAATTATCATTTGAGGGAGTTTTAATGACCCACGGAGACTTGAACTTATAATTGAACCTAAATGTAAAATGTCCGTCCTATTGAAGAGTTCTTGTTAGTAAATATTTATTTTGTTTTATCCTCAAGTTGTATTTATTTCTGTTGTATAATTATACTTGACAAATCTTTGTAATAAATTATTTTTTGTATGAAAAATTTGTGCATTTTTTTTTCACCAGAGCAGTGGTAGAAATGGTTTAATTAACTCGTTCTAGTTGATAATTACTTACAAACACAGATGTATGCTGGTCTTAACAGACTTTTGGTGTAGAACAGTAGGACATTAAACCCCATTCCATTTCATTTGTGAACAGACTTGTTTGATGAAAGCAATGAAATTTTAATTGAGACTTCGTTTGAATATTTGTTGGTGTGCATCCAGGTGTGGGGGTTGTTTTATTGCAGTTACTTCCCTTTACTTATGTGTGATGACTAGTCGGATTTCTCTCTCTCTCAGACTGTAGGGTGGCCCATGTACTCACAGAAATACAGTCCACCGCTGATAGTTCGAGACTACCACTGAAGCGTGCACATTCGCCGTGCCGAGACCAACTTTCTGACAGTATGATACTATAAATAGCCATGGCACGTGCAATTCTCTACAAATCTATCAACTATTACAGCCGTAAAAAATTTATTGTTGACGATTTTGGATAGCAGTTAAATTAAGCTTCTTGGTTATTACAGCAGATTTAGAAATTACGTTCGTTTCATTTTTTTAAATCGCTTTATCATTAACTGTACCGTTAAGAGCGGCATCTTTTGGTTTAGTACAAATAATATATCTGAATCACTCGGGTTAGGCAGGAACATGATACTAGCAGTAGTTTCATTTTACCTTTACAAGTTTCTTAAAACGATTGTTGAGCTACCTAACGTGCTTATTTCTAAATTCAATTTCTTGTTCTAGCTTTCTGTTACGTTTCGTAAAAAAGTAGTCTTGATTATCCCGACCTGTCAATCAGACGTAGAATGGTCGATAGACTGGTTAAGCGAGACTAATTTCAAAACAAGGGCACGTAACCTATCTTTTACTCAAAAGTGTCTGGATGTTATGGACGACTCTTGGAACCAGTTTTCAGTCTATTATTTATACATGATTAATAGTCATAGCTTGTTAAGTACAACATGATCGTTTATTTAGTGACTATATTTGTGTGAAACTGATTTGAGGCTTGGCATATATATAAATATTGTGGCGTAATTGTCGAGATATATGGAGATATTTATTTATGGTGGGTCACCCTACTCTCTCTTTGATTTGTGTCACGACCTCTGATCTTTATAACACTCACATTGTCCCACACAAGACTTATGTCTGGGGATCTAGATCTTCAGATGAGACAAAAAACCGGGATCCACTTCCGAGGACTCGTGTAAACATTGGCCTGCATGTAAAACAACCCTTTACACATGGAATTCGTAGAGCCGCTGTCTGGGCAAAATTTCCTTCATAGCACATTGCATGGCGTAACTGAAGTTTATGAGGAGACATGTAATACATTAAACCCCATTTCATTTCAAATCCGAGCTCGGAGATAATAGGGACCTTTCGCACCGGTACGAGAACGAATACGAAAACGAAAACGTCATCGATTCGTGTGTACTTGTGACGTCAATCCGTAATGAGTGTTCAGCCAGTGAAAAACGTTACGCGTATGGAGGTGGAATTACGTAGGTATGCAAACGAATATGTTTCTTGTCTCATATATTGAATTTTTCACCATTTTTCGAGCCTTTGTGTATATTGTTGATTGTGTAGGGTTCGTAGAATATGCTTACAAGGAATATTCTGCTTGATTTGTTGTACATCTGCCGAAAAATCGATTGAAAACTTTGCCTTGACCGAGAAGTTCATGGAGTGGAAATTAACGCCATCTAGTTATTATCGTACGTCGGATTGCGAAACCGCGTGTTAGAGGCTACATATGTTCGTTTTGGTGTTCGTTTTCGTACCGATGCGAAAGGTCCCATATACAATACCTTATATTTCTGTTCCGTTGACAACGACATCAATGAAGTCTAAAATTTAAATCATTTTAATGATGTGAATTTTATCGTATTTATGTAAAACATTGTCTAGCGATGATATACAATTCGACACTGCTATGTCTAATTTCAGGTTCAAAAAATAAAAATGAAATGGGGGTTTCTTCGTCTTCCCATTAACGCGTCGGCCTCTGTTAGAGTGTAATTGACTCGGGCACATGCACAAACGTATAGGAAACTTCTCCGCAAGCACTTAAAAGTCCAAAGTTGGATAGTTTGTACAGATATTAACAATTATTAACAATATATACAGGTTTTGATGTGGTCTATCATGGTTTGTGCTGTGTAGGGTTCCAGGGGATGGGAGTCCGTTCCAGTATCTTACTGATCTTGGGAAGAAGGAATGCTGGTATTTCTCTTTCTTGGCTCTTGTTTGTCTAAGTTTGTGGTTTCCTCCGGTTCTGCTGTCGCCTGCTCTGTAAAACTTCTCTGAGTTAATGGCAATCAGTTGGTGACGTAAAGCGTCTGTGTTGGAGAGATTCCCATTGGAGGTTGTCTAAAAGTTTTGTTACACAGCCTGGGGAGTTGTCTTGGTAGCAGTTGAAAGCAAAGCGGGCTGCTCGTCGCTTTACTTGCTCTATTTCTCGTAGAGTAGTTATCTGGTGCGGGTCCCACACTGTTGCCGCATACTCGAGGACTGGTCTCACAAGGGCTGTGTAAGCTGTGGCTTTAGTCGAGGTGGTGCACCTCAGGAAACCAAGCGTCTTAGGGGCCTTCCCAGTTGTCTGGTTGATATGTTTAGTCCGGGGGCCGTATTTATAAAAATTCTTAGAGTTTTCATAACTTTTACTCTAAGACTTCCTAAAACAACATATAGTTAAAAGTTACTCTTTAGAAATATTTATAAAGGGTCTTAGAGTTACTTTTAACTAAGTGTAAGACTTGGGTCCTAACCAAACTCTTAGCGATGTAACCATGGGAAATCCGGGGATTCCCTGAAGTTATTTATAGCTCAGTGTTGATGTCATGCAATCACTCTACTCACTGTAGGTTGACTGACGCCGAAATTGTCACCACTACACAGTTGCATTTTACCAGTAGCTAGGAAACGAAGCGTAATGGCGATCTTCATCTCAGCGTCGATTGAGAAATTTCGTTTAGTAGGACTCGTAAGTAGATGCCGAACTAAATCTGTCACAAAAAGAATCCCACCCATGTCCATTCGATATCTCCTTATCAACTCGTCATTGTTGTACTCCACTAAGAAATCTCTTCTTGTTTTAAACTCTCTTAGGCGGCGTACACGGACGGCCATGTTAACTAAGATAAGAGTACTTTTAACAAGTTAGGAGTGCTACAGGAGGACTCCTAAATATGTGTCATAGTTAGGAGTAATTCTTAAAGTAAAATGTTTTATAAATAGGTCTTAGGAAAATCTACAAAGTTAGGAGTAATTTTTGACAGTTAAGAGTTGGTTCCAACTCTTAGAATTTTTATAAATACCGCCCGAGGTCATGTCCTTGTTGATGGTTAATCTCAGGTATTTCCCACTATCAACTACTTCCAGCGATTGTCCATGTAGTGAGTATGTCATCTGATGGATTTGACGCTTTCCTGGGACTCGAATGACTGTACAATTTTCTGAGTGGAAACTCATCTGTCACTTCTTCTCCCAGTCTTCCAATGATGTTAAGTCCTTCTGGAGGGCTGCAGCATCTTTGTTGTTGCGGATGCGACGAAAGAGGAGACAGTCGTCTGCGAACAGTCTGGCGTCAGAGGATGTTGCTTCTGGGAGATCGTTGACGTATGCTAAGAAAAGTAAGGGGCCCATGACTGTACCGTATTAAATAGTAATGGCAGAAAGATTTGATTTATCTAAATCGTACATAACGCGACTTTAATTTAATTATACTTTCCGATATAAATGTATGTATAGCAGGTTGGTTTCCAGTTAGATAGATTTCATTATCATGCACATAGTTTTTTCTTGTAAGGGAATGCAATAGATCCACCTACTTCATACTTCGAGAATAAATCTCTGGCCCAAATGGCCGCCATATCCAAAATTTAGTCTACTGTTTTATAATGCGGCCCTACTCCGGTTCACATCTGTCATACACACAAAGACTAAATAAACTTTTCCAATCTTATTAAATAGAAGCAGAATAACTAATTAACAAAATTCTCGAAATATACTTTATGTTTTCGATTAAAATCCTCGAAATGTCGGTCAACTAGCTTAGTTTCTGTTCTCAAGCGGAGCTAACGAAATGAAATGAAATGGGGTTTAACGTCCTACTGTTCTGCTCCGACCTGGGCTAATGAAGACGGGCATACGCCATACAGTGTGCTATGAGGGAAATTTTGCTCGGACAGCGGCACTACGACCTACTCTTAATCGAATTCCAACTGTCAAGGTATCTTTTTCGTGCACGCCAATGTGTACAAGGGTGTTTGTCCCATCCGAACGACTAGACAGCTGTCCTTGTCAGGCCCTCCGTCCTGCATCACTGAGAAGGGGGAACCACGCCGGAAAATCTGGATGAACTTTCTCGGCCAATGCAGGAATCGAACACCCGACCTCCAGGCTAGCGAGCCAACGTCTTACCCACTTAGCCACCGTAGCCCCTGTGGAGCTAACGGTAGACAGGCAGTCTAAGTTTAGTATGGGTTATTACCTTGTTGTGAGTAGAGGATGGTTGAGGCCCTCCATGTTAGATTTGTAGATTATCGTGTTCCGTTTAACGGGGACGGTCACTCCAATTCATCTTGTACGGTTTAACGGACAAGGGATCGGCTGGTCGGTATACACTCATAACAAGGGGTTGGCTTATGTGTGGTTTATTGGTCGAGGGCAAGAAATATGAAGTAATATATGATACCCCACAATGGCGTTAGCGTTAGCCCGAGTGTTGTTTCACTATATTACGCAATCTCGGCGGATCTGGCCTGTCTTCAACCGAGACGTAGTAATAGTTCCTTTAGGTAAACCACGAATTTCTTATACGTTTATAAAACTATAACCATTTACATTATTGCTGGTATTGCGAAAATTTATTTACACAACGTGAAGTCATATTTACGATTGTAGGCCTAACAAGTAGAGGAGAATCTCGGACAGTGACATCTGTAATAGCCCAAGTACCCTAATCTCTGTTATGGTAAAGGACCCACCACAAAATCATGGGCCAAACCCCTAATAAACGATTAGGTCAGGATAATGTTTAATTTTTATATTTATATAAAAGATTTAAAAATGATTTTAAATAATAGACGTTAGGTCGATATACAAATTGCTAAATTCATCCAAACAAACCAAGTGTTCTTATTTGTAGTTTCTGTATCCACAGATAATCTATACCATTAAGTAAAGAAACGGACAGATTTATATCAAATCTGTACAGGCAAATTACACTCTACAAGGGCTAGAGTTAGGGGCAGGTAACCCAAAGATTACCCGTTTTTTAACGGAATGTCCACCCTAACCGACATGAAAATATTCAACGCTAATTCAAAGGAATAGACGAGAATTCAAGGGAACTAACTCTTATTACACCTTAAATCAATAAATTTCAAGTGATAAATCAATATCAAAGCGAATTTTCCGCTTCCCGCTAGAATTCGGATTTGTTTGATTCAAGCCAAGGAATTGATCTATCTGCATCCTGGTGCTTGACAGGATTTGTCCCCCTTTAACAAAGGCTGTCGATTTAGACATACTTGGGGACATTCGATTCTCAGTTGAGATTTGCATAGGAGTTTGCATTGTTCCCTTTAAAATGCCCACGGGAAGTGACGAACGCAAAAGGAAAACACGAATTACCCTTCTATATAACTGACTGAAGTGACGATTGATAACTGATAGACCGGGAGATTCTCTGCTCACTAATAAATCCTTCGAAGACCAAAAGTTGTTATATGAGACTGTAAAATAAGATAACTGACTCTCACTAGATAAGTGAAAACTAGAAAAATAGAAAAGGTCCGTGCATTGTTTGAGACTTCCAATAGGGTAGATGGTGGGGATGGGATGGAGGGGGGGGGGGATTAGACACCGCGTGCTAAATAAGCTTTATAGCGTACATCTAGCATTTCCGATGTGGTAGATGGGGGTCTCCGAAGTGCAAATTAAGCTGTTAGTGTTCCCGACAGGGTATATTGGTGTACACGACTTGCTAAATAAGCTATGGGGTAAATTTTAGGATTACTGATGAGTGTCCACGAAGCTATGGGGTGCATCTAGGAATGCCGGTAGGAGGGTCAACGAAGTTCTAAATATACTGGGGGATTGGATGGCCGAATGGTCAGCACGTGCGCGCTGTATCATAAGGTCTGCCATTGGGTCAAATGGCGTGGTTTCGATTCCTCGGTTGTATGTGACAAGGAATAGGGTCGCCTGTCCAACCTCGTGGGTTTTCTCTAGGTCCCCCGGTTTCCTCCCACTGCTAAAGACCCCTACGCACAAGCGAATTATTGAATTAAATTGAACCATGTGTTAGTCTCAAAATGACCTAGTTTGTGTCGATCTCTCTATCTCCCTCCCCCTCTCTCCTTCTCTCTCTCTATGTGAATATACTGTGGGGAACATCTGGTTTTTCCATAGGGATGATGAGGGTCCACAAAGTGCAAAATATGCTATGGGGTACATCTAGGAATGCTGGTAGGGTACATAGAGGGTCAACGAAGTTTTAAATATATTGTGTGGCACATCTGGTATTTTATATAGGGATGATGGGGGTCCACGAAGTGCGAAATAAGCTATGGGTACATCTACGCTTTCCGGTCGAGTAGATAGGGGGTGCGGGTAGTGCCAAAATGTGGTGCGCATCTCCACCACAATATTTTCAAGGGTTTGATAAAGATGGCTTTCATTGTCCTCTTACCAGATAACCACTTATTTCTGACGAAATACCCTTTCTTTACAAAACATGTGTTTGGTTTTTTTCATAACAATCTATCTTTCTCTATTTAATTTGAATATCATATTTCAAGTCACAAAAACTTCAAGAACAAAAAACTTGAAGTCAAGAAGTGGAGCGTGATTGTATTCTTTAGAAGTTTGACTTCTTAAATTCCATCAGTGGGCGTCTTCAGCTTCCGTTAATTTACTCCATGTCAAAAATAGCAATATCAAAAGGATTGTTTTGTTCAATGAAATCACCATTATTTTTAAACTAAGCACGAACATCCGAGTGCGGGGCTTCACGAATGCTCAAAATAATACAAAGGGTGAAATTACCAAACATTGAAAATGTATCCGAGTTTGGAGAATGTCCGCTCGAGACCCCGAGGATTACTATTACGGAAATTACGAATAAGCGAAAAAGATGGATACTTTGGTATTGTTGTTCATCAAACACATTGCAAGATGTAAGTTCTTATGATGTCATGCCCCGGGTCACGTGCAGGAAATATATATAAAATATTACACATGTAAGTATAAAATTTGTTTATAACCGGATATGACATCATTGTAGTATTCACAATACATATAATCCCGTTTTACAATAACATACAGCCGTATACATATACAATTTTATTATATATCGCGCTTTTATAACGGGGCGGCAAACTTCAAAGGCTGCCCATATGATATATTGACTGGGTCATATATATATAATAAAATAGCACTCTTTTTAATAAACTAAAGTACTAGTACAAACTTTATACACTCTATATACAGCAGCACGTGTTCTACACATGCGTCAATATTTTAACATCATTATTTATACATCTATTATATTCCATACATTTCTTTATGAACGGCAAATCATGGATCATTACAAATCTTGTAGACCTTAATCTCGTTTTTAGGGATAAATCTATTTGTTAAAGGGACAATAACACTCTTGCTGGCTTGACCGCTCCAGAAAATAAAAAATAGCCCCACTCTAAGTATTAGATGTATTAGTGTCTTACTTGTTGTGTAAATTATCCATTAAATCCTATTTTACTTGTCCAGAGGGTTCAAAAATATTTTAAAATCCAAGTCTCATTTGAAAAGCTTTACGTCAGGCTTTTCAAATCATTTAGTTGAATTTTTCCATTTTTTTTAATTAGGTGTGTTAAGATGAAATTTGTATCATCAATTAATTGGAATATTGTAAAATAGTACAATTTGTTGACCAGAATAAAGATTGGGACATATTATTCAGTTACAATAAGAGTGGTATTGAGCCTTTAAGGCCAATTCAATTATTGTCAATGTCGCTGAGATGTAAATAAGATTAGAGCCTGTGATTATAGGTTAGGGTTAGAGTAAGCATTGGGGTTAGGTTCGGGATTAGAGCTAGCCCTGTTTAGATCTCGTCACCTATGACGAAAAATTGAGCTGGTCTTTTCATTTAGCACTAACCCGTTTTTGGTTGGTGTTTTTTTCATCCCCTGTTTTCTCTCTTTAGCAATAATTATTAAACACGATAAATATGGATCCGAAATCCGAAAATTAATTTTTACTCAATAACAAAATTATCATTACTATTTGACTAACTTCAATTTCATTACAAAAATAAATAAATAAAGTTATTGAAAGCTACAAATGGGTGACTGTAATGTAAACATAATTCTAGGTTTTCAATAGTAATGATTAATAATAATACTTTTTCCAATCTGATTAAAATACAGATCTATATTTCCTTTCGTTTTTTTTATACGTCGATGGCCTACACTACATGCCAATCTGACCGGTTGTACTGGAAGGTCGTACGTGCGGCTTTTGACCCTATGACGTGAGTCATGAATTAATCAATCAGCGTTGACGGTTCTATTGGTTTACCCACAGTTCCGTGCATCGGACGCCAAGAAATAGCCGTAACAGACTGTTTCATTGGCTACCCTCTGGCTTCAACCAGAACTCCGGTAATACAACAACTCTTCCGGATGCTAGTGTAGTTAAGACAAGAAAAACGAAATTTTGAACTATAAAAACGAAACGAAATAGGATCTGTGTTTTAACCAGATTGTACCTTTAGCTTTGCAATTAGTTGGCCTTTTGAGTTTTTCAGCCCGGTAGTAAATTTGCTATAAATACATATGGTATAACACATTTCATGTTAATTTAACAGTATAACGGTTTAAGGTATTTGTGGGGACCTCGATATACTCAGGACATCCCAGAACGTAGTTCTTTTATTAAACTGAATTATCTGCTCTACTACGTCAGACTCGCTCCTACGTCATTCATTTCCTAACTTGTGTATTATACTGGATAACATACTCTTACGTCACACCTCTAGCCCGATTTGAAATAATATAATGATATAGTATTCAGAATAAAAGTGACGTAAGAGCGGGTCTGATGACGTTAATTAGAGCAGATTACCCAGTCTATTCTGTACATGTGGTGTATAGATTATCCAGTCTATTCTATTGTATATGGCGTATAGTTTATATATTGCGTCACCAAACAAAGAGATCAAAATAATAAAGTTTATAAAATCAGTTAATTAATATTCATCGACCAAAAAATAAACAAAAACTAAAATATAAGTTCTTTCAGTCCATCGGACAGGCTCCTGTGAGATTTCGATACCAATTGGTGTCCTGCTTCTTATGTCGTATTTCTGTTATTGTAAAACTTTCTCTATGTGTTTTTATTCCCGCTTTCATCGAAATTAGAATCAATTCAGACACTCATATTCCCCCAAAGATCTCGTTTAAACATTGTTATGTTTTTAACTTAGTTAATCAACCAGTGTTTACGTACATTGTGACGTCACATAGTTTGTTTCAATAAAATTCAGCACCAGTAAATGTTATGGACGGACGTTTGGCTGCCTTTATCCGCTCGAAAGCAATAGTCCCGGATTAACTCACGGATGTATTCCTTCGCAGTATTTCTACCGACAAGTCCAATCTTTAATCACAACCAACAAAAATCGATTTGAATTATTTTTACGACATTTTGCCATCTTTGGGTTCTTCTTTGATTAAATCCTGGTCTTGCTCGCGACATATATTAGCTTCTTTCATGACGTCACCAAACGGATTCTCAGATGACGTCACACATTGGGTCATCAATGGTTTGAGTTGACCTGTGACCTTGTCTCGTACCAACTGGGCGCCTTTCACGCGCTTCCATTTCATTCGTCTGTTCTGAAACCAAACTTTCACCTGTAAAGAGAAGGCATTTATTTTACTACAAACACATGTTTTTATACCAATTCTCATTGATGTCAGAATCCCTCACCACCGAACCCCCACCCCGGCCACCGCCGCCGCTCCAGCCCCCACCTCGAAACAAACAAAAAAAAACCGGGTCGATTTTTATTCACGCCGCCATGTTGTTATACGTTGTTAGGGGAAATGAAATGGGGCTTAACGTCCTACTGTTCTGCTCCAACCTGACCAATAGAGACCGGCATCCAGCCAGTTGTGTTGCCGCCAACTTCTCGCCCAATTCCAATAGTCAAGGATTCGTTTGCATTCACACCAACATTTTTCGTCCCCTCCGATTAAATAGACGCTGTTCCTTGCCAGGCCTTCGCCCGGCACTAATGACAATAGGTAACCACTCTGAAAAATCCCTGACTCCCTTGATAATTTTGAGCACCCACCCGCCTATATAATCATTTATATTTAGTGGGATATGGGAGCAGGAGTGCCATAAGTAGGGATTGGCTTGACTCAATCTGATTAAAATACAGATCTATGTTTCGTTTCGTTTTTTTTTATATTTTCGATAGCCTCCCGCTACATGAAGATCTTACTGATCTGGTCATACAAGCGGATTTTGAGCCTATGACGTCAGACATTTGATTAATCAATCAGCGTTGATGTTTCTAGTGGGTTACCCAAAGTCCCGTGCACCTCACGCCAAAACCTCGCCGTAACAGACCGTTTCATTGGCTGATGCCTCACATCATCGAAAACGCGGGTTATACTAGTATAACAACTCTTCCAGAATCCACTGTAGTAAAACGACATTTTGAACTATAAAAACGAAACGAAATAGGATCTGTGTTTTAATCAGATTGGGCTTGGGTATATCAGCATTATCAATTGGGTAAATATTAAGTACGGTTCCTCGTCTCTAAATACAACTTGACACATTTAATAAACCTAATTCTCATCGAGATGAGCTATAGAGGTATGTTGAAATCCATTGAAAGCAGACCTAAAACTAAAACAGTTTGTGAACAAATTGTGAATTATTTTCCAGTCTTCCAACTACAATATCATTATCCCCGCCCCCACCACCAGTTTTTCTGTTAAAAGATTATGATCCACGGCACATCTTTCTGTGAAAAGTTAATGAATAGTTTACCTGTCTTTCTGTGAAAAGCTAATGAATAGTTTACCTGTCCTTCTGTGAAAAGTTAATGAATAGTTTACCTGTCTTTCTGTGAGATTTAAGGCTACGGCTATTTCATATCGTCTTAATCTTGTAAGATAATTATGTACGGAGAACTCCTTCTCTAGATCACGTATCTGATGTTTACTGAATGCTGTTCTTTCTTTACGAGGTTTACTCGATAAATCGAGTTTATAAGATGGACTCGATGGATCTGAAACAAAACAAAAGAAAATACTATAAGAATTTTTAATGTTTAAATTGCATCTAGAAATCACACAACTGTCACCAAATAGATTAACAATTCTAGTTAAACATACATTATGCAAGAGCTAAATCTGCGTATTGCAGGTCTTTCTTTAGGCCTGAAATGGTATCTGAATTATTAATTAGACATTAATTAACGTATCCAGCTCATAATCAACTCTAAATGGCATCGGATTTCTCCTATATTAAATACATCAGAACGGTTCAGCCATATTTTAATTTAAATTAAAAATGGAAGAGCGAGACTTCGAACAACCAGTACGGTGGTTGCAATTATGGCACACGTCTTGTAAAACCTTCAAAGGCTAATATCTTCGCTCGCAATAGAGTACGTGGAATGGAATTGTCAAATTAATTCAGTTTACATTATCTACTTTCGAACTATTATAGCAAGAATTGCTAGCTCTTTATGTAAATCTTACATAATGTATCTTTAATATTTCGGTATATATTCAAATTGGGAGATGCTAAATGTAGGCCGTTCGGGGAGGCTCGGGTATTTCCGGAGTCCACAAATGATTATTTGTTAAGGCCAACTCAATTTTCGTCAAGGTCGCTGAGATGTAGATAAGGTTATGGTACGTGATTGTTGGTGAGATTGTAGGGTAAGTCTTAGGGTAAGCACCAGGGTTAGGGCTAGCTCTGTTTAGATCTCGCGATCTAGCTCTCTAAACGTCGACAAGAGTGTGTTTTAATTTCAATAACGCCCAGACAACTGCAGAAAGTGGCCAACAAAGAAAGGCGTTATAGATGTACATATTCTACAAATCAAATTAATGCAAAATTTAAATAAAAATTGAAAAACTTATGCATGATTGAAATTGGACAAAAACGGTCTTATGCTAGGTTTCCACTATCACGATTCGCGCTGTGATTGCAATCGTGGTTTTAATCGTGGAGTAATCGTGGTGATCCTATCAGGTCCCATCGTATATTGAGGTCAGTCGTAGCAATCGTGGAGAACTTATCGAAACGTATCCGAACGTATCAGCACGTAGCAGATCATGGACCCCTTAGGGACAATTCTGTCGTAGCACATCGCTGGACATTGGGTACCTAGCATTACAAATCACCGACAAGAACAGTTTTACCGGAGCGGGGCCCTGGGCCTGACTAGAATCGCTGGCCCCTTTCGCGACGAAAAGATTATATCATATCCTGTTGAATGGCACGCATGGGTAATACACAATTCAACGGTCTGTAATACAAGAATAATTACATAATATCAGATCATATACGAAATCTATTCAGTTCCGAATGTCATACAATGCGCGGAAATGACATATAACGGCGATTGCCGTGAAATTTTCATCTGGAATCTGATTTTGTTTTCTCTTTTTGCCATGAACAGCGGGGCCGCCTAAACCGCGGGGCCCTGGGCCCATGCCTAAGCTAGGCTTTGAATCACCGACAAGAAGGTTTTGTTTGTTGTCAATTTCACCTATCCATAATTTTGTCGATTTTTTATGAAATCATTTGAATTTTGGATATGATATGTAAAATTGCATATGTGTAATATATTTTCACTGTCGGTGGCATTTTGCAACAGTTGGGGCGCTCTTGTTGGCTGTTGTCTGTGAATAGTAGGACGTCGATAAAATGCACATGAAAGTCTAATGATCCCGTTTAATGTCGTCTGCTACAAAAACTTTCGGCACTCTATATCCGCAATGAAAACAGAGAATTAGACAATATTGAACAACTGTTAGAATATTATCTAAACAAAGTGACATTTCCCGAAACACGCGGAAACCATGGTAACCGAATACTCAAAACAACGACCATTTAATTGGTAAGGCAAATGACATCTTTCGAATAAATATTGATGGTGTGAGGCCATACGTTTAGACTTATGGCGAGCAAAGCTTACGGATTGTTAGTAATGAACAAAATAAACTTTCCCATCTTTTATTGTATTTGTTTAAGATGTGGGTGTTAATTAGATTCTCTTTCTAATCATCTATTCCAAATCGTGTCCTTAATTATAGATGTTTATTATTTATGCACGTGCGCGGCCGTGATCACGTGACAGAAGTATTTCGCCGAACAAATACACTCATTAGGCTAATCATTGCTGTTGGATCTTTGGAAAATGTAAAAAGAAATTCAAACGAATCTGAAATTCCGTGAGCCACTTGTAAACGACGGCCAGAAACTAATTACGTTCCAAATTGAAAGCAGACGATAGAACCAAAGCGCGCGCCTTATGTTTCCGCCCAGGTCTCGCGCTGTTAGTACGTGCCATTATATATAGATGTACATCAAATAGAATATATACAACTTATATTTGAACATACTGAATCTTAAGTAATCACCCTTTAACCTTTCCCGCTAAAAGTTCAAAAACACAATGAGTATCTTTTTATAGTAATCAGTGACTTCTGAACAAACCAACATATTTTGACGATATGTTTTGATTTTTACTCATACCCCGGTTTTGCATTCATAGTTCTTCGAAACGAACAAAATATTTCACAAAGAAACGCATCATTTAACTTTTCCATATATTTATGTTCTTTATTTCAATTGTTTTTAAAAAATGCCATACAATTAAAAAGGTATGTCTTCTAAGTACTTCGATTCCCAAGTTGTACGTGACAAGTAGTAGGGTCGCCTGTCCAACCTCGTGGGTTTTCTCCGGGACCTCCGGGTCCCTCCCACTGCTAAAGACCCCTATGCGCAAGCGAATTATTGAAATACAAATGAACCATATGTTAGTCCCGAAATGACCTAGTTTGTGTCGAGTGGACGTTAACGCACCCCTCTCTTGCCCCCCCCCCCTCTCTCTCTCTCTCTCTCTCTCTCTCTGTCTGCCTCTCTCTCCCTCTCCTAAGTTCATTGTTTTAAGATTTTTTTTGTTAAAGATCGTTAAAGCTGAAATAATTCTATAAATCCAGGATAATTTTTTGTCATTCATCAGCTTTTAGTATATTAATTAGAAATTCCAATGAACGATTATTCAAAATATTTCAGCCGATTTCTATAAAATTGTGGGCATAATAATATAATAATAATCTTTATTTCATGTATGAAAGACCAAAGGTCCATAGTACAATTTGTCATCACAAATTTGAGAATAAACAAGATAAGTTCAAATTATCGTAAGAAATTGACTGATGGAAGGAATATAAATTATAATTGTAATATACTAATTAACAATTTGATATAATACTAGTTGGCGGGGATCACGTGGCTAAGTGGGTAAGACGCTGGCTCGCTAGCCTGGAGGTCGGGTTTTCGATCCCTGCATTGGCCGAGAAAGTTCATCCAGATTTTCCGGCGTGGTTCCCCCTTGTCAGTGATGCAGGACGGAGGGCCTGACAAGGACAACTGTCTAGTCCTTCGGATGAGACGAAAAACCGAGGTCCCGTGTATACATTGGAATGCACGTAAAAGATCCCTTAACAGTTGGAATTCGATATAAGAGTAGGCGATAGTGCCGCTGCCCGGGCAAAATTTCCCTTATAGCACACTGTATGGCGTATGCCCGTCTTCATTAGCCCAGTATAGGAGCAGAACAGTAGGACGTTAAACCCCATTTCATTTCATTTCATTATTCTAGTTGACAGATAGATATAATATTCCGAGTCTGAACTGAGTAGTAAATATAAGTTGTACATAATTAGGTATTTAATATAAATATATCAAGATGGATATCAATAATTTTAAATAAAATATTTAAGATATTTGTAATGTGTTTATTTTTGTTTGTTTTATAAAAAAATAGACACAATGTTAAAACGTTGTTCCCACTAAGTGGACCAATTTAAAACTGCCATAATTGAGTCAACATTTCTGGCAGATTTGCGCATGTGTGTTTGAGTGATATAGGTTTACAGTTTATATTGTAAAATGTGGAAATGTGATGATGAATTTCCTGACACGTTTAAGCCAGAGTCTACCCAGCTCAATTGTGATATACAAACTTATATAATCGTATAACATCTTATAATAAAATTTAAAGTGGTGTCCCCACATGAATGAATGAATGAATGACGTTTAACGTGATACTTTTGTGTTCCAATCGGGATAATGGAGACTGACATTAAAAGCTTGGGAAATGGAGATGCAGGGACATATTTTAATACTCAAATCAAAAGATCTCCTTAATTATTAAAATTAAGAGATGTCCCTATATCAAAAATTAGGAGATGTCCTTGCATCAAGATTAAGATTTGTCCTTTCGTTAAAATTAAGAAATGCCCCTGTATTAGAATTAGGAGATGTCCCTATATTAAAATTGAAAGAAGTCTGTATATTAAAATTGAAAGTAGTCCGTATATAAAAAATAAGAGATGTCTTTATTTTAAAATAAAGAGATGTCCCTGTATTAAAATTATGAGATGTCGATATGTTAAAATTATGAGGTGTCCCTGTATTAAAATTAAAAGATGGCCTTATATTAAAATGAAGAGATGTCCCTATATTAAAATTAAGAGAAGTCCCTATATTAAGATTAAGAGATGCCATTTGATTAAAAATTAAGATATATCCTTATATTAAAATTAAGAGAGGTCCCCATGTTAAAATAAGAAATATCTCTATGTTAAAGTAAGAGAAGTCTTACGTTAAAATTAGACGATCAACCTGTTTTGTAATTAAAATATGCCCCTGTGTTTAAATCAAGTCCTTATGTGATGTCTTTACATAAACAATGAAAGATTTCTTTACAAAAAAATAATAATAATGTATTCTTAAAAATTAGAGAATTTCATAGAATAGGTGTGTTGTTGAAAAGAGAAAACGTACTTCTATTCCAATAAAAATGATAATGGTCGTTTTAATAGCGCTGGAATTCCAATCTTTACATTTAGAGTTATCCTTAAATTAACATTACGACGCATTATGTCCTTAATTTAAAATTAAAACACGCTCTTGTATTAAAACTAAAGTTACCCTTACGTAATAATTATGCCATAGCCTAAAATTAAAATTGAAACACGGTCGTATATTAAACTAAAGATATCCTTACGTTATAATTATGGCATCCTAAATTTAAAATTGAAACACGGCCGGAAATTAAAACTAATGATGACATATCCTTAAATTAGCTTTGTGTTGAAATTATGATACATCATTACACGTAAAATTAAAGTTATATCATCCTTATATTAAAATTAAAGTGTATTTTACATCATATGTAAAGTTATATTAAAGGGGTATCTTCACCGTGAAATTAAGAAAAATGTCTCTTCATCTAAAATATAGATATGTAGCTTAAGAGGAAACGACCGCTATTTTTAAGGCCCATGTATTGAACAACGACTACCACTTTTAATTAACCTTCTGTTAAAGAAAATATTTAATTTTGAGAATGAGAGAGAGAGAGAGAGAGAGAGAGAGAGAGAGAGATGGTGGTTTAACGTCCACTCGACACACATTGAATTTATATTTAAGGACATCTATGAATTTTAATGAAATAGCAACGCTTTATTTACAATGTAAGATCATATGTTAATTTTAATGTAAGGACAACCTGTAAATGCAATTAAAATCAACCCCTAATTTTAATAAAGAGATATCTGTCAATGTAAGGACATTCTTTGGTTTTAATGTAAGGACAATCTTTAGTTTAATACCAGGACCATCTTTAGTTTAATACCCGAACCTTCTCTACTTTCAATACAAGGACCATCTCTACATTTAATACAAGGACCACATCTAGATTTAATACAAGGACCATATTTACTTTTAATTTTAGGATTATCTTTAATTCTAATACAAGGATGATCTTTACTTTTAATAAAAGGATAATCTTTAATTTTAATATAAGGATAATCTTTAGTGTTAATATAAGGATAATCTTTAGTGTTAATATAAGGATAATCTTTAGTGTTAATATAAGGATAATCTTTAGTGTTAATATAAGGATAATCTTTAGTGTTAATACAAGGGTAATCTTTAGTGTTAATATAAGGATAATCTTTAGTTCTGGTGTAAAGTAAAGTACAAGGATAATCTTTAGTGTTAATATAAGGATAATCTTTAGTGTTAATACAAGGATAATCTTTAGTGTTAATATAAGGATAATCTTTAGTGTTAATACAAGGGTAATCTTTAGTGTTAATATAAGGATAATCTTTAGTTCTGGTGTAAAGTAAAGTTTAAATTTAAGGACAATCTATTTAATGTAAGGACACACTTTAGTTTTAACGTAAGACTAAACCTTATTTAATTAATATAAGGACATTATTCTTTAGTTTTAACATTAATTCATATTATTCATACCCGGCTCAAAGGTAGCTGTATTGTATTCTTATTGGTAAAACACACTCAAGGGATACAATGGACAGTTCTCTCGTATTCATCTTTACAATCGAACAAAAATTGAACGAGGAACTGACCAGTATCCAACGACAGTTGTTATTAATATTATACATACTGATAACAATATGTGAATATTGTACCTTTAAACAATACCACGTGTTTATAAAGGAAGACTACTGCCGCCATCTGACGGTATCATTGTATTGTCATCTGAGCACAAAATATCCGCAATATGAAAACATTTTCACATGCTTTCTTGTAATACCCACTTACAAAAGCATACGGTAAAGACGCTAGATCAACAAACAAGAGGATTCGACTGGATATTTTATATTTTTCTTACACTAGTTCCTTGTCTCAGGTTTCAGACCACGTGCAGACAGTCATCGTCTAGAATTGCATATATTAATGTCTATATACCTACATTCAATAATGACGTGGTTTCTATGGTCTATATATATATAGCATTTCTTCTCGGGTTTGTTTTGTTCTTCAATAAGAGCAATAGATAAAGGGTATAGCGCGTACCCTCCCCTCTGGAAGGATCGAAGCTCAGGAAACACTTTATTGGGCTTACTACCATCCCGTCAATAAGTGAAATAAACAGTGGGTGTACCACGAATCCTCCCCTCTGGAAGGATGAAGTTCAGGAAAACACTTGATTGGGCTTACTACCATCCCGTTAATAAGAGCAATAAACAAAGATTATGCTATGAACCCACTATGAACCCACTCCTCTGGAAAGATGAATCCCAGGAAATAAACTTTATTGGGATTATTGTCATCGCTCAAGAATGATGATGCCGGAGAAGATAATTTGATAGGGCTTGCTACCACCCCACGGGAAAGACGATAGTAAACTACCATAGACCATAAACACCACGTCATCTTTCTTTGGCGATGATAATAAAATGTTTTCCGGAGCTTCATCGTTCCAGAGGGGACAGTTCGTGGTATACTCACTGTCTATTGCTCCCATTGAAGAATAAAACGAACCAGAGAAGAATTGCTGCTGGAGCAGATAATTTGATACCACCCCACAGGCAAGACGATGCTGGGGAGAATAGTTTTATTAAAATGATTTCATCCATCTATGGCGTGGATTCTAGATTCTTATTTTATTTTGTTTAATGATTTTTATAATACTGAAATGCTACTCTTTCACATGGTCTGTCATTGAGTCAACTGGCGGGGTTTCCATTCCCCGGTTATACGTGACAAGGAGTAGGGTAGGGTCGCCTGTATAGCCTCATGGGTTTTCTCCCACTGCTAAAGACCCCTACGCGCAAGCGAATTATTGAAATAAAATTGAACCATGTGTTAGTCCCGAAATGACCTAGTTTGTGTCGAGTGGACGTTAAATCTCATTTCTCTATCTCTCCCGCTTTCACGTGGGCTACGAATGCCACGAATCACCCCGAATCCAAACTTTTTCCGATTTGTAGATAAATCGTACACATAAAAGTAAGTTTTCTTGTCAATTCAACTGTCATCAACAGAATTTGGACGATTCCCGAATGGACTTTAACGTCTTACGTCTCTACATGAACTAAGTTATGTGTCCCATCCGAATGACTAGAAGTTTTTATTTTCTCTTTAGACCCTTCCGTCCTACACCACTGATAAGTAGCAACCAGACTGGAAATACATGAGGAAATGTTGCTGTTGGATCGAACCCCGGAACTCTCCAGACAAATTACATTTGTAAGTCGTTATATTTGTAATTATTGAAAACGGGTGCAATGCCCCCACCCCTCCCACCCACACGCACACCCGACATGTCATTGAACTTCGTGAAAACTGCTAAAAATTCTGTGTGATTGAATGTTAAAGCTTTAAAAAACTTATCCAATATAACGTCTAATTAGGCCGTATAATCATAGAAAAAAATACTGCCACCAGTCCACTGAGGCTGGATAGGTTAGAATATCCCTTTACGATCTAATTAGATATCAATACGGCTAAATCTATTCGTTAAGGCCAGCTCAATTTTCGTCGAGGTCGCTGAGATGTAAGTAAGGTTAGGACACGCGATTGTTGGCAAGATTGTAGGTTAGGGTTAGGCTAAGCATTAGGGTTAGGTCCAGGGTCAGGGTTATGGTTGGGATTAGCGCTAGCCATGTTTACATCTCGTGACCTTTGACCAAACTTGAAGTTGGCCTTATCAAATAGACCTAACCATATCGATACAGGATTGGAAAAAAAACCCGGGAGTGACAGACTTCACGCATATGTCAATTACGTCTTAACCCACTCTCTTCAAAGGTGCACCACGCCCCTTTTCATAATGTCTTAATTCACTTTCTTCAAAGGTGCACCACGCCCCCTTTTCAAAATGTCTGTTTTTACCCTATCTGCAACAGTTTCTTACTATCACCGCCTTAACCACCATTCATGCCACTGTTAACAGTTTAAACTTTTTTTTTTAAATTTAACTTTTTAAAACCCTGAAACAGATGTTTAACGTTGATATTAAGTTAAAGCGTACTCGTGGTGCTAAGGTGGCTGTACTGAAAGCATGCACTGTTCTACCTGCAGTCAAAACCTGCTAAACCTTTTCCAGTTGTTGACGAAAAACAACTTATATGAAACGTTTTCTAAATACTTAAGATATTTTAACCTATGTATTTTAGTACACCCTCTACAGATGTGTCGTGAAGAAAGGGTTGTGTTTAACATCGATTATAGAGACCCTGTTTCCGACATTTTGTTCTTGATAAATAACCGAGAGAGTTTAATGACTATGGTACATGCAGTCATTGCACCGTATGTACCTGAAATAAATAGTACAAGAGTTTTACGCGACCCAGACGAGAAAGGAAATGACAACAGTTAACTTTAAAGGGGTTATACCCACTTTTATTTTTTATCAAGGTCCGAGATTTGTTGAATATTTCTTTTTATTATAAATAAGAGAAAAGTGCACTAGTACCCTACCTGTAAAAGGAATATATAGTACCAAGGACAAATCCCAGAAAGACGATCAAGGTGTGGACATTGGAACAATATAATGGACCCGTTCACGGTTACGAGTTTATGAAGGCAACAGAAATGAAATGAAATGAAATGGGGTTTAACGTCCTACTGTTCTGCTCCTAACCTGGGCTAATGAAGACGGGCATACGCCATACAGTGTGCTATGAGGGAAATTTTGCCCGGGCAGCGGCGCTACGGCCTACTCTTATATCGAATTCCAACTGCCAAGGGATCTTTTACGTGCACGCCAATGTGTACACGTGACCTCGGTTTTTCGTCCCACCCGAACGACTAGACAGCTGTCCTTGTCAGGCCCTCCGTCCTGCATCACTAACAAGGGGAAACCACGCCGGAAAATCGGGATGAACTTTCTCGGCCAATGCAGGGATCGAACACCCGACCTCCAGGCTAGCGAGCCAGCGTCTTACCCACTTAGCCACGTGATCCCCCAGAAATGAAATGAAATAGGATTTAACGCCCTATGTTTCTGCACCAAACGGGTCAGTGAAGGGCTACACCATGCACCAGACGGGCCAGTGAAAATGGAGATAGGCTACACCATGCACCAGACGGACCAGTGAAGATGGACATAGTCTACACCATGCACCAGACGGACCAGTGAAGATGGAGATAGGCTACACTATGCACCAGACGGACCCGGGCCAGTGACATAGGCTACACCATCAATATGCTTTGAGGGAAATTGTTCCGCCTATCCCTCGTCGAATTCAAACCGCCAAAAGTTATTTTACATGCATGGCAACGTCTACACGAGTTATCGTTTTTTCATCATAACTGATGAACGTTTTTTAAAATATCATTGTTATATACTATATAGATCATATATGTCAAAAGTGTAGATATCGGGGGGGAGGGGGGGGAGGGGCTTCCTAAAGCTATATATATATCTGTAGTAACGGTCATAAAGAGAATATTATTTTTTAAAATAATATATGGATTTCAATGTTTGATCTACTTAATTTTATTTTGAAAAAATAAAACCTCAATGTATTATCTTTATAAAATTATTATATCACATAGCAAATATGAATAAATATAGAAAACAGTGTATCTTTAACAATTTACAAACTTTAAACATACAAAGAGAAACAGCTAATGCATGTAGGTCCAGATAGCAATGAACACATGTACATGTGCACCGATTTCTGTTTCAAATCCACATGTAGCCGAACCATATTTTTTTTATGTTTTTCTCTGCTTCACTACTCGACTAACCTTTAATTTAAGTTGAGTGAAAAATTCAATAATTAGTTTATGTTGACACATGCATTGCATTCTGTCAGCATGTGAAGTCATTGTTCAAGTTGCAATCAGGGGGGATAACTGTTAGTTTGTTTTGAGGTTTTCCAGGGTTATCAAATGTAATATTTGACAGCAAACTTGTGTCGTGTTTATGTGGTACAATGTACTCATTTATAATAAACACAACAAAGGTATAAATTTTACTAACCACAGGCTAATTATTAGGCAACTGAATAATCACAGGGAGATAACCCTGATAACGTAGTACAGAACGCAGACCACTATTAATTTGAACATTGACTCTAATGTTAATTCTGATCTGGTCGCCTGGCTCAAAGCTTTTGCCCAAATTTTCGTTGGGCAGAACGTTATGCTCCAAATTTTATTAAATATTTTTTATTTAAGTTTTATTTAATATTTAAGGTATCTATATTTAAGTTTCATTTAATATTCATAAATATTTAATATATCTATATTTAAGTTTTATTTAATATTCAATATATCTATATTTAAGTTTTATTTAATATTCAATGTTTCTATATTTAAGTTTTATTAAAGATACATTATGTAAGATTTAACTAGCCATTCTTGCTATAATAGTTCGAAAGTAGATGATGTAAAATAAATAATTAGCCTTTGAAGGTTTGACAGACGTGTGCAATAATTTCAACCACCGTACTGGTTGATCGAAGCTAAATCTCGGTCCTCCATATTTGATTAAATCAAAGTATCGCTGAACCATTCGAATCTATTTAATATCGGAGAAATCTGATGCCATCGAAAGTTGATTAGGGCCTGGATCAGTTAATTAATGTCTAATTAATACTTTACAAAACATTTCAGGCCTAAAGAAAGACCTGCAATAGGCAGATTTAACTCTTACATAATGCATGTTTAAATATTCAATGTTTCTATATTTAAGTTATTATTTAATGTATCTATATTTAATTGTTCGTATATGATTAATTTAATTGTCGTGATTTTTTTTAGTATCTTGAATAATGAATACAACCGACTCGACAGGACCGTTAAAGCCCGTTATATTTAAATATTAAACATGTATCTAAAATATATTTATATATTGATCCATTTCGTCGCTCTTCAGGCGAACCGTCGAATCTGATATATTTAAGTATTGAGAATTATGTGTTTGAAATTTGCGTTCTGTTGTTATATCTATGGACATCAAATAATATCATTTACTTGTGATTTAATATTTCATACATATACACCAGGACACCGAACACCATTTACATAAACGTTATTATTTGATGGCTACAGAGATAACAACAGAACGCAAATTTCAAACGCATAATTCTCAATACTTAAATAATAGTTAAATAGTTCAATAATAGTTAAACAATGGTTAAATAATGTCGGCAGTGACGTAAGAAGATTATATGACACCGCCATGTTTTCTAACATACAAATTATTTAAGAATTTAAGAAATATATATATTAATCCATTAGCAACTGAAAATTTATAAACTATAGGAAGTGACGTAAATAGTTCCTCTAGATAGACTGTAGGAAGTGACGTAAAAGAGGAAAGGACACCACCATGTTTTCTAACATATAGATTATCTGCTTATGATATATATTTAATTACTAAAGCAACAATTGCTTTTTGGAAAATAATAAGAATATTATTTTCTGCAGGTGTTTCTGTATTAAATCGGGGGGTTGGTTGGCAGAATGGTTAGCGTGTGCGCGCTTTATCATAAGGTATGTCATTGAGTCAACAGGCATGGTTTTGATTCCCGGCTGTACGTGTCAAGGAGTAGGGTCGCCTGTTCAATCTCGTGGGTGTTCTCCGGGTCCTCCGGTTTCTCCCCACTGCTAAAGACCCTACGTGGAAGCGAATTAATAAAATAAAATTGAATCATATGTTAGTCCCGAAATGCCCTCGTTTGTGTCGAGTGGACGTTAAACCCATCTCTCTCTCTCTCTCTCTCTCTCTCTCTCTCTCTCTCTCTTTATTAAACATAAAACATAACAAACCATCACTTTTATTTAATTAATTAATGTTAAGACAGTAATCATATCCTTAACTGGATAATTATGAAAGAATTATAAATTAGACGTGTCTTCTTCATGAAATCCCCAACTACCACCCCCACACGAAATCTTCAATTAATTTTATTTAATTAATATAGAAGACCCTAATCATATCCTTCAACGGAAGATGGTAACGAATTTTTTTTTATTAATTTGACCGACAAATAAAAGCCTCAAATATGTGTACTTTCTAAATGTATTAAGATGTGTCTTTTTCATTACACCCCCCCCCCCCCCCCGCGCCAACTCGTCTCACTAAATACCATGCCCATTACTTTTATTTAATTGGTATTTTATATAGACAATTGTAACCAAAATTAATCCCAAAAAACATAATGTGTGTTCTTTCTAAATTCTAGCATATATAAGTTAAATATTACGATTGCCATGCAGCCCTACAGGGACGCATCTGTTGAAATTAGTTCCATGGTTCACAAATGATGGGGAGATGAAAAGTCACATTTTCAACAGATTAGAAACTCTCAAATTTTCATGCCATATTTATCCCTCATGAATTTTATTATTAGTAGAAAACAAAATAATATGTGGAAAAGATACAGTATCTAATGAAATCCATATATTTAATATAATATGGCCCCGGAGGCCTTCGTGTTGCTAATTATCAAACAGCGTGAAGGCTAATTCTCGCGAGAAAGTCATGTGGGCGGTGTAGCAGCAGTTGGCCCCCATGTTGACATCACCCGGAAACCCAGCATCAAGTAACTGTTGTTGTAGAGTAAATCGCTAGACACGCATCTGCCGAGCTGGATCAAACAGATCACGTGATACACAGAGGTCAATTCCGGCCAAATTCACAGAAAATGGTCATAAAGATGATTAGACCCCCTTTCCACTAAGATTCTTTGATCTGCTTGACCTTTCCCTTTGATTACCACAGAATCTGTTCCGGGTTTTTCTTTACTCACTTTTTAAAACTTTTATCTTGTTTATTTATGATGCCCGTATGCGATGTTTACGGTTTCCTATGGCCGCCCAGCACCTATAGGGTTTTAGTGGTGTAATTAGCAGCATGTTTAATCAACTAGGTATTAAATTTAATACCGGTATTTGTAAATCTTCGTGATATGGATGTCGTTAATAGACCATATAAAAGCTAATTAGAGATTTCAATGGTGTGAAATTACTCAGATTTTTTTTACAAGACGTGATTTAAATAAAGAGGATGTATATTTAGCAAGTTCCGGTAGTTAATGCTGGCTAGTTCATTTAACTTAAATCACATGACATGGGGTTTAACGTCTTAATATTATAGCCTCCACCAGCCGACGAAAAACCAAGGTCCTGTGTATACATTGGCGTGCACGATAAAGATCCCTTGGCAGTTGGAATTCGATATAAGAGTAGGCCATAGCGCCGCTGCCCGGGCACAATTTCCCTCATGGAACACTGTATGGAATATGCCCGTCTTCGTTAGCCCAGTATAGAAGCAGAACAGTAGGACGTTAAACCCCATTTCATTTCATTTATACATCAGCCAGACTAATGAATGAAGCCATGCGCTCAGTGAGTAGGACGTTGGCGCGCTATCCTGGCGGTCACTTGTTCGATCCCTGTGTTGGCCGAGGAAGTTCGTTGGGTTTTTCCGGCGTGGTTCCCCTTGGCTCTTGAAGATTAGAATTGATATAAGAGTAGGCCATAGCGCCGCTGTCCGGGAAAAATTTATAGCTCAACACTGGAATCGAACCCGGTACCACCCGGGTAGTGAGACATCCCCATACTCACCGATCCAGTCCCCCAAAACGCAAGCCTCGAAAAAGAGAGAATAGCCCCAAAATATGTACAAATTGTCCAAACAATTAGGCTGAAAAAAAAGAAGAAAGTGTTTGCTCCGATTTTGGAATGACAGAGTATGCGTGAATATTCCATAAAGCGTGGTATATGAATAAAAATCCCCGAATACAATACATGATGTCACTTCCGGTATGGGTAACCTAAATCTGGTCTTAACTGCAAGTGACACCCCTCGTCTTCTCTCATCCCCATTTCGTCAAATTTTATAAATAGAACAAAAATATTGTCTGTATGAGAAGAATTCTCTCCGCTCATCTTAGAAAAATAAACTTTTTTTTCTTAAAGCAGACCATGTTATTCCCTGCCAGTTAAAATTATTTTCATTCGAATTAAACCCAGGACAATGTGGATATCAAATTACCGAGGAGAGCCCTGTAGATTAAAATGCCAACCACAGGCAAAAACAAACAGAGAGCAGTGACTTTATTACAAAACTTTCCTGTTCAAATCTTATCAAATAAACGTTTAGGACGGTGTTTATTGTCATTAGATATTGACGCTGTTTGTTTCACCCCAGATTAGATGCCACGTTAAAGGTTCTGCCATGCCCGGACTATATTAATAAGGGTGACAATTGCGGCTAAACACCACCCAGACCACCAACCACGTCCCAACGGAATACATATTTGGTCGGTTGGTTTGTTTTTTAGGAATGGGGGGTGGGGGTGGGTCGTTTGTTTTTTTGGGGAACTTTTATTGTTCTATTTTACAATCTTTGTATTGCCTAAAAAATGGAATTTAATTTTGCTCACCACAACATATATCGGTTCGGTTTATTGAATTGGAACCAAGTTCGTGTCAAAATGCCCTGATCGTCACTTAGGGGATTCATAATCGCTTTGGCAACCTTTATAATAATCATGTTTTTCATTCGTAATTATAATATATATTTTCTATCATTAAACATACATTATGTAAGAGGTAAATCTGTCTATTGCAGGTCTTTCTTTAGGCCTGAAATGTTATCTAAATTATTAATTAGACATTTATTAACTTGTTCGGGATGTTAATGGTCTTTTAAATGGCAATCTGATTAAAGCACAGATCCTATTTCGTTTCGTTTTTTATAGTTCAAAATTTCGTTTTACTTGTCTTTGCTACACTAGAATCTGCAAAAGTGGGGAACCCACTAGTATCAACGCCGATTGATTAATGGAATGTCTGACGTCATAGGTAAAAAGCTGCTCATGTGACTCCTGCCGCGAACATCCACTACAACTGGTCAGATCTTCGTGTAGTAGAGGCCATCGAAAGTATAAAAAAAAACGAAACGAAATATAGATCAGTGTTTTAATCAGATTGTTTAAGTAGGTAAATCGTGCAAATGGCACTACTATACCTCTTGTTCTATAATTTAAATAACTTTGTTCAGTTGCATTAAAATGAATTTTCTTGTGTTCATGTGATGCGCTACCACCAAACGACCACCGTGGTAGAAAAACGCTGAATTCAAGACGATTCTCCACACACACACTAACGTATTTTTCCCCCGTTTTTTCTGTATTCTGTGTCGAGTTGTCAAGATAGAAGGTATATAGTGAGGTTATTTCTATGTTTAACATGAGTAGAAGAGTCGGTTGTTGATGACAGATCGACGAGTAAGCTACTCATATCTACATCTAAACTACTTTCAACACTGGCAACTAATAAATATATATACACGCTAAATCTGGCATCACGATACACGTTATAGAACCCAGGTATTGGAGTATACCTGCATTAACCCTGTAGGTGCAGAAAAGTAGGGCGTTAAACCCCATTTTATCTCGTTTCATGTTCGTATCCAGTACAGACACACAATGGACAAACGAAAGATTGGACATATAAACACTAGACAAACAGACATGAAATGGGGTATAACGTCCTACTTTTCTGCTCCGAACTGGGCTAATGAAGAAGGGGTTTCCAGTACAGCGTAACAGATTGTCGGTTGTGCTAAATATACTCGTGTAGTTCTCAGATATGTTTATGGAAACTTTTTTGGATTTAAATTCTTTGAAATTAAGGACGCGTATATTAGGAAAGTGTGGAACCCACTAGAAACATCAACGCCGATTGATTAATGGAATGTCTGACTCATAGGGTCAAAAGCCGCTCGTGTGACATATTGACCACTTTACTAATTGATTAAAACAACCAAATAAAGATAAACAACCTTTAAATATCAAACCTGTTATCACTTTGATAATTAAATATTAATCTATATTTGTTTTGCAATTTGAAAAAAAAAATCCATAATGATAACAGGTGTTAGCCTATTAACTGGAACTTTTTACTTGATCTACCATCTACATATATTTAGTAATATTGTGTATTATACATATATTTAGTATTATTGTATATTCATATATTTAGTAATATTGTATATTATACATATATTTAGTAATATTGTATATTGTGAATTATACATATATTTAGTAATATTGTATATTCATATATTTAGTATTATTGTACATTCATATATTTAGTATTATTGTATATTCATATATTTAATATTATTGTATATTATTCATATATTTAGTATTATTGTATATTGTGTATTATACATATATTTAGTAATATTGTGTATTATACATATATTTAGTATTATTGTGTATTTAGTATTATTGTATATTGTATATTTTGTATTATATATTTAGTATTATTGTGTATTATACATACATGTATATTTAGTATTATTCAATGTGCATATATTTATCGTCATTGTATATTATACATATATTTAGTATTATTGTACATACAATCTGTAATCAAATATTGGTCCGGTGGTAGAACGGTTGGACACTGGCCTATTGACTAGGATGTTCGTGTTCGAATCACGGCCTTGTCCCAGAAGAGCATTTGAGATTTTTCAAAACCATGTTCTCGCGTGTCATGTGTGGCACCCACGGGATTGGCAAGGGGTGTATGCCTAGTCGTTCGGGAGGTACAAAAAACAGCTCTACCGCTGTACACATTGGCATAAAAGAACCCTTTGGAATTGGAATTCGTAGAAGAGAGAGGTTAACGTCAGTTCGACACAAACTAGGTCATTTTGGGACTAACATATGGTTCAGTTTTATTTCAATAATCCGCTTGCGCGTTCGGCCATCCAACCCCCGCCGACATTCTTCACGTGTTGAATATTTAACAACTCGGCATCAAACCTTTTTTTGTTAGCAACTTAATAAGTACATTAGCAGAAAATATTTTGGGTTCATTTTTTAATTTAAAAAGTTCTGCAAATATCATGAAAATACATTATTAGAAAACCAGTCGTTCCCAAACGTATTGAATTGAAAAAAAGGGAGTTGGAATGTGGAACACTGTAAGATGAAGAAATCTTGGTAAGGTAGATTGAGTTACTGGTAGAACGACTTGGTGTGTGACTAATGAGGATACCATATTCTCTTTAATTAGAATTATCTTAATCTCATGTGTGATAACTACATATTGAATTATGGCTGTTATTGACCTCTATCGCAATCTAAAGCCTTCCACATATCGTATTTTACCGAATGAAAAAATCTAAATCACCACAGTGATAAAAAAATGTTTTACCCGCCAGCACGATATTTCAGAAAGCGAGACATTTCAAAACTTTTTTAAAAGGAAGATCTAAATATCTCTTTCTTTCTTTAACGAGCAGATTATTTGGATATTTTCTTTAATATTATGATAATTAATACGTCCTTACCGAGACCGAACTATGTAAAGACACCGAAGTTGCAAATAGTAAAATGAAATGATAAAAAATGTTTTACCCGCCAGCGAGATTTGCAGAAAGCGAGACATTTCAAAACTTTTTTTTAAAGAAAGATCTAAATTTCTCTTTTTTTTCTTTAACGTGCAGATTATTTGGATATTTACTTTAATATTATGATAATTATTATGTCTTTACCGAGACCAAACTATGGAAAGACACCGAAGGTGCGAATAGTAAAACTCGGCTAATGAAGACGGGCATACGAAATACAGTGTGCTACGAGAGAAAAGTGATCCGGACAGAGGTGATTCTCTACTCCTCTTCCAACGGACATGGGTTCTGGAGTGGACACCGAATATTGACTACTTTGGAATAGAACATATTTAGTCAATACTGGACAGAATTGAGTATTGATGAATCAACTTTCACAATAATATAGTAGCTTCGGAGACTTTAACTGTGGGTTGGGTAGCCGAATGGTTATAAATGCGTGTGCATTGCATCATACGGTCTGGCATTGCTCTCTGCCTCTCTCTGGTAAGAAGTGATGGAAAATCACATATATAAATTTATAGAAGATTAAATAATTGTAAAGTAAATGGTTTCCATGTGAATATTTTTACTATTCGTTGAGATATGTGAAATATAAAAGTACGAATATCAATTATTTATATTGACGAAATGCCACTAGAATATATGGAACCGACGAACGTAGTCAAAAAATATGTATAAATATACTATACTGTCCATCTTTATACAATGACATTATTTATGAATAGTCCCAAGACGGACGAAAAGTACTTTAAAATGTTAAAATGTTATTAAACCAGTGTTGAAATCAGTTTGTGTCGGCATACCTTTTATCTTTTCATCATTTACCGTGAAACAAAGTAGTGCAGCTATGCGGTTGTGCTAATAATTTTGGATATATTCGAAATAAAGATGTTTTAGGAAAGAAATCTAGGTGTTTGCGAGTACCTTCCGCTTTATTAAGCTTCTTCAAGCAAACTTTACCAATTCCAACAAGTACTCGCAAAACCTAGTTTTCTTTCCTAAAACATCTTTATTTCGAATATCTAACACCTAAGAGTAGCTATAACCTTTTACTAAATATATATATTGAAGAAATGTCACAAGAATCTATAGAACCAAGCAAAGCTGCAGAAAATCTTCAAGTTTACCATCGTAAATAAGTAGTTTTATTTGGCGACTTTCCCAAATAATATTGATTCACACACCTGAATTATAATTGTTCCGTGTGTTTCTATAATCTTTGGTTTTAATATACTGGAAGGTAGTGGTTTCGAATCCCCAGTTGTACGTGACAAGGAGTAGGGTCGCCTGTCCAACCTGATGGGTTTTCTCTGGGTCCTCTGGTTTCCTCCCACTGCTAAAGACCCCTACGCGCAAGCGAATTATGGAAATAAAATTGAATAACCATGTGTTAGTCCCGAAATAACCTAGTTTGTGTCGAGTGGACGTTAAACCATTGCCGAGTGATCAGGTCCCATCGATTTGGATCTCAGATGGCTAGAGTCTCCATACAAAGGTACAAAATGTTAGCTAGCGATGCTTGGTTATCAGGGGTTCCCGGGTTCACTTCCGGTGTAGGGTGAAAATGTTCCCTGGGGGCTTCCGGCATGACTTCCCTCCCCTTGTAAGTGCCAGTGTCTAGTCCTTCGAATGAGAAGACGTGTATACCTTGCCGTATACATAAAAAAAACCCCTGACGATTGGAATTCGATATAATAGTAGGATGTAGGGCCGCTGTGCGGAAAAAATGACCTTCTAAAAACCGGTTGTTGCAGAAACTTTGGACGGTTAAACCCACTTCATTTTACTTAACTATTGTATTCCCATAAACGTCAATCAATGTTTGGGTATGATATGAGCATGCTTAACATTCATTCTTTGGCATTACAAAACATTCTGTGACATTATCAGATGTTGTTTCATTGCTGTATTTTACTATACATACATCAATGATACCATCACTAATACCCCACCCTCGAACACACTAATGAATATATAATTTTAAACACAAGTCTTAATATACAGTAAACGACACCCCTGATGTCAAAAAGGTTGCTAATTCGTTCCGCTATCTTCTCCAATCTTTTTATTTCACGATCAAATCACACTAGAAATTACACTGATACCAACATAATATTTATTGGTATCGTTCAAAATATCTCACCGCGTGAATGTGACTCCCAGATAAAACGAAAAGAAACAAATCTGGTGGAAAACAATATAAATATTTGTCTAATACGAAACCGTGGTTTACAACCATTGAATAATACATACATATAAACATCAAAAGATAAGTTTAGTCGGCGTCAGAAGTTTTCAATCAAAATATGATATTTCACATTTTCTCGTCTGTTTTGGCGATTGAAACGAACGTGTTACATATGTGCGGCGAATTCTCGGCATTTACCTTCTTCAGACGCGACTTACTGGGAACTGACATGACCCGGAAGTTGAAAAAAGAACAATACATGCGCACAAAGCGGAGTTATTCTTTATCAGGTGGAGATATTTGATGACAATAGTACTCGAGATTGTTGACCATGCCGAATGGAACCCAAGATATCTAAAGCTATGTCGCATCGCATTAATAAAGTTTTTTGAAAGTAGTTTTTATTTCGGGTAAAGCGGTGCCAATGCTTCCAGTGTTGATTGTCTTCAGCTTGGACACTCTTGGGAAAATCAAGCCACACAAAATTTGATATGACGGCAAATATTTCTTGTTTATTTTGATAATTTTTACAAGGTGCATCGTGATTGTTTCAACACAAAACTCTGTAGAAAATAACGATAGTATTGCATTAAAGAAAATATTTGTATTTATGGTTTTGATAAAATAAAGATGGTTTGTTTTGGTCGAGAGCATTTAGTACAACACGAGAAACAACATGGTGCCATTTAACAATATATTTGGCATTAATAAGGTAATAATATTCTTATTAAAGATACATTATGGGAAATTAGATAATGAGCTGGCAGTTCTCTTAATAATAGTTAAAAATTAGATAATGTAAAGGCTAGATACAAATACTAGATAAAATACTAGATAAAAACACTAGTATTTCAACTATCAAGTCAATATAAAAGTCAATACACTGTGTTAAAACTTCATATATTGTGTTAAAATCAATATAGGCTACTATGTTAAAACTCAGTATTATATTAAAAATCGAGATACTATATCAAAACTCAATATACTGTGTTAAAACTCAATATACTGTGTTAAAACTCATTTTTCTCTATTAAAACTCAATATACTGTGTTAAAACTCAATATACTGCATTAAAACTCAATATACTGTGTAAAAACTCAAATACTGTGTTAAAACTCAATATACTGTATTAAAACTCAATATACTGTGTTAAAACTCAACATACTGCATTAAAACTCAATATATTGTTTTAACACTCAATATACTGTATTAAAACTCAATATACTGTGTTAAAACTCAATATACTGCATTAAAACTCAATATATTGTTTTAAAACTCAATATACTGCATTAAAACTCAATATATTGTTTTAAAACTCAATATACTGTATTAAATCCAAATATATTGTGTTAAAGCTCAATATATTGTTTTACCTCAACAGACTGTGTTAAAAAAGTTACTGAAAACTGGAAAAGAATACTTATATAATGTGACAAGAATGTCATTTAAACAAATAAAATATATTTTGCAGACACGATGATTCTAAATATCAAATAGACACAAAAATATATATGTATAAATTTCTATTTTATATATACATACAATGTTATGATTTGCGTACTGCGTGACAAGAATATCATTTCCATTGTTTACCAAAGTTAGCTTCTTACAAATGCATCTGTCAGTTGTTGAAATAAAGAGATTTTTTTTTGGTACAAGAACGACAACAATAGGGTATGGTGATTTTTTAAAGGAATATTTAATTTTTTCGGCCATTGTTTTATTTTTTCACAGAACGTGCAGATTACCTCAGTAATATTTTTGATAAAAAATCAAAAATCCGTTTAGTATCGTTTGTAATTGTTGAGTTATATGCGTAACAGTTTGCACTTAAAAAATAATATTAAGAGGCCGTTAATGTTTTATTGCGCTCCGGAAAATGGGTTCCCAAATTTTTACATACTTCCTAAATTTGATACAACTCTCGCGACCGGCACGGGTTGGTTGGAACACAGCCGGGGTGTAAACTTGCGTCAGGTTAAAGTAACGAGTGTTTGAAATGAGTTGAGTTGTTGTTAGAATCAACAGTAAATTCTGGTAGTTAAAGTCAGTGCACTCATTGTAGCCGGGTTAGCCGAGAGCAACGGAAATGGAACACATTTTCAAAACAACCTTCCAAATTTTTACAGGATCACTGTTTACCATTTACTTGCTGGTCGTCAATAGACCGGTTCTTTACATCCCCGAGGTATCCCCAACCCTCCCTTACGGTCCATTCTCTTTGCTTATATGGGGGGGTTGTATGACCGAATGGTTAGCGCCTGTGCGTTGTATATAAGGTCTGTCATTGAGTCAACTGGCGTGGTTGTGATTCCCCGATCGTATACGTGACAAGGAGGGGGTCGCCTGTCCAACCTCGTGGGTTTTCTCTGGGTCCTCCGGTTTCTTCCCATTGTTTTAGACCCCTAGGCGCAAGCGAACTATTGAAATAAAATCAAACCATATGTTAGTCCCGAAATCTTTGTAAATACTGAACGAAATTAAACAATTATACTGATATTCCTTTTAAAGTTTTAGAGAATCATCTTTCACAATATTTCAGTTTATTATTATTATTATTATTATAATTGTTCGATTTATATAGCGCTTCATTACACAGGAGTGTTTCACAATAGAACAGTTCAAAAGCATTTTTGAAATAAATATGTTTTTAAGTTAGTCTTAAAGCTCTGGATCGTAGAGGACCCTCGAAGAGTTTTTGGAAGATCATTCCACATTTTAGCTGCTCTGACGGAGAAAGCATATTCACCAGAACGTTTATTATATTTAGGAATCCTCAATATGCTACGATTACTTGAAGAACGAAGGTTGGGTCGCCAAGGAGTATAGAAATAACTGGGTGCAGTGTCAGAATAAATTGATTTAAACACATTCACAAGAGCTTTAAATTGAACCCTCGCTCGAACTGGAAGCCAATGGAGTTTACAAGAATTTAACATCCTCGCCTATGATGTTGACCAATAACCCTTATTATTTAAATTTTAAAGACTTGAAGGCTTTATTTTAATACATTTTAAAAATATAACTTAAAAATATGAAATTGTAGCTTTAAATTTTGAAGACCAGTTTTCATGACAATGGTTAAATCATGTTATCTTACAGGGAACATTTATTTTTCTTTCTTGGTCAATATTAAAACAAAAACAATTCACGTTGATTTCATAAACCTCTTTTATATTTTCGCACTGCCATCAACGATGTTTTCTATTCCCAGTTCTTTCCCACGAAGAGGATTTTGTAATATATATTTTTTCTAGCGAGCACATCTTCAAACAAGATTCATGTGTGGTAAACGGTTGTACATACAGAATAGTGTGTTGTTGATAACCTCCAACATACACGATGACACAATACGATACGATGTACACCGAGAGGGCAAATACCTGCCTTTTACTGCCTAAATATGTACCCATTCCCAATGGCCCCGGTATATCTACACGCGAGCTCGTAACGGCTTTATCTCAATCGGAATAAAGAGTATTCTGTGAACGTAAAATGTTATCTAAACAGCGAGTCTGCCGAAGGCGCCGTATCAAACGCAAGACTTGTAACCGCACAAAGGACAAAAGCGAGACGCCTATTCTTTAAATTCAAATTAATTCGAGAATCTGTGGAGATTTTTCCCGACCCCTGAAACCAAAATGAGTGAACTCCTGTTGTACTGGTATATGTATTAAAACTTTGTTCACCAAAACCAGAATTAGCTAGAAGCGGTAACTAAATTTATTCCTCATCACATGTGCTGCACATTGTCAACAATAAAATCTTTAACAATCCCTCTCTAGACTTAAAAGTTAAAGATTTTTCTGCTTCGACTGCTGAATTTCAAGACCTAACCATAGACCCTATAAGTGGCGTGAATCGATAGAGGGAGGGGGCGACGGCCCTGGCGATCCATTTCAAGAGGAGGGGGGACCATCAATTTTAATAAAGAGTTTATTTCTCTGTACCTATTTGCTTCAAATATACAAGTCTCGTATATTTTTTATACATGGTCAAAATTTATGATTAACAAATGGGGTCAAAATATTTTGGTTTTTTAAAAGTAGTTCTGTCAAATGCAGTCAAAATATTGTAGTTTTTAAAAGTAGTTCTGTCAAATGATTCAAAATATTATGGTTTTAAAAAGTAGTTCTGTCAAATGATTCAAAATATTATGGTTTTAAAAAGTAGTTGTCAAATGGAGTCACAATATCGTGTTTTTTAAAAGTAGTTGTTAAATGGAATCAAAATATCGTGGTGTTTAAAAGTAATTTCTGTCAAATGCAGTCAAAATATTGTGGTTTTTAAAAGTAGTTTTGTCAAATGGAGTTAAAACATCATGATTTTGATAGTATTTTTGCTCGGCCCACTAAAACAAATCAAAGTTGTGAGACCAACTTATCGTGATATATATTGAACACCGACCTACCCGACCGTCTAGAGCCTGTCGACCATATTGTCGGCCATATTGTAAAGTCATTTTGATATAGGAGAGAGAGATATCGACGAGAATATGATAACCTTGTGTGTTCAACCAGAAAGACGGGATGTGAAAACCGGGTGTTTAAATACTGACAATAAAATCCGACTGGCTGATATCTTTATTTACTTTTTCGTCATCAGCTAACACACGCCTTACTAGAAATACCCTCGGTCCCCACCCACACTAAAAAAAATTAAAAGTAGTTTTTATTCCATCGTGGGTCGCAGCGACAGGGCCCAAAGACACATGAACAGTTAACACACGCCTTACTAGAAATACCCCCGGCCCCCACCCCCACTAAAAAAACCTTTAGAAGGAGTTTTTCTTCCATCGTGGATCGCAGCGACCTGGCTCAAAGTCACATGAACAGAAAACCGGCTGAACACAATTTAAAATTCACATGTACCACCCCCGCTATTAAACAATTCAAAAGGATTTTTATTCCATGGTTGATCGCAGCGACCGGGTCTAAAAGACACATCAACAGAAAACCGGCTCAACACAATTTAAAATTTACATGTAGCGCGTGAGTTGCATTCGTCTGTTTTACGTATTTTTCTAGAAATATTTACAGTAAACGGGTGTATATGTGGCTCTTATACCCTAAAATAGCCATCGAAATCTTTCACTCGTAGCAGAGACACCATTATGAAGATGTTCCATGTTCCAAACCATTGCTTACAAACTTCTCAACACCTTCAAACAATATTACTACGGCTTGCTAGTAAGGGGATATGCTTCATGTCGAACTAAACGAATCTCAGAAACAAGTTATATTGCCGGCTCAGTGAACCCAGTAGTTAAAATCTCTGTGATTGTTTCGCGGAACACGACAGAGAAACCGAAATGGAGTCCATCCTATCCTTGTTAGACCTGGAATTCTCTTTAAGAGAAAAAAGTTGATCTTTCAATATAGACATCAAAATATAGATCTAATCTCGCGGTTTTCTCATCTCAATAATCTGTGAATTACTCGGGAGGGAAGTTGTTTGTTTACATATCATAGATGACAAACATAGAACCTCAGATTTTAAAATCCACGATCATTTGAATATTGTTATTCAGTGTTCTTCATTTCGAGATCGAGAGAGAGAGAGAGAGAGAGAGAGCAATGGGTTGTCAACATTTTATTAATTCGGCAATATAACCTCATGATCTAGTAGAAGGATGATGAATTTTTGAACAGCAAATCGTTAAAACTAAATAGTGTAGTAGTCATATATATTTGTCTATACTTGACAAACGAATCCAGCGATATTTCAAAAAGACAAAAAACAAATTGTATATGACCGTAAGGTCACTATTTTAGCATACACCCCGCAGTGTTTCGTTTGATTAGACCTAATCCCACTCAACCCTGCCGTAATGAAAGCAAATTTCTGTTCCAAATTATGATTGGTCAATAGTCCGATTAACAACCAATACCTGTGTAACAATATAATTCTGGTTTAAACAGAGTTTCGTTAAAACGTCCAATCGACATAGGTCATTTCGGGACTAACACATGCTTCAATTTTATTTCCATAATTCGCTTGTGCGTATGTGTCTTTAGCTTTGGGAGGAAACCTGAGGACCCGGAGAAAACCCTCGAGATTGGACATGGGACCCTACTCCTTGTCACGTACAATCGGGGAATCGAAACCCCGCCAGTTGACTCAATGACAGATCATATAATAATTCATTTCGTTAATACCGTTGTGTTTTAAAAGAAAATTGTCATTTTATTTGAGAATTAAGTTGTATCATTAAATTCAATATGTATTGTCACGATGAATAATTTAGCAAAATATTCTGTTGTTAATCTATGCGCAATTGTCCGACAACAAGCATGACACATTTCATGTCCATAGTATTCGAAATGCCGGAACAGTCTCAAATTAGAGACTTTAAGAATGAGAACGAAGACTTTAAACAGCCAAAAGCAGTGTCGGTCCTTTTTAAATGTGATGGTACCCGACGCAACGTATGCATAACCCTGTTGTACGAGAAACTACTGTCAGTGGATCGATTATCACAGCATCGGTTTATTACGTTAAACATCAATTCTAATTCCAACATCAACAGTTGCAAGACAAAAATAAGTAAAACGATATATAACGAATATTATCATAAGTAACATCAAAAACTAACTTTTCATCCTCATATAATTTATATGTTTTTCTTTCCTACTTGTCACATATTTATTCTCGCTCTACGATAATTATTTTCCGTATTTATTTGAATTATGTCATAGTAATGGATGTTCGCCACCCAATGATAGTCAGAAGTGTTGAAAGCTAATTGTTTATTTTGTGTTGTTTATTGTTTTATCAACAACGTGTACGATTTATTTATTCCTGCAAAGTGCACGTTCGTGTGATGCATGTGCGTCTTCATGTGCGTGCGTTTGTGAATTATGATAATAAATATGACTGCGATAGTTTTTGCACATTATCCCTACGTGTTTATTGCTTAATAATGGTGGTATATTAGTTTGGAAGGCAATGACAAGTTTTATTTTATTTTTTCGTAATCTCCTTTGATCTTTGTGCACAGAACAGGGTATTCTATGGATTTGATTTCCTTTATCAACCGGGTATAGGCCATACAGTGTACTATGAGGGACATTTGCCTGGACAGCTGGTTTCCGCTTTTCAAATATCAAGAGAGAGAAATGGGGTTTAACGTCCACTCGACACAAACCAGGTCATTTCGGGACGAACACATGGTTCAAATTTATTTCAATAATTCGCTTGCGCGTAGGGGTCTTTAGCAGTGGGAGGAAACCGAAGGACCCGGAGAAAACCCACGAGGTTGGACAGGCGACCCTACTCCTTGTCACGTACAACCGGGGATTCGAAACCACGCAAGTCGACTCAATGACAGACTTTATGATACAGCGCGCGCACGCTAACCATTCAGCCATCCAACCCCCCGCCATCCAAATGACCATATTATATACTAAGATTAGATTTCGCTGTCTGTCTACAGTTAGCTCCGCTTGAGAACAGGCACTAAGCTAGTTGGCTGACATATTAAGTCCTAATTCGACGATTTTAGTCGAAAACATTAAATAGATTTCGGGAAGTTTGATTCTGCTTTTATTTAATAAAATTGAAAAGGTTTAAAATTAGTCTTTTTGTGTGAAATGAAATGAAATCGGGTTTAACGTCCTACTGTTCTGCTCCTATACTGGGCTAATGAAGACGGGCATACGCCATACAGTGTGCTATGAGGGAAATTTTGCCCGGGCAGCGGCACTATCGCCTACTCTTATATCGAATTCCAACTGCCAAGGGATCTTTTACGTGCATTCCAATGTATACACGGGACCTCGGTTTTTCGTCTCATCCGAAAGACTAGACAGCTGTCCTTGTCAGGCCCTCCGTTCTGCACCACTGACAAGGGGAAACCACGTCGGAAAATCCAGATGAACTTTCTCGGTCAATGCAGTGATCGAACACCCGACCTCCAGGCTAGCGAGCCAGCGTCTTAACCACCTAGCCACCGTGGCTCCCCGTCTTTTTGTGTATAAAAGATGTGAACCGGAGTAGGATCGCATTACACAACAGTATACTAATTGTTTAATATGGCGGCCATTTAGGACAGAGATCTATTCTCGAAAGTATCTGCGCACAGAATGCCAAAGAGAGAGAGAGAGAATTATTTCGGGACTCACCTATGGTTTAATTTTGTTTTAATAATTATCTTGCGCGTAGGGGTCTTTAGCAGTGCAAGGAAACCCACAACGTTGGACAGGCGATCCTACTCCTTGTCACGTGCAAACGGGGAATCGAAACCAGTATATGCAAAAGAAACTAAAATGATCCTGATCATAATATCACATTTTTCCTCTAAGAATCGCAATTTAACCAAACTGTGCTAAGGGTAGAATTAAAATCAAACAATAGCGGACTTTCTAAATGGAAACAAATGTGCAACAGTAAACATTCAACATCCCAGCCCTCCCTTGCTAGGACAAGATAGAAATACTATAAGAAAATACTTAATATTATTTAATAATAAAGGCATGTGGAAAGTACGACGTTACCCATTTCATTTTCTTTGCCCAGCAATACTAAGTTGAATACTTAAAGATACATTATGGGAGATTTTTATAGAGAGTTGGCCATTCTTGCTATAACAGTTCAAAAGTAGATGATGAAAGAAGAATATATTGAAAGATTCAGTCAAATTACTTTATTCTGAACATAGTTATCATCGTTGTAATATTTGCCTAGAAATGGTAGCGAATTGTGTCTTCACCTTCGATGATCGTTTGATTGACAGGCGTTAACTCCACCTACATATCTCGATTATCAAGTAAAGTTTTCAATGGCATACGGAAACGCTTTACAGCGGCCTCGCTAAGTACACTCTATCATTTAGCCTCGATCTAACAGACGTATTTTCATCAGGTTACCCCTTATCTGATTTAATCAATTAGTGAAATCCTATTTAAATCCGAGCTGTAGCCGAGCCATCCGTGGGTCTACAGAGTTGATTTTGGTCTTGCTGTTTAAATAAAGATCTAATTTATAATTTCTATAACATCTGAAGCCTAAATTAAGACTTGCAATAATCAGATTTAGCTCTTGCATAATGCATGTTTAGTAACACAAATCATTAAATAGTTTAAGATCTGAATTTGTTGGGATAAATGTTACATTATAGATGATTGTTAACCATAAAATGACCAGTACAAATATATATGCTGAGCTTAACATGAAATACATTGAAATGATATTTCCATGAGATACCAGAGCCAAATCTTTCGTTTTGAGAGTGTTTTAAAAACGAACACATTTTCTTGTACCACGTTTATAGTCGCAGCTGCTCTGTTCATTTTATAACGGCGTATAAAATAACTATGGAAGTAAATGCGTAGATGATGTGGAAATGGTACCGTTAATGTTTTGGTTTTGTCCTCATTTAATGTTAAATAGTCTATTTGAGCTTATTTTAAAGTAGATTAATCCAAGAACAAAAATTAATATCATCAGATTAAACCTCGATCGGGATTAACAACATGGCTGGCCAAGAACAAAAGGAATATCATCAGGAGAGAGAGAGAGAGAGAGAGAGAGAGAGATTAACGTCCAGTCGACACAAACTAGGTCATTTCGGGACTAACACATGCTTCAATTTTAGTTCAATTACGCGTAGGGGTCTTTAGCAGTGGGAGGAAACCGGAGGACCCGGAGAAAACCCACGAGGCTGAACAGGCGACCCTACTCCTTGTCACGTACAACCGGGGATTCGAAACCACTACCTTCCAGTACATTAAAACCAAAGATTATAGAAACATATCATCGGAATAAACTTCGATCGGGGTTAATAACAGGACAGCCGTTTTAAAACTTCTGATGGCATCATTGGTCTCTGTGAAATACCTTGGATTATAAAAGGTCGTAATACAATCAATGGTTGAATCATTAATGTCACTCGAGTTTCTGGACCTTGTCAAATAAAAACTGTTGTTAAGTCGTATATTTGTCAGAAAACAATAAAACTGGTAACAGTAAATTTACACTATTTAAGTGGAACAGGCCTGGAATGTAAAATTTATTCCATATGTAATGCGTAAGAAGTTAAAGGAGCGCAGTCGAAATTTAATTCTGATAAAATTTAAAATACTGTATGAAAGGGTTGTTTTGGTTAAAGTTCTTGTTTTAACAGGTTATTACCCCGAAAAGAAATTAAAGATAGATGATGGGAGATTAGATAAAGAGCTGACAGTTCTCACTATAATAGTTAAAAACTAGATAATGTAAAGGCAATTTGCTGAAAATATCAGTCAAATTGATCCACTCTGAACCGAGATTTTAGCGATTAAATTTGCGGCCTAAACTCGTTCATCATTACTAAAGTCGGTAGGATAAAAAACATAGTCTTGATTATCCTTTTCATGATTAAATTATGAATGGAAGTCGAGCAACAAATCGGAACCTAATACAACAAACATCGCAGACTAGCCATGACATCGAGAGTTGATTCTTGTCTGGATAAGTTAATTAATGTCTAATTAATAATTTAGATAACATTTGAGGTCCAAAGAATGACCCACAATAGCAGATTTAGCTCTTGCATAATGTATGTTTAAGTTAGAAAAGAACTAAATTATAAATATAAGCATCAATACTATTCGGATAATTGAAACTTGTCACGAACTCAAAGCATATACTCGAACTATATAATTCTTCTAAAAGGACTTGCCAAATAATTTTTTGAATCAATGACATCTATCAGATAATAAATAACCTATGAATTTGGAGTGTCCAAAAAAATTCAATAATTTATAAATTTAAATATCAATATTATTTTGATAATTAAAATTCTATATTTATTAAAATGAAAGAAAATTTTTGTTCAACCACGAAAATCAAAAAAAAAAAAAAAAAAAAAAAAAAAAAAAAGCATGTTAAAAGAGAGAGACTAAGACATAGTTTAATTTTATTTCAATAATTCGCTTGCGCGTAGGGGTTTTTAGCAGTGGGAGGAAACCGGAGGACCTGTAGAAAACCCACGAGGTTGGGCTGGCGACCCTACTCCTTGTCATGTAAAACCGGGGAATCCAAACCACGACAGTTGACTCAATGACAGACCTTATGATACAGCGCGCACATGTTAACCATTCGACCAATAACCACGTTAAAAGTCTCAACGTTGTTATATAGATCTGGTAATTTGTAATGTTTCAAATCATCTCAGAATCGCGAAACAAAAGTTTATACTCCCACTTTCAAACCCTAAGCAACAAATGAGATTAACATTAAAAATATATTTTTATGTGAAATCAAATAATCGGTGTAATCTAGAAAATCAACTAAAACTTAACAAATAATGAAGAACATTCTATTGTTAAGTATGTCTTAAAGTATTGCAAAACGTGACAAACAATGAAAGATGTGTTATAGATATGTATATTGTACACATGATAAGTTAATTAATTTCATACACAAAAAATGAAACAATGTGTATATGCTACACACGAAAAGTTAATTAATTTCATAAAAAAATGAAAAATTATCGGTAACTGAAATATTTGCAATACGTTGAGCTCTTCTGACAAAAAAGCAGTTATTTTCAGTGATTATCAGGACCCGAAGATTAAATCATGAATGCTTTACTACGTGTTAAGGATATCGTAACATTAATCCGCCGTTTGTAATACATTAGCGATTGTGTTGCATGGTGATGACGATGATGATGATGATGATGACTTAATGATTTAAATGATTATGATGATCATCATTAACATAAAGGATAATGTTAAGGGTGGTATGAAACACGTGATCCGTATGATGATTATAATGATGATAAAGACGTATTTAGCATTGCTAATGAGTTTCATTCAAATCATATTACATGTCAATCATCAAAACAGAAATACAGCATGCAAAACACATAACACTCGAGAAAGAAATCATCATATTAATTACGTTAAGAGAATTTAATAAGAAGGTCTTGATGGGTTAATTGTGTTCTCGTGAATAAGTTATCAAAAACTAATACAGTAGTTGCGAATTAATACGCTGTTAGGTACTATTTCGTTTATAGTCAATTTAAACTGGTCACAGTTCTATGGAATATAAATACATTTTATTACAGCGCTGTTGCTCAGTATTAGTATTAATCTTTAATTATTATATATTCCACAGACTTGTGTCCTGAGTCCAGTTAAACTACTAAATGTCATAGTTACAATTTAAAGTTGGTCATAGGCACTATTTTATTACATTATAAAAATCAATTGATTTTCTCTCTAAGATAAATAATTAACTTAAATTCTAAATTATACCTAAACTGTAACACACAGCTGGAAAACAGTTACTAATTTATTTTGGGCGACGTTTCCAAGAATGTTCTAACTTGATAACGTTGAGAGAATACTCTTCGAAACGTTGTACTGGTTTTAAAAAAAAACGTTGAGAGAATATTCTTGGAAACGTCGCCTAAATAAATCAAGAGGCTGTTTTCCATAAGTATGTGTTATAGTTTATTTATCTACCAAGTTACTAAATGCCACTTAAAGAATATTAATTGGTACCATTAAGATGCGCCATTTAATGTTGATTATAACAATGTAATTATACCATACCGACATGTTGATATAATATGATATCGGTGTTTTAGTTTATCTTTGTAGATATTTAATTAGTATTGAGTTTTGGTGAAAGTTAAAAGTAGCAATTAACCAATGTCCGAACTGGTATCCCACTAATCTTTCAATTCCCTTAACTGTAAAAACTGCCTTGTAACGATATTCTGTTTTAGTTAAGAGAAGGAATTGACCAGCCAATGTCCGAATTGGTATCCCAATAATCTTTCAGTTCAGTTTATACTTATTGTATACTGCATTTGAACGAAACGTATGTTTATTGGTCATGGTGTGGATGACAATTTGATAAGATGAAATGAATAAGAATTATAAACAGAGAAAAAAATGTTATAAAAAAATCTAGGATTAACAAAAAAATATGTCCTACCTCCTAATCTTGTGCGATCTAGGCTATCAGCTGACCCGGGGGATGAACTGGCCGACTGACAGGGGGAGGAAGAAAAGGGCGGACTGTAAGAGTTTGAGCACGTAACGTCACAGTAGGGTGATCCGGTTGCTGCCATCAGGCCCCGGGAGTTGTTCATGGCACCCAAACCACCGGGTACCTGTACACCTCCTTGATAAAAATATTCCCCATTGTCCCGGGATAGAATATTTGACGAGGTACTACCGAGTGAATTGTTCATTCCGATATTTGACGAATGCGATGCTGCGAATGACCATTCCGAAGATTGTCCTGGATAAGCAAAACTTGCACTAGGGAAATTCCCTGATCCATACATACTGGAGAACGGTGCCTGTCTATGAAATGATTGTCCGAGTCCATAGGATCCGGTTAAATTATGTGAATAGTGATGAAGTGTCGGAGCATTCATCCCGTAGACTCGCTGATCCATATCTTGGACAGACTGTAAACAAATATTAGTCCATAAAAATCCCACTTCCTGAAGTCGTCTGCTGGATGTGACAAATTATCAATATTATGATAATGATTAACCACGTGAGAATGCCATCAACCACTGTTAAAGTCCCATAAAGCCTTAAGTCGATATTAACACTGCCAGTGACAACATATACTCCGCTGATCCCAAACAAAATCTTTATCAGATGCCAGCGATATTAACTCTCGCTTATTTATTCGGCGGAGGAATACACTCACTAACTACTGATAGGCGGCGCGATAACGTCACGCCCAGTTTCGCGCCATGTTGTTTGATTGGAAGCCGCAAATAGAGACGCATAAGAACTAAGCTATTATAATTTCTCGACCGATGTTTCTTGAATTAAGAAATAAAGGCAGAGGTATTAGGGTATTTGTATATAAACGATAAACGACAATTGTATCAACACATATAGTATTACGCCAGTATGTAAGTGGTTGCTATGAGCCATTTAATCTAAGCTTTACCTGTTTTCCTGTTCGTTTCGGTTTTTGTTTTTATTTCAAGACGGGAAATGGTCCGGAAAAAATATCAACTCGTCAATAAATAGACCTATAACTGTCACCCGATGTTTATATGAAGGAGAAAGAGTTTTCAAACCGTCTTAAAGTCCATCAACTAGCTTAGAGTTGATTAACGGACTGCAGAAACATCATCTAGGGGTAGTTAAATCTAACATCATACACAATCTTATATTACTTCTTAATATAGAGTTCTGGGAATATCATATACTTTTGATCTTGTAGGGAATTTTGTAATGTAGTAAGCCCGTGTTTACGTTGGGAGAATTTTTTCAGAGATCATTAACTAAGGTAGATAAAGTCTTGCATTATACAAAAGTTTAAATTCGTACTTGCTGAACAGTTCTGGACAAATTATACACTTTTGATTTTTGTATTGAAGCTGGTTTTTCTTCGGGTTGTTTTTTTCGTTTTCGAACTTCTGGTTATAATTATTCCCGGTTTCGACCGACGACTTTTGTTATCTTGCTTGTACTTTCTGTTTAACAATGAGTTTGGCGCTGACTCACTAAGCAGTAGGTTCCTCGAGATTCTCCTCGGGATGGGATTGGAAATCGAAAAACGAATAGGTCGCAGAGCACACTGCACCGTGTTTGCCTGACCCATTCTAGTCCGGTAGGTGCAGAAAAGTAGGACGTTATTAAAGCTTATTCTCAAAACATTATATAATTATTTCTGACGCATCATGGCGGCCTTTTAAATGTCTACTTAAATATATATCTGGAACAACTATTACCACTTCTGAGTTACTTGAGGAGTCCACTTGGCCAACTAAACAATACTTTAACTTTTCCTTTAAACGCAGAACCATTAAACTATAGTCTAAAACACGTTACATTTCTCTCTCTCTCCATGACGCCATTTTAAAGGCCTAATTAGACGACAATTAACACACCTCAATCTTCTTACCTGGTGCTTTTACTAATTATCCAAACTTTGTGTTTAATTACAGGTAATTTGGTTTTTAGGACAGGTACTATAAATCTTCTTGTAATCAGGTAACAATTGGAATCACATATTGCTGACATATGCGCCAAAACAAAGGGCAAAAATATGACCGATATGCGAAGACGGAAAGTGTTTTTGTTTTGTCCATGAACCTGTATGTGTATTCTAGTCATTATTTTATACAGTACCAAATAAATTAGCATCTAAGGACTTAAAGATACATTATGCAAGATTTAGATAAAGGGCTGGCCATTCTTGCTATAATAGTTCGAAAATAGATAATGTGGAATGAATAATTTGAAAATTTCATTTAAATTACTATATTGCAAGCGAAGATATTAGCCTTTGAAGGTTTAACGTCCACTCGACACAAACTAGGTCATTTCGGAACTAGCATGGTTCATTTTTATTTCAATAATTCGCTTGCGCGTAGGAGTCTCTAGCAGTGGCAGGAACCCGGTGGACCGGGAGAAAACCCACGAGGTTGGACAGGCGACCCTACTCCTTGTCACGTACAACCGGGAAATCGAAACCACGCAAGTTGACATCACCCATCCCACATCACCCACCCCCCGAAAAGAAATGAAATGAGGATATTAACGACCTACTTTTCTGAACCAACCGGGGTGATAAAGACAGGCATGGCCATGCGATTCAATAAAACGAGATGGAGTTTAACGTTCTACTTCTATCAAGTCAACGAGTTGAGAAAGACCGGGGCGGTGGGTGTAAAGGGGCGGGCGAGTCGGGGGGGGGGGGTAATATTAATCAGACTACTATTAGGAATCAGACTACGAAACAACATGGCGGTGAGAATAGTCCACTATACATGATAATGTATTCTTTACAATTCTCTGATGTTTTTAAAATTTCTTATATGCAGCTAAATCATATAGACGTAAATTGTGATAATTTTTGGGAACATTTTAGTTTCGATGTCAGAAATAGAATAAATAATTGTGTTATCTTTATCTTTTAACCGTTGTATATTTGTCTGAAGAGCATTAGCGAAAGTACTTACAAAAATATATAAATGTAGTTCTTTAATCCATATTTTATTTATTTATTTGTTTATTTATTACTTAATAGCAATAAACTTTAATCTTTTTTTAAAATTGTGTTTATATATTTGTTGATATGTTTATATATTTATATTAAATAATGACAACAACTACATATATATGTAATTAAGCCCCAATTATTAATAAATAATAATAATAATTAGTCCGTTTATATCGCGCTCATAGCGCTACTAAAACACGATCACTCTTGCAAATATTTCTCAAATAAGTATGTTTTCAATCTGGATTTAAAGGAGTCTAATGATGGACTGGATCGAAGATTTTCATTTATTACACACTGACCAGCACATTATAATATTTAAAGTCCCTTTAGAGTCCTCTGGGACGAACCCTTGTCCATATGGTTACACAGTTGCTTTCTTTCTTGTTTAGAATTATCGAACGGCATCACAATTGGAGGTCACCATATTTCTTAGTAATGACTGCTTTCAGAAATACCCCCACCCCACCCCCGTGGACAAATAAACAAATCAAATGAAATAATACATTTTGTTTTTATTGAATAAATAAATAAATAAATTCGGTTGATATTTTATATATATATATATATATATAAAAGACATAATATCGAAAAAGGGTACAATTAAAATCTCTATACTGCGTCATATCAATTAATAAAGATACAGACATGAGCTATACCGATTTCTGTTAAATATACAGTAAAAAAACCCAATTTATTAAAATAAGTTTCTGTACGCTAGTAAAAAAATTGACGCCAAAAGTCGACAATTCTATAATATACATTTGTTTATAACTATTGGAATATAATTCTATAGAATGCAATCCTTGAGTTCCACCTGGCGATTGAACACAATAGAAACACAATAAACATGTATATGGAATACAATCACAATGATTGGTGCTTAAAAACGACAGCAGAAGATTTGCCGAAACGTCGCGCTATATTTGAAAGAAACCAGTAATTATATTTCATTGTGTTTTATGGAATGAATAAAAGAACACAATTTTATGAAACACAATTACTGCTGAATATAAGAACACAATATTATATAAAAGAGCTCAATTTTATGAATCACAATATTTGCTGAATATTAGAACACAATTTTATGAAACACAATTACTCCTTAATAAAAGAACACAATATTGTATTAAGGAGCACAATTTTATGAAACACAATTACTGCTGAATATAAGAACACAATTTTATAAAACACAATTACTCCTGAATAAAAGAACACAATTTTATGAAACACAAATACTGTTCATTACCGAGCGACGTTTCAACTAGGCTACAAGCTGTAATTATATTCCATAAAATTGTGACTTGTGTATTTATTGTTCGGTTACTAAACGCCATTGAAACAACTTTACTTGTACATATGTCATATCCGCCAGAACAGATAGTAAAGAAATTATGGATAATTTAGAAACATCTAAATAACAGAAATGAAATGAAATGAAATGGGGTTTAACGTCCGACTGTTCTGCTCTGACTGGGCTAATGAAGACGGTTTAAATAACAGAATCTAGACCTTTATAACTGAAGATAGAAACAAAAATTAAATTTGACGAATATGACCAAATACTGTCGTTTTGTAAAACAAAATAATTTAAATTTGTAGAAATTGTTGCCTGGTAACTATGGTTGTAATATAAGTGTTGGTAGAACCATCAACTGTGTAGTTGTAAGTCTAGAATCTATCATATCTATATCACCAGTAATACGATCAGCTTAATGTGTACAATATAACGATACTTGTAAAATACCAACATCGTACTCGGTTCTTTATAGTAAAAACACTCACTAAAACTCGTTTCTTGCTGTATAAAAATACCAGACTGTGCACTCTTGTTTTACTGTACATCTCAATTTCCAGGAACTTTTCTCTAAATAAATGCCTGGAATAATTATTATAATTTAATTCATAAATAATCAACACAAATTACCTCCTTTATTTAAAGAAAATTAATTAAATTTATTTCATATCGTTGCCTTCAAATATTGGAATTATATAGTACTGGTAGTAGCCTATTGAAGGTTAATCTTAATAGATCCGTTGATTCTCTTCTTCTATAGTATAACTAAGAAAACGAATTAATATTATTAGGTTTTGGCTTGTTTTTGAATTCTTTTTTTTTTTGACAATGTTTCTACTTGACATGAATTTTATTTGATGTAAATATTGTTTAAAATCAACCATTGTCTTCTACTGCCAGATATCGCGTGTGTATTAATGACTATAAAAAAGTATTATATAAAGTTGAAATTAAATATTAAATTTGAAAAAGAATTAGCTTCTAAAAATTTAATAATTATGCTAAGATTTGAAAAATACGAAATTTGACAACAATATCAACACAACATCTGAATTATTGAGTGAATAATGAAATAAAATATACAGAACAATTTTATTTAATTTTCTTGAATATTTTTACAAAGTGAATAGTGTGATAATATAAATTGTCGTTTGATTCGAAATTCCTTGAAATGCCACCGAAAACACGAATCGATTTTGCATGTTTACTCCGAAAATAAAAATAAAAACACAGGAGTTAAAACCAGAATCAAAAATAAGTCAAATAAATAAATTCAAAACATAAAAATAAAAATAAATATATAATATATCTTAAATTGACAAAATAAAGAATATAAAATATTACAGATTTTATTTATCTAGAAAATTAAATAAAATTTGAAAAATTGTTCTGTCTCGAAACAGTTACATCAACCCAACTTTTCAAAGGATAATTTGAATTATAATTGAATTTAAATATATTATATTTTGATCTTAAAATACATTCTTGAGTGTTTTGGTATGATCATATTTGACCACGGCTCGGCTAAAATTTTGTAAATCAAATGATTTTCTTAAATGAAATGAAATGATATGGGGTTTAACGTCCGACTGGGCTAATAAAAACAGGCATATGTCAGGCAGTGTGCTATGAGGGAAATTTTGCCCGGGCAGCGGCACTATGGCTTACTCTTATGTCGAATTCCAACTGTCAAGGGTTCTTTTACGTGCACGCCATTAATAAAACATTAATAAACATGATATTTAATAAAACGAATAGATCAATATTGTCTGATCGCAGAATCTGATAAGTACCATGACACAGCCGATGGATTGCACCAGGCATTTTTGAGAGTGTGGTTCCAGGTGCCAATGGCGTTCATCAATCGTTTGGTCCACTTCGTGTACAGTCGCTGCGCTGCTGTTATAGACACTCGCGGTGGACACACCAGATACTGATGTATAGACTGTGTACAGACTCTAAATCTTGTCGTAATGTCTTGAAAATGTGTCAACATACTGGTCACAAAAAAAAATGCTTTGATCCATGTAGTAAGTCATTTTCTAGAAAGATTTGATTAAGGTGCCTATCTGGTTTTGAAATCGTACTGACGGTTTTTTTGGGTTTTTTTTTTAACATATATAGTTTAACTATTTCTGTGTGTTTTATTTATGTTAATACCTATCATAGTAAATTCAATATATAGTTTTGTTTAGAGAGAGAGAGAGAGAGAGAGAGAGAGAGAGAGAGAGATGGGGTTTAACGTCCACTCGACACAAACTAGGTCATTTCAGGACTAACATATGGTTCACGAGTTTTGACAGGCGACCCTACTCCTTGTCACGTACAACCGGGGAATCGAAACCACGCCAGTTGACTCAATGACAGGCGTTATGATACAGCGCGCATGTGCTAACCATTCAGCCATCCAGCCCCCCGTTTTGTTTATAACTGTATGTGGCTATGAAATGAAATGAAATTAATGGGGTTTAACGTCCTTCTGTTCTGTACCTACTGGATAATGAATGTAGACATACTCCCATTAGGACAGCGGCCCTCTACGGTCTGCTCTTATTTAGAATTCCCTGTAGGCCGTTAAACCCCCATTTCATTATATTTAATTAATTTCGAATTTCAACTGTCAAGGGGTCTTTTACGTGCTCTGTCCTACACCACTGACAAGGATAACTAGACATTAGGTAGCTATGAGACACGACACAAACTAGGTCATTTCGGGACTAACATTTGGTTCAATTTTATTTCAATAATTCGCTTGCGCGTAGGGGTCTTTAGCAGTGGGAGGAAATCGGAGAACCCAGAGAAAACCCACGAGGTCGGACAGGCGACCCTACTCCTTGTCAAGTACAACCTGGGAATCGAAACCACGCCAATTGACTCAATGACAGACCTTATGATACAACCACTCGCAGCCCCCCCCCCCGAGGTAGCTATGTATTATATACGTATTGATATATACATAGTATAATAAATGAAATATATAGTTTGAATATGATTAACAATAAACGTCTGTTAACCTTCCTATTGTACTATATTAACTTATAATGTACTCACTAAACTATAACACAGTCTCTTTCTTCTTCCATTAATAATACACGCCTACCAAATACCCTACATACACTATAAAAAATAAACTGTGATGGCCACTAGTAGCCAAACCGCCTATTATTTGAAATCAGATTTAAAATGATTAAACCGCTTTAATTTCGTTAAACAATAATAGTCTCGAATTAAGTAAATTTGATTTGTTGCATATTCTTTTAAAATAATATGATTAAACCTCTCTAATTTCGTTAAACAATAATAGTCCCGGATTCAGTAAATTTAATTTTATGCATTTGCTTTTAACTAAAATGGGGTTTAACGTTCCTCTTTTTTTTCGCACTAGCGCCACCATCACCACCAGCACCACCAGCGACACCATCACCAGCAGCACCACCACCAGCGCTACCAGCACCACCAGCGACACCAGCCCCACCATCAGCACCACTAGCACAACCAGCGACACCAGCCGTTCTAACGATGAAGATTTTCCCGGGCAGCGGTGTCGCTACCTAATCGTTGTCGCGTTCTAAATATCTGCGTTCCTCTCAGGTGCACGATGACGAGAACACGGGTGGACGTATTTTTACGTCCCGTTAGAACGACCCCGTTCCGTATCTCCCAAGCTAAAAAATTTCGGCCAACACACGGAGGGAAACCCAGGAATTGCTGGACAGTCGGCCAACACACGGAGGGAAACCCAGGAATTCCTGGGCAGGGAGCTAACACACTACGCTATATTCAATAAAACTGACAATGGTCCTTTTGTGTCGAAACAAATATATAACTGAAGAATTATACGTTATGGAAAGTAATAATTAATGTAAAATAACAATTTTGTTTCGTTTACCGTGTATTATTAAAGACTTCAATTTGCTCTGGTTTTGTACTTTACTAATATAGCCCTATGTTTCCTTTCACTGTGTATCGTGTTATTATTGTTTTTATAAGAATAGAAATAGTTACTTACTCACATATAAGTAGTTTTTACTTAAAAACGTTTTCTGTTTACCTTGTTCGCTGGAGTCCGGGGGTGACTTAGTGAAATGTTTTTAGCACACTTCTTTATAAGAGATTTTATGTTGGAAATTTTGCTTTAGGAACAAACAAATGACAAATAAATGGCTACTCTATATTCGTTTGTTTTCCTTAATTTCTGTTTGTTTTGTATTATTCCAATCCGCACGCGAGTATGTCGGAATGTATAATGAACTAATTTGCATTTTGATATATTCAGTATGTTTAAATAAAATGGGGTTTAACGTCCAAATTGTGTGCACCAACCGGGCTAATAAAGAAGGATATACGACATGCAGTGTGCTATGAAGGGGGGGGGGAGTGAAATGGGGTTTAACGTCCACTCGACACAAACTAGGTCATTTCTGGACTAACATATGGATCAATTTTATTTCAATAGTTCGCTTGTGCGTAGGGGGCTTTAACAGTGGGAGGAAAATAGGTGAGCCGGAGAAACCCACGAGGTTGGACAGGCGACCAGTTGACTCAATGGTGGACCTTATGATACAACGCGCTCGCGCTAACCATTCGACCATCCACCCACGCACCCCCTTCCCCCTGTTCCATGAAAGGGATATTACCCCGACAGCATCGCTACAGCCTACACTCACAGGATTAACAAAAACAAGGAAGGAACAATTGTCTTCGATATCACTCTCGACGGAAGGGAAGGGGACGTTAAGCCCCATGAACGAACACAAGAACCATCCCACAAGAGTGCTCTACTAAATTTAAATACCCAAACCAATCATCTGAAAACCGACTTGTCGTGACATTTGCTCCAACTGTCTGTGGTAACGGCCGGAATATTGACCTGGCATGTTAAGTGAAATGTTTAATTCCACTGGTCACGTGTCTGGAACGCATCACAGACTGGCCTCATTTCCGGTTTACATGCCACACTTGGTAACAAGGCCTCATGTCATCGTCAAGTAGACTTTGATAAATGGACCTATTACAGACACTGTTGTATCTGCCATAGACAACGTCGTTAATCATAGCCAATCAAAAATCAGTAGAGATGAATACAACGGGTAGGTTGGCATAAATAAAGTAGATGTCGAATCATCAAAAACCCATCATAATGGTGTCAAACAATAACTCAATAGTTTCTACATATATTTACCCATGCATGCTTATAGTATACTTACTTGTACGTATCGGGCATATATTTATTATTTTCTCGGTCATGCATTTAATAAATCAATTTTGTCAGTCAGAGAGCAATGGTGTTATCATGTATTTAATAAATCAAGTTTGCTGATTTGAACATTCCGGAAATGTAGCTTGTTCCATTTCCTGATATTAAGAAATATATTTCAATACACGATGTGCATGTCGAATATAAGTATTTATTTTTTTGACAGTCAGAGCAAAGATGTTTCCATGCATAAAGATGGACTGTTGATTCGATGAACATTCCGCAAATGAGAGAGAGAGAGAGAGAGAGAGAGAGAGAGAGAGGTGGGGGCTTAAGATCAACTCGACACAAACTAGGCCATTCGGGACTAACACATGGTTCAATTGTATTTCATTATTTCAATAATTAGCAGTGGGATGAAACCGGGGGACCGGAAGAAAACCCACGAGATTGACAGGCGACCCTACTCCTTGTCATGTACAACCGGGGAATCGAAACCCCTCCAGTTGACTCAATGACAGACCTTATGATACAGCGCGCTCGTGCTAACCATTCGGACACCCCACCCCCCCGAAATAAATAAAGACCACAAATAATAGTATTAGAAAATATAAAAATCCCCCCCTAGATAATCTTGTAGATATTGTAGTTATCCATAGAAATCTATGTCTTCACCTCTCCTACATTTATAACAAACAACCATAAACATTGGACACTGAATTAATGGATATTGTTTGCTATCTGGAAAGCAGGGTTAATTTAGTAGAATTTCATCAAACTTGCTGAGATAAATTATGTCTTATTTAATGCACAATCTTATGAAATACAATAACGTGTACTGTTTAATAATGAAATACAATAATGTGTACTGTTTAATAATGAAAAAAAATAATGTGTTTTGTTTTATAAAGAAATACTTTTCCGGCGTGTTTCCCCCTTGTCAGTTATGTAGGATGGAGGACCTGACAAGGACAGCTGTCTAGTCATTCGGATGAGACGAACAACCGAGGTACCGTGTACACATTGGCGTGCACGTAAAAGATCCCTTGACAGTTGGAATTCGATATAAGAGTAGGCCGTAGTGCCACTTTCCGGGCAAAATTTCCCTCATAGCACACTGTATGGCGTATGCCCGTCTTCATTAGCCCAGTTCGGAGCAAAACAGTAGGATGTTAAACCCCATTTCATTTCATTTCATTTATAAAGAAATACAATTGCGTGTACTGTTTATTAATGAAATGCGTTTTATTAAGTCCTACTGTTTAGCACGGACTGGGCAATGAAGGCGAGGCTGGTAAAAACAGGAGGTGTATCATCCAAACGATTGATTGCGCCAATCGGCCCCTCCCCGCTCCCCGCATAATTATTAGCAGGACGCTTTCATGGATGACAGAACTTAAGGTCTCAATGGTACACATTAGAACACTCACCCCCTACGAATACACGCCCCAATAATCATTAAAACTTGCCCCCATAATTATTAACACTCGCCCCCTATACCTGCAACCACCATAATTATTGTTCCACTACACCTAACACCTACACGCCATAATTATCATCACACACCCCCTACACCTACACGTCCCAATAATTATTAAAACGCGCTCCTTACACTTACACGCCCCATAATTATTATAGCTCACCCGTACACCTACACGCCATAATTATCATCACGCACCCCCTATAGACCTACACGCCCCATAATTATTATAGCTCACCCCTACACCTACACGCCATAATTATCATCACGCACCCCCTAGACCTACACGCCTCCATAATTATTATCACTCGCTCCCTATACCTACACGCCCACATAATTATCATCACGCACCCCCTAGACCTACACGCCTCCATAATTATCATCACGCACCCCCTACACCTACACGCCTCCATAATTATTATCACTCGCTCCCTATACCTACACGCCCACATAATTATTAACACTTGCTCCCTACACCTACACGCCCCCATAATTATTATCATTCGCTCACTATACGTACACTCACCCATAATTATCATCACGCACCCCCTACACGTACACGCCCCCATAATTGTTATCACTCGCTCCCTATACCTACACGCCCACATAATTATTAACACTCGCTCCCTACACCTACACGCCCCCATAATTATTAACACTCGTCCACTACACCTACACGCCATAATTATAAAAAACTCGCCCCCTACACCCTAACCCCCATAATTATTAACACTAGCTCCCTACACCTACACGCCCCCATAATTATTATCACTCCCTCCCTATACGTACACGCACCCATAATTATTAACACTCGCTCACATAATTATTATCAGTAAAATCATTATCATGTGTTCTTTAATCTACTTGTATTAGGTGGGTTGCCAATAAAATATATTATCCCTCAAATCCTTCAAATCGACCCCCACCACCCCCACCCTAACTCTACCGCCCCAACTTACACCTACACTCCCCTATAATTATTATCACTCGCCCCCTACAACTACACGCCCCTATAATTATTAACACTCGCCTCCTACACCCCCCCCCCCCATAATTATTAACACTCGCTCCCTATACTTACACGCCCCCCCTAATTATTAACACTCGCTCCCTATACCTACACGCCTCACCCCAACCCCACCGCCCCAACTCCATCCTCTCCACCGGCATGCCCCTGCAACAATTACCATCAGTATCATTGTCATGTGATCTTTAATCTACTAGTTTTAAGTGGGTAGCCAATAAAATATATTGTCTCCGATCCTTTATAGTGTCTGTTAGTAGGTGTAATAATAAGATACAATAAGTACAAGTTCTAAAGAAGACCGCCATGATGTCTCTACAGTGTAACTAGTAACATATTGGACAGCGAGAAGATTCTATTTCTCAGCACTGGTTTCTAGTATTATGGTAGGAGGTCTTCTAACGTAATCACCAGACAGTGTCAAGTTTAACATCAGTTATTCCTGCCGCATCTCTCTCGATACATTTACTGCATTCTTTTACGTTTTCTACGTTCTTGGGAAGCCGGGTTGATATCAGATAGGTCTGTAGTTGGAGGTGGAGATAGCCGGTGTACTGATGGGTCGGTAACCAGAAACTGGTGTTACATACAATATAGACTAGAAGGTAAATCGGGGATAAAGGGGATAAGTCTATTTGTTAAGGCCAGCTCAATTTTTGTCAGGTTCCGCTGAGATGTAAATAAGATTAGGACACATGAATGTTGACGAGATTGTAGGTTAGGATTAGGGTAAGCATTGGGGCTAGGTCCAGGGTTCGGGTTAGGGTTGGAATTAGCGCTAGCCCTGTTTACATCTCGTGACCTATGACGAAAAATTGAGCTGGCCTTATCATTTAGCACTAACCGGATAGAGGGATTTAGTTGTTAAACTAAAAAGTAGTTCATTTCGCTAAATTATTGGCTCAATTCAATAATCTGTGCTACCGATACGTCACAGAGTCTGTACAGTTGGCGGTAATGCAATAACAACTGGGGCTTGTTTCACGAAATTTTATCTAAGATAAAATCCAAATTTTAGTAATTTGATTGGTCAATATTAGATTGATTCTAGTGCTTAGCCAATCAAAATTTAAATATCTACTAAAATTTGGATTTTATCTTTAGTTACAATTTCGTGAAACAGACCCCTGGTTGATCGCGGATGGTGAAATTTGATTGTAAAACTAAAACGTATTTCTGATAACTCACCTTAAATTAATAGCTCAATTCAGTCAATAGAATCGGTACTTCCGGTTAGCCCACAATGGGTATGCGCAGTATGCTATAATTTAATAAAACCTGGGAGATCGGGGATGAAGGGACTTGTTTTGTAAACTAAAAAGTATAGTTCTGGTGAGCCTACCGTGGATCTGCGCGGAATTCCGTGGCGTAATAACAACTAGTAGTTCGGGACGGGGTTATTTATTGTTTATGCTAAAACGTAATTATGATATTTCCCCTAAATGAATAACTCAATTGCCTCTGTACCATCAGTACGTCAATTTCGCAGAGTATACACAGTTTGACCTGATGAAGTGACTGTTAGATCGGGGACGAGGGGATTTGTTTGTTAAAGCAGTAAGAAGTAGTTCTGACAATTCACCTTTAATCAATAGCTCAATTCAATTTGTACCCTCGGTACGATTCTGAATCTTAATCACACCTGGTAGATCGGTGGTGGAGGGATTTTGTTATTAAACTAAAAAGTAGTTCTGACCATTCAACTAAATTAATGGCCCTGTTTAATCTGTAACTTTAGTGGAGTTTGTGAAATAGATCGGAGATCGAATCATGGACATATTGATTTTAGGAAAAGGAATACGTAGTTCTTGTCATTCAACCACTGAGATCAATTTAATTATGACGGGACAACTGTAAAATATGTTGAGATATGTACCACCCAATGAATCATCATCGCCATGTTTTAAATCACCACGAGCATAAAGGCGGACGAATGATAACGTGTGTTTCTTGCTACTTTTAATTTGTGGTTAATATAAGGAGTGCAATTTGTAACTGTAGTGTCATCGGGAAGGAATTAGTCACGCCTTGTATTCAAAACTGATACATTGGGTTGTTTTAGTATAAATGAGCACTGGAATGGGCTCTGTCCGTCCCTTCGTCTGCCCCGGACTGGAGTCACGGTGGCTCAGTAAATAGGGCGCTGACTGACTAGCAAGGTGGTCTAGGGTTCATTTCCGGTGTTGGCCGAGAAAGTTACCACATAAAGTTGTTATCGTGGCCTATTCTTGTCTGTGGTGCAGGCAGGAGTGTATGGCAAGGGACAATGTCTAGTTGTTCGGATGGGACGAAAAACCATTACATCAAGCACTGTCCAAATCATAGAATTTGGCAGTTTTTATTTATATTTAGGGTTGATAATGAAATCATGAAGTACAGGAGTCACTGCTACCAAACAGAATGTGATGCCAATGATTGTCGAGTTAAAACAAACGCCAAGGTTCTGCGATCTGACCTGGAAAGCTATGAGAAGGCGACTTGTTTCAAGTTTGTAATTTTTGGGGACATTTTCGCGCGTTGTGTTCCCGTTTGCTCACGACCATGTGCATTTTCTGGTCGCCGTACGGTCGCAGCAGCGCAGTAAGGACGCCGTCCCGGTTTGAATGGGGGCTTAAGGTGACTATTGCTGACCTCCTTGATACATAACCTTTAATCAAGACAATACAATATATAGGATAGCAGGACCCATTTAATTTGACCTATATCAAGCTTCTTTAAGATCTCTATAAAATCTTCAGGCTTAAATGAATTGTCCGTTTTTAACCATATTTTTATAAATGACATCTTGAGGTGTTTTAGTACAACACGTTTGAATATTTGGTTGATGTATTTTGATATAAAATTATTCATCTTTTGATATATATTTCCCACAATCGTTTACATTCTTTTATCTTCCCTAAATTCGAGAAGAGACATGTAACCATTTGGCTTTTAAAATATAAACTAATGTCTAAAAGAAAGTATACACTGTGCATTTCGTGCTGCATCAACCAAAGTCGTTTTCCATTGGGTAGAGGTGTTGGATGGCCGAATGGTTAGCACATGCGCGCTGTATCATACGGTATGGCAATGATTTAAGTGGCATGGTTTCGATTGCCCGGTTGTATGTGGCAAGGAGTAGAGTTGCCTGTCCAACTTCGTGGGGTTTCTCCGGGTCCTCCGGTTTCCTCCCACAGTTAAAGACCCCTACGCGCAAGCGAATAATTGAAATAAAATTGAACCATGTGTTAGTCCTGGAATGACCTAGTTTGTGTCGAATGGACTTTAAACCCATCTCTCTCTCTCTCTCTCTCTCCGATTAGGTACAATGTCAATTTGTTTCACATTTTTATTTTGCATAGAAATGTTGAGTTTGGACGCAAGAGAACAACTTAGTAATATTTTATCAAATATTTTTAATCTTAGTCCTATTTTTAAAGTGTATACTTTCTTTCGGACATTTGTATATAAATGAAGGGAATATATTGATACTAATTATATTATAGAAACATATTGTTAAAGGGCTCGCCTTAAATACGTGTTAACATTTTCCTTATATCTCAAAACTTCTGCTTGTGACACAATATTGTGATATTGTTTTATTTCTCAGATATATTTTGCCCACAAAAAAATGACATCATATTTATTCTCAATTATCAGTCGCTGGTTGTTCAAATCAAATTGTCCAACCTCGTGGGTTTTCTCCGGGTCCTCGGGTTTCCTCCCACTGCTAAAAACCCCTACGCGCAAGCGAATTATGTAAATAAAATTAAACCATATGTTAGTCCCGAAATGACCTAGTTTGTGTCGAGTGGACGTTAAACCCCATATCTCTCTCTCTCTCTCTCTCTCTCTCTCTCTCTCAAATCAAATTGATAATGGCGGATGATTGGTTTCAGGGGTAACTTAGTTTCTGAAAAGAAAATGCTTTTATTAATCCGTTATGTATGAAGAATCACGGCATAAAGTATTTATTGTTTTACGCTTCGATTTTAACATATTTAATTTTCACACTTTACAAGGTTAAGATTGAAATGAATACATCGACCGTATTCAAACAAATTGATCTCGTGCGTTCTGTTTGTGATATCACCTGTGTCATATTCTCTTATATTTTATAGATTATAACGTTATATGATGCTCAGGACCAACTCGCTGGTTGTCTGCCCCAAAGACCCAAGAACAGGGCATGGTACTCAGACATGTGAGAAAGTAAGGCATTTAGAGGGAGAGAGAAATGGGGTTTAACGTCCACTCGACACAATATAGGTCATTTCAGGACAAACATATGGTTTAATTTTATTTCAATAATTCGCTTGTGCATAGGGGTCTTAAGCAGTGGGAGGAAACCGGCGGACCCGGAGAAAACCAAAGTGAGTGGACATCCGACCATACTCCTTGTCACGCACAACCGACGAATTGACTCAATGACAGACCTTATGATATAACGCACACGCGCTAACCATTCGCCCCCACCCCCAACAGTTCAGACTGGGATCATTTCAATATAAGAAAAAAATTTTTTTTAATTTCTCCCTTTGATTGGGATACACCCCCCTGTCCGAGGTCACCGCCGTTCTACCCTTCTCTCTACTGGCCACTGAAGGTTTGAAATGAAAACCATTCGCCCCGAATAGTTAAGACATTGATAATTTCAATATAAGAAAACAAAAATGATTTTAATTTCTCCCTTTGATTGGGATACACCCCATCCCCTGTCCGAGGTCACCGCCGTTCTACCCTTATCTCTACTGGCCACTGAAGGTTTGAAATGAAAAAAAAAATGAATAGTTAATGAACAACAACTGTGGTCTGTATCCTCCCAGTTTTCTACACGTCAGTAAAATCATGACAAACGTTTTGAAACATCTGGAGTGCACATGGTTCTAAAACTCACCAGCACCATGCTTTATGAATTACATTTTCCGGACTCGGGCAATACAGTGCAATATTTGTCAAAACTTAAAATGTAAATTATTTTTAATCTGGTGTTTTCCTGGTTATTAAATGTGTCTAGTGCTTGAAATTGGATGTGTAGAGGGTTGGGGGATGGACCTAGAAGTTCCCACAACAGGTGATGTTATCTATCCCTTCAAAGGTTAACCATCAACAACCGATACTTCCTGTATAACGTTAAGATGGAGTATATTCAATACTTACTTTTATAAATACTTATACCAATTTATGTTTCCTGCGATATTATTTTATGGGGGCGCGGATGCTAAACGTTAAGATGGTGTACATTCAATACTTACTTTTATTAATACCAATTTATGTTTCCTGCGAGAGAGAGAGAGAGAGAGAGAGAGAGAGAGAGAGAGAGAGAGAGAGAGAGAGAGAGAGAGAGAATGGGGTTTAACGTCCACTCGACACAAACTAGGTCATTTTGGGACTAACATATGGTTTAATTTTATTTCAATAATTCGCTTGTGCATTGGGGTCTTTAGCAGTGGGAGGAAACCGGAGGAACCGGAGAAAACCCACGAGGTTGGACAGGCGACCCTACTCCTTGTCACGTACAACCGGGGATTCGAAACCATGTTTCCTGCGATATTATTCTATGTGGACGGGGATGCTAAACGTTCAGTTGGTGTAAATTATCTATTATAATTACTTATATAAATGTATGTTTCCTGCGACATTATTTTATGTGGACGCGGATACTAAACACAGCTTTGCTAATAATCATTTAAGGGCATTTTTCTTGTCCTTCATTGATTACAATAACATGTATACAAAATGTCCTGTTTAGGAAATGCATTTTTATATTTGTGCAATCTGATTATAATACAGATGTATATTTCGTTTCGTTTTTTTTTATACTTTCGATGGCCTACACTACATGAAGATCTGACAAGTTATAGCCATAGGTCACGTCAGGGGTCAAAAGACCGACTTATGACCCTATGACGTCAGACATTTGATTAACCAATCAGCATTGATGTTACTAGTGGATTACCCACAGTTCCGTGCAAAACACACCTAAAGACCGTTTCATTGGCTTATCCCTGACACCATTCACAACACGAGTTACATAACAACTCTTCCAGGTCCTAGTGTAGTAAAGACAAGTAAAACGAAATTTTGAACTATAAAAAACGAAACGAAATAGGATCTGTGTTTTAATAAGATTGTATATTTGTGTGTCTTACTAATACTCCATAAACTAGTAAAACATGACCTGTCTAACATCGTGGGTTTTCTCCGGGTCCCCCGGTTTCCTTCCACTGCTAAAGACCCCTACGCGCAAGCGAATTATTGAAATAAAATTAAAAACCATATATGTCAGTCCCGAAATGACCTAGTTTGGGTCGAGTGGACGTTAAACCCCATTTCTCTCTCTCTCTCTCTCTCTCTCTCTCTCAGTAAAACATGACCATCACATGAATATACTATTTAACATAATACATTTTTCGACAGACACAAAATGAATATATGTTCCACCTATATGTCTCTTTTGTGTCCTTTTAAGTTTAATATCTTTTCTATTATTCTTCCTAATATCCACTTATTTCGTGCACTTGACAGTGTATACTTAAGCTTTCTAGATCGTCTGATTTAACGAGTTCCCGCAGATTGACATTCGTTAGAAGAGTAGTTCGTTGTTCGGGCCAATATTAGTTATACCACGCTGCATGTAGCATGCCGTCGTCATTAGCCTGGGCGAAACATAAAATCATGAGACATTACCCCCCCCTCCCTCCCCCGTGCGTTGTATCAAGGTCTGTCATTGAGTCAACTGGCGTAGTATCGATTCTCCGGTTGTACGTGACAAGGGGTAGCGTCCCCTGTCCAACCGAATTATTGAAATAAAGTTGATCCATGTGTTAGTCCCTAAATGACCTAGTTCGTGCCGAGAGGACGTTAAACCCCATCTCTATCTCTTCCCCATGATTGCTGTTACTCAGGATACGTTTCCATTTGATTATTATTTGGGGCTATAATTTAACATATTACTCAAAACATCCCGAAACAGGACAAAAATGAAGAACATCGAACAGCTGATGGATTTGTGTGTGCCATGCATTTGAAAACGTACATATAAATCATATCATATGGTTTTGTCATTGTACCTTGGAGCGTCTTGTTCGCGTTTATCGCTTAACCAGAAACCTAAATAGTAATGACAGCTTGTTTAATAATCATTACATCTGTATTCAACTAATTAGCAATACTGGAGGTTTCTAGCTGGGTTCTCATGAACTGTTAGATCACGATGACTCAACCGGAACAAGATGTTCAACCGGAAGTTACTCAGTGGTTAAATAATGATGGAGGTTTCTAGCTGGGTTCTCATGAACCGTTAGATCACATGACTCAACCGGAACAAGAGGTTCAACCGGAAGTCACGCAGTGGTTTAATAATGACTGAGGTTAGTGGCTGGGTTCTTATAACCTGTTAGTTCACGGTGTCAGACCTTATGATACAACGCGCAAGCGCTAACCATCCAACCATCACTGTGACTCAAACCGGAACAAGATGTTTCACCGGAAGTCACTCAGTGGTTAAATAACGATGGAGGTTCCTAGCTGGGTTCTCAGGAACTGCTAGATCATTGTGACTCAACCGGAACAAGATGTTTCACCGAAAATTTGCTTAGGGGACTCATTAGCGTGCACGTCAAATGATACTTTGCCATTGAAAACGCCATTGTCTGCGCACAATTATGCTAATAGCGGACTGCATGTCGTATGCACGACTTCTTTTGTCTGGTCGGAGCAGCAAATTAGGACTTTAAACCCTATTTAATTTATTTCTCTCAATCCATTGATAATTTGTCAGTATTGATGTATCTGTTTGTAATTATTATTTAGAGTAGAAACACGTGCTCTCTATAAACAGTTTTAAATATAGATTTCATTGAAGAAAAGGTAGAATACGATATGCCGGAATATTTTTGCTACAATATTTTAACGTGTTTCCGGTACAAAGGACTCGTATAGTCTAAAATGGTGGATTATACTAACACTGTGAACTTATATTTTAAACTGTTGTGCGGTACTGTTGATTTTAATCGGTCATGGATAAAGTCGTGGGTTAGATCCCAAGATAATACGTGTGACAAGCAATGGATTGACTACCTAACCTTTTCGCCGCTCCCTCCAGTTTCCTCCCACTACTTACGAATTGTGGCTACGAAACAAACCAAAGAGTTTATAAATAACGTCCACTCAAGACAGACTAAAACTAGTCGGGACTATCATAAGGTATTTTACAGTTCATTAGATGGCTTGTGCGCAGTGGCATCTAGTAATGACAGGAACGCAGCAGTCCCGGAGAAAACACACGACGTTGGCCAGGCGAACCTTATCCTGGCCACATAAACGCCCTGAATCGAAACAAGACAATGACTCCGTCATAGGCCTTATAATATTAATCGCACGCGATATATTACTAGGCCACCCAATAAACCCTTATCTTCTGTCTAAAACACCTAGCCCCCCCCCCCCCCACACACACACCCTAATCATTCTCTTTCCTCACTTTAAACATCCTACCAATCGCGCCAAAAACATGATATTTCTATGTAGTTTGGTTTTCATATTAAAATGGAATAATCTACATACAATACCCACATTCTGATTTAATGCAATAATAACGAGTTTTTAGATTATCGCCGAGAGATTTTCAACATGGCGCAGCGAGAACACACGTCTGTGAAATTACTTTGCCAATTCTTCGAAGTGCTGGTCCAAATGTATGTCTTGTTACATTGAAACCGTTAAAGATAACCACGTAATGAATCTGACAGTTATCCAACAGTAAAAATATATTTAAGTTATTTTTTTTTATTTCCCTATACAGCCAACAGATCAACACATTTATAATATTTTACGACATCTGTTGAGAACATTTTACAAACTATTCCAGATTTGCTGCATTAAAAAGAAATCAAGCGAAGGTTTCTAAATTTTTAAAAGCAGTTGTGAGTTTATGTCTCCCAGTTCACCTTCCCGTATGGCGGCCCAATAATGGTTAATAGATTAATAATAAGTTTGTCGCATTTTAAGATTCGGATATATCTCTCACTTAAACCAAAGAATACATAGGCTTCAAAGAACGGTTCTGAACAGATTGAGTTACATGACCCATGCAGTTTTCACTCTTTTTAATATAATCCTCATTTTAACATCATTCGTAGATAACGATATGCCGTGTGATTATATTTAAAATACAATTTATAACGCATATTCTCTTCCTGACAGTCACAGAGGTGGGCATGGAAAAGAAATTATGGAATAGATTACATTTTAAAAATCGGATATTATGAATTTTATTTACATTGTGAATTTTTTTCTCATACATCTAAAACGAGTAAAGTTTAAGTGCATATCGCTTTTGGATTTTTCTTGCGCAACCACAAACATTAAAAAAAATAATCATGCACAATCACAGTTAATTTAAAATATAACGGTAAATGAAACCACTGTTGTATTTAATTACTTAAAAGGTATATATAACACAAGAAAATGGCCTGACAATTCGTTTTAACACGAAGAAAGCACTAGAAAGAAATTGAATTTTAAATGTTTTTTTTTTACTCTCAAATACTTTAATTTTACTTTTATTTTTAACTGGAAGTTAGATCATTGGATATTGTATATATATTTGTGAGTGTAATTTGTATGTTCGAGTTTGGCGCCTAACACCGTAGCTGTCCCCAGGCTGAATTTGGGGGTATAAGGTCAGTTGAAATTGGGCTGACACAAGCCTGTTGGCGTTTGACTATCACTTCGATTTCGAGTTATAATACTTCCTGTTGAGATCTCCACCCGTACAACGTCGCGTAAACAGCTAGTTAGTCTTAAAATACGCCCTGTGGTTATATTAAAAATAGTCACTCCTGACAGTCGCAGAGGTGGGAATAGAAAAGAAACTATCGAACAGATTGTATTTTAAAATCGAATGTTATGAATTTTTCATAAATTTAAAACGCGTAAAGTTTTAAGAGCATAACGCTGCGGACTTTTTTTCGCAATCACAGCCGGAGCAGAACAGTAGGACGTTAAACCCCATTTCATTTCATTTCATTTTTCGCAATCACTCGCAAACATTTATAAATATAAAGGTTCATAAAAGCAATGTTTTGTTTAATTAATTATACGTGTGGCTGATGTTCTGGTTTAGCGGCTAAAACCAGCTGGGGTGACATAGACGTGGCAACAGTGCACTACCACTAACGCAATCATAAATATTTAAAGGTACATAAAAGCAATGTTTTGTTTAATTATGTGTGGCTGCTGTTCGAGTTTAGCGGTTATACTAGCTGGGGGTGATAGATACCTGGTAGCAGTGCACTACCACTAACGTGCCCGCTAACGTGTACATCGGAATTCGTTTTTTCGTCTCATCCCGACGACTATACCCTGTTCCTAGCATTATATAAGTGAACTGGAGACTTACACAAGAGCATGATGCCTGACATAATGTCGTTGACGAATAATCACTACCGACAGATTAATCTTTAGTGTGAGTGTGCCTTTATGAATTTTACGATCTTGGAATATTGGATACATTAAGCGCCACGTGAAATATGCTGTCTTTCTAACACCTATATGCACTTGGTCAAATCACTTTCAATAACATGATGGCTTTAAAAATGACTCAAGAATTTAAACTCGAATGAACCGACTGCATCTGTTACATGAAAACATCAGTTAATATGATATAATGAGAGATATTTATATTTGACTGGGTTTAATTTATAGATGTGATTATAATTAGGGTGTAATTTAAATATACGTGAATCATCTTAAAACATGTTGGCTGAATGGTGGCGAAAGTTATACGCCTAATCTCGTGGGATATTAGTGGTAACTGCAATACCAGGAATACTTAAAGTAACACCTTAGTATACCGACCTGTGACGTAAAACAGGGGAGAGAGAGAGAGAGAGAGACAAACCGGGTCATTTTGGGACTAACACGTGGTTTAATTTAATTTCAATAATTTGCTTGAGCGTAGGGGTCTTTAGTAATGGAAAGGAAGCTTACTCCTTGTCACGTACGACAGGGTAATTGAAACCACGCCAATTGACTCAATGACAGACTTTATGATTGTATGTGCTCAGATTAGGGACGTCCTCCCTAACCTCATGGGTTTCCACCCTGCTTTTAATATAATTGATATGCATATCTAGCAATTGTATGACCAGAAGGTAATTATTGACAGACAATTTTTTCTATTGACATTTGCTTATTGTCATTTTTTTTATGATTTTCTATCTATATTGTGTACTCATAAACATGTGTTTTTTTTTGTACAAGCGCCACAGAACAGCTTTACAAGCTGGACCCTGGCGCTATGCAAGTTCAATAAACTATTACAAGTTTAGTACATACTAGCTGTAAATGTCGACTCTTATCATATGCGTGGTTATCCCTTGTCTTTGATGCAGGACGGAGGGCCTGACAAGGACAGCTATCTAGTCCTTCGGATGAGACGAAAAACAGAGTTCCCGTCCCGTGTATACATTCGAATGCACGTAAAAGATCCCTTGGCAGTTGGAATTCGATATAAGAATAGGCGATAGTGAAGCTGCCGGGCAAAATTTCCCTCATAGCACACTGTATGGCGTATGCCCGTCTTCATTAGCCCAGCATAGGAGCAGAACAGTAGGACGTTAAACCCCATTTCATTTCATTTCACTTATTATATAGTACACTGTATGGGGTAAGCCCGTCTTCATTAGCCCAGCATAGGAGCAGAACAGTAGGACTTTAAACCCCATTTTATTTCATTTCACTTATTATATGACAGATGCTTATAAATGTCACTTTAAAAGTAATTAACCAAGTATTGTATTCTTCAAATCATGTTCTATTTGACCATTATGTTGATAATGACCAGAGAAGCCTAGTTGATACACCGCTCAGTATGAAACAGTAATTGTATTCCATAGAAATGTGTGCCGACTATATTAAACATACATTATGACGTCACATTAATAATGATGTCATTGTATTAATCTTATTAAAAATACATTATGCAAGAGTTAAATATGCCTATTGCAGGTCTTTCTTTAGGCCTGAAATGTTATCTAAATTATTAATTAGACATTAATTAACTTATCCAGACCATAATCAACTCTCGATGGCATCGCTAGCCTGCGATGTTTATTGGATTACGTTCCGATTTGCTGTTCGACTTCCATTCATAATTAGATCAAAAATTAGATAATCGAGACTATGTCTTTGAACCTACCGACTTTAATAATGATGATCGAGGCTAGCCCCAATATTCCATCGCTAAAATCTCAGTTCATAGTGGATCAATTTGACTGAAATTTTCAGCAAACTCCCTTTACATTATCTAGTTTTTAACTATTATAGTGAGACCTGTCAGCTATTTATCTAATATCCCATAATGTATCTTTAACGTAGGGGTAGAATACCACCCTGACATAACAATAATCAGCAACGCCAGAAATGGGATATACAGTTGACCTTGACCTCTATTCGTTAACCCAAACAATTCCCAGTGGACGATGTAAAGGTAAAATCGATCAAGTGGCACCAGGTGATTCTAAACAGGTAAACATACCCTGCCTCTTACGGAACACGCACTCGGGACATATCGTCAATATTTTGATTTATTAAGAAAGTATCATTTGGACATAATCGTTAAAATGATGTCTAATTATCGTAATGTCCGTTCGCGTGGTGTCAACGTGCCCCACAATTAAGAGATTCAATCATTTATCAAATCAAACCTTAGAGATACATGTATGTCAATTATAGATTAAAGGACCTAGCTAGCGAACATTAGAGATATGTCAATTATAGATTAAAGGATCTGGCTGGCTAACCTTAGAAATGTGTCAGTTATAGATTAAAGGATCTAGCTAGCTAACCTTAGAGATGTGTCAGATATAGATTAGAGGATCTAGCTAGCTAACCTTAGAGATGTGTCAGTTATAAATTAAAGGATCTAGCTAGCTAACCTTAGAGATATGTCAATTATATTTAACTTGTGTCTCGTGTCTTAAAAAAGTACTGATCTAGCATATTTAAGTCATGTAGAAACTTCTCAGACAGTAATTTCAAATAAATGTTATCTTACTCAGTCGAATTAGTACACCGGATTTGGTATTTAACCAATGGGTAGTATCGATTCTGTTTGATAACTACCAAAAGTGATTTTTTTTGTCCTGATTCGTATATCAGCATATTTAAGTTACATTCTCTTTAGTGGGTGTAGAGGTTTGTTAATAAATGAGTATGGTGATCATCTAATAAATGAGTATGGTGATCATCTAATAAATGAGTATGGTGATCATCTAATAAATGAGTATGGTGATCATCTAATAAATGAGTATGGTGATCATCTAATAAATGAGTATGGTGATCATCTAATAAATGAGTATAATGATTAGCTAATAAATGAGTGTGATGATCAACTGATGAATGAGTGAAGTGATCAGCTAATAAATGGGTGTGATGATCAGCTAATACATCAGTGTGAAGATCAGCTAATAAATGAGCATGGTGATCAGCTAATAAATGGGTGTGATGATCAGCTAATAAAAGAGTGAAGTAATCAGCTAATAAATGAGTGAAGTGATCAGCTAATAAATGGGTGTGAAGATCAGCTAATACATCAGTGTGAAGATCAGCTAATAAATGAGCATGGTGATCAGCTAATAAATGGGTGTAATGGCCAGCTAATAAATGGCGTGATGATCAGCTAGCAAAAGAGGATTTAGAATTAACAGCTAATAGTAGAGAACGGATAATTGTGAACAGCTAATTCGCTAATAAATGAGTGTAATGTCGTCGATGTTTCATCCTGAAAGAAATAAAGTTTTATAGATACGAAACTGTCCCTATCCTTAAATATTTATAGCCAATTAGAAAATATCACTTTAAGGTCTTATTCAATAAAAGAAGCATTTAAATTGTTGCTACGTTTACAATAGCCCCGAGTCTTACAACTCAATTCTTTGATGTACAAAAGACAGTAAAGATCTAAGCAGAGCTGGCTATAGGGAGTTTCGTATTTCGACTGGCTGGCAGACTTGTTATTTGTGTAAACATGACTTTTAGAAGGGAAGTAACTCTCCTGGTACAGATGTATGCATATATCCGGCGAACGTGAACATCTTGAACGTAGAAAGTATTCGTCCTATGATAACAAACAGACAAGAATGCCAAACAGATTGTTGTAGAAATAAACTTGCCTGATTTCTGACTATTCTAAATATGACTTTCATCTTTTATATCACGTTTAACTTTAACAGTTAGGTTGGCCTTAAACGTCTTTTTCATTTTTTGTCAATATGGCCGATGTAGGACACCCGTTATTATTGACAGAACTTAACCTTATGCTGGACAATGATTATAAATGAAATGAAATGGGGTTTAACGTCCTACTGTTCTGCTCCTAAACTGGGCTAATGAAGACGGGCATACGCCATAATGTGTGCTATGAGGGAAATTTTGCCCGGGCAGCGGCGCTACGGCCTACTCTTATATCGAATTCCAACTGCCAGGGGATCTTTTACGTGCACGCCAATGTGTACACGGGACCTCGGGTTTTCGTACCATCCGAACGACACTAGACAGCTGTCCTTGTCAGACCCTCCGCAATGATTATAAAGTCCATCGAGCTTCGACATGCATACGTATAGGCAAAGGATACTATGGGATGAATTCATGACAAAGTGCAAAGCGTACACACGATACAGTAATGCACACAGAAACCATCGCTCCAGTTGGCTGGTGGTGGGTGCCTTTGCGCGATGCAGACTATGTTAACGCTTCCCAGGACAACTCACACTGCGTCGAATTTTGGGGGGTTCGCATAGCTAAGAAAAACTAATTCCCGTGAAATTAACGTGATCCACTTTCTGCTTATGAACAGCGCGTAGTCGTTTAAATGGGACGAAAAATAGGATACAAGTAAAAAAATCCTTGCACTTGTTATTCGATAAAGAGTAGTTGTAAACGCCGCTGCCTGGGCAAATTTGCCTTCATATCTCCCTGTATGAGACAAATCCCACTTTATTAGTCCGGTTGGTGCAAAAAAAATATGACATTTTACAACAATTTATTTCATTTCTTTCTAGAGTTAAATGCTGGGTGGAAATGGTTGACATTATAAACACATTTCCGATATATCTCGACGCTACTTATTGGATTGGCTTAAATCAGGGGTAGGGCTGTCTACCAGATAACAAATTCTTAGATATATTAATATTTCCCATTTAAACATCTAACATACCTGTAACAGATGTATATGATAATGTTTTATTATCGTGTAGATATATGAAAGTTTTACACGATGTTTAATCGTATAAATATAACAATGTTTTATAATCGGTTATATATAAAAATATTTCGTATAAATATAACAATGTTTTATTATTGTTTAATTATAACAATATCTTATTATTGTGTAGATATAACAATGTTTTACAATCGTATAGATATAACAATGTTTTATAATCGTATAGATATAACAATGTTTTATAATCGTGTTGATATAACAATGTTTTATAATCGTGTAAATATAATAATGTTTAATCGTGTAAATGTAACAATGTTTTATTATCGTATAAATATAATAATGTTTTATAATCCTGTCGAAATAACAATGTAAAAAAATGTAAATATTCAGACATAGGAAACAGTCAAACCTATTGTGTATAGTAATCGAAGAAATCCAATCATTTTCTTATATCGTGACGAATAATCTGTTAGATTCAATTGAGGAAAAGTTTATTTGAAACCAAATTATTTAGGGTTGGGGTAGCTAAATTAGCTAGGGTTAGGTTTAAGAATTTGGGGAGAGGTTAAGTCTCCACATAAGCACTGACCTAGGATGATGAAAAATTAGTTCGTGATATTTCCTAGTTTTATTAAAAATACATACAATACATTAGATTTATATACAAAGGCGATTTCACTGTTTATTGGTGTTGGTGGCGCTGATGGTCTTCCTTGGGTAATGAATACTTCAAAAGTGTTTACAAAGTAATCGTAATTCGTAATACAGCATTTACGAGGTTATCGTGTTATCGTAATTCATAAATACATTATTTACGAGGTAATCGCAATTCATAAATACAGTATCTACAAGGTAATCAAAATTCATAAATTTAGTATTTATGACGTAACCGCAATTCATAAATACAATATTTACGAGGTAGTCGCGATTCATAAATACAACATTTACGAGGTAATCGCAATTAATAAATTTAGTATTTACAAGATAATCATAATTCATAAATTTAGTATTTACAAGATAATCATAATTCATAAATTTAGTATTTACGAGGTAATCACAATTCATAAATACAGTATTTACAAGGTAATCGCAGTTCATAAATTTAGTATTTACAAGATAATCATAATTCATAAATTTAGTATTTACGAGGTAATCGCAATTCATAAATACAGTATTTACAAGGTAATCGCAGTTCATAAATTTAGTATTTACAAGGTAATCGCAATTCATAAATACAGTATTTACGGGGTAATCGCAATTCACAAATACAGTATTTACGAGGTAATCGCAGTTCATAAATTTAGTATTTACAAGGTAATCGCAATTCATAAATACAGTATTTACGGGGTAATCGCAATTCATAAGTACAGTATTTACGAGGTAATCGCAATTCATAAATACAGTATTTACAAGGTAATCGCAATTCATAAATTTAGTATTTACAAGGTAATCGCAATTCATAAGTACAGTATTTACAAGGTAATCGTAATTCATACAGTATTTACGAGGTAATATCAATTCATAAATACAGTATTTACGGAATAACCTTTATTGGTAAATGCTGTGGTTATGAATAACTTCTTCCTTAAATGTAGTGAAATGCGCCAAGAGTGTTAATAAAAACGGTCCGATGAAATTAAAGAAGGCTGTCGAATTATTGTATTGGCGCTAGGTTAGCTCTATAGACAATTTATAGACAATCGTTTTTACATGTATAAAAGAAAACCATAGACAAACTATTGCCATTAAATTACCATAGAAACGTTGTGATATTTAAATATTATGATAGTACCGCATCCAACTCCGTTTAACAACCAGCTAGGTATAAACTATAAGTGCGCCTAAAACTTTTTTTATTGTCTATCTCATGTTGATGAGCTACACGTGTTGTTTCATTGTGTTTAGTTCACTTCTGTCAGTATTTTATCTCAATAAAAGACACTTTTAATATACTATATATACATATATATATAGTCAATTGGTTGTATGTAAAATAGAGAGCGGGACCGTGACTCATGTTGTCCCTGGAAATCATTAAATAGCGACCCGCGGAAATTATAACCATCGCGAGACCATCATGAAGAAAGTTTGTTTCAAAGTTTTCCAGGTTTATCCGTGCATTTTTCTCGTTGATGTCGAAGCTTTCAGGGCGTCGAGCTATTTTTTTCTCCGTGGCTTCTTCTTACAAGTTTACAAGCTGTTACCGCCCTGACTTCCGGTTGAGAAGCGAGCCGTGTGGATAATGTCCCGTGTTGGACTGTTTCAATGCCCGGTAGTAGTCTGAAACAAAATATCAGGCGAGTGGTACTAAGTGCAATTACAAAGACTTGGGTGTACTTGGTGACCAATACTACTAGTTTGTAAAACGCCTCGCGGGGGCTCGCAGTGCAAGGGGAAATGCCAGCTTCATTGGAGTCGAGCCGCTCATATCAAATACACATTAATTTGATCAGAATCGGGTCTAGAGCCGACGCTCATATCAAAGAGAGTTGCTACATAAACATGGGTGACATTTTCTCCTAAAACTTCGCTTCTTTTCTACGCGGTATGCAGTATGCTCTAGGGACCGAACTAGAAAGCAACACTATAGAAAATAAACAAAGGCGTGCTCTGTCATGGCCGCTTATGCCAAGCATGCTGGTTAAAATGCCTGTGAGTCACAATGAGGCTATAATATTTACAGTTTACTCAATTCATTAAGGCAGACGGGTCTGAATTAGTGTAACAATTTCTCTCGCTTCTTCGCGTCCTAAACGATATTCTCTTGAAATCATTATCCGGTATAAATCGCACTCTCAATGAAATTCGGGTTGTAAAGGCTACGTTAAAAACCGTTGACATTTAGAGCAACACAGGGGACCCGGTTTTATCTTAAAGCACGTGTAACATTGTATAACGGTGCTTTGTAGTGGTATATTTTTTCTCAAAAGAAAAAGGCAGTGAATCCGAGGTAAATTAATCTGTCATGGGATTCTTGTCCAGACAGCACGTTCTTCAAAGAATAAAATACATGAAGTCGGTGTTTCCATGGGATTGAAATTTTTGCCTCCGTCGACATCCATTACAAGTTATTTATAGATCACAGCACGCATAAACTGGTGCAAGGTTTACATCATAATGTTAGGCCATATGAAGTAAAATAAATTAGGTTTCTAGTCTCGTCACCACGTTAGTGATAATGGTGAAAACCATGTGGTGATTTGTAAAAGGTCTTATGGTAATTTGGTTAACATTTTAATGTAATTTAATTAAAATTGTATGGTGGAATCTTTAAATCCTATGGTAATTTGTTTAAAATCCTGCAGTAATATATACGAAATCCTATGGCAATTTAGTTAAAATTGTAATTTGTTTAAAAGTCTATTGTAATTTGTTTAAAATCCTTGTTTAAAATTGTATGGTATTTTGTTTAAAAGTTTTAGACTTCTATTGTAGTTTGTTTAGAATTCTTTGAAAATTTGTTTAAAATCCTATGGTAATATGTTTAAAATTTTATTATAATTTAATAAAAATGCTATGATGAGATCTTTAAAATCATACCGATGGTAATTTGTCTAAAATCCTAATTGTTTAAAACAATATGGTAATTTCGTTTAAATTTATGTGGTAATTTCTGTAAAATCCTATGGTAATATACTTAAAATCCTATGGCGATTTGGTAAAATTTTTTTATTGTAATTTGTTTTAAAAATTTATGGTAATTTGTTTAAAAGTTTTTTGGTAATTTGTTTAAAATCCTTTGTCAACCTGTTAAAAATTCTATGGTAATTTCCTTCAAATTCTAAGGGAATTTGTTTAGACTTCTATCGTAATTTGTTTAAAATTCTATGAAAATTTGTTTAAAATTCTATGAAAATTTGTTTAAAATTCTATGAAAATTTGTTTAAAATTTGTTTAAAATTCTATGAAAATTTGTTTAAAATTCTATGTAAATTTGTTTAAAATCTTATGGCAATATGTTTAAAATTTTATTGTAATGTAATTAAAATTCAATGATGAAATCGTTAAAGTCCTATGGTAATTTGGCTAAACTTCTTTGGTAATTTCTTTAAAATTCTATGATGATTTATTTTAAAATCCTATGATAATTTGCTTAAAATTTCATTGTAAGTTAATTAAAAGTCTATGTAATTTGTTTAACAGCCCATGGTAATTTGTTCATATTCTTATGGTAATTTGTTAAAAATTTTATGGTAATTTGGTGAAATTATTTGGTAATTTGGTGAAATTATTTGGTAATTTCTTTAAAATTCTATGTTAATTTTTTTAAAATCTGTGATATTTTGTTTAAACTTCTATGGTATATTGTTTAAAATCCTATGGTAATTTGTTTAAAGGGACAATAACACTCTTGCTGGCTTGACAGCTCCAGAAAATAAATAATAGCCTTATTCTAAGTACTAGATGTGTTAGTGTCCTACCTGTTGTGTAAAGTATCCATTAAATCCTATTTTACTTGTCCAGAGGGTTCGAAAATATTTTTAAATTGAAGTTTCATTTGAAAAGGTTTACGTTAGACGTTTCAAACCATTATGTTGAATTTTTCAAAATTTTTAAATTAGGTGTGTTAAGATGAAATTTGTATCATCAATTAATTGGAATATTGTATAATAGTACAATTTGTTGACCAGAATAAAGATTGGGACATATTATTCAGTTACAACAAATGGTATATTGCTTAGAATCCTGTGATAATTTGTTTAAAATTCTATAAGAATGTGCTTCATTTCGTGTGTGCGCCCGTGTGCGCCAGTGTTTAGGACCACTGATTTATTGGCGGTGCTCCTTACCGTGCCCTCCAACTTGCACCACCGACTAGCGGGAACCAGGCAATAAAATACTGAGGAACTGTCTCGGCCAACACCAGGATCGAACCCTGTATCTCCCGCTTAGTGAGCCAGCACCGACTAGCAGGAACCAGGCGAGAAAACCCTGAGGAACCGTCTCGACCATCACGAGGTTCGAACCCTGTATCCCCCGGTTACTGAGCCAGCACTATTCTCGCCGAGTCACCATGAACACTAGGGGGGTTGGATGGCCGAATGGTTAGCACGTGCGCGCTGTATCATACGGCCTGTCATTGAGTCATCTGGCGTGGTTTCGAATCCCCGGTTGTACGTGACAAGGAGTAGGGTCGCCTGTCCAATCTCGTGGGTTTTCTCCGGGTCCTCCGGTTTCCTCCCACTGCTAATGACCCCTACGCGCAAGCGAATTATTGAAATAAAATTAAACCATATGTTAGTCCCGAAATAACCTAGTTTGTGTCGAGTGGACGTTAAACACCATTTCTCTCTCTCTCTCTCCGTGAACACTAGTTGTGTGGCCGCCATCTTATTAACCAAAAATTAATGGCGTGTAATATTCTAAAAACTTGTGCTGTTGTTATAATCATAAAGGAAATATGACATGAAGTTCAAATCTAAATTTATATGGCGCCTTGCTCCTGACGATATTATAAAGGCTAAATCTAATTCTTCAGATGAAAATCACGGTGGTTTGTTTTAATAGGATAACAAAGGAAATGGCAGAACGTTTGACGTTTAACTATGAACTATGATAAAGTTATAAAAACAAACTTAGATTGGGGATGAAATCTAAATGTTATTTAAACCTGAATAGTACCAACATCGTGAGATTTAAATCTTTTTATAGTTGATGAGGTTGTATTTCTGAATTTCACATCCGTCTCATTCCTGAAAAACACCATCCCTGATCTATACGACTATTGTGTTAATTCGGGCGCGAACAATAAATTCCGGATAATTAAGACAAGAATGCATTTACAACATAATATCATTCGTAAATCCACGGGTCATCATTTGCATTTTCCAGACAATATATTTTAAATGTGCAGGACGTAATCCATACTAATAATCTACTCAAATTAATTTTTTAACATAGATAAAACTATGACAGTTCTCGATATAATAGTTAAAAATAGGTAATGAAAAGAGAATACGCTGAAAATATCATTTAAATTACTTCCCTCTGAGCCTAGGTATAGGCGATACAATTATAGCCTAGCCTCAATTGTCATTACTACCGTTGCTACGATAATAAACAAAGGCTCAATAATTATCCAAAACGTCCGATGGCATCGAGAATTGATTATGGTCATTAATGTATAATTGATACATACAATACACAGATTAAGCGCTTACATAATGTATCTTTAAAAAAGCAAAACCAAAATATCAACGTTAGATTATCAGTTGACTGGGATTTAATCTGATTTTAAAAAGAGTCCCATCAAAAGATTTTACCTAGAATTTTTTGGTGCCACTGGCTTCTTTGTGTCGTCTGCACAGGGTGCAAAATGTTGGGAAATTTTCAATTCCTCGTATCTTTGTAAATACTGAACGGACATAAACCATTTGTGGCGTGATATACCTTATAGAGATTCAACTTTTAACATGTTGTTGTTTGCGTGATATAATCATTCTACCATATGCTGCAGTTTGCGTGATAGAATTATTCTACCATAATTATGGTCTAATTTAACACTGCTGACCGTTCTGTTTATCTGAAATTATGATATGTGTAATGGTGTCATTTTTTTTATAGACTTTAAAGTTAAATTTAAAAATTACCAAAATTGAGGATGATACATCCTTAGTAGACATCGACATAAAATACATAAGATACAATTCTATAAAATACAATTAATGTTTATTACTGAGCGACGTTTCATTTGTTAAATAAAATGAAATGGAATGGGGTTTAACATCCAACTGTTCTGCTCCTACTGGGCTAATAAAGACGGGGACATACGTTATACAGTATGCTATGAGGGATATTTTGTCCGGACAACGACCCTATGGTTTACTCTTTTTTCGAATTCCAACTGCCAAGGGTTATTTTACGTGCATGTCAATGTGTAAATTGAAGCTAGGTTTATCGTTCCATCCGAACGGCTATACGTTGTCCCTTGCCAGGCTTTCCGTCCTACACCACTGAGAAGGGGGAGTGCATGCTGGAAAATCCCCATGATCTTTCTCGGCCAACACAGGGATGGATCACGGGACCTCCAGGTTAGCGAGCCAACATCCTACCCACTGAGCCACAGTATTCCCCACCGCACGACGTATACCATTCTTGATTATTACGGTTGGTGCTGAAACATAAGACTTTAAACCCCATTTCATTTTAACTAATTCTAATGAAATCCGACAAACAGAAAACAAAAACTACCAGGAAGTGAAACAGACAACCCTGGCGCTCTGACACCGTGGGATCGAACCCATCTCTGATATCAATGCCAAAATACAAATCATCTCGTCTAACCTTCATATAAACATACAGTTTCTATGTCATGAATTTATACAGCCAGACAAACCATCAATACACAATATATTCTCTTACATTTCGAATAAACACTATCATAAATATCAGTTTCTGTAAAATAAAGCCACAGTTTCGCATTAACATACCATCCACTTCAAAAACAAGCTGGATAATCTAACCGATAAATACAAAAAATGTGGTCTGAATCCATTGACTGGTCTGAAGCGTTTCTTTGATATCATCATTGACATTAAGGCGGCTGGAGTAGAGTGTTAGAACTAGAATATATTATTGTAGGTTTATTACCGGAGTAAAGCCGTTATTACTGAATAAAATATCTTACAGGTAGAAATTTTATTCCCTTTGATGTTGGTGAAAGCAATAGGGTCGGAGAGAGGGGGGGGGGGGTCGGAGAAGAGAGAGGGGGAGAGAGAGAGAGAGAGAGAGGGTGTAATATAGTGACTCTTTTCGAGGCTCTGTGTTACAGGGGGGGGGGGACGTCCACTCGACACAAACTAAGTCATTTCTGGACTAACATATGGTTCAATTTTATTTCTATAATTCGCTAGCGCGTAGGAGTCTTTAGCAGTGGGAGGAACCCGGAGGACCCAGGGAAAACCTACGAGGTTGGACAGGCGACCCTACTCCTTGTCACGTACGACCGGGGAATCGAAACCACGCCTCAATGCCAGACCTTAAGATACAGCGCGCACGTGCTAACCATTCGGCCATCCAACCTGACCCCCCCCCCCACACACACAACCACTAACGGGGACGGGTTTTTGTAGTAATGTATTGTATTGAATAAATTATTTCAATGTTAATCGAACTGGGAATAGCCTTGTATATCAGACTTGCGATCGCCAAATTCATTTGAACTGTTTTGTCTTCGTTCCATAACACCTCTTGATCCGCGTTTTTGAGACATGGCAATTTTAATATCAGATCATCTCCTCTTCCACTGGCTAGGATTCTTTTCAGGTCCTTAAACTGATACCATCAGAGATTTTTCATCCAATCAGCTACACCTGTACAAATACACACTGCTCTATAGAGGGGGGTGTCTTTAATACCCAAATTATCACTCTGACAGCATCCATAACTCCTCGGCTCGGCAACCATCATGGCGGCGCATGATGATGCAAAATCTTTTTTTTTTTCAAAAACACACACGTAAATATAAAATGAAACGAAACGCTTTTGGTAAAACGATTAGACGTTATTGCAAGGATATCAGTAACAGTGTGGAGATTAGATTACCAGTGTGGTTTAGTCATAAAGAAAAAAGTCATAGACCACCCGTAAAATGCGAATGTTATGCATTCATTTTAAGATATCGTTTCCTTAATTATACAATACAATTGAATTTTATTAGTACTCGGAGAATGCCGGTGACATATAATTTCAAGAACATTAAAGCCATGTGCATGTCAATCTTGGAATAATTTCGTAAGTACAAACTATTTGTTAATTCTTGACATTTCGTTTCGGCATCCTGGTGAAATTACTTTGGAATGGCTAATTTTTTAATGAACCCTACCAAGGAAATTCTTAGCGTTGTCATGCATTTATTAGTTCTGTTGTTTATGCAGATGTGAATGGCTTAATAAACTATGAATAAAACATAGTCGTCATAGCTATACACACCACCGTGAAAATTTATAGGTAAGGTTACACCGGTTTCGGCAACTCTATACGCGAATAACTCACTTTTTTTGCGACAAAACTGTTTACGTTCAAAAACATCAGAAAACAAGTGAATTTTTCCGCTATTCCTGGAATTTCTACCCTCAATTTTTACGCTGATTTCAACAAAATAATGGTCTTTATTTTTGCAGTCATTAAAATGGCATTACAGTTCTTTGAAAGCAAATATCTTTTTGTAGCAAGAGGTTGTTTTAAAAAAAATATTTATATAAATTAGATTTTCACATTTTAATCGCTTGAAGACTACAATATTGTGATCTTTAAGAGGCATTTAGTAACTGGGTAGAGCAATACACAAAAAACACATACTTATGGAAAAACAGCTACTTATTTATTTGGGCGACGTTTCGAAGAGTATTCTCTCAACGTTATCAAGCTAATACAGTAATACAAGAATAATGAGATCAATATATACAGAAAACTGTAACAACAATTCATGAAACCATACAGGACAACAACAAGATCAAAGGGGTTTATTCTACAAAAACTAATTAAGTGTGAAGAGTAGCCATTGAGTATAGTTAAGCAATTAGGTAGCTATGATGATAGATACAATACTACCGGCAGAATGGGATAGTACCTACAATACAATTATGATATACCATGGTTTGTTTAGATAATGGTAATTAACTTTATATGTCTGTGTGATTAAATGTACAATTAGACTAGAGTAACCCATATGTGTAATAATTCTAAGAAATAGAGTGGATATAACTGATAAATTGATAATAATATTAGAAAAATGAAAAATAATAAAACTCATAAAAATTCAAAGGTTTCTTATCCACTGTACTGTAGAATGAGTGGGGGTGATGGAAAACACATAATTTAGGTATATTTAATAAGTTCATCATAAGCACTAGGCAGGAATATCCCTGTGTCGCGGTTGAGGTCTGGACTGTTTCTTTTAATGTGTATGGCCTCAATAATTTTGCGGGTTTTTTCTATCGGTAGGTTGGCCGCCAGGGTTCTATACGTTTTAATTCTGTGTCCTGGGTTGGATTGTGTGTGTTGGGCCACAGCTGAATTGGTAGTAGAGGATTTAGATTTATGCTGACTGATTCTCTTGTCTAAAGGCTTGTCTAAAGGCGCATTACGGGAGATTAGATAAAGCGTTGACAGTTCTCGCTATAATAACGTAACGTAGCTAGAATATTATGCTGAAAATTTTAGTCAAATTGATATTAGTTTTTGAATTTTAGGCTAGCCCCGATCATCATTACTAAAGTCGGTACGATAAAAACAAAGTCTCGATTATCCATTTTTTTTGTTTAATCATTTTTTGATCCAATTCTTTAAATATCACAGGCTAGCGATGACATCGAGAGTTGAATATGGTCCGGATAAATCAATTAATGTATAATAATAATTTAGATAACATTGCTTGCCTAAAGAAAGACCTGCAATAGGCAGATTTACCTCATATATAATGTTCTAGAGATAAAATTTCTCGACAGTAGAAATCCTTAATACAGAGGCCTGAATCTACCCTGGAAAATATATTTGTTACCACAAACATGATATATCAAGGGATATTTGAAAGGAGGCTGCCATACTGTGCTACATATTTAAGACAATGAATGGGTAGGCTCTAAGATATAACCTAGCTATACGATTTGTCGCTTGTTCGACTCCTGCATTGGCCAAGAAAGTTCATCGAGATTTTCCGACTTGGTCTCCCTTTGTCAGGGGTGCAGGACGGGGTGCCTTACAAGGACAGCTGTCTAGTCGTTCGGATGTTACGAAAAACGTGTACGTGTATACATAGGCATGCACGTAAAAGATCCCTTGGCAGTTGGAATTCGATATAAGAGTAGGCCATGGTGCCGCTTCCCGGTCAAAATTTCCCTCATAGCACACTGTATGGCGCATGCCCGTCTTTATTAGCCCAGTATAAGAACAGCACAGTAGGACGTTTAACCCCATTTCATTTTATTTATATCTCAACGCTCCATACAAAATCTCGCGAAAAAAAAAATCAACATAAAATCCGATGAAATCGACAATTTTATCTTGAAATCAAATCAAATAGGTTTATTCATTTTAAATACCAACTTTGAAGCCATGTATCTGTCAGAAAGGGTAGTCCCCTTAAAATTTCTTTGAAAGGCTGAATTTTACCCTGGAGCCCAATGTTGCCGATCATCAGATGTCGTACACAAAGTTCAGACCATGGAGAGAGGAACCGTATGGGTTTAACAACGGTTTACTTAATACAATTATTTAAAAATATTTTTTTGATGGCAATTCAACCATTGCAATGTCCTTTATATTGACCCAGTGTTTCCATCAAGGTCAATTAAATAAAAAAAGCTTTTTAATAAAAAAAAAGAAGTTAGTTAATTTTAATAATAAAATGAATTGTTCTTTGAAAATCAAAAAAAGTAGTTCCGTTTTAATTTACCAATCAAATGCATGTAAATCGATATCTCATAAGGAGATTATGAAATTTATCACTAAAGTGATATCTACTGTAGAATGTTTTATTGGGTGATAAAATGAAATATAAAGAAATAAAAAAAGGCCAACAAGGAGTATTGTGAATTTAATGCGAGTAAAAAGATATTGTTTTGGATGTAAAAAAATATAATATAAGCATAGAATTCTTAAAAGTTGAATAATATAATAGATTATATTAATACATGATGTTATAAATGCATCCTCGCCCCGCCCACTAATACCACTCAGGGTCTCCAATATTGTGAGTGATACTGTTGTGCTATATGCAATTATAGAAGTATGTTTACCCCTCCCCTCCCACACCCATATTCTGTAGGACTAGGGGCGGATTATAGGATTATGTACACCCCACCCCACCCATATTCTGCATGACTAGAGGTGGTTATAGTTCAACTTCAAGTTACACAAATAATTTGAATACAAACTTAATAAAATTTCATTTGTTAGTCAATCTGATCAAAACACAGATCCTATTTCGTTTCTTTTTTTATAGTTCAAAATTTCGTTTTACTTGTCTACACTGCTCATGTGCGCAATTGAAAGTATAAAAAAAAAAAAACGAAATATAGATCTGTATTTTATTCAGATTGTTTGTTAATAAAATATGCCAAAGACATCTAATCAGAAATAGCAATAATTAAAAACAGTCATAATATAGAAGTAAAAGAAATAAGCAGTGTAATAAATAATGAATACTATCAGATAACGAACAGAGCATTATAAAAGACATCGCAACTATATCATGAGTAGGCCTACTTGTAGGAGATTCTGTATAAATGATAAATTATAAGTGACAATGTTCGCGGTGTAATATAAACATAACCATATCTACTATGAGTAATTTGTCAGTAAATAAGTCATTGGACTAATCTATATGTAAGATTGATAGGCAATCTATTTACAATAAATTTCAACAATTCAAAACTATGAGCAATTAAGCGGTAAATCGCTTGACCAGGTCTTCATTTATTACCTACTCTTGCCTGCAAGATTTAGTGTACAGAGACGAATCACTCAGCGTAGGAATACCCCTACCTGAAGTCAGAGCGTGAAGTGTAAGCCATGCCTTCGTATTATTTCAACCAATAGAAAACGTTAATCGACTTATGTCCAGCCTTTTCACGCGTTATACCATGTCAAATCCCACCCTGTTATAATTCACAGCAGTGTGTATAGATTTACCACGCGATTAGACGATATTCTGTAGATATCTGTCGATATACGTAAATAAATAAGGAGAATGATTCCAATATCGGAATTTAAGATAAACTATTTCCATTTTACAGATTTTCTACATGTCTACCATTAACCATGTTTTCGAGTATTACGATAGGGCTAACAGTCAAGTGGTAACACTTGTGGAAAACATTCAATCCGAAGTTTCTAACCCACGTGTCATGCTGGTTGAAATAAGTATACAATAAATTTATAAAAAAAAAATTCATTGAATAAGCTGTAGTGTTATTTCATGGCGTGTTACGAAACTTATATTTGATTTATATATCATGCAGAACACTGGGGCTTTGTATCAATTTAATTTAGGTATCAACTATCGCGCCATTTAAGTTGTGACGGGCGGCGTAGCTAAAGAGAAAGAGAGAGAGAGAGGAGAGAGAGAGAGAGAGAGTGGGGGGTTAACGTCCACTTGACACAAACTAGGTCATTTCGGGACTAAAACATGGTTCAATTTTATTTCAATAATTCGCTTGCGCGTAGGGGTCTTCTTTACCAGTGGGGAGGAAACCGGAGAACCCGGAGAAATCCCACAAGGTTGGACAGGCAACCCTACTCCTACTAATCAAAACCCCGCCAGTTGACTCAATGACCTTATGATACAGCACGCACGTGCTATCCATTCGCCTATCCACCCACCCGTGATTGAAGTACGAAAATCAAATGGTAGCTAGCTTTTTTTTCTCTGCAGGTACGGTGCATCTGTTGTTCAGATTGTTTCTATTGTTGACACGGATTCAATGAATTCAATTAATATTCATCTAATAATATATGTTTAACAAAATAAATGTTTCTCCATCTTCCTATGAATTTAAAATATAAAAAAACCGTTTTACCACTATTTTACCGCACGGAATTGATGACACAGAGAGCTAACTTAATATTTCTAAAACTGTCCCCTCGTGTTTCGAAGTTACCAGAAGATTCCAGGGACAACTTTAACAGAGTTCGAGATATTGGTATATGAAGTCCACACTCACTGTAATAATATATTTTTACTTGTATACCTTGTTTATTTATTAATGTAAATTCATGTATCTATATCTGACAGGGAGCAGGGTTTAATATAAACTATGCTTGTTCCACAATCCCTATTCAGAAACAAATCTATATAAATAGAGAGAGAGAGAGAGAGAGAGAGAGAGAGAGAAATGGGGTTTAACGTCCACTCGACACAAACTAGGTCATTTCGGAACTAACATATGGTTTAATTTTATTTCAATAATTCGCTTGCGCGTAGCGGTCTTCTTTACCAGTGGGAGGAAACCGGAGGACCCGGAGAAAACCCACGAGGTTGGACAGGCGACCCTACTCCTTGTCACTTACAACCGGGGATTCGAAACCACGCCAGTTGACTCAATGACAGACTTTATGATACAGCGCGCATGTGCTAACCATTCAGCCATCCATATTGTTTTTAAGAAGAATAATGACGAATATAATCTTGTCAATAGAATCAAATACACAATTCCAAACCAATTCATTAACAAAATGTTGTCATACATTTCCAATTAACCAACTTATTTACAAAATGTTGTCACACAATACCAAACCAACTCATTAACAAAATGAAAACAAATGCAGAATTCCAAACTAATTTATTTACAAAATGTTGTCATACATTTCCAATTAATCAACTTATTTACAAAATGTTGTCATACAATAACAATTACAACGTCGCATCGATTTACCCAATGTGAACCTACAATAACCAACTTTATAATATCATACAATGCTAAATCTAAAGATATTTTTTAACATTTCTTAAAGAAGCATATAACAGCTAGATATTTCATTTGTGTATAGAATAAACTCGTCCTATAAAAAATAAACTCGTCCTATATAGAATATATAGAATAAACTCACCATACACATTGAATATAGAATAAACTCATTCTACAAGACGAATATAGAATAAATTCGTTCTACACGATGAATATAGAATAAACTCGTCCTACATGTTGATGTAGAATAAACTCGACCTACAAGTTGAATATAGAATAAATTCGTCCTAGAAATTGAATATAGAATAAATTCGTCCTAGAAATTGAATATAGAATAAATTCGTTCTACAAATTGAAAATAGAATAAACTCGTTCTACACGTTGCATGTAGAATAAACTCGTTCTACAAGATGAATATAGAATAAACTCTCGTCCTACACGTTGAATATAGAATAAACTCGTCCTATATAGAATAAACTCGCTCTACAAGTGGAATATAGAATAAACTCTTTCTACAACATGAAAATAGAATAAACTCTCCCTACAATATGAATTTAGAATAAATTCGTCCTATAAGTTGAATGTAGAATAAACTCGTCCTACAAATTGAATATAGAATAAACTCGCCCTACAACATGAATATAGAATAAACTCGTTCTACAAATTGAATATAGAATAAACTCGCCCTACAACATGAATATAGAATAAACTCTTTCTGCAAGATGAATATAGAATAAACCCGCCCTACAAGTTGAATATAGAATAAAAGTGGAATATAGAATAAACTCGTCCTACAAGTTGAATATCGTTCTACAAGTGGTATAACACTATTCTATAACAATATGGTTTCATTTTTTTGTAAATTTTTTTTTTTTTTTGTATTTTGTCTATGAGAATTTCCATCTGGTATTAAGACAGTTGTATATGGTGTTTTCACTGTGTGTATGATTTATAGAGCTATAGATTGTCTTCTTATATCTCATACCTTACCGTAAACATCCTTATACTATACACAGTCTACCTTCATCTTCTTGCCCCCCCCCCCCCCTCGATGGATCGGATATTTGTCAATAGGTCGGGCATTACAATAATATCAGACACAAATTTTGGACATCATTAACGAAAACGAAATGAAATAGATTTCAACGTCCTAATTTCTAAACCAATATGGCTAATGAAGAGAAACAAACGCTATGTAGTTCGCTACATTGGAGCACTTTGCCCGGCCAGGGATGTTTCCGCCCAAGGTTCCTCGATTTGCAACTGTCCAATGACCCCTTTATCATGCCCACCAAAGAGTACACGCGAGGATCTCGGTTTGATGTCCTAAACACTTTAAATTACCAAGTAAACCCTAAGTAGTTTCTCCGTAATTATTGGGTCCCGTGCATTGATTTTGTGCGGCATTATCGCCACTGCGCCGGGGGGGGGGGGGGAGTAGCACGTGCTCGTTGTGTCATTAGGTCTGTCATTAAGTCAACTGGCGTGGTTTCGATTCCTAGGTTGTACGTCGTGGCAAATAGTAGGGTCGCCTGTCCAACCTCGTGGGTTTTATCCCAGTCCTCCGGTTTCCTCCCACTGCTAAAGACCCCGAATTATTAAAATAAAAATGAACCATATGTTAGTTCCGAAATGATCTAGTTTGTGTTGAGTGGACGTTAAAGTCTCTCTCTCTCTCTCTCTCTCTCTCTCTCTCTCTACCCCCCCCCCCCTCCGCACAAATAATCATTTTAGTTGTACTTTTATACAAGTGGTCTGATTCCGTCCCCATCGGTGAAGGGCCTCGTGCAAAAAGTTTATTATTTCTAGAACACCAAATAACACTTCTCATTGGTTTGTTCATTTGTATCACGGTGGTCCCGTCTTTTCAAACGTTTCATCTGGAAATAATTTTTGATTTTTTTGTCCCGAGAGTAAAACATACTTAAATATGAGTCTGAAAAATATTCCATGTGTTTGTGATTTAAAAAAAAATATTAAAATTTGTTGATATTATGTCTGATAAGTGGTATTCGTCTTCTGACAAGAGGATAATCTATTGAGATTAAACATAGCCAATTAGCCTAATTCATAGGATTAAAAGTAATAGAATAATCCCTCTACACGTGAGTTCTATACACGACATCAGACGAGTGTTGATCCAGGTATTCAGACAGTAGTGGTTAATTAAACACAAATAATTATCTACATAATCTCGACTCACATGAACATTAAACATCTATACCAATGATAAATACAAAATGAAAGGACTGTTTTTTTCTGCTGAACATTTAATATCCACACGCTTGTGATGGGTTCGGTCTGTTCTCATTCATGCAGAAAATATGTACATTTGAGAAATAAGTATTATCGTTGATGATAACACAGCTTTATGGATTTACTACTTCTTGGTTTATTACAGAGGGAGAGAGAGAGAGAGAGAGAGAGAGATGGGGTTTAACGTCCACTCCACACAAACTATGTAATTTCGGGACTAACATATAGTTTAAATTTTATTTCAATAATTCGCATGCTAGTAGGGGTTTTTAGCAGTGGGAGGAAACCGGAGGACCCGGAGTAAATCCACGAGGTTGGACAGGCGACCCTACACCTTGTCACGTACAACCGGGGATTCCAAAACATGCCAGATGACTCAATGACAGGTCTTATGATACAGCGCGCACGTGCTAAACACTTGACCATCCAACCCCCGGTTTATTACAGACAACGTTTCAATACTCTTACAGGTATCTTGATCAAGCACTGATAAATTATGAATAAAGTAAATGAAATGAAATGGGATTTAAAGTCCCACTGTTCTGAAGGGATAATGAAGACGGCAACGTGAGGGAAATTTTGCCTGGGAAGCGGCACTATGACCTACTCTTATATCGCATCCCAACTGCCAGGGGGAAGTTTACGTGCAGCTATCTTTGTCAGGCCCTCCTTCCAGGGGCGTGCTGGCCCCGAATGGGCCTGGGAGGACGGTCCCCGAAGGGGCCCGTCGGTCGCCGAAGGCGACCCGCGCACCGAAGGCGCGCCGCTGGTAGGGGGGTCTGGGGGGGGGGGGGTCTCCCCGCAGAAAATTTTTGAAATTTGACAACCCACCTAAATTATTTTTTTTGCTTGTGCCTGTTTCCTGTATGTACTCTTCTTCTGTAGGATGCTACCTTTCTCTGACTCCACTTTATGATTTTGCTGTAGTCGGCAAAATTTTTAATCAAAGACCATTTCACCTTAAGGTGACAGACATTTGCACGTCAGCATAATATATTTTACTAATCGTTGTGTATGTATGATTTTTCGCGTGCGCACTCTCAATTTTTTGAGGGGATTCAGCGTGAAAATTAGAGCTCTCATGGGGGGCCGCTTATACGGGTGAACTTATTGTTTAATGGGGGCCTGGGAGGACACCGTCCTCCTAAACTCCCTGCCAGCACGCCCCTGCCTCCGTCCTGCACCACTGACAAGAGGAATCCACGTCGGAAAGTGTATTGCGGTATCCTGCTGTATTGTTAGTGTTTAACGTCCGCTTCCAACGAAGGTTATATCGCAGACAAGTCTTATTTTTCATTTTTTTTATTATCTTAGCGCACGCGGGGGGGGGGGGGGGTCTTTCCTGTGGGAGGAAACCGGAGTACCCCGAGTAAACCCACGAGGTTGAGAAGGCGATGCTTCTCCAAGCCACATACGCTCACACCAGGTGACCGGCCAGCTAGCGGTCGACGCGCGGCACTCTAGACCACTAGGCCATCCCAACCTCCCTGTTTAAATGGATAATCGGGACTTTGTTAAATAGCGCAGCAATGGTACATGACGAACCCGACTATTTGGGCAAAATCTTGTCTAAACTTCAAACACTCATAACTTCACTCCTGATAAAGTACTTGGGCTAACAATTTCAATATATTCACATTTCATCATCTGTTATTGAAATACTATAGAAATAACGACCAGGGCCCTTATTCACGAAAACTTAAACTAAGTTACAACCGAAATTTTAAGAAATACTGCAACTTCATTGGATATATGCAAATTGACTTTACTTGTCAGCCAATCGAATTGCAGTATTTCTTAAAATTTCGATACAATATTATAATATTTAAACCTGTATCCGATATTTGAATTGGAGGTTATAATGATATAATATTTAAACCTGTATCCGATATTTGACGTGTATTGGAGGTTATAATACTGTAATATTTAAACGTGTATCCGATATATGACGTGTATTGGAGGTTATAATACTACAATATTTAAACGTGTATCAGATATTTGACGTGTATTGTGTTATAATACTACAATATTTAAACCTGTATCAGATATATGACGTGTATTGGAGGTTATAATACTACAATATTTGACGTGTATTGGTTATATTCTGTTATAATATTTAAACGTGTATCAGATATTTGACGTGTATTGGATATATTCTGTTATAATATTTAAATCTGTATCAGATATTTGACATGTATTGGAGGTTATAATACTATAATATTTAAACCTGTATCATATATTTGACCTGTATTGAAGGTATAATACTATAATATTTGACTTGTATTGGAGGTATTGTATTATAATATTTAAGTGGTTGAATTAGTGGAAGCTTTACATTTTTTTATATTTTCTATATAACCCGTTTTATTTGCTGTTATATAGCTGCTACAGTTTAAAACCTTTTTCCTACCTCACATCTGTGTAAGTCATCAAATGGCGGGAATAAGGCACTATATCTCTAACGACTTAAACATCTGACTATCTTTTTTCTATTCGCTATATCTCCCTCTCTCATTCCAAATCTGACTTAGTCGTTTTTGCAGCTGTTGGCCGTGTGTTGAAGCTTAGCATGAAAAAAATTCTTCTCGTCTAATTGTACATATGAGTTGGTCGTTTGAGTTGAACTCGGGTCGGGCGAGGATGGCATCAAATTTAGGAAAAGGTACTCACGTTACGACCCCCTCGTGAGAAAATAAACATCATATTTCTGCTAGGTGCTAGATCGGATGTTCCACTGAATGATCTCGGTTTAAAGACAGTTGCTTAGAGACGTTTTTTTCTTCAAATTGTAGATTTTACAAGTATTGAATTGATTAAGGTCTGAATTATTTAGGAAGTGCACGTTTCTGTCTGATCAGAATTTGAACCATCCTCATTTCCTTGGCCCATTAATTGGAAATATAACTCCGTGGGTGCGGAAATCCATATGCATCGATTGTACTAAGAGCATTACTCAACTATTTATTGATTGAAAGCCATATTCTACTTTTTGTGATGGTGTTTGTCTTCATTAAAACTTTTAGAGCCACATATAGAGGCCTTGTTGACAGTCAAAGCCAAAAACGAATTTAAAATTATTAAAAGCAAACAGTCTTTTGCTTACTATCCAGTCTTACTATTACTAATCGACATGAAAAGTCGTATTGACTTAGTTGCAAAATAAAAGTAGAAATTACATGCTGTTCTTTTTTGGGGGGAAATGTGATAGTTTGTAATAATGTCAGAATTTTGTGTTATATGCTTGATAACGACTTAAGAAATCTTGTTGAAACGTCGCAGAGAAATAAACCACGGTAATTGTTATTCTTAAATAGTGTGTTATTTGATTATGTTCCAATTACTAAATGTCAGTCAAAGAAGAAAATGTCAGGTTTTATTTGCGTTTTCATCTTGAATAATTAACAAAGAACAATGGCGTCATAAAAAATTCCTAATAGTATTTTTGATTGATTAGCGAAAAGAATCGAAGTAAATACGATTTAATGAACCGCTATAAAGAATAATGATGCGTCGAGCCATTTGACTTTAAGCTTCAGAGTTGCCAGAACATTAGCAAAAATAAGCAAACCCCTACTGTGAAAGATATTATCCTTGCCAAATCCCCTCATCACAAATTAGTTTACCTACCCTAAGACGATGTTTGTATAAAAGTCTGCCATATTTGTCGTTGCTAAGAAACTGGATAAATGTCATTCATGACACGCCGGAATAAACGAAGATTTCCACGTAATCCAAAATGGCGACTACCACTTCCCCCTGTTTGTTTTTCTATTTAATTTAAATTTTAGCGGAATTAATTCTGCATGCGACATGTCTCACAAATTTTGCTAATTCTGCAATTTTTTTGGTAGGTTTTTTTTTATCGCGGTCGAAAAATGTCAATACATGTAAAAAAAAAACATACAAGGTAAACAATCTAGTACAAACATAAACTCAGAATTATCTGAAAATCGACAAGTATTTCCCAAAGACATAAATATAATTAGAATTTGAATTTTACATCTTTATTTTTTAGAAATTAAATATGGAAACAATATGCAATAGAATAAAATGATACGGATACACGATGGCTAAGTGGGTAAGACTCTGGCATTGGCCGAGAACGTTCATCTAGATTTTCCGACGTGGTTTCCCCCTGTCAGTGGTGCAGGACGGAGGGCCTGACAAGGACAGCTGTCTAGTCGTTGGAATTGGGCGAAAAACCGAAGTCCCGTGTATACATTGGCGTGCACGTAAAAGATCCCTTAGCAGTTGGAATCCGATATAAGAGTAGGCCATAGTGCCGCTGCCCGGGCAAAATTTCCCTCATAACACACTGTATGGCGTATGGCCGTCGCTATCATCCCGGTTGGTTCAGAAACGTGAAATAAAATAAAATGGGGTTTAATGTTCTACTGTTCTGCTCAGACTGGGCTAATGAAGACAGAGTAATAAAATAAAACCAAGCACTCAAATTGTTTTTAAATGTTTTATTATTAAAATATATTTGAAAGGTTGATGAACAATTATTTTATCTAAATCATTAATTGTATATAACGTATGTACAGAATTAGTCGATATGAGCATATAAAATAATTCATTACACAATATTATATAACTATGTAACAAATGTCACTTTTGAGCAAAAATTATTTAAAAATAAAAACAAACAAATATGATAGTATTATGGATCAGGAACCGAACATGACGTCATCATCGTCATCTTGGAGTTGTGATATCATATCAAAAAGTGTTTTTTCAAAGAACGCCCCCCCCCCCCCGCCCCAGTTCCTGGTTTAAAAAATGGCGGGCGGTATCAACTGTTTTGATAATCTAATCAAAACTAGATATTTTTTGCGTTTCGTTAATTTTTAATGGTCATACAATTTTTTATGAATGATTATGCCTTTTAAATCGGGAATAAACAACCGAAAATTAAAACGGAACGAAATATCTCTATACGGCCCGGATAAATATATTTTGATATTTGAGTTGAATTTATATTTCAGCTGAAATTAACTATAAACTGTATTATGAGACTACAATAATCCGTTACTGTTCCAGTGAAGGCGCCAACAATTTTCAGCAGCGGGTTGAAACATTTTCAAAATATCGCATCGAATGACACGATTCAGATTATGGCCTGGATAAGGAAAATAATTATCAGAAATCATTTCATTTTAGCATCGATGAGAAAGGGTGGGGGGTCTGTACGTGGGGCTTAGATATGGCTAGTTTGGATCTTAGCTTCGATGAGAAAGGGTGGGGGGTCTGCACGTGGGGCTTAGATATGGCTAGTTTTAGTTTTAATCTTAGCATCGATGAGAAAAGATGGGGGGGGGGGTCTGCACGTGGGGCTTAGATATGGCTAGTTTTCATCTTAGCATCGATGAGAAAGGGTAGGTGGGGGATATGCACGTGGGGCTTACATATGGCTAGTTTGGAATAAACTGTATATGCCTCTCAGATTATAAAGATTATTAATAAGATTTTAATATCAATGCCATTATACACAAACTTAAATTGTGGAACGGGTAATTACGATATGAGTAAAGGTATAACAAATATATTTTCATAAATTCTCTAATTTTTGGAAGACAGTTGGGCGTTTCCATAGGGCGTGGTAGGCATGGGGACACTGTGCCTCTTTTTGTCTGTAACGTTACCACACAATATATATAGGTAGAACTCAATGACCACCGAATACCGCTCGGGTTATTCAATGGTTCACTCGAGTGTATTTATAGAATAAATCAGTTTATTTCTAGGTGTCCTTTTTGTCTGTGACGTTACCTTAGTTCATTTCTAGGTGTCCGTTTCTAAAATCTGATATCCTCACTCAAAACCTTATTCAATGAGCAGTTCACATTTTAAGTTCATAATTATGTATACGAATATATAGGTTTTATTATAAGACAAATGTCAACGACAAAATTAGTATTTTATCATTATAATGTTCAATACATAACGTCCAAAACAGACTTCCATCAGCATGATTTAAAAGCGGTCATTATTTCTCTGATGTCATTGGTGATATATTCAAGCCTTTCGTGTCTTACAATTTATCTCGAATACAGACGTATATTGCACCGAACACTTGGTTTTATGAGACAAGAAACGTTGTTCAATGTTTTTCCATTACTGTTTTTTCATTTCTAACCCAGGGGCACATATCCCGTAACACATGTAACAGATTCTACTTTCGCTTTAAAAACAAATGTCATAAAATTATTTGATATGCGTCCCCATGATAAATGCAAATGCACGGAACACTTGGTTTTAAGAGACAAGAATTTCTTTCTTTACTGTCTTTTCATTTCTGTCCCTGGGAACATATCCCGGAACACATGGAACAGTTTCTACTTTCGCTTTAAAAACGAATGTCATAAAATTGTTTAATATACGTCCATGATAAATGTAAATGCACTGAACACTTAGTTGTCTGAGACAAAAATTTCTTTCTTTACTGTCTTTTCATTTCTGTCCCTGGGAACATATCCCGGAACACATGTAACAGTTTCTACTTTCGCTTTAAAAACGAAAGTCATAAAATTGTTTAATATACGTCCATGCTAAATGTATACGTTCGGGCACCTTCATTAGGACAAGGTATTTTGCCTGTGATATAACCGTCCGAAGCGGACGTCAAACCTGGTACACATTCACACGTACATTTGCAGATACATGTATATTACAGAGTGTTAAATATTGGTTTCCATTGGAACACATTTTTTTTCTTTTTTAAACGGTCAATACGAATCCAATCTATTGCTATATTTAGTGTTTAGACATAACAGCCTTAGTTTTAACTCCTAACATAAATCCGGTATTAAAATTTCTCATCACCGAGACAATCCATGTCATTAGAATTCATTGTATCATCGTCGTCCGCCAGGTTGTTACTGGTTGATGAGATATTCGAGCCCATGATCGGCTTAATCTGGCCATCGACACGATCTTTAGCTACTTTAGTGCCCTTAACTCTCTTCCATTTCATTCTTCTGTTCTGAAACCAGACTTTTACCTGAAAAGGTGACATGAAATCAGTTAAATTAAATCTTGCAACATGAAGTATTGTTGTATATTCGTCACGTAAAAGCGGGGAATCGAAACCACACAACTTGACTCAATGACAGATCTTATGATAAAACGCGTACGCGATAACCATTCGACCATCCAACCCTCCACAATAAAAGAAGACTTGCCGAAACATCGTGCTATATGAATACAAACCCGTGATTGCTTAAATATAAATTGTTTCGTGTTTTGTTCAATTCCATTTCGTTTATTTTTTCTGATGTCTGACAGATATTGATTTGTATAATACCACATCAAAAATATTATACAATATATTGTTCTAAATCTTCTATTGCATATTTAAAGAGAAACACTATCTGTTCCTTTCTATAGGAAATATTCCTTTCCGTGGGAACTTTAATTTCTTTGATGCACACCCATAAAAGCCTGACCCCGAGTACAGAACGCATTCTCAGACTTAAGTTAAGAATTTACTCAAAATTGTTCGCCTTATTTTAACTAAAATATAGCCCTTTATAAAATCTGAGTTGTTTTAATGTATCAAATACATCAATAAAAAAACTATGTGAATATTTTTGTGTTTCTGGATCACAGATATTTCTCATAAACAGTGATTGAAAGTTGAGTAAATTTTTAACTTAAGTCTGACAATGCTCTGTGAATTCGGGGCCGGGAAAAATATTTCTATTCCATTCTACGTGAACTTTGATTTTTTTTACCCCATACTCATAATAGATGGAAAAATATTGAAAATAAAATAAAATATATTCACCTGTCTCTTAGATCTAGACCAATAGCTAACAATTCCCCCCCCCCGTCTCCCCCACACACACATCCCGATAAGAGAAGACTTGCCGAAACGTCGCACTATATGGCAAAAATATTGAAAATAAAATAAAATATATTTACCTGTCTTTCTGTTAAATCTAGTCCAACAGCTAATTCATATCGTCTTAATCTTGTCAGATAATTATGCATATTAAATTCTTTTTCTAATTCTGTTATTTGTTGTTTTGTAAAGGCTGTTCTTTCTTTCCGGGGTTTCACCGATAAATCTAGTTTATAGGGATCCGGTGAATCTGAAAAAAAAAATCCACAAAATATAGTGAATACAGATAGAGTACATATTCGGTCCTAATAGACAAGGTCGACTGTTCAACCTCGTGGATTTTCTCCGGGTCCTCCGGTTTCCTCCCACTGCTAAAGACCCCTACGCGCAAGCGAATTATTTAAAAATAAAATTAAAAAACATATTTTAGTCCCGAAATGACCTAGTTTGTGTCGAGTGGACGTTAAACCTCATTTCTCTCCTTAATAGACGATGCAAGCAGGATAGTTGCGAGATAAACTACAGACAATACAGACGATACCAGAACACGAGTGCTAAACTAACGTTTAAACATACATTATGCAAGAGGTAAATCGTTATCTAAATTATTAATTAGAAATTAATTAACTGCGAAATTTAGCGGATTGGAATACATTTTTTGCAAAAATTATAAAACGTAAAACTGGATCGCACCGAATTTAGTAATGATGATCGAGGCTAGTCAAAAATCCAAAAGCTATTGTCTCAGTTCAGAGTGCAGCAATTTAACTGAAATTTTCAAGATATTCCGGTTGCATTACCTAGTTTTTAACTATTATAGCGTGAACTGTCAATTTATTAGCGAACCTATCATAATACCCTTTTAATTGTTAGAAATATTAACCCTGAAGCGATAGAAAAAAAATATTGCATGAATAGTTTAACTCAACTACACCCTCGTCCATCAATTTAGAGTTATATAACAATCAGTCCCTACAAGAAATTTAATTTTCACAGTAGATATTTGGATATAATCTGATAGAAAACATATTTTTAATTGCTATACAATATAAAAAGTTCGCCATTATTAAACTATAGGTTTTGGTTGGATGATTTCCGATGTTGCTAACCTTTGAAAGCGTTTAGAGATTTAATTTTGACAATCTGGTTAAAACACAGATCCTATTTCGTTTCGTTTTTATAGTTCAAAATTTCGTTTTACTCGTCTTTACTACACTTGGATCTGGAAGAGTTGTTATTTAACTCGTTTTCTGAATGGTGTCAGGGATAAGCCAATGAAACGGTCTGTTACGGCGAGCTTTAGGCGTGTTTTTTACGGAACTGTGGGTAATCCACTAGTAACACCAATGCTGATTGGTTAATCAAATGTCTGACGTCATAGGGTCATAAGTCGGTCTTTTAACCCCTGACGTGACCTATCGCTATAACTTGTTAGATCTTCATGTAGTTTAGGTCATTGAAAGTATAAAAAAAACGAAACGAAATATAGATCTGTGTTTTAATCAGATTGTAATTTTGATAAAAGGAAGTAAATGGTTCACTGAGTTCAAGATCCATAGCATCTAATCCTTGAGTGGCATTTGGCTATTGAGGACATTAACAAACATATTTGTGCTTGAAAACGCTAAGAGAATATTTGTCGAAACTTCGTGATATATGTGTATAAACCAGTCATTGTTTTCCATTATATAAATTGTGTTGTCTATTGAAACGGAACTGAGGTTTCACGTCTGCTTCCAGCGAGGGTTATATCGCAGACAAATGTGATGTTATTCAAAGTTATTGACAGGTTTAAATTTTATGAGGATGGGTTAAGTCTGAGATTATGTTGAACATTACATTGAACATTTTATGAGGGCGGGAATTCTGAGATTATGTTGGATATTATATTGAACATCTTATGGGGTTGGAAGTCTGAGATTATGTTGGATATTTCATGTATATTGAACATCTTATGAGGGTTGGAACTCTGGGATTATGTTGGAAATTATATTGAACATCTTATGAGGGTGGGAAGTCTGAGATTATGTTGAACATTATATTGAACATTATTGACATTTCATGATGGGGGGGGGGGGGTCTCAGATTATTCATAATTATTGGCCGATATTCAAAATTATTGACATCGTTTCTTGCGTGAGAGTGATAACAAGACCGAATGGATTATTTTAATATTTTTAGTTAGTTATACTAATCACCGACAACCGTGGTTTGGTAACAATACTTGTCAGAACGACTGTTTTTGTCAATATTTCAATCATCCATGTTTTCAAATTTGTATAAAATCATTTCAATATTGAATATAATGTGTAGAATAAATATACTTCCTGGTAGGTGACTTTTTGCAATAATTTAGGATATATTGACCAGAGAGAGAGAGAGAGAGAGAGAGAGAGAGAGAGAGAGGGGGTTAACGTCCACTCAACACAAACTAGGTCATTTCGGGACTAACATATGGTTTAATTTCATTTCAATAAATCGCTTGCCAGTAGGGGTCTTTAGCAGTGGGAGGAAACCGGAGGACCCGGAGAAAACCCACGAGGTTGGACATGCGACCCTACCCTTTGTCACTTACAACCAGGGAATCGAAACCACGTCAGTTAACTCAATGACAGACCTTATGATACAGTGCGCACGCGCTAACCATTCGGCCATCAAACCCCCCTTATTGACCAAAACTCCCCCAAAACCACTCTTGTCAGTGATAATTTGAAGGGCCGTAATATTCATATAGTTTATTTATTAAACTTTTCAAAAACATATGTTTTATTTTATCTTATATAACTTTACCTAAAATTTCTCAATATCATTGTAAAAATATTTACTTTTCGTGATGTATATTTTAAATTATTTTGCTTATTTTGACAGCTTCACACATCTACTTCTCCATATCATCTCGGATTTTATTTATTTTAAACGTCAATGTACTGAAAGTCAATTTCAGTTAATAAACTGTGTCCAACTCCAACATACGACTCTTTTTTAAAATAAACTTATTTTTATTTATTTTAAACATCAATGTCTGCACGTAAATTTCAGTTATCAAACTGTGTCCAACATATGACTTTATTTTCAAATAAAACTTATTATTACTTATCCCAAAAGCTTGGAGTCCAACTTAAGCTGTGGATATTTATTTTAAAAGTCAGTCTACTTGGTGCTAGATTATTTATTATAGAAATGCGAGCTATAAATTGTTATTATAGCGAATTAGAACTTTAATTTCACACAGTGAGTACCGGAGCACAAGTTCAGTCTTGGTTTTCGCCGTGGGGAGAAAACAGCTAAATAACTAGGCAAGCTAGAAACACAAACTTTTCACCAAAAGTGAAATAACAATCCTATGTTTCGCTTAGCTCTTCAGCGAGGGAACGAAAACGATCTGGGTAAATTTCAAACAAAAATGGCCTCTGTTTTGGAAAATTTGATACGCCTATTACTGTGTTGTTTCTGTGGGTTTTCAAAACAATTCTGGGCTGGAGAAGCTGAGGTGGAAAGATTCGAGATCACTAGAGATCGACCCACGGTTATCTTTTGTGACCGTCTTACTATGAAGGTGTTGAAATTCGGGTCTGATCTCAAAGAATCATTTGTGTAATAAAATTTGCGTGTATCAGTTAAGAGAAGATTTTGTCTTTGAAGGTGAAGATAAACTCAAGCAACGTGTGAGTCTAGGTTTAAAAGAGGATATTTAGATAAGGCCATTCTGTCAGAATATAGGCATTTTATTTGTTTATTTTGTTGTAGTAATTGCTCCGTCTTCTTGGTTCAAAAGATTCACACAAGAGACTCACATAAAATTTTGTCAATTTATTTTAATTTCCTCAACTGTTTTAATTCCCTCTTCAAGTGACGATTGTTTTAATCATTCTATTTAAAATTCTCATTCCTTTGGCAAATAACATTATGAAAATATTTCTGCAATGATTATTTGACGTTTGATGTCAGTTCTACATAAAAACCTAAAATGGCTCATAGAAAAAAAGCCCTAAAACTTACATTTTATAGGGTCGTAGTGCAAATAATGAGAAAATAACAGTAAGAAACCGTGTAAGGCTAAACGTGTTAGTTATGTAATAATTCACTCTATAATGTTATAATGGTTTCTGTAAGTCAATACCCCCCCCCCCCCCTGCAGTGTAATACTGCATTATGTAGGGTAATAATGCATCGTGTAATGTAATAATATCCCCTGTACTGCCATACCCCCCCACCTTGTATATTAATAATAATGCATTTTGTAGAGTAATACTGCCCCTGGCTATATGATTATATCCTGTATTGTAATAATGTATACTTCAATAGCGTATTCTATAATTCAATAACGTATACTTCAATAGCGTATTTCATAATTCAAAATAGTACTCTTCAATAGCGTAATTTGTAATTCAATAGCATATTCTATAATTCAAAAACGCATACTTCAATAGCGTATTCCATAATTCAATAACTAATAATTCAATGGCGCATACTTCAATAGCTTATTTTAAAACTTAATAGCGTCTACTTCAATACCATGTTCTATAATTAAATAGCGTAATCTATAATTGTATAAGATATTTTGTAAATAACTATATTTATGTCTGTAATTCAATAATGCGTTATGTAATGTTAGAGGCATTTGATAGAGCAATAAACTAAAACACATATTGAACTAATGGAAAAACAGTTACTAATTTATTTGAGCAACGTTTCCATGAATAATCCCTCGGCGTTATCAATTTAATACTCTTCGAAACGCTGCCCAATTAAATTAATAACTATTTTTCCATATAATGATGTGTAAAAGTTTGTGTAATGTAATGTTGTGAGGCATTTGTAGAGAACTTAGAATCGATGGGCTGTTAGTTCAATATCTCTTAAATACCAGTCACTATATGACGCCATGTAACGTTACCACATGGAGGTCATATAAATAATACAGAATTAAGTAATATGGTAATCTCTATAATTAATAAGTGTGATTTACTAGTAAACTGTATCATCTTCATCTTATCTCAAGTTTTCACACGTTTAACATAATTCATGGTGATTTCTTCTAATCGAATTTATCTAGCTCGGTAGGGAGTCAATTATAAAACAACATCGTCCCTATTTGATAACACGAAATGGAATGAAATGAAATGGGGTCTAACGTCCTACTGTTCTGCTCCGATTTGATAACACGCCAGTTTAAATCTAGTGAGTAGTTCTTTAATAAACAACATTTTTAAGATGTCGAAGTTTAAATTCTGAAAATTGTTCTTTGAAACAACAATGTAAGTTTTTTTATATTTGAATAAATCGTTGAAAGGTCAATACATATTTTCATTATATCAATTTAAACGCAAATACAAAGGTTAAAGATGTTCTGTTGATGAAAATTTTCATCTATCAAAATAGAAATAAAAAAAAGTCACCGTTAGTGACCACGTCGGTCTTTGTTTAAAATGTATTAATACAAATTGTAAGTACAAAAATCTAAAATAATTCCTTTCAAAAGAATATATCCAATTTTTCAAAATAATGCTGACTTCATAATCTTGCAAAATTGACGAATTAGGCGTCTTTTTAAAAACTATTATTCAATTTTTTATAAAATATTTTCTAAATTTAAATTCTACTCGAAAATGAGAAATTTTGAAGAATAAGACGCCATTTTAGTATGTTTAGGTGTTAATAGGTCAATAATCTATGAATAAATTAAACGTTTGATGTTTATCTGGTAGCGAAATGGTCGTAAATTAGCATCATTCACACTTGTCACTTTAAACAAATTACATGATTAATTCCCTTTAATTACCATAACACTTCTTATCACGTGCTACCACGTGCTATTACGTCATTATATTAGCATGTTACGTCAGGGTGACAAATCAATTGGAATGACCAGCAGAAGGAGAGAGAAGCGTTGATGGTTATATTTCAATAACTTGTACTTTATGGAGTTTAAATATAATTTAAATAAATTTGAAGATAAATGAATTATTTGATTTTTTTAAATTTGAATTTAACAATTATTTGCATAATTTATAATAAATAAAATGTCTGTCAAAAAGAGGAACTAACGCTTGAAATCTTGTTTCCATTACATGTGTCTAGCTAAACGGATGAAACCGTAAAATTTGAATTTTTTTCGTGAATTGAGAAAGTAAAGCAACAAGACAATGTTGCAGATACCGCGACAAAGGTACTACAAATAAACATCGCATTAAACCCTCCCGTGGCAAGAAAACCGAAACATTCAGTCTTCCAGAGTAGAAAATATAATTCGAATATCACAGAGGAAAAAATTGGATATATATGATCCCCACATCAATGTCGACTTCAACAAATAAATAAATATACATTTCAATACGCGAAACACCAGCCAAGAATAAGTTGAGGTAATTTGCCAAAATTCTTACCACAGTCGATACAATCTGGCGCTTTTTACCCTAGGGAGAAGTTAGTGCAAAGCGATTAATAAAATTTTGATGGGTAGGAAGCCTTTTTCACACAATGACTGATCCCAATTTCCTTTCTTTGTAGCAGTTCTTGTAACATTATCATCGCAGAGCCGACCCAAGGCAGAACGTATATAATGTACTCTGTAGCCTATTCTATTGTCGGTTAGTGTGGTGTTATTTGACCTACAGAACATTGAATAAACGAAACAGACGATCAACGCGTCACATACAACCGGGGAATCAAAACCACGTCATTGACTCAACGACAGACTTTATGATTCAACGCACACGCGCTAACCATTCTGCCATCCAGTCAATGAATGAATGACTCAACGACAGACCTTATGATTCAACGCGCACGCGCTAACCATTCGGCCATCCAGTCAAACTGAATGAATATTTAGCACTCAGCAACCTAGAACATGATTATTATACTTAGAATTCCCGAAGTTTTCTGAATATGTATTTATGTTTTAGTGTCTATATTTCATAGATGTAGTACACGAGGCAGTGTATGTTTGCTGACTGCATACCACTTATTTGGGAACAATCTGTTTAAGTCTATGACATTGTATTTGGATTTTATATTGTTTTTATGACAGTCGAACTGTCCTTATTTTTCATGTGGAACACAAAAGTTATTTTAATATTTTCGAAATTAGTTCACAAATGTTCACAGAATCGCAATAAACAATACCACCAAAAAACATACCCTCAAACCTAAGACTATTGTTCTTTTATTATGGCAGACCGTTTCTGTATACATGTTAATCTATTTGCCCGCGCAGCCAAAAAAACAATAACCCCTCTCCCCTCGACTAAAAGAACCTTGATGATATCCTTCTTTCAATTTTCAAGAGTCAATTACTAATTACAAAATATGTATTTTGATTTTTAAAATCCCACGGGGCTATGCATTCTTGCAATGACTTAGTTTCTATCTGATGAGAGAAAGACGCAAAAATGAATAACTCTAAATACAAAACGAGTTTGTCTGCGTGTTTAGCGAATAAAAAACGGTATTTACAATGTCAGTTTGTCTGCATTTATAAATAATCTTATTAGAATCTAGCAAGAATAATCTAATATTTGTGTGATGTTTACAGTGGAATAACTAGCACTAACTGGATTTATTATACAGTTATAGCTTGTGAAATATGAGAAAAAAAAAACAAGTCGTCAAAAAGTCATTTATTACCGTCAAGAATTTAGTTCAAATCACAACAATACATCAGTGTAATGGCGGAGATGGAAGAATTACCCCCCATCCCACCCCACCCACCTTTGTAATATTCATTCCATTGTTTTTTTAGAACACCCATTTTTTCAACTCTGAGAACAATTTAGAAAAGGTGACTAATTAAAAAACAATAGTTTGATAATTTCCACTTTTGTAGGAATTTATACGCTTAGAAAAATGTAATCGCAATCATAAATGTACATTATTATTTAAGATACATTATGTAAGATTTTTTATAAAGACCTGTGTGTTATTGCTATAATAGTTCAAAAATAGATAGCCAAAAATCTATACATGTATATTGAAAATTTCATTCAAATAGCTTTATTCTGAGCGAATTTAAGACTGTTTGAAGATATAGCTTAGATTGTTTATTATCGTAGCAACGATACTTGACAACCCAGACTTGGTCTCGATTGTCAATTTTATCGTTAAATTTTTAAATCTCAATCTAAATAATAACGACAGGCAAAAGCCGATTTATGAAATATTATTCAATATTATTCAGTTTTCAATATCGGAGTTGTGTTAAAGGGACAATAACACTCTTGCTGGCTTGGCAGCTCCAGAAAATAAAAAAAATAGCCTTATTCTAAGTACTAGATGTGTTAGTGTCCTTCCTGTTGTGTAAATTATCCATTAAATCCTATTTTACTTGTCCAAAGGGTTCAAAAATATTTTTAAATCCAAGTCACATTTGAAAAGCTTTACGTCAGGCTTTTCAAATCATTTAGTTGAATTTTTCCAATTTTTTAAATTAGGTGTGTTAAGATGAAATTTGTATCATCAATTAATTGGAATATTGTAAAATAGTACAATTTGTTGACCAGAATAAAGATTGGGACATATTATTCAGTTACAACAAGAGTGGTATTCAGCCTTTAACAAACCCTACGCCATTGAATCATAAATGCTACAATCATATTAAAATCAACGACCAGGGGGGCTTATTCAAGAAATCGTAAACTCAAATATATTAAGAATTTAAACTCTTCATTGACCACGAGCTAAAAATGTGTGCTGTTATTTTAGTGCTAAGTCAATGAACCAAAAACTGTAGGCCTATCATTAAAATATCTGAAGGTTTTGTGAATAAGGTCTCTGGTAAAGTAAAATTGAGGAATCGGTTCGTTAAATAAACCGAAACGTAATATTATCAAAGGGTCAATACGATTAATTACAGCTACTTTTTACAACACTGGGTGACTTTTAGTAATTGGATAGAAATTATTTATAGAACTTGCTTGCTTGATAAAACGAGAGAACCGTCGTCGAAACGTTGCATGGTAATAAACCAGTAATTTATATTCCGTATACATTTTTAGTCAGCTACTTTTTGTCTAATATAGATTTCTTTTTAAAACACGAAACGGTAATTGACATGTTCTAGAAATAACAGGAATGGCTTGCGGAATCACAAATAAGAGTTCAAATGACACCGTCAAACATGTTCAAAAGTCTGGAAATATTTTTGGAAGGATTATTTTCACTACATATTGTTGGAACTTGTCATGATACTGACTAAATAATTGCATCTCGTGTTTTTGTGAAGGTACTATAAAATATCTGATGGATGAGGAATTCCGGTTTTAAACATCAATAACACCGTTAATGGGGCGCGAAAAGGAACATTGTTCCCTAACACAGCGTTCTGATCTACCCCTGAACACGTCGACACTAAAACTTATAAATAACCACAGGTCATTTAGGATACAGAACAGAAATTAAATGAAACTGGGTTTAACGTGCTACTGTCGACACAGAATAGAAATGAAACTGGGTTTAACGTCCTACTGTTGACACAGAATAGAAATGTAGATTTTTTACACAAAGGTTGCATTGGGATATATACGGGGTGAGTTTCAAACGTTAAGATTAACACTGAGATTATGTCGAAAGAATTAAATCGAATAAAAATTTAATCGCTAATACTCTTTATTTTAAAAAGCATTAATATTTTCACCAATTTTAATTTAAAATAACAGTCTAGCCTACAATCAAACCTAATATCAAAATTGGGAACCTGATATAAAAGGGTTCTAACTGCGACGTCTCTAAATAGCGATTAAAATGTTTAAAAACAATGAATTTCCATAATATTTGAAATAATACCCAAACTCTTTAAATATTTTAAATTCTACCCAAAACCTTTCAAATTCTACTCAAAACCTCTCCTAAACATTAAAAATTCTATCTAAAAAATATTAATTATTAATAAAAATATTAATAATTCTACATAAGAAAACATTAAACAATTAAAATTATACCCAAAACCTTTTAAACATTTCAAATTCTACACAAAATCTTTATAATTCGAAACCTTTAAATATTGAAAATTGTACTCAAACCCATGAAGAAAAAAAACCCAATCAAAATAATAATATAGAATAAAATTTCTCTTATTAAAATGATTTTGTCAAACAAAACCTTGTAAATAAATCTTCGGCCGCGATTTTTGTGACCTTTCTAAAAAATAAACGAATAAATCAATTTGGGCCGAACTTTGTGACCATTAAATTTTTCTTTTATTAAAATCGATGTGGGACGGACTTTTATTGTGGCCATTTAAAAAAAATAAATTAATAAAATCGATGTGGTCAGAACTTTGTGATCATTTCAAAAATAAAATAATAAAATCGATGTGGGTCCGAAATTTGTGACCGTTTCAAAAATAAAATAATAAAATCGATGTGGGTCCGAACTTTGTGACCATTATTTTAAAAATAAAATAATAAAATATCTTACCTCTTTGTTTGTTATCCTTTCTATCAATATCTGGAGTTATACAGGTCGTCTGACGAGGTGGGGAATTACTAATATTATTATTATAGGATGGAGTCGTATCATATACCCCCCTTCCCACGGGGGGAGAGGGATACGAACCACTTAGTCCATTATTTATACCATAGTCTTTTGACATCGGCGGATGATACTGGGTCGGCGGAGGAGTGTGTCTTTCTCTGTTAATGTTTGTAGTCGGGTAGGAACCGTGCATGAATCCCCATTCCGGGGGATACGATGAGTACCCAATGTTTCCTCCTACTCCCATTCCACCGTGCATACAATCAAACGGATTCGGTCTCTGAATAAAACGACTCATGTTGTAATTACTCGCAAAACCTTGATTAGCGCGAGCATTCATTCTTTCCGGATCCTCCATCTTGGCTTTCAATAACACTAGACACTATGATTTAGATTCCTTCCAACTGTTTTTAAAAAAAGTTACCTACAATTATTTCATATGCCGTGAATCTTAACGTCAGAAAATAATAAATGACATTACAGCTGCATGGATCGTATTTTTATAAAGGTTCTGATCAGCGTGGAATCAGCTGTTCATTCACGAAAAAATACAAGACGAATCTCAAAGTTTTCGATAAAAAGAAAGTTGTTGAAATCCCACTCAAAGTCTTATTCAACTCCAATAAACCTCACGGTGTATATCGGTATGATGCACAGCACCGACAAGCACAAGGGTATCACTATTTCAAAATCTCTAATATATATATCACGATACAGTCAATCCGTCACTTAAAATATTCTTCTATTTCCTGATGGCTTGTCTGTCTAACTCGATCAAATTCGTCTACACCAGCGTACAACAAGTAACAACAACAAGGCCAGCTTGATTCAGACACAGATGCTAAACTCGTTGACTTTCAGCTTAGTACTGGTGCTGTGTGGAGACAATTGATAATATAGTCGTTAGGGTCGGCACCCCTCCGAGTCTTCTTAAGTATTTCTGATTGGTACCCTGTCAGTATACAGTGGTTCTATCCATCACAATGGCGGAGGGATATCTCTCCTGTGGGACCTCATTACCGTCTAGAATACCCCCTGTGGTTGACCAATCCTTCCCTTGGTTGCTGATGACTTTTCCAGATCTGTGAAAACAATGTTCGGATATTTTGAGTTCTGAGGGATATTTATATATGGATTAGTATTTACAAGGAATGGCAAAATTTGAAAATAATTAAAACATACGATCTCACAAATTGTTTGTACAAACAAAAGTTAGTATAACTTAAATATTCTCGTGCAGGGTAGAAACATTGTGTAGACATTACACATTATAACAGATTATGATTTACATAACATTAATAACAATCTACTAGTAATCTTTAATTATAAGTTAGTATAACTTGAATATTCTCGTGCAGGGTAGAAATAGTGTAGACATTACACATTATAACAGATATTATGATTTACATTACATCAATAACAACCTACTAGTAATATTTAATTATAAATATATAATGGATATTAACGTTGAAATTGGTAGGATTATCAATTTACAAAAACATTGGCTAAAACGTTTAGGAGTTTTTTGTATACAATTCGTTCATGTCTTTGTAAAGTTGTGTATCTTTGTATAATTATGTACATGTATGTATCCTTTGTTTCATGTATATTTCTATTATTTTATTTGTATATGCACATAACCTTATAAAGTTTGTTATTCAATAAAGTTTCTTCTTCTACAATAAAATATGTTATTTATTTATTTATTTATCACATCACTACTTTGTCTATATAATATATTACTTGATATTATAGTATAATATTATACACCCTACCCAAACGAAAGGGAAATAATATTAGCTTACTTACCATGTTTTTTTGTATCCTTCTCCTAATGCCATTAAATTGATCAATACATTCGAAATTAATACTATTTTTAAAACAATTAATTCATTCGGATATCCATGAAAGTCTCAATATAACTATCCTTTCCTGTTTAATTCGTAACATTGTTATTTTAATTTGTGTTACATATTATAGATATATAACATGGAATGAAATTGGTTTAACGTCCTACTGATCATATATATAAACATAAACAACCATTGGGTAAAAGAATAAACAATTTACAAATTAAATCGAATCAAAATATTGTTCATTTTCCATTCCATTGTGTTTTAATAACATTCCTGGCAATTATTAATAAAAGGTTCCACATACATGAATATTATACCTCCATAATAATAAAGATGTAATTGCAAAAAGCTCCCCACCCCACCCACACTTTACGCCATTATAATATTAACAAATTGCATTGTACAAATTACCTTGATGATATCACCCCGAGTTAATATATTTAAATATTTGTCGTCATATCATCCAGTCACCATTAACAATTATAATTTTAACTTAGGCCTAACTACACAACTATATTAAATAAGGCCAACCTATGCAATTATAATTTTAACTTAGACTCATCTGTACATAATTATAATTCAACTTAGATCCAACCTATAGAATTATAATTTTAACTTAGGACTAACTATACAATTATAATTTTTACTTCAGTCTAACTATACAATTATAATTTTAACTTAGGCCTAACTATACAATTATAATTTTAACTTAGGTCTAACTATACAATTATAATTTTAACTTAGGCCTAACTATACAATTACAACACAATATTAAAACTGAAAGAATGGGTGGATGAATTTCAATCAATCATAAATAACTGACATGAATAGTTGATTCTGTTTTAAAGTTAATACAAGAGAACTATAAACTCTGTTAACTATGCGAATTCCTCAAATGAGAAATGGCATGGAGCGCCCTTTAAAATACACATGCACATGAAATGTATTTGACATGGCGCCATTTTAGAAGTGTAAATCTAAGCGTTAGAATAAAGGCAGATAAGCCGTATGATTTCCTCGAATGGGAAGTGTTACCAGAACTTCCATAACATACGCATACCAAGGAAATATATGTTGAGTTGTTTATTTGAAATATAAAGGCATATTAGCCGTATGATTTCCTCGAATGGGAAGTGGTGTCAGCCCTTCCATAACATACACATACCAAGGAAATATATGTTGAGTTGTTTATTTGAAATGTTTAAAATTGAGTGCAGTTAGAAAGGGAAGTTGTGGTTGATTAAAATATGTTGGTGTTGAACACATCTGGTGATGATTCAGACTTATAGTAAACTGTATACATATACAACAACGTCATCCCATTCAACAATTTCCTTTTACATTTCACACGTTTAATACGCAATATACTCAAATATCTCTATAATATACTCATAATACCCATATCTATATTAAACGTTTATATAATAACCCTGTCCGATATTAATATCCAAAATACTCAAATATCTATAACTCTCTATAAATACTCATAATACCCATATCTATATTAAACGTTCACATAATAACTCTGTCCAATATTAATATTCAAAATACTCAAATATCTATAACTCTACATAAATACTCATAATACTCATATCTATCTTATACATTCACATAATACCTCTCCCTGTCTTATATTTACCATTTCTATTAATACGCAAATATCTATAACTCTACATAAATACTCAAAATACCCATATCTATATTATACGTTTGCATAATACCTCTCCCTGTCTTATATTTACCATTTCTTTTAATACGCAAATATCTATACATCTCTATACTCCTTATATCCATATCTATATTATACCTATCTCTCTCTCTTATATTTATAATTTTAGTTACCATTTCTTAAAGCCGATGAATCGATTCGAGAATATGCAATACATGAATATCTTCATATGATAGGTTATATTATAGGTTCAATAATTCACTTGCATGTATGGGTCTTTAGCTGTTGGATGAAACCGGATGACCCGGAGAAAACCCACGAGGTTGGACAGACGTACGACCCTACTTCTGGTCGCGTACAATCAGGGAATCGAAACCACACGAGTTGACTCAATGACAGACCTTATGATACAACGCGCACGCGCTAACACTTCGCCACTCACCCCCTCTATAATAACAGAACTAGTCCTTACAATTCAAGACAATGGAATAAGTACCTGTTTAAATATGAATATTACGATTGTTTATCATCATGAATAATTCCAATTTCAAATTATTCTAAAGCCAAATAACCTCGTGGGTTTTCTCCGGGTCCTCCGGTTTCCTCCCACTGCTAAAGACCCCTATGCACAAGCGATTATTGAAATAAAATTAAACCATATGTTAGTCCCGAAATGACCTTGTTGTGTCGAGTGGACGTTAAACCCCATTTCTCTCTCTCTCTCTCTAAAGCCAAATTAATTACAGGAATAAAATATGACATTTCAATAAGGATGCGTTTTAAATATGAAGGATAAGTTTGCTTATTCTAAAGCAAATTATTACAAAAAATAAAGATGTCTGAGATACAAAATACAAGAAAGTTTTAGTTTGTTTACCTGCTATAGTCCAAGGTTTCAGTCTTTAGAGATTTCTCGCTACTTCAGTCTTGGGGGGTATACGATACAATATGGCGTGCTATATAATCACTATTATGAAACTGCACACATTTCATACGTCACTTCTGCACGTTTCTGACAAATTCACTGTTTACGAATAACTCAGAACTTATCAGATATTCAGATTTCAAGTTTCGTTCAAAATATATTTCGGGTTTTTCGCCCCTTGTTGTCAAAATTGTCTGCTGCGATTAGAATCAACACAATGATGACGTCGGCAAATTAAATTCTTAGATGACGTTGACGATTTCCGAAGAATGATATTCTTGTAAAATGTCTGCTGGTTGCACTGACAAATCGCAGAGTTTTTACAAACAAACGTAATGACCTGAATATGATTCCTTCCACTAAAAATAAAGTCGCAGTTTTTTTGGGTATAATCTTCTTTCAACAAATGGTTTGGTGTACGCACACCGCGTTAAAACTAGTGAAAAGTTATCTCGATATTTACTGCTAAGTTATCATAGATAGTTTGTCACTATGAATTAAACCCCACGACGTCGAATATAGCTGTTATATTACCGGAACACAGAATTAAGAAACACTTTCAATACGATGTAGCGAACTGTTTAAGTAGCCGCATGAGATGAAACGATTCTTCGCGATCTTGTCGGCTTGTCGTTGTCAATTATAGCCAGTGAGAGAAGCAGCGAGAAATTGTGAGATTTGGCGGGTTTTGCCAGGCCTGTCACCACCTCCCATCAAAATGAAATCTGAACCGGGTAATGACGAGAAGCGGAACTCGAGAAGGAATCTGTAATTGAAACCCGTTCGTTTCCCAAATCTTGGTTGACTGCCTACTGTAAAGTAAATAAATATACTCGTTTACAGTAGCATGATATACGTACATATATACACGACTTGCCTATATAGGCTACTGCACATTGATAAGAATACAATATTCAACTAATAAACACAAGTTACATCAGGTCTCAAACTACACGAAAAGGTCGAGAATCTTCGGTTACATGTTCTCTGTGGTAAAAATAAATACACACCGATCATAGATGCACTCAGGTGTAATATATGCACGTGCATTAAGATTGATACGAATTAACTCTACATGACGAACTGGTAACCAACGAGTAACAAACACTACTAAATGTGAAATGAAATGGGATTTAAGGGTCAACCTTTCCGAACAAACCAGGCTAATGAAGACTATCGAACCCGATAATTCCTAGTTAGTGAGCCAGCGTCTCATTCACTGAGCCACGGTGCACGTAAAAGATCCCTTAACAGTTAAAATTCGATATAAGAGTAGGCCAAAGTGCCACTGTCCGGAAATTTTTTTTCCCTCATAGCTCACTGTATGACGTATGTCCGTCTTCATTAGCCCAGTCAAAGCAGAACAGTAGAACATTGAACCCCATACCATTTTAAATACAGATTGTTCCATGTTAGATACGAAGGTTACGAAATATCCCCAACAGGTTACAGATCGGGTATATTCCTTTACTGAAACATATTAATGATAACTATGACCTTTTCGTGACATTGGTTCTGATCGCATCATTTACAAAACCATTTCACCCTTCTAAAACAGACTTCTAAGAGAAACTACTTAAGTTGGTGTAGTTTGATATATTCTGAACTTAGCATGACATACATTAGAACTATTTCCTATGATATTTTATTTACAAAAAGCACACGTGTAGTCATATAAACACATACAGTGAAATTTCGCTATTCAGGCCAGTTAGGTGATTGATATACAGTGTTCTTAAACATACATTATGCAAGAGCTAAATCTGCCTATTGCAGGTCTTTCTTTAGGTCTTCCAACATCGTGGGTTTTCTTCGGGTCCTCCGGTTTCTTCCCACTGCTAAAGACACCTACGCGCAAGCGAATTATTGAAATAAAATTGAACCATGTGTTAGTCCCGAAATGACCTAGTTTGTTTCGAGTGGACGTTAAACTCTCTCTCTCTCTCTCTCTCTCTCTCTCTCTCTCTCACACTCTCTTCTCTCTCTCTTCTTTAGGTCTGAAATGTTACCTAAATCATTAATTAGATATTATTCAACTTATCCAGACCATAATCAACTCTCGATGCCATCGTTAACCTGTGATATTTAGCAGATTGGAATATATGTTTTGAAAAATAATTCAACGTAAAAGTGGATAATCGAGACTTTGTTTTTATCATACCGACTTTAGTAATGATCGAGGCTAGCCTAAACTTCAAAAGCTAATATCTCGGTTCAGAGTTGATCAATTTGACTGAAATTTTCATCATATTCTATTTACGTTATCTATTTGTTAACTATCATAGCGAGAACTGTCAACTCGTTATCTAATGCCCCTTTGATAGCGGGGCACTCTTAAACTAGAAAACATGAAATGACATGGAGTTTAAGGTCTTACTGTGACCAATTAAATCCAATATAATGGAATTAATTTTTGACAATTCTCTAGTCTATTTCTATTTTAACACATTGTATATAGAATCCTATCATGGTCTATCTTAGTCTTATCACAGAATGTATAGTATCGTATCCTAGTCTAGCCATGGAGGTAAACCAGTAAGATACCGTATTATGAATATGATACTCGTTTTTCCTAATTATTGTCTGGATTATGGTAGAAATATTTCTCAAATAACAAAACACTATCGTGTTGATACGCCTTCTACCCGAACCATGCAGTTGGGTTCATGGCTATGTGATTACAAATGTGCCTGGAAATTGTTACGGATGATTAGAAAAGTAAACTGTCGTCCTTTACTTTTCTGCACCGAATGGGCTAATGAAGGCGGGCATATGCCGTACAGTGTGATATGAGGGAAGTGTTATCCGGACAGATATTGAATTCAAACTTTCAATGGGTTCTTCTGTGTGTGCGCCAAGGTGTACAGGACTGGTGATCACGTTTTTTTAGTCCCATCCAAACGACTGACCCCTGTTTCTTGCACCACTGACAGGGAAAAACAACGCTGGAAACTTCTTGAACCAGCACCGAGCCACCGTGACGTCCATTCCAGGCCTCGAGTTCACAAAACATTCTCAGACTTAATTTAAGAATTTACTCAACTTTCAATCACTGTTTATGAGAAATATCTTTGATCCAGAAACACAAAACTTTGCACATAGTTTCTTCGTGATGCAGTTGATACATTAAAACAACAAAAGATTTATACAGGGCTATATATTAGTTAAAAGAGGACAAACAATTTTGAGTAAATTATTAACTTAAAGAAACAGTATGGAAGATTCGGATAAAAAGCTGACCATTCTTGCTATAATAGCTCAAAATAGATAATCTAAAATGAAAATATTGAAAATTTCATTCAAATTACTTTATTCTGAGCCAAGCCAAGTTATCACCGTTTGTAGTTTTGACAAGATGCGTGCATAGTGGTGACCAGGGCACTGGTATATTCGAGACTTAGCCTTGCTTTTCCATTTTGAAATTAAATTTTTAAATGGCGTCCCGTTCTAATCTAGTTAAAATCTCGAGTATCATATGCCATCGAGAGTTGATTATGGTCCTGTTTTGTTAATAAATGTCTAATTATTAGATAACATTTCAAGCCTAAAGAAAGGTCTGCATAAGGCAGGTTAAGCTTTTGCATAATGTATGTTTAAACCCGAGAATGTGTTGTAAACGTGGGGCCTGAAAATACCGCCACTGAAGGAAAACTGCCGGCGATGTTCTATTATTTGAAATATGTTGACAGTTTGTTTCTAACACCATGTACTTATTTGATCTGAGGATTCTGTCATCAACGGCCCGTTTGTCATCGAGATTGTCCCATTATCACGCTATTAAAGTCGCTTCTTCCACAGCGATTCCCAGGCACTCGACGGAAGCTAGTAAATATGGTCGAGATTATTAAAGTCGAAGATCCATCAATATTGTGTTTAGAGATGAATGGGGTTTAACGTCCACTCGACACAAACTAGGTCATTTCAGTACTAACATATGGTTCAATTTTATTTCTTTAGCAGAGGGAGGAAACCGGAGGACCCGGAGAAAACCCACGAGGTTGGACAGGCGACCCTACTCCTTGCCACGTACAACTAGAGAATCGAAACCACAACGTTTTTACCTGAAACAGATTGTTCCACAGAAAGCTTATACAATTTGCTACCAGATGGCGTCATTAACTAGGATTCGTTGAATAAGTGACTTAGATCATTCTTCTCCGGGGTTCTTCAAATAATTTCATAGAAATTATAAATTACATGCCCACAGGGACAATTATACAATTTGCTAAATCCGACATGTCTAAACTTTTGAAGGAAAACACCCTACAATCCGAGAAAAAAAATACACACGAATGTCATACAATATACCCACGCCTGGGCGGTTCATTCATAAGATCTCGACTCTCCTATAAGTGCACCATGTACCAGGACATCAAAGTAGTTTCTGCAACGTATTTCACAATAGTAACGACCTATAAATGCCAAATCCATTAATATTTCGATTCATTGCAGTTTTTGGATTCTATCGTGTTATGCCATTGAATTCATGATACCCGCCTTAGTACCAGTTTCCTCCCACTGCTCAAGACCCCTATGCGCAAGCGAAGTTTTGAAATAAAATTGAACCATGTGTTAGTCCCGATACCCCCCCCCCCCTCTCTCTCTCTCCCTCTGCTCTGTAAATACCGTTTTAATGTAATTATGACAATAAACATTAACCCCTGTCTCTCTACGAATGGATGTACGGTGGCTCAGTGACCAAGGTGCTATTTCACTAACAAAAAGGAGGGGAGGGTTCCTTGGTTCGATCCAGGTGTTGGCCCAGCGTAGTTTCACACTGTCACTGGTGTAGACACCGTGTCTAGTCGTTCGGATGAGACGTAAAATCAACGTACCGTTTACACGTTGAAGTGCACGTAAAAGGGACCCTCTTGAGAATTTGAATTGGTAATACGCGTGGATAGTAGCACAGATGCCCGGGTACCATTTCCCTCATAGCAGTTGCCAAGGAGCGATGTTACTTCCATAAGTTATTATATACATAGAGAGCGATATTACTTCCATAACTTTTTTTTATAGAGAGAGAGAAATGGATTTAAACGTCCACTCGCCACAAACTTACTCATTTCGGGACTAACATATGTTCAAGTTTTATTTCAATAATTCGCAAACGCGTAGAAGTCTTAAGCAGTGGGAGGAAACCGGGGGACCCGGTAACCCACTCGGTTGGACAGGCGACCCTACTCCTTGTCACGCACAACCGTGGAATCGAAACCACGCCAGTTGACTCAATGACAGACCTTATGATACAAAGCCCACGCGCTAACCATTCGGCAGTTGGAATTCGATATAAGAGTAGGCCATAGTGCCGTTGCCCGGGAACAATTTCCCTTATAGCACATTGTATGGCGTCTGCCCGTCTTCCTTATCCCAGTTTAGGAGCAGAACAGTAGGACGTTAAAACCCATTTCATTTCATTCACTTTGTTAATATACAGGACTATGGAATTACTTGATGGATATAAATACTTGTTTTAAAAATGTTTCAAGGTCTCATCAAAGAATTCAACATTTTGCTCGGTAATGTGTTTAAATTAATTCTAGTAGCATTAAATTAGCTAGCCTTTAAAAACAAATAACACCAACCCACTCTGATCGAAATATCACCGCAAAATGATATTCTTAATGTTTAACGTTTGTCGGTCGAGGTTGGTCTGAACAACGTTAATGCGCATACCGATAAATCCACACTTATAGCGATGGATGTGCGCATTAAGTATTTCTTATAGACATTGTTGGCATGGTTGGCGGGGATTGCTTTGTCTACGAATCGTCTAAAATAACAAAACAACAGTAGAAAATAATGTAAAACATTCACTTTATTAAATCAACGATACTGTTGGTAATACTAACACTCGATCCGAATAACTACCTTATTCACGTTTCTTAATTATAGATATGGAGTCAGGCATGTCTTGGCTTAGGTACCTGGAAGGTTGGATGACCGAGTGGTTAGAACCTGTGCGTTGTATCATAAAGTTTGTCATTGAGTCAATTGACGTGGTTTTCATTCGCCGTTTGTACGTGACAATGAGTATAGGGTCGCCTGTCCAACCTCGTGGGTCTTCTCCGGGTCCTCCGGTTTCCTCCCACTGCTAAAGTCCCCTACGCGCAAGCCAATTATTGAAATAAAATTGAACCATTTGTTAGTCCCGAAATGACGTAGTTTGTGTCCTGTCTGGTTAACCCTTTCCCGTTGTGCGGGGCGTATGTGCATTTGAAAACAACTTTAGAATTCCAATATTTGTTTTTTATTTAATTCAAACGTCAAGATTATTAGGTAATATTCTTTGGATTTTACAAAAAAAATCTAGATTGATGACTTCCAAAAACCTTATAATAGATATACTTCAACAGATTATCATAAATTAGCCAAATAAGGATTTCAGTTGAACTTGTTCATTTTATTCTTTTTTGTTTTACGGCATGGAATCAAACGAAGTTAAAGTAGGCTAATAAATATACAATCAACATTGACAGGTCTTTAAGTTCTATATCCCACTGTTTATGAGTGTCATCACTGCTTGTTAACTTATATAATAATCAGTCATTATACAACTCCCGCCTTTTACACCTCATAATTCCTTACATACAACGTAATCAGTTCGTGCTATGCCGCCATTCTTCCCTTACTTCCGTCTCAAGGAACCCCTAAGAGGGATTTCACGCACCGGCGACTATAGATTAGCAGAAACATATGTCCGGTTTCTTGTCTTGCCTGATTAGACAGTTGAACAATCGTCTTTTAGTCGTCTCAAAAAGCCTAATCAGATCCGCTAACGTTTACACAACATGCCATGACGTAATGCGCACATCAGTAATCACCTCGGGCGCACTTTGGAATTTTATCACCGACTTCCAGGAAAGTTGTAACTGTTGGTTACAGAGATTTGGATGTGAAGCGGAACGATTCAACGCCTAGCATGTTGTGGAAGGAATCTATGTTTTTCTTTGTGTATGTAGTTTATTTATCTTAGTTTCGTATCTTATCACATACAAGAAATGCAGCCAGCGTAAAACACATGCAGTCAGTCTTGTAGCGAGTATCTTATATCATGTTAAGGAGCACAGCCATAGAATATATAAAGCTTATTCGTTCTTAATTATCCTATTCTAATAAAAACCAAGTTACAACCCACTTGTAAAAATATGATTTACTCTTTTTTCGAATCCAGAAAACAGTTGTCAAAAACGAGAAAGAGAAATAGGGGTTAACGTCAAACTAGGTCATTTCGGGACTAACATTTGGTTCAGTTTTATTTCAATAATTCGCTTGCGCGTAGGGATCTGTTTTCAAAAGGGCAAGGAATATTTCGGGCTTTGTGAGCCTAAAATACGCTTATAATATGTAAGGGAGGGTTGGATGGCCGAATGGTTAGCACGAGCGTGCTGTATCATAAGGACTGTCATTGAGTCAACTGGCGTGGTTTCGATTCGTGACAAGGAGTAGAATCCTCTGTCCAATCTCGTGGGTTTTCTCCGGGTCCTCCGGTTTCCTCCCACTGCAAAACACTATTGTTGAAATAAAATTAAAACCATACGTTAGTCCCTAAATGACCTAGTTTGTGTCGAGTGGACGTTAAACCGCATACTCTCTCTCTCTCTCTCTCTCTCTCTACTCAAGTACACCGGAATGGGGGGTAGCGTTCTTATAAAAGTACACAGAAGTTAAGTACATTATTATTGTGGAACTGACAAAGTAAACAAACTATGACGTAGTATATAGGTATTACCCGATTAGACCCAGTGGAATAGAGATGAGAAGATTAATTAGTACTAATCATGTTAAATTAGCACTAATTAGTTTATATAGGTTTGTAAGTAACGAGTAAAATATAGCACATCACAGGTGTCAACTAAACATTTGTTTATTTATAGAGATTTTCACGAACAGATGATCTTCGCGATGTCGTCTTATCGACCCAAAGTTTTAAATTTAGATAATCATACAACGTACAGGAGGACTGCACAACACCTAAAAAAAATAAAGAAGACAAATGAAATGATATAAAATGGGGTTTAACGCCCTACTGTTCTGCTCCGATCTGGGCTTATGAAAACGAACATACGCCATATCTATGAGGGAAAGTTTGCCCGGACAGCGGCACTACGCCTTCTCTTATATCACATTCCAACTGTCAAGGGATGGGACGAAAAACCGAGGTCCGGCGTTTACATTGGCATGTACGTAAAAGATCCCTTGGCTGTTGGAATTCGATATAAGAGTAGGCCATAGTGCCGCTGCCCGGGCAAAATTTCTCTCATAGCACATAGCACACTGTATGGCGTATGCCCGTCTTCATTAGCCCAAGCGGAGCAGAACAGTAGGACGTTAAACCCCATTTCGTTTTATTTCATTTCAGCAGCAAAATTCCACAATCCATATTCATGTACATTCATGTATTTCAACGAGATTCTTTCTCAAATAATATTAGAATATTGCATACATTAGGCCTGTACATCCTTTAAAAACGGAAACAGAAAGAAAATTGGAGGAAAACATGGCCGCGTATACATGCAGACATTATTGTGTCAAGCATTCATTCATTGATGCATGGACGAATTTTTCACAAAATAGAAATAAACCCGCTTTTAGTTATTGTTTAAACAGAACGAGTGTTCTAGGTACTATAATAGAAAAGCACTCAAAACACAGGATCTACTTTTAGAGTTACGTTTCCTTTCTACTTTATAGTCGAGGGGTCAGCACCAGTACGTTCGTCTGAATAATCACACGTGACCGCCATCTCCACTAATGGAAACCTCCTTTTTTGATTTATGAAAAATAAAAAAAGACTAATAATCGACCGTATAGTCCTAAAAGACAATGTATACATTATGACTGGAAAATTCATATACCCGTGTTTACTCTGTCGTGATTATTGGACTTAGTTCAATCAATGTTTAGATTGTGACAGGACAAACTACATTAGGTCTTTGAAACTATTATTAAGGGTAGTGACCGAATTACACCGAGTTCCTTTCAATTTAAACAGATATTATTAGGGTGGCCCATGTACTCACAGAAATACAGTCCACCGCTGATAGTTCGAGACTACCACTGAAGCGTGCACATTCGCCGTGCCGAGACCAACTTTCTGACAGTATGATACTATAAATAGCCATGGCACGTGCAATTCTCTACAAATCTATCAACTATTTCAGCCGTAAAAAATTTATTGTTGACGATTTTGAATAGCAGTAAAATTTAGCTTCTTGGTTATTACAGCAGATTTAGAAATTACGTTCGTTTCATTTTTTAAATCGCTTTATCATTAACTGTACCGTTAAGAGCGGCATCTTTTGGTTTAGTACAAATAATATCTCTGAAACACTCAGGTTAGGCAAGAACATGATACTAGCAGTAGTTTCATTTTACTTTTACAAGCTTCTTAAAACGATTGTTGAGCTACCTAACGTGCTTATTTCTAAATTCAATTTCTTGTTCTAGCTTTCTGTTATGTTTCGTAAAAAAGTAGTCTTGATTATCCCGACCTGTCAATCAGACGTAGAATGGTCGATAGACTGGTTAAGCGAGACTAATTTCAAAACAAGGGCACGTAACCTATCTTTTACTCAAAAGTGTCTGGATGTTATGGACGACTCTTGGAACCAGTTTTCAGTCTATTATTTATACGTGATTAATGGCCATAGCTTATTAAGTACAACATGATCGTTTATTTAGTGACTATAATTGTGTGGAACTGATTTGAGGCTTGGCATATATATAAGTATTGTGGCGTAATTGTCGAGATATATGGAGATATTTATTTATGGTGGGTCACCCTAATATTAGCCATATTTTTAATATTTAATAAATGAATGAGTGCGAGGTAAATGAGGTTTTATGTCAGGTCAACAAAAACTAGGTCCTTTCGGGAGTAACATACACATTTCAATTATTCGCTTGTGCGATGGGGACTTTATAGCAGTGGGATCCAGAGAAAACACCAATCGGATTAGGCAGATGTCACAGGTTTTATGTTAACAGCAAACACCAACAAAATAAATACATAAATAAAATGAAATGGAGAGAGAGAGAGAAATGGGGTTTAACGTCCACTCGACACAAACTAGGTCATTTCGGGACTAACACATGGTTCAATTTTATTTCAATAATTCGCTTGGGAGGAAACCGGAGGACCCGGAGAAAACCCACGAGGTTGGACAGGCGACCCTACTCCTTGTCACGTACAACCGGGGAATCTAATCCCCGCCAGTTGACTCAATGACAAACCGTATGATACAACGCGGACACGCCAGACAGGCATTGCCAAGGGAGATTTATCTTGTGGAATAAATACAATAAAAAGACACAAACTGACCCAGAAAAAACAAGTCCAGCGTGCTAACCATTCGGCCATCCAACCCCCCTAAAATGAAATGGTGTTTAACGTACTATTGTTTTGTCATTCTGCACGCATATCTCGCTATTAGTGTTAACTGCAAGGGAAGACAACTCTGCGCTTGGGGGATTGCTTTTCTGTAAAGGACCCGGCTGATCACATGTCGACATGCAGTGAGGGGAATGTCGTCAAATGTCGTCTTGTTACAGTTATTCTTACCTACACTCCATCTTATTTTAATTGTCGCGGATTCCTTTACGTGTACGCAAACGTGTACCACGTGACCTCGGTTTTCGCCTTATCCGTCCGAAGAAACGCTGTCCATTGCCAATACTCCACCCTCCCCCCTCCCACTCCTGGGAAAGACGCTGGAAAACTCCTAGGGTCGAAACCGAGATCTCCTGGATAGAGAACGAGCGTCTTACTCAATTCAATGAGGCACCGTACCCCCTCCTCCTCCCCACCCCCTCCCCCAATAAACACACACCAAAACGAAAATATACCCCCCCCCCCCCCAACAAAAAACCCCAAATAAACCCACAGACAATAAAAACCAAAAAACTACAACTCAAAACCAAAAACAAACAGATTTAAAGAATTTAAGTTGTAGTAAAGAAGTTTGTTCCTGATTGACCTACAATCTGTTAGTTTGTTAGTCGATACCGTATGTTTCAACTCCGTCACCCCCGAACATACGTTTACCACATGCTCTACCGTAGTCGCACTGTCACAATTATCACATCGAGTGTGGCCCCGTCCCCCCAGGCCAATTAAAACTCATCGTGTCTCTCCTCCTAGGGTGGGTGTGTTTATATAACAGTTATAGGAAAATAAATTAGCAAGCAATTGACTTAATTTACTATTGTCAATAAATTAATGTAGTTTGTCGTATTTTGACTTCCTCTAAGGAAGTAAAGCTTTATGTCTCTGTGTAAACAGAGTGAGAGAGAGAGAGAGAGAGAGAGAGAGAGGGGGGGGGGGGTAACGTCTACTGGACACAAACTAGGTCATTTTGGGAGTAACAATTGATTCAATTTTATTTCAATAATTCTTGCGCATACTGGTCTCGGAGAAAAAACACGAGGTTGGACAGGGGACCTTTCTCTTTGTCACGTACAATCTGGGAATCGAAACCACGCCACTTGACTCAATGACAGACCTTAAGATCTAACGCCTGTCCAGTCCACACTGTGTAAATAGTACATTTGTCAATATATACATTCAAGCTGATGATCGTCATTTGAACTTCTGGGACAATATCCAGGGTGGGACGATTTACCCAAAACTACCCAATACCACCAACTACTAACTAAATACTACCAGATACAATCCGATTAAAATACAGATCTATTTCATTCCGTTTTTTTTATATACTTTTGATGGCCTACACTACATGAAGATCTGACCAGTTGTAGTGGGAGGTCGTGTCAGGGTCATACAACTGACTTTTGACCCTATGACGTCAGATATTGATTAACCAATGACCATTGAAGTTTCTAGTGAGTTACCCAGTTTCGTGCACCTCACGCCAGGAACTCGCCTTAACAGACCGTTTTATTGGCTAATCCCTCACATCAATCAGAACACGGCTTATATAACAACTCTTCGAGATGCTAGTGTAGTAAAGACAAATAAAACGAAATTTTGAACTGTAAAAAACGAAACGAAATAGGATCTGTGTTTTAATCGGATTGTACCACTACTACCCAAATATTGTGAAAAACTAACAAAATACTTCAATTAAAAAATCAAACAAAATTGAATTAATTTGTGGAAAATATGCAAAAATGTACTGCAAAAATGATGGCCAATGTCTCGATGTTCCAGTATCCCCCTTTGATCACCCAGATCTACCAAATATTAGCCCCTACTATTAGAAATCAATCAATTTCTATAAAATAATGGGCCTAAATGAGACAAAAGTAGAATTATTTGAATAACAACACGTTTATTTGTGGAAAATACGTTATTTATTATATGTTAGCCGTTTCATTTATCACTGATACTATAAATAGATATTTCAAATGTTTGCACTTATTATAGGAATTAACTCATTGATATTGACGTAAATTGCAAATTTCTGCAAGTTTTGAATAATAATAAGGTATAGTAAGTAGTATGTGGTAGAATTTTGTAGTATTGGGTTAGAATTGGGAGACATTTGATCATATTTGACTAGATTTATATACGCGTCGGCTACCGGGTACTGATACTATAAATAGACTTTTCCAGTTTATCGTAATAAGGTTTCTAATTCCGCGAATTGATTCATTTTCTTTGCATATAATTGAAGTGTTTTGTTAAGTTTTTCACAATAATAAGGTAGTAGCAAGCGACTAGAGAAATCTAGTCGAAACGTCGCTTAGAATTGTGACCTGTATATTAAACCAGTCCAATTGGTAACAGTCTTGACGATTATTCACCCCAAATTGATTTACCGGATATGTGTGCGCCCACTATCCTTGCTGCTTATGCAACTGTTTCTGCCACACCCGTTACTCGGTTCGTCAAGGAAGTCAACGTTACATTAATTTTAGACTTCCCTGTAAAGATTTTAGTTCCAATAGAATGTTTGTCTTTCCAGCTGAGACATTTTTCTGTCTCAAAAAAGTCTACTAAATACTATAAACAAAGAGATGGGTATCTTGACAATGAATAAATACTAAGCATGTCATTCTATCAAATCTGTAACTTGAAACGTCGGAAGGCCACCCACTATTTTCTGGACATTAAAGTCATCTTAGTACACTGATGGGTACTTGTGTACTATTTCGTTGTACAGTAAACGATAAACTAATTTCAACATTGGTTTAATAACATTTTAACATTGTTAAAGTACTTTTCGCTGATCTTGTTGCTTTTCAAAATAATGTCGTTGTATAGCGATGGACAGAATACAACAATTTATATATATTTACATAGTAACACTGTGATTTTAATTGTATATAGTTACTATTTATACATATTTACATAGTAACACTGTGATTTTAATTGTCTATAGTTAACTATTTATACATATTTACATAGTAACACTGTGATTTTAATTGTCTATAGTTACTATTGATACATATTTACATAGTAACACTATGGTTTTAATTGGTTACAGTTACAATTGTTTATGGTTACAGTTATACAGGTATCTAACAGAGAAATGAAATGAAATGAAATGAAATAGGGTTAACGTCCTACTGTTTTGCTCCGAACTGGGCTAATGAAGACGGGCATACACCATACAGTGTGCTATGAGGGAAATTTTGCCCGGGCAGCGGCGCTACGGCCTACTCTTATATCGAATTCCAACTGCCAAGGGATCTTTTACGTGCACGCCAATGTGTACACGGGACCTAAGTTTTTCGTCCCATCCGAACGACTAGACAGCTGTCCTTGTCAGGAACATGTACACACGTGTTAATGTTTTAAAGGGCAATGTTGGAGCCCACCAATATATGTGATAGAACTGATTAAGCACATTCCAATATTATATTAACACACATGTCATTGCTACGGTAGATGTGTAACAAACACTTGAAGAAAACGGGAAGTGACGCAAAAAATGGAAAAAAATGGGTTATCCATATGACTGAAGTAGAGGGGGATAATAGATAAACGGTCGATTTTCAGCTCACTGATAATTCCTTTGAAGACGAAATGTTGTTACATGTGACTTGAGAGGATTCCGGTTCAAATCTGACAATTCATAAAAGATTTACGAAAGCGAGAAAAATAGAAAGTACCTACATTACATTCTTTTTGTCGGTAACAAAAACGTTGAGACAATGTTTTCTGTCGGTACCGAACTTGGCATAAATTTAACATAAACTATAATTTTGAGGCAAATATTAATTTGATATATCAAGATGGGTGACCCTACTAAAGGCGAATGAGATGTTGAGCTCAGTTTTTTTTTAAATTTCGGCTCCGTATTTCTGCCATTTCGATTTACAATCTATTCAACTTCTTCATATTTTCCAATCTGATTAAAATACAGATCTATATTTCGTTTCGTTTTTTTTTTATACTTTTGATGGCCTACACTACCTGAAGATCTGACAAGTTATAGCGATAGGTCACGTCAGGGGTCAAAAGACCGACATATGACCCTATGGCGTCAGACATTTGATTAACCAATCAGCATTGATGTTACTAGTGGATTACCCACAGTTTCGTGAAAAAAACGCCTAAAGCTCGCCGTAACAGACCATTTCATTGGCTTATCCCTGACACCATTCAGAACACGAGTTAAATAACAACTCTTCCAGATCCAAGTGTAGTAAAGACATGTAAAACGAAATTTTGAACTATAAAAACGAAACGAAATAGGATCTGTGCTTTAACCAGATTGCATATATTCAAATATTTCTTTATATCTTTCATAAACCTGCCCAATAATGCATACGAAGACAACCTAATTAAAAAAATATATATAAAGTTTTTAAATTTCTTTTTATTTCATTGTTTTGTCAATGGTTATTTGGCGTCCATTTTATAATGTAACGTGCTCATGTATAAAAATCTGTTTAACGGTTTCATTGGTAAAGGAAGTGACGTCAGTTTGTGGGTAACGTGCCACGGTGAAACCCGTCATCACAGCATCGCAGTTGTAGTTACTTCTAATTTTGTAATTTTACCAATAGATTTAAAATTGTCTCCAAACAACGCAGCCATGTTTCTTTCTGTGACCACCATCTGTACAACCAGCAAGATAATTGGCATCCATAGACATCGTAAACTCCAGTAATAAACAGCAATCAAGCCTGCAATTCCTGCAAATAAACCTGCCTATAAGTAGACAGTCGGTAGCTCCGAGAACCAACAAGGCAACACGTTAAAATGACCATTGATTATTGAGCGTGAAATGCTCGTCAACTCGTATGGAGCTGCCAAGATGAGTTAACCAGATCCACTTAGTAATAAAAGTTATTTGAAATCGTTCCGCTTGGTGATTTTCTCGTAGATACTGTATGTCGAATAGATATATTGGTGTTAAAATAGTTTAATTAATACCCGAATATATCTCACTGTAAATCATATTGTCAGTGTTATTTAAAAACAAAAAGGGAAATAGTGCTTTGGGAGTAGACTCCTTTGTTAATGTTCAAATGTCATTGTTGGTAAAATTCCAGACGTTTAAGTTAAGCTAGTAGTAAGCGCAGGAGAACCACGCCACACACAACACAAAACTGGACAAGGCAAACTACAAAGACATTGCAAGCAATAAACAACAAATATCAGATCAAATACTAGCCGGGAGGTAGGGTGTTCGATCCCTGCATTGGCCGAGAAAGTTCATCCAGATTTTCCGGCGTGGTTCTCCCTTGTCAGTGATGCAGGACGGATGACCTGGCTAGGACAGCTGTCTCGTCGTTCAGATGGGACGAAAAACCGAGGTCCCGTATACACATTGGCGTGCACGTAAAAGATCCCCTGACTGTATAAATTCGATATAAGAGTAGGCCGTAGTTCCGCTGTCCGGGCAAAATTCCCCTCATAGCACACTGTATGGCGTATTCATTAGCCAAGTTCGGAGCAGAACAGTAGGACGTTAAACCCCATTTCATTTAGTTCTCAAATAATTATTAGTACAATCGTGTAACAACCAATTGGTGCATTACCATAAAACTGTTGATTTGTATTTGATGAAAAAGTCTGGAGTGTTCGTCAATAGTGACTACATGTAACCAACGTAACCGGATAACTCTAGCTAACTTTATAGATGACTGATTAACATTTAATTAATAGGGTCATTACATTAACCTATAATTAGCGCAGACATTAATGACGACAACGAGGCGAAAAACGAGGCGAAGCGCTAAATTCCGTCACAGTTCGTTTCGTATTGCTAGTTTCAAATTCAGCTATCATTTTCAAAGAAAATTCTTCGCTTGAGATATTGAACGTGGTTTTTGTGCGAGGAGATAGCGTGTCTAATGCTTAGAATATTTGTAATAATGTGATGTCATTAGTTGTAATTTGAGTTCTTTCTTCTGAGTTTCTGGTAGCTAGATGAGATGTTTGATGTATCTTAAGACTACTAATACAACGTACAGGGGTGTATATATATCATTATTATTGAGGTCATAACTCATGCCTAATAGTCTTTTGTCTTAACGGTAGGGGAGTACAAGGATAGTTTAGAGGAATTCCATCAGTTCTAATAGGTCATGAAAGGATTTTGGTACCACACACTGTTAAAGGAGCTAAATCGCTAATATTTGGGACCTAGAAATTAACACAAATGGGTAGCGAGAGAGAGAAATGGGGTTTAACTTGACACAAACTAGGTATTTCCGGACTAACATATGATTCAATTTTATTTCCATAATTCGCTTGTGCGTTGGGGTCTTTAGCAGTGGGAGGAAACCGGAGGCCCCGGAGAAAACCCACGAGGTTGGATAGGCGACCCTACTCCTTGTCACGTACAACCGGGGAATCGAAACCACGCCAGTTGACTCAATGACAGACTTTATGATACAGCGCGAACGTGTTAACCATTCAGCCACCCAATGTGTAGAAACACATTTAATGATGTAATATGGATGTATATAAACTCATTTACAATCAGTCGTTTCCGTTTTTACTCTAATTTCGAATCAATTATGTTCGGCGAAATACGCCAGACTTCTCAAACGAATGACAATCTCTAACGTCTGTTTATTCCAGGCTACACCGATAGTATTTATTGCGCATGCTCTCCAGATAAGAATATGGCATCACCGTTTGTCATGACTTGTGAAATATGTCTAGCCTCGTTCTTCGAGTCCCTTGTTACAAATAGCGCTGAAACGTATTATGGTACATGATTCGTGTACCAATGATCAGAAACCCATCTTTTCCTGGTAAGATCACAACATCAATGTTGATTTAAATTGACAAATGGTTCGTGTTTTCAATGTGGAAGACTTTGGATGATATTGAGTTAGCGACTTAGCTACTTTAGAACAGTTGAAATATACAGGCCTTTAAACATAATTTAAAAACAGAACAATTTTTTTCTTCAGCTGTTGTATTGTTAATGAGTTTCGTGTAACACTATAATTAGCGCCACTTGGTCGTATCTGTAGCGCTATAATAAAAGGAATATTAAAATTATTATTGGGGTATAAAGTCTTGTTAAAGATACGTTATGGGAGATTAGATAAAGAGCTGGCATTTCTCACTATAATAGTTAAAAACTAGATAATGTAAAGGCACTTTGCTGAAAATTTCTGTCAAATTGATCCACTATGAACCAAGATTTTAGCGATTGAATATTGGGACTAGCCTCGATCATCATTACTTAAGTCGTAGGATAAAAACAGTCTCGATTATCCATTTTTTTAATTTAATTATGACTGGAAGTCGAAACAGCAAATCGGAACGTGATCCAATAAACATCACAGGCTAGCGATGCCATCGAGAGTTGATTATGCTTTGAATAAGTTAATTAATGTCTAATTAATAACCTAGATAATATTTCAGGCCTAAAGAAAGACCTGCAATAGGCAGATTTACCTCTTGCATAATGTATGTTTAATGCATTTGATTAACATTAAATTTTTGAAATGGTCTTTAACGTCCCACGTTTCTGCACAGACTGGACTAACGATGCCGGCCACCGAAAAAAAAGACGTACGGTAGAATAATAGTCAAGAAATATACACTTAATTTTTTTTTATCTGAGAAGTGTTATTTTACGTGCACACCAGTGTGTCCGGGGTGGACTACCATTTTCTTTTTTAACCCATCCGAACAACTAGGTACAATTTGATTGTCTATCTCGCAAGTATCAACCCTGGCAAATGGTATGAAGTGTGACACTTGTCATATTATTCTGTGATCATTTATCCCCAAACCATCTATAGTTGTTAGATGGGCTATAAAGGCAACAGTGTTGGATGGTCGAATGGTTAGCACGTGCGCGTTGTATCAGAAGGTCTGCCATTGAGTCAACTGCCGTGGTTTCGATTCCCCGCTTGTACGTGACAAGGAGTAGGGTCGCCTGTCCAACCTCATGGTGGGTTTTCTCAGGATCCCCCGCCCCTCCCCCACTGCTAAAGACCCATACGCGCAAACGAATTATTGAAATAAAATTGAACTATATGTTAGTCCCGAAATGACCTAGTTTGTGTCGAGTGGACGTTAAACCCCACCCCTCTCTCTTTCTCTTCTATAAAGACAACAATGTATTTTGGAATGGTGCAAAACATAAAACAAAACAAAATAAACGGCTGTTGCAGATAATACCAAAAAAATATCCAGAGGAAATGAAATGAAATGGAGATTAACGCCCTACTGTTCTGCTCCGAACTGGGCTAATGAAGACGGGCATACGCCATACAGTGTGCTATGAGGGAAATTTTGCCCGGGCAGCGGCACTACGGCCTACTCTTATATCGAATTCCAACTGTCAAGGGATCTTTTACGTGCACGCCAATGTGTACACTGGACCTCGGGTTTTCGTCCCATCCGAACGACTAGACAGCTGTTTTTGCATCACTGACAAGAGGGGAGGAACGCCGGAAAATCATATCCAGAGTAACACCTTGACATGATACACGGTGTAAGAGACGTCCTACGTGTAAAACAACCGACAGTGTAAAATTAGGACTAAAAATAAAATTATCTAGATAAGTGACACATATTTAATGAAATTGTGCCCATGAAATGGGCGAACAGCCTTTTGAACAGTTAATATGGCTTAGTTCAAATAATGCCTCATGCAAACATTCCTGGGTCTGTGCTATGTGTGCTCCGAAATAACATTAATATCCAATAAATATTATAAATTAATTTGAGTGAACTATTAAAAGTTTAAAAACAATTACTGACAACTTATTTCATGACTACTGCTAAACAGTTCTACCCTGATTAATTACATAATATTTACAAGGGTCACTGAATAATTTGTGGTCAAAATTACATTCCGAATTTTCAGATCAGAAGTTCATTCATAATTTTCGATTCAAAATTTCATTCATAATTTTCGATTCAAAATTTCATTCATAATTTTCGATTCAAAATTTCATTCATAATTTTCGATTCAAAATTTAATTCCGAATTTTCGATTCAAAATTTCATTCCGAATTTTCGATTCAAATTTTCATTCCGAATTTTCGATTCAAAATTTCATTCCGAATTTTGAATTCAAAATTTCATTCCGAATTTTCGATTCAAAATTGTATCCAAATTTTCGATTCAAAATTGTATCCAAATTGTCGAGTCAAAATTGTACTTTGAATTTTCGAGTCAAATATGTATTTAGGATTTTCATGTAAAAATATCGTAATATTTATACAGAAAATTTGAACCGTTTAATGTTTAATGATGATAGGGTTGTAGATGAAATGCGAGAACTGGCGGTGACCCTCACGGCCCGAGGGAGGAGATTCTACTTCCATTTCCTCGAATGAAGATTTAAAATAAACAATTTCTCAAAGATGAATGTGTGAACGGTGTAAGAGGAGAAGCGTCTTACATTATTACTGTCGTTTCTTCAAGAGAATGGTATTATTCTACCGTACGTCTTTCTTTTCGGTTGGAGGGGAGGGGGGTGGATGGAGGAGTTTAACGTCCACTCGACACAAAGTAGGTCATTTCGAGACTAACATATGGTTCAATTTTATTTCAAAATTCGTTTTCGCGTAGGGGTCTTTAGCAGTGGGGAGGGGGGAACCGGAGGACCCGGAGAAAACCCACGAGGTTGGCGTAACAACATAGACACCCCTTATGATACAACGTACACGTTCATCAGTATTCCCTTGTCATCTGTGCAAAACGGATAGCCTGGCAAGGACAGTGCCTAAACGTTCGGATGGCACAAAAACCCGATGTCCGTGTAAACATTGACTGGCACATTACACATGACAGTTGGAATTCGATATAACAGCGATCCGGACAAAATTTCCTTCATAGCTAATCGAAACAATGGTCACCGGCCAGAGGTCACTGGTGAGCTAGAGATCGAAACACGACCCACTAGACCACTAGGCCACATAAACCCCCTTTGAATGTTCAAAAATTCAGAACATAAACACTATACTACCCAAACAGTAAGTATACAACGAGCCAAAATTAATGCCAGAATGAGTCCAACTCAACTATAGTACAACTCTATCTCAGACGATCCCTGAAGCTGTACATCATACAATAAGAACAAATGGATATTTATGTGTCAGAGGTCATGAGATAAAAGTTTTATCAACTGTGCCATCTACTTATAACACCTAATATTACCCAGCTAAAAGCTAATAAATATCCTACCAACTAACCTACATCTCTCTCCGTGATAAACATCTTAAACACTGTGAGGACATGGTGAGGGAAACTTTAAGATTGTTGTAACAGTCGTATACAACAATACTGTTGAGATATTTACAGAGAGAGAGAGGGAGAGAGAGAGGGGGGGGGGGGGGGGGGTAACGTCCACTCACCACAAACGAGGGAAAGTTTAAGATTTTTTTAACAGTCGTATACAACAATACTGTTGAGATATTTAAAGAGAGAGAGAGAGGGAGAGAGAGACAGAGAAGGAGAGAGAGGGGGAGAGTAACGTCAACTCAACACAAACTAGGTCATTTCAGGACTAACATATGGTTCAATTTTATTTCAATAATTCGCTTGCGCGTAGGGGTCTTTAGCAGAAGCAGTGGGAGGAAACTGGAGGACCAGGAGAAAACCCACGAGGTTGAGCAGGCGACCCTATTCCTTGTCACGTACAACTGGGGAATCGAAACCACAACAGACCTTATGATACAACGCACACTCGCTAACCATTCGGCCATCTCCCTAGTTTTTATGCAAATGAAGGTGGCGGACCATTTAAAAGAGATATTATGACTATCTTTTAAAAAAATAAAACAACCATAAATATATTTCAGAATTCATCCACTATATTAGGGATTATTGAAAGGTTTAGCCATGTTGTCTATTGAACTGATTATTGATTCCACATATTATATGGAAGTTGAATAGGTGATTGGTTTCTATATAAAAACAGTGATAATTTGGTAAAAACACAGGTTATGACCTTGCCATTGTCAAAATATCTCTCTTGCTTAAAGGCTCAATACCACTCTTGTTGTAGCTGAATAATATGTCCCAATCTTTATTCTGGTCAACAAATTGCACTATTTTACAATATTCCAATTAATTGATGATACAAATTTCATCTTAACACACCTAATTTAAAAAACTGGAAAAATTCAACTAAATGATTTGAAAAGCCTGACGTAAAGCTTTTCAAATGTGACTTGGATTTTAAACTATTTTTGAACCCACTGGACAAGTAAAATAGGATTTAATGGATAATTTACGCAACAGGTAGGACACTAACACATCTAGTACTTAGAATAAGGCTATTTTCGTATTTTCTGGAGCTGTCAAGCCAGCAAGAGTGTTATTGTCCCTTTAAGAAATGTGTTTGGTGGACCAAACAAGATAATGTTCCCCCCTGGTCTTCGGGGTATGGGGGATGTTTATTCAATATTTTGGAAATTAGCACCAAGGTCAGCCTATGACGTAATGCAATTTGGGTGTAGGGAGATATAAAAGACGGTCTTGGGCAAAATTCATTAGAGCTCACCAAGTCTGTCAGAGCAGCCATCATTAAGAACGAAGAAGACTGGTGCCATCCTGCTTAAAGAATAAATTTGTAGTTGTAATTTCGATCACGAAGAGAGCCCAACAATGAAGTAGTTCTACAAACGTTCCACGCCGTCCGAAGATAGCGCCACCCGCTTGACAGCGCTTTACAGTTGATGATGGTGGTAGAATTAAAACCTTGGTAGAATAGCGAACTGCAAAGAAATTAACGAATTCTAAAACAATTAGACCGTACATTAATGAATGATACTATGACATTTCGAAATCGAATTTGGAGTAAGTCTTAGCACCGCTACCAGGACAACATTTCCCTCATAGAACATTGTACAGCGTATGCCCGTATTTATTAGCCCAGTCGGAGCAAAACAGTAGGACCATGGACCGTAAAAAAAGGTGTTTTAGTAGGTTTTTTTTAACGAAAATTCGACATGTTTTTTTCGGATTCACATGAGCGCGTCCGAAGTGAACAAATATGATGTGTTGATACATTTACACCCCAATCATCAGTTAGTAGTATATCTATGCATGGGTTGAAAAAAAAAAGAGTAGCAAAATTAATAAAAATATTATGAACTGATTTCTGTTTCTTTGCTTTTAAAATTGATACTGGTAATTGCGCGAGGGGGTGTAATTTTATTTTCGTCACGATTATCCGGTCTATTTTTTGCCGCGGCGCAGAATTCTAAAGGCTTCGTTTACGTTGCCCGTCCATCTATACACGGTCCGTGTTGGAGAACGCTAGATCGGAGACGGTTAGGGTAAGGGTTAGGCTTGGCCCAGGTTTAGGTTGGGGCTAGCCCTGACTACATCTCGAGACTATGACGAAATCTGCAGATCCTAGCCCTTACCCTAACCCTTATCCTAACCTACAATCCACATATGACGTCATAAAATGCACAGAACCGTCTCCGATCTAGCGTTCTCCGTCCGTGGTAGGACATTAAACCCCATTTCATTACAATCCATCCAGGCATGGGTAGCAGACCATGGATTATGCCAATAAGCTGCCTTTTATTTTTTTCTATACATGTTATTTTCTTGAACACCATCGAGACCCATCTTAAAATAATTTGTCACTCTGCCTCAGCTATCTGTATATCTTTATCTCATCTATCTCTGCCATTATAAATAATATCATATCACTCTACTCCTGTAGTCATTGTATTTACACGGAGCGTTGAAGAATATATACACGACAAACCCAATGTTTATGTGACAATCTTGTCTAATAAACCACCAATAAAACACCCAAGTTTAAAAACAATTGTCGGTAAAAACTGACACAAAACTGCACAAAAACGTGTTTTTAGTAGGTTTTGTTACAACACACTGGACAGATTTAGATCTTGAAAACATTCATTTGTAAGCGCATTACTTTTCTATTTATGAAGCTGTGATGGGGATGAAAGTTACTCACAGAATTCAGAAAATGCTAAATAATTATCTTCAGTATTTTTAAATAAATATTTTTAGACAAAATCAAAGACAAATCGAATAGAGGGGAAATGTATATTTTTTTGTACGTTATGTTATATATTTTGTGCATGTTAACTATGATGAAGAAAGGTCGACACGGAGATGTAGACCGAATACATATATCTACCTGCTATGAACTTTCCTTATGTATGTATGTATGTATGTTTTTACGTATGAAATGAAATGAAATGAAATGGGGTTTAACGTCCTACTGTTCTGCTCCGAACTGGGCCAATGAAGACGGGCATACGCCATACAGTGTGCTATGAGGGAAATTTTGCCCGGACAGCGGCACTACGGCCTACTTTTATATCGAATTCCAACTGTTAAGGGATCTTTTACGTGCACGCCAATGTGCACACAAGACCTCGGTTTTTCGTTCCACCCGAACGACTAGACAGCTGTACTTGTCAGGCCCTCCGTCCTGCATCACTGACAAGGGGGAACCACGCCGGAAAATCGGGATGAACTTTCTCGGCCAATGCAGGGATCGAACACCCAACCTCCAGGCTAACGAGCCAGCGCCTTACCCATTTAGCCACAGTGACCCCCATGTATGTATGTATGTATTGGGGGGGGGGTATGATGGCCGAATGTTTAGCGCATGCGCGTTGTATCATATAGTCTGTTATTGAGTCAACTGGCGTGGCTTCGATTCATTTCGGAACTAAAATATGGTTCAATTTTATTTCAATAGTCCGCTTGCGCCAAGGGGTCTTTAGCAGTGGGTGGGACCTGGAGAAAACCCACGAAGTTGGACAGGCGACCTTACTCCTTGTCACGTACAACCGGGGAATTATAAATTGTATATGATATCATATATGAAGAATATATATAACATATATGTCGTTGCCGATCGCTTTTTTCAATACTATGGGCGCTTCTGACAAAAAAAAAACCCCACCCCCCCCCCCCCCCCCAAAAAAAAAAAAACTTTTTTTTTCAAACTTTTAATTATCCATAATTTTGTCATTTTTTATTATATATATTTTTTTTTTTAAGGAAATCATTTAAATTTTGGACATCATTTGCAGAATGTGCATACCTGTAACATTTCCTTTTTTTCAATACTTTTGGCGCTATATTGACAAAAGAATCGTTCGTGTCGATTGTTGTTGGTGATTAATACGACCATGCCTCCATGGCGGGGCGATAAATCCCATTAAGTTTTATTCGTTGAAGTTGCTAGGCTCATAAAATTAGGCCTACTCTCTGTTCGATTGGTTTATTCTTCCTACTTCAACAAAATATAAAACATTTAACTTCAATAAGTTAAATCACCGTCGATGGCTTCAATTAAAGCAAATTACCACTTCAATAATTACGCCATATAACATGTAGTTATTTGTAGCGAGAGGTGAAATAAATTCGTTAGCCAAACTATAAACAAACAACGACATTACATGAAATGGCGGACGTGTGCCTTTGATACGACTAGGAAATGAGGCTAATTTGGACATAACGCGCTAATCAAAACGCCACAAATCACCACAAGGTGTCGCGCTCCTGCTCATATTCACGCGTGCACTGTTTACACACGTGCATGTGAGGTGTCGATGGAACTTGATACATCGTCTGGTGTCCATCATCAAGGCGGTAAATCAAAGAGGAAAAGGTTTGAACCCGATGACAGATACAATAGGCTGACCACTCCATTGTTTGTAACCAAACAAAATGGCGCGTTTGAAGATTTCGAAATATATCGGATCAGATATCCACCTCAAGAGAAGTTGCAATATGATAGTTTAGTTTCTGAAACTTGCTGCTAACCAGCTGCAGGATTAGTACCTATTTGAAATTTAGTCAAAGCTTTACATTTAGGTCTACATCGATTCATTGCATATCCATAGGCATGTAAACGACGTTGGCAGTGTAGACTACTATGGACATTATTCATTTAGGCCTAGGTCTAACCTAACTGTGCTGTATGTGCTTTTGTGGCTGGGGTTAGCCTAGATGGCCGAATGGTTAGCACGTGTGTTCTGTATCATACGATCTGTCATTGAGTCAACTGGCGGGGTTTCGATTCTCCGGTTGTACGTGACAAGGAGTAGGGTCGCCTGTCCAACCTCGTGAGTTTTCTCCGTGTCCTCCGGTTTCCTCCCACTGCTAAAGACCCATACGCGCAAGCGAATTATTGAAATAAAATTGAACCATGGGTTAGTCCCGAAATGACCTAGTTTGTGTCGAGTGGACGTTAAACCTCATTTCTCTCTCTCTCTCGCATTTGTGGTTTTCAAGTTGACAACATTAAATAACATTGTTTTTAGATTTTAACATACTGACATCTATACACGAGAACCGAGCCTTCTAAAACGGGAAATATTTTAGCCAAAGTTGCAATATGTAATTGAACTGAAATGTTTAATATGTAGGGGTCTACATTTTTCATTATCTATTTTTGAACTATTATTGCAGGAACTCCCCGCTCTTTATCTCGCACTGGAAGGTAATCTAACAGTACTTAAACTAATCAAATAATTCGGAGACAAGTTTTGGTTTAGTTTTTTTTCTCTGTTTAAGTATTGGCAAAAATTCAGTCCAAGTTATATGTTCAAGCTAGTTTAAAGGGAAACGACTCTCAAATGACTATAATCGTAAACCGTATTTGCAATAAACCCAGTCTTCATGTGTCGTTTATAGAAATATTAGGCTATTTGTCATTTCTAAAGCACCAATTAATGATTCTGGCAGTTTTATATTAGGGGGATAATCAGCTACCTAGGGGTGCTATGACGTCATAGCTACAACACGAGCCGGCTGGAGATTTGTCTCGTGAGGTTTAGCGCGTTAAGCTTCACTTATCAGACTTGACATTCGAGAAACCTTGGCAGCTGGTTTATTAGTCTCACACCTGCTTCAAACTTTTTGATCTTCTAATTCCGCCATCTTAGATTAAGATTTCAGCTGTACCGACAAATGCTTCGACCAACCGCATTGGCAGAAAAAAAAACAAGAAAAAACGAAAAAATAAAAACAAACCATCGAATACTAAATCTAAAAAAATCACAACTTGTGGATATTTCGTTTCAGACATCGGTATGTGAATGTAATTTTGTCTTCTCGCGTTATCTCGTCTTTCAACGTGCATAACACATCCATGAGGTATAAACTCGTGGAGTGTTTTTAATCTGTGTTGAAAGTTTGTAAATGTAGCCGTAATATAAACACGTACTGATCGCTTGGTAAATATTTCACGTGTAAAAAAAACTGTCAGTATAAATATGGAACTGTGTGTTCTATGTTGTCTTTGCACGGTGACTAGAGCAATAAGTACATTCACTAAATACTGTACAAAAAACAGAAGCATGCAGATAGAAAAGGGATGGGGGGGGGCTGACTGGTATGACATCCTAAATAGGAATAGAGGGTTGGATGGCCGAATGGTTAGGACGTGCGCGCTGTATCATATATAAGGTCTGTCATTGAGTCAACCGGCGTGGTTTCGATTCCACGGCTGTACGTGACAAGGAGTAGGGTCGCCTGTCAAACCTCGTGGGTTTTCTCCTGGTCCTCCGGTTTCCTCCCACTGCTAAAGACCCCTACGCGCAAGCGAATTATTGAAATTAAATTGAACCATGTGTTAGTCCCGAAATGATCTAGTTTGTGTCGAGTGGACGTTAAACCCCCTCTCTCCCCCCCTCTCTCTCTCCTAAATAGGAATAACGCTAGAGCCAGTCCATTTACGAAATCCCTCGGGATTTTGGAGTGTGGTTGCCCCCTGATCAGTGGTGTAGGACGGAGGGCCTGGCAAGGAACAGAGTCTAGTCGTTCGGATAGGACCAAAACCAGAGGTCCCGTGTACACGATGGCGGGCATATAATAGATCCTCTGGCGTGAAATCGAATTAAGGGTACAAGTAACTAACCCCTCTGCCCAGGTAAAAGGTAAAATTTCCTTGGTACCGGTATAACCTCGGATGGCACAGAAATGTTAAACAGTAAAGGACAATATTGGTGCCAGTCATTATCACATATGTGATAGAACTGGTTAAACACGTTCTAAATATAATTTCAACACATAAATCATTGCTACGATAGATGCGTATAGAAGGGTAACTCGTGTTTTCCTTTTGCGTTCGTCACTTCCCTTTCTTGAAATCTTAATAACGCAGTTATCGTAGCAATGATCTCTGTTAAGATTATATTTGGAACGTGTTTAACCAGTTCTATCACATATGTGATAATGACTGGCACCAATATTGTCCTTTAAGATCAATTAGCCAAGATTAAAGATTCCGGGCCCCCATTGCTAAAAAACCCTACGTGCAAGCGAATTGTTAAAATACAATTGAACAATATTATGCTATCCCTAAAACGCCTTAGTTATCCCATATCTCTATCTTGAATAGAATGGTCACCCCACAGTTGACGACGCATGCAGTCGTGTACCGATCCTAATGTGGTCAATTGACATTAGTAAAGGGAAGTAACTACAATAAAACAACCCAGCATCTGGATGCAGACCAACACATATTCAAACGATATCTGAAGTTGTTTTCAGCCACAACACGTTAAATATCGAATTGATTTTAAGATTGTATTACTTACTTTTAAATATTTAAATAATTTAGCTCCTGTTTACCTCTCAGACCTTTTAGAACTTCATACACCTGGCCGAACATTACGTACATCAGATACGTTTTCAAGCCCCTGTTTTATGGAATAATCTAACATTTAGTTTAAGATGCTGTACGTCTCTGTATTCTTTTTTTTTAAAAAAACAACTTAAAACACATTTATTTCAATAACCCTTTAACTGACTCTGTATTACATGTCCATAATTTGTTTTTGTTTTATAATAACATTGCCACTGAACCCTTGATATGAAAGGTCGTAGAATAAAAATGCTATAATAATAATGATAATAATGAAACAATTTCTACCTTAGTGAAAATTTTCCGTACAAAAGATGATTTATAACCAAAACATGTCAAATATAATTCGCTTGCGCGTAGGAGTCTTTAGCAGTGGGAGGAAACCGGAGGACCCGGAGAAAACCCACGAGGCTGAACAGGCTCACGTACAAACGAGGAATCAAAACCACACCAGTTCACTCAATGACAGACATTATGGTACGTTCTAACCATTCAGCCATCCAACCCCCCGATAAAATAAAATAAATAAATAATTAATTATTTACTAACTACTAACAAGAACTTAGATACTCTACAATAGGACGGACATTTTACATTTAGGTTCAATAAGGTCAAGTCTCCGTGGGTCATTAAAACTCCCTCAAATGACAATCAGGGATTTTAAGTGATATTGTAGTTAGAAAGGGATTTTAACTCACTCAAATGATAATCAGGGATTTTAAGTGATATTGTAATTAGAAAGGGATTTCAACTCCCTCACAGACTTGAAATGACCCAAATGTAATTGAAATATTTATAAGGCTTTGGTAAGAAATTGTAAACACTTGAATTAAACCGTATCTAATACAACCAAGGAGCCAAGGTGGCTAAGTGGGTAAGACGCTGGCTCGCTAGCCTGGAAGTCACGTGTTCGATCCCTGCATTGGCCGAAAAAGTTCATCGGGATTTCCGACGTGGTTCCACCTTGTCAGTGGTGCAGGAATCAGGGCCTGACAAGGACAGCTGTCCAGTCGTTTGGATGAGACGAAAACAGAGGTCCCGTGTATACATTGGCGTGCACATAAAAGATCCCTAAGCAGTCGGGATTCAATATAAGAGTAACCTACAATAAGGGTGTTGGGTGGTCGAATGGTTAACGCGTTCGCGTTGAATCAGAAAGTCTGTCATTGAGGCAAGTGGCGTGGTTTCGATTCCACGCTTGCACGTGACAAGGAGTAGGGTCGCCTCTCTGGCCAACGTTGCGATTTGAACTGAGGGATGAACCCATTTTTACCACCCACCCCCCCCCCGTCTTTGAAATACGTTTAAGGCGGGGGACAACAAAAGCTTCATCAGTTGGAGAGAGGTATGTAATGTATTGGATAAATTCAAAATGTCAGTAGTATTTCCTGTTACCTACATTGTACGAGATCTGAATATGTATCTAATCTGGCCATTAAACTCTCTAAATGATGTTGTTTTTGACGGTTAGTTTTTATATTCAGATAATTTTTAACGTTTGGTGCAGAAAAGTTACACGTTAAACACCATTTCCGTTTATTTGTCCAAGTAATATTTGTCGTCCATTATGGTAAAGAAGGCATTCATTTATAATAAAAGTTCAGCTGCTTATGCCAAATCCACCCAAGTCAGTCGTAAAACTTCGAGCTACACATTGACTTGTTCCATAAGCAGAAAAATCCCATGAATATGAAAAGGATTATCATACAAATTCCCATACCGGAATCTGTTAAACTATGAGAATCATTTAAGTAGTGTCACAATCGAAAGCTGTTGTTAAAGGGAGACAAGTCCTGTCAAGCACCTGGATGCAGACCGATCAATTCCATCAAATCATTGGCTCGAATCAATCAAATCCAACTAGTTGGCTTGGATCAATCAAATCCGAGTTTTTCAGCACTGTAGCAAACACCAAGCGGAAAATCTACCCCATTCCATAGTATAGTAGACTAACATTACTGCCCAAGCGGTTTCAGCCACATAATTTATTATAGCCATAGCCGTTATCGCCCCATTTAATAGGTCCAACTTGTTTGGGTTGAGGTTCTGGTTAGAGTTAAGGCAATAAAACATCTGTAGCCACAGCGATAGCGGCTCCTGTCACCGGGATGAAATAGGTGCTAACTGCTGTCAATGGGAGATAACAGGTTGGGGTTGGGGTTCGGCTTAGGGTTCGGATAAACAAACCCTTGTACCCGGAACGTCGGGACTACCAAAATTCCAATTCCATACCACGTGTGATTATTAAAAGGTAAACAAAGGTAAATCTGGTGACATGCTGACTTAAAGAAGTCCTCCTGTCCTTCATACGATGTGCTATGAGGGAAATTGCCGGGCCGTGGCACTATGGCCTACACTTATATCAAATTCCAACTGCCAGGGGATACACGGAACCTCGGTTTTCCGTCACACCCGAACGACTAGATAGCTGTCCTTGTCAGTCCCTCCATTCTGCATCACTGACAAGGGGAAACCACGTCGGAACATCCCGATAAACTTTCTCGGCCAATGCAGGGATCGAACACGTGACCCCCAGGCTAGCTAGTCAGCGTCTTAACCACTTAGCCATCGTGATCCGGGTTAGGGTTCGGATAAACAAACCCTTGTACCCGGAATTCTATACCACGTGTCCTTATTAAAAGGTAAACAAAGGTAAATCTGGTGACATGCTGACTTTAACACGAGATAAGATACATGTATGTTGAACGGAAATAGGTGAGATAAATATGTGTACTGGACTTATAATACCTATAGCACAGGTGAGTCATATAGATTACAAATCACCATTATTACCTGTGTTTTGGACGTTTTACCTGCTGTCGTATTAAGGATTATATTACACCCTACTCGGATTATTCTTTGACAGACATTGTTTTAATCTTTATTCTGAATTAGGAAAGGGAAGACATTGTATTCGCTGAAACCATGGTTAGCAGTCATGTACTCCTTTCATTAGTATTATTGGTACGGTATTTATAATGTTTTCTTTTTCTTTTTATACATTAAAGATACATTATGTAAGATTTAGATAAAGAACTAGCCATTCTTGCTATAATAGTTCGAAAGTAGATGATGTAAAATGAATAATTTGAAAATTTCATTCAAATTACTCTATTGCAAGCGAAGATATTAGCCTTTGAAGGTTTGGCAGACGTGTGTAATAATTTCAACCACCGTACTGGTTGATCGAAGCTAAGTCTCGGTCCTCCATATTTCATTAAATCAAAGTATCGCTGAACCATTCTAATCTATTTAATATCGGAGAAATCTGATGCCATCGAGAGTTGATTAAGGTCTAGATCAGTTAATTAATGTATAATTAATACTTAAGAAAACATTTCAGGCCTAAAGAAAGACCTGCAATAGGCAGATTTAACTCTTGCATAATGTATGTTTAATATTTCTATAAACATCTTTTTGATTTCTCGCTTGAGAATGTCCAATCTAATTAAAATAGAGATCTGTTTTTCGTCCAAACAATGTCGAATTGTCACCGTATTACCTGTATAACATCACTAAATTATTTATTTTAGATTTCACTGATGTCGTTGTCAACAGAACAGAAACATAAGGTATGGTATATTATTATTATCTCCAGTATCGGCCTTGAAATGTGGTTTAATGCCCTACGTGTTTACTCCATCTAGGCTAATATAGACGTGAATACACCATGCAATGTGCTATGAAGGGAATTTTGCCCGGACAGCGGCGCCACGAATTCCATGTGTCAAGGGTTCTTTAACGTGCAGGCCAATTTGTTTTTAGCTCACATGGTCCATTCTTGATGTTCAACACTGGTTGGGCATCGTGTATTTTACCCTTTGAAAGGGGTGGTGGGCGCTAAAGACTTTAACTCCATGACGTCACTAAGTCCCTGGGTTCTGTGTTTGTATTTCAGTGTAAAGATGGCCAGGTTTATTATGTAAAGGAATTTGGTTCAGGAATAAAACATGAAATATGTAGTAAGTATTAATCTAATTTGTGGGGGGTTGGATGGCCGAATGGTTAGCACGTGCGCGCTGTATCATAAGGCCTACCACTGCGTCAGCTGGCGTGGTTTCGATTGCACGGCTGTACGTGACAAGGAGTAAAGTTTCTGTACGTTTTTTTATTCACAACTGTGAATCGAGGACATGCAAGATTTCGAGTTCCAGCACGTGCTAGGGGCGATTCCCAATTGAATCACGGGCACACAGCATTCAGTAGGCCCCCGAATATTACAAGATTACAAGAAATACATTTTTTGTATATTATTTTCAGTACCTTCACAATGTTTAGAAGACCCAGTTAAAGGACCCTGTCGAGCTCGTCATATCCGGTGGTATTATAATACTTCAACTAAACAATGTGAACAGTTTATATACGGTGGATGTAAGGGCAATCAGAATAAATTCCGTACTAAAAAGGAATGTGAAGAGACATGTATGCTTGAAGAACAATACTGAATATAAATATAATATGTACTCTCACCTATCATTCAGATTAATCTATACCGCATCTACCATTCAGATTAATCGATACCCATCCACCGTTCTGATTAATCTATACCGCATCTACCATTCAGATTAATCGATACCCCATCCACCGTTCTGATTAATCTATACCGCATCTACCATTCGGATTAATCGATACCCCATCCACCGTTCTGATTAATCTATACCCCACCCATCATTCAGATTACCCGATACCCCATCCACCGTTCTGATTAATCTTACCTCACCTCACCTCACCATCCAGAACAATCTATACCCCAACCTCATTGGTTATAAGTAGCCACAGTTGCGGTACACGAGACAGAATATGCCTGCTGTGTTTAGAACATAATATGCTGCCACTTCTAATTACTGAGCAATATTTCTACTTGGCTTCACTAATCTTTATCAGGAAATGAAACAATACAAATGTCATATATTATGTAGAAGTGAGAGGAGATGTATTTTCGTGTATTTTGTAAAAAACTCAAAATGCTTAAGAAAGGTTTGGTAGCAATGGTGGCACAGAGGGTGAGGCGCGCATTCTCTAACCAGGAGCACAGGGGGTAGGTCGGGGTGTTGGTCAAGACAGTTCACCAGGATTTTCCAGTGTTTTTTCTCGCTGTCAATGGCACAGGACGTTAAAGTTATCGAATCGCATTTAACAGTAGGCCCTACCACTGCTACTAGGGTAAATTTTCCGGCATGGCGTATTATTCCGTTTGATACAAGACATTAGTACGAGCATTAAACGTGCGTGTTTCTTGTTTTAAATAAAAGGCTGTGTTGCAGTATATAAATCTCCAAGGGACACCTCCGGATTTCATTGCTACTGTCATTGAATTATAAGCCCGGAAGCCGTCGCATTCTATATCAGATCCGGTTATGCCTTGAAAACATCGGGGTTATATTTTCGTCATGGTATAGGTGTGCCAGGATATTGACCACAGTACGCAAGATTAAAGTGAGATACTATAAAACCCGTGTTTCAAATTTGTTCCGCTTTCCTTTTCCAGTATCTAGTTTTTATACGCCCACATTTTCGTGTGGACGTATATTGTCGTGAACACTCTTCAGGTCACAATTCTTATCCGATTTTGACGAAACTTGAAATATAGGTTTATCTCCAAAAGATCTCGGCTGGCTGCTTTCGATATTGGCATGTATCGGATCGAAACTTCATGGATTATGGCCCCTGTTTGTACGAAAAATCACGTTTTTAGCTTGTGGACACTATAGAGGTCATACTTTTTATCCGATTTAAAAAAAACTATTACTATATCACCATTACACCCTAAGGACGGCTGATTTCGAATTTCGTGAAAATCGGCCCAAAATTGACAGACAAAATGGCCGCCGTTCGTTCTCAACTAGCGTAAAAATATGGTATATCAAGGTTGTTGACCCTATAGAGGTCACAATTTTTATTCGATTTTGTTGAAACTTGAAATGTAAGTTTATAACCCGAAGATCTCGATTCATTTCGATATTCGCGCATATCAGACTGTAACTTCCTGAATTATGGCCCCTGATTGTACGAAAAATCGCGTTTCTAGCTTGTGGACCCTATAGAGGTCATAATTTTTATCCGATTTAAAAAAAAAACGTATTACAATATCACCGTTACACCCTAAGGATGGTTGAGTTCGAATTTCGTGTAAATCGGACCAAAATTGAAGGACAAAATGGCCGCTGTTCGTTCTCAAATAGCGTAAAAATATGGTATATCAAGATTGTGGACCCTATAGAGGTCACAATTTTATCCGATTTTGTTGAAACTTGAAATGTAAGTTTATAACACAAAGATCTCGGTTCCTTTCGATATTTGCGCATATCGAATTGTAATTTCCTGAATTATGGCCCTTGATTGTAGGAAAAATCACTTTCTTTTTAGCTTGTTCTCTATCCATCTCTCGAAAATGTGGGCGTATCCTGCCTAGCAGCCGCTGGTTAACTTTTATAGTGAGAAGTGTCAGCTCTTTATCTAATGGCCGAGAAAGTTCATCCAGATTTTCCGGCATGGTTCCCCCTTGTCAGTGATGCAGGACGGACGGACAGCTGTCTAGTCGTTCGGATGGGACGAAAAACCGAGGTCCCGTGTACACATTGGCGTGCACATAAAAGATCTAAGTAGGCCAGGCCATATTGCCGCTGCCCGGGAAAAATTTCCCTCATAGCACACTGTATGGTGTATGCCCGTCTTCATTATGCAGTCGGAGGAGAACAGAAGGACGCTAAACCCCATTTCTTTTCGTGTGTCTTGTCTTCTGGTTTGTCTTTTGGGTATATGTGGACGTCATATGTGATGTGTGGGCTAGGGTTAGAGTTAGGACTGCAGATTTCGACAAGGTCTCGAGATATACTTACCCTAACCCACACTCCACATATTACGCCATTTGTGCTAGACCGTCTTAGATCTAGCCTTCTCCATGTTAATATGATTATTACAATGACATCATTATTACCGTGACGTCATAAGGCCAGTTTGACTCAACAAGATTTATTGTGACATCTTAGATACGGTAATAAAGTTATGACATAAATATTACAATGACTTCATTATTAGGTTTGTATATATATAAATAAAATAAACTACAGGCATCATTTACACATATAACATCTTGTTACAAATTAACACGAACATAAACAAAAAGATAAACTAACAATTATTCACAAATAGGAGCATGCTATATTAACCAGGACCCGGGCATGACGTCATCGCGGCCATCTTGGATCTGTGACGCCATATCGATCATGCGCAGTTGTTCAAAGAACAAGCATGCCAAGTTCCATGAGTATGCAACCAGTTTCTTTGTCAAAAATGGTTTCCCGGATATTGCGTAGCCCCATCGTCGTTGCGTTGTATCTAGGCCCATTGGGATATCAACTATAGCACTACAGTATTTATATCAAAATGGACGCTATGAGGTCGGAATGTTAAATGAAATATCAACTGATTTATGGATTTGAGTGGGGTAATTATAGTGATAAAAATACTTAATTAAACACTGGGTCGTTTTACACCCTACCCAGGCGTGCGATTAATGAATGGAGGGGGGGGGGTAGTTTTATCAGAAAATTTGACAGAAATGTATCACGGCCGTCCTAGCCAAATTTTCTCATATTCGGATGGACATTTAACTGTCCATATTTCTTTTCTAGATGTGAATGTTTAAAATCAATTTGACTTGCGTTAGTAAGAGTGGAGTGAGGCCAGGGCTATCACCCTTAACCCATATTCACTGTAAAGCATCTGGTTCAATTGTAATCCTTTCCCAGAGAAATTTTAATTGTTGAATCTTAATATTCTGTCTTCTTTAAATAAAATGTTTCTTTTGTCCATTCACACTGATCAATTTCCGGAGCAATTATTCAATAGTTTATAATATAGACAATACAGAGACAGACTAGTCCGGTAGTCCTTAGTTACCACACACTTTCATACACTCATTGCTGGTGTTAAAATTATTGGCATTTCCTTTACATCCTCCAAATATAAACTCCTTACACGATTGACTGGCTTGTTCAAAATACCATCTAGGTTTAGCAGCACGACATGGACCCGTTTCTTTATCTAAATGACACAACTTTTTACCTGTAAGAATAAATAATACAATTTATTAATTATCACGTTCTTATCGGTTACCATGTAAACACCGTGTAAACACCTTACATGTTACCATGTAAACACCTTACAGTTTAGAGAGAGAGAGAGAGAGAGAGAGAGAGAGAGAGAGAGAGAGAGAGATGGGTTTTAACGTACACTTGACAAAAACTATGTCATTTCGGGACTAACATATGGCTCAATTTTATTTCAATAATTCGTATGCGCGTAGGGGTCTTTAGCAGTAGGAGGAAACCGGATGACCCGAAGAAAACCCACGAGGGTGGACAGGCGACCCTACTCCTTGTCACGTACAACCGGGAAATCGAACAACGCCAGTTGACTCAATGACAGATCTTATGACACAGCGCGCACGTGCTAACCATTCGGCCAACATCGGAAGCGAACCCGCGACGTCCAGGCTAGCGAGTCGGCGTTGCTTGGTACAGAACGTTAAAACAAACCCTGTATACTTACTAGGAACACAGACTTGTTTACATTGTTTCTCCGTAGCAAATCTGTTGTTGTTACCGTCACATCCGGTATAGATAAACTTCTCACATTTACCGGAAGTAGAATTAAAGAAGAAATGTTCATAGTTATAAGTACATCCACCAATAACCAGAGGTTCACTACAAGATTCGATAGCTTTTATTTCTGAAACGAAGAGTTCAACATTGAAATAATATACTGGTCAGTATCTCGTCACACCCACAAATACACACGATACAATTTAGTAGAATACAGTTAGTTTTTACTACTGGGCAACGATTCAAATAGGATCCTTTGTTTTCATCAACGCTTGATACACATATGAGGGGTTGGATGGCCGAATGGTTGGCAAGCGCGTGTTGTATCACAAGGCCTGTCATTGAGTTAACTGGCGTGGTTTCGATTCACCTGTTGTGCGTGACAAGGAGTAGGGTCGCCTGTCCAACCTCGTGGGTTTTCGCGGGGCCCTCTGGTTTCCCCCCGTTGCCAAAGACGCCTACGCGCAAGCTAATTATTGGAATAAAAGAGAATTGAACCATATGTTAGTCCCGAAATGACCTAGTTTATGTCGAGTGGACGTTAACCCCATTTCTCTCTCTCTCTCCCTCTCTCTCTCTCTCTCTCTCTCTCTCTTGGTACAAGTTAGAAAATCCTATTTTTGTCGTCGCCAAGTAATAAACGGTAATTGTATTCACTAGAACTCGAAGTTATTTTTGGGACAAATTCACCATACACCATACACACAGTCACACAGTTCGGAAGTTTGAAAAATAATTTCGACCGACATTCTAACTGATTTTTGTTCCCTTTGCAAACTGGCCTGTCACTGACCATTTTACTAGCATTGTAACACAGTGTCACTGTTGGGAGTTGGTGCGGATGTAAAGAACCCATAGTATCCTCACTCGGCAAACCTCAGCAATACCCTACATCTAGCCTCGGCCGTATGACGAAGGCCGCCATTGGAACTACTTTCAAGTTCCCGGATTACCAACGGCGTCGCCCGTGACGACGCCTGGCGACGCCTTCAAAGAATGCTTTATCATACAAAGCTTTCAAAGTCTAAAGCTGTTTTTCTTTCAAGTTAATCCGATTTCCTCTAAACGACGCAATTTTGAGAAATTCTTTCTAAAAGCGGCAAGTTTTCCTAATAAGTAAAGTGGTGTCGCATCGCAATTGTATAGGTGTAGGTACATATCACTTACCGTCAAACAGCCGAGGCTAGATGTAGAATACCGGAATCTGCCGATTATTGCCGAGTGATAGTATCCTAAGACAGGCACTGGTTACGATAGTTATATAACCTACCATTTAATAATACTCTCTATACTAAGGGGTGAATCAAACTAAAGTCGGAGAATACAAAACGATGAATAAGAGTAGAGTGAATTCTCCATGGACCGTGTAAAGTAGACGGTCGATCCACTATCGTGCATACTATGCTACGTGCACTACACCCACAATAATTTGTTACATGTAGATTTTGCGGTATTAGATAGATCTTAAGTTATGGTTGATAAATTGGTTATATTATACTTACTTTCACAAGCAGCATATTTAGGACACGGCGGATTGGTACATTGACTTGGATGAGATGAACATAATGTGCCTTTAGGACAAACCACATACTGAAAATTAAATGTTTAAATAGTAAAATATGGGTGCTTGGGTAAGATATTTATGTTTATATGTCTGTGCAAAAATAACAAGGTGACGAGATCTGTCATTGAATCACGTGTACATGATAGGGTCACATGTCGAACCTGGGTCCTCTAATTTCCGCCTCCAGCTAGAGACTCCTACAAAAACAGAAATGAAATGGGGATTTAACGTCCTGCTGTTCTGCTAATGAAGACAGGCATACGCCATGCAGTGTGCTATGAGCGACATTTTGCCCGGACAGCGACGCTACGGCCTACTCTTATATCGAATTTCAACTGCCCAGGGATCTTTTACGTGCACGTCAATGTGTACACGGGACCTCGGTTTTTCGTCCCATCCGAACGATTATACGTTGTCTCTGGCCAGGCCCTCGGTCCTGCACCACTGAAAAGGAGGAACAAGAAATTTCTCAGCCAACGCAGGGATTGAACACGGGACCTCCAGGTTAGCGAGCCAACGTCTCACCCACTGAGCCACCGTGGCTCTTTCCCCTGTGAACAAGTAAAATGTGCCATATGTCAGTCCCGAAATGACCTAGTTTGTGACGAGCGGGCGTTAAACCCCATTTGTCTCTTTTTATCGCATTAATGACACTCAAACGAAGTGAACCCCTCATTCTGTACACAGAGCACGATCTAATTTGAGAAAAAGATCTCTGACCTGAAATGACCGCCATGTTTATGTGGTTCTAACCCGTTTTACATATTTTATGCACACAAAGAGAGAGCGAGAGACAAATGTGGTTTACCGTCAATTCGACACAAACTAGGTCATTTCGGGACTAACGTGTGGTTAAATTTTTATTTCAATAATTCGCTGGCGCGTAGGGGTCTGTAGCAGTGGGAGAAAACCGGAGGACCCGGAGAAAACCCACGAGGCTGAACAGGCGACCATACTACTTGTCACGTACAACCGGGGAAACCACGTCAGTTGACTCATTGACAGACCTTATGATACAGCGCCCACGCCATCCAACCCCCGCCCCCGTACACAAAGAATAAATGGACATTTTGAATATCCATTCAATATGAAAATAGAAGCAGTATATTGAACTTCTCAAAATGGCCATATCGTAGTCTCAAAATGGCTGACATCTTGCGTTAGCGAGACGTTAAACCCCATAGCTTTGGTCTAAACCAAACTGTTTCTTTAATCGTCACCATTTTGTAAATTCAACGTTTCAGCTTAGTTCGCTTAGTTTATGAAAAATATAACTTACCGAACACACATCTGCTGGGATAGTGGCAACTTTCATCTTTTCTGTCGTATCTGACAAACGTATGGTTGGGTTTTGCTGATTAGCAGCGGCTTGGAAGCCTTGATTAACAGGTTTTCCATCACCGGGGTAATTAGTGGGGCGTGGCATGTTAAATTTGGTATCTTGCCTGTTAGTGTTCAGCTCTTGTTGACCGATAGAAGCGTGGAAATCCGGAACATCCTGGCCGTTTTCATTGTGATGACCAAACAGTGGTGCCTGGAATCCCATAAATCGACCGTTCGTCTGACCAAAACCAAAGTTTCTTTGAGGAATGTTGTGTTGGTACACGGGAGGAAACTGATTATGAAACGGTCGAAAGTTGGCCTATAATTAAAAATACAATATGTAAATTTAGATAAAAAGTTGACCAATCTTACTATAATAGTTCGAAAATAGATAATACAAAATGAATTTATTGAAAATGTCTTACAAATTGCTCCATTGTAACCACCGCACTGGTTGTTCGAAGCTTAGTCCCTCTTCACCATTTTTAGATTGAATTAAAATAAGGCTGAACCGTTCTAATCTACTTAATATCGGAGATATCCGATGGCATCGAGAGCTGATTATGTTCTTGTCATGTTAATAAAACCCTAATTAATAGTTTATATAACATCTCAGGCCTTAAGAAAGGTCTGCAATGGGCCGATTTAGCTTTTGCATAATGTATTTTTAAGAAAAAAACAATGGTCTATAATTAATTAATTTTTGATGTATTATCAATTGTATCCATTGGAAGTTTTTTTTCAGAATTTACAAAGCATAATGGCACAAAAAGATTTAATTCAGACAATCTTATAAAACCACCCAAAAAAAACCCAGATCTATTCGTATCTTCTGGTGGAAGAGGGGGTCGGATTTGAGGGAAATGATATCTGTTTCTATGGAAACAACATTTTTTCAAATGAGCGATCTCTTATTACTAAAACGCACACTATAATACGCCGATGTATGTACACAATTTCATAACGATATCTTGAGTGGGTCCTGAGATATACTATACACTGTAACAAAAATTTCCGTGAAAAAACGTAAAAAATTCCGGAAACAAAAATTACCAGGAAACTTTTATCCGTATTTGTTTTTCCTGTAATTTACAGAAATTCCTTCAATTAACATAAATTCCATTTTCAAATTCAGAAAAAAAAATCCTGGTAAATTTTCTTTCCTGAGCATGAAGATGATAAAAATTTCATTGAATTAACCATTGACTTTATACCCGTGCGTCAAATAGCTTTATCTAACGTCCGCTTCCACCGAAGTGATATCGCAGATAATCTTTAAACATTACCTCTTTTCGCTAATATATGAATCGATAGCAAGGTATCACAACCCGCCACTTGTCAGTAGTTGGAGGCTTTCAGTGGTAGACTCTGCTATAGAGACAAACTGACTTACACCGGCCAACGGGTTGTACTATCTGGATTTAAGCCTGCTTGATTACCAGATATTACAACATTACCACACGAGGCATTAAAACATATTTTTACATATTTATGAAAATACTTACAATCTGATTTCCGTATGATGAATAACAATACACTTTATAGATCTTATAAATAATGGAAATTAGATATACATTTCAATTAATATACCAAACGTTACAAAATATGATTCTTCATATTATGGTTAATCCATTGAAATGAATACTATAACATGATCATTATTATAAATGATTATATATGTATACGATTACTTATCGTTGTACCGCTTATCCCATAAAATAACAGAATTAAGTCCATTACAGAACGGAATAAAACATTTTATCCCTAAATTTCACGGAACTTCTTTGTCATTCCACCGTATATTCCGTAAAATAACAGGATTAAGTCCATTATAGAAGGGAATAAAACATTTTATCCCTAAATTTCACGGAAAGTTCCTGTTAAATACTGAATATTCCACAGAAATATATAAAACACGTAATTTGAAGAAATAATTCATGCTTTTAACACAATTTTACCAAAAAATCCTTCGATTAACAGAAAAAAGGTGTTAAACTACGGAATTCGGCCACATCAAAAATGGATCTTTTTTACAGTGTAGGCGTAAGAGCCAGGGGGGCGGGGGGGGGGGGGCAATCTGACTTTTTTCGGGCAGTCGGGTAAAGTGATTAGATGGATGGAATTCCGGTCGGCATAGAATGGGATACCGGTTACAAAACCATTTATTTGGTAGGGTGGGGGGTGGGGGCATACACGGTAAGCTCCGCTTCGTCGCCTCTCACAGAAGACTGGCGCCGCTGTCTGTAAACCCGAAATTTTTTCGGCCATTTCGGGTTCTGTCCCCCTAACTGCCATCGAGCGAGTGGATGCTATCGTGGAAAGAAAACCTGGAAGAGACGAACGGCCAAAGTACATAATATCAATATTCCAAAACTTCCCGCGCGGGATGGGATGAAAATAATTAATGGAATAGCCCTTATCACAATTCATGTCACAGTTATAAGTATTTAAAAGAGGAAGAGCTATTATGCAAAGTGTCATTTATGCAAATAAGAACCCCCAACGTTCTCTAATATTTTAAATTAAAAGATTTTGTTTTAAGACTATTTAATTCTTGACCAGTTTAAAAGAATGTTGTAGCCACCATTCTCTTTCATAGTGTACTTAAGACACATCATGCAGTTCAAAGGAAGGGGTTAGGTCGGATTAAGGGGGAAAGCCCCACAACGCCGTTTCGTGAACAATTTGACTACATTTAGAAAAAAATGGAAGCGTAATTATCACTTGTGTAACGTATCCACATACTGGTTTAAAATGGCGGACCACCACCTGACCGTACTAAATAGTACCGTATTTATTTACTAGAGCTTAGCTTGTTTAGAAGTCATTATCAATAGGGATTTAACAACAGTTTTGTAAACATGACCTTACGAAGACTCATTACATCTACGACAACCTCAAAACAAATGATTTAAATAGGAAACCTGAATGAATTGAGTCGTGACGAAATATTTTGGAAATGTTTTTCTAGTCTTTTAAAGTAGAAGGAATAAATGAAATGGGATTTCACGCCCCACTTTTCTCTGTCGATCGGGGCATAAATACGGGCATAAGCCAAGCCATATAATGTGCTTTGAGGTAGCATTACCTAGGCAGTTGAGAGAGAGAGAGAGAGAGAGAGAGAGACTAACACAAGGTTCAATTTTATTTCAATAATTCGCTTGCGCGTACGGATCTTTAGCAGTGGAGGGTAACAGGAGGACCCGGAGAAAAGCCACGAGGTTGGAGACAGGCGACCCTACTCCTTGCTAAGGCAGTCGAAATAGAAAATTTCCCATATCATAGCACACCGCATGAAACATCCCCGTCTTAATAATCCTAGTTGGTGCATAAACCGTGTGCATTGGAATAGTTTAAGCTTAATTATCCAGGTCGGTGCAATTGAAATAGTTTTAGCTTAATTATTCAGATCGTTGCATTGAAATAGTTTCAGCGTAATTATCTAGATCGATGCATTTGAATATGTAGCTTTAGGCTTTAACATAAGATCTTTCCAAGAGTTGTAGATTACACACAATTCTAATATATTTATTTATATTCCTTGAGAGGCATTTATCAATTGATTTATGATATAATACTAGAACACTTATTATGGATACAATCACGTGGTTTATTGTACTGCAACGTTGCTTGGGAACGACTGGTGAAATCTTGTTGAAACGTTGCAGTAAATAATAAACCAAGTGATTGTATCCATAATAAATGTTCTAGTATTATATATTTATTTAGTTAACCAGTTATCTTGTTTTGTTTTTATTAATCGTTTTATATTTTACTTCTCATTGTTATCATTATTTAATCTCTGTAAAATCGCTTCAACGTGCAACAGTAGGACATTAAACCCCATTTCATTTGCTTCATCATGCCTATCGCATATATTAGGGGGTTGGATGGCCGAATGGTTATCACATGCGCGCTGTATCATACGGTCTGTCATTGAGTCAACTGGCGGGGTTTTGATTCCCCGGTTGTACGTGACAAGGAGTAGGGTCGTCTGTCCAACCTCGTGGGTTTTCGCCGGGTCCTAACGACCCCTACGCACAAGCGAATTATTGAAATAAAATTGAACCATGTGTTAGTCCCGAAATAATAATAATAATAATCATTTTGTATAGCGCTGAGTGCTCCAGCTAACAGCTGCTCCGCGGCGCTAGTTTGTGTCGAGTGGACGTTAAACCCCATCTCTCTCTCCCCCTCTTTCTCTCTCTCTCCCTCTCTCTCTCTCTCTCGTATATACCCCAAGTTTACTAAATGTGGAAGCGGATGTTAAATAAAGCTATTTCACATACTAAATGCCATTGTCTGCGATATCATCTCGGTAGAAAAGGACGTTTAATAAATGTCATGTGCTTGATAACAATAAGAGAATATTTGTCGAAACGTTGTGCCTTTAGGATAAAACCAATATACAGTTCTATAAAAACATTGTGCCTTTAGGATAAAACCAATATACAGTTCTATAAAAACGTTGTGCCTTTAGGATAAAACCAATATACAGTTCTATAAAAACATTCTGCCTTTAGGATAAAACCAATATACAGTTCTATAAAAACGTTGTGCCTTTAGGATAAAACCAATATACAGTTCTATAAAAACCAATCTCTAAATGCCACAGTACCTAATTATGGTTATGATGATACCCCTTTGTATCAAATGATCTTTTATTATAATGTTTTTGTACTAGGATAACCCCACACTGATCCGCAGTGAATATTTGCTTGGCCGCGACAATCACTGATAAGGATGACATTGATGCGGCTTAATGAGCTAGAAATATTAACTTTTTTCCTGCGACAAATTAAATTCTAAAACTTTTTTTGTATATATTGGAAAAATAAATAAAGGCGTTTGACGTATTTGTAGGTAAAAAGTATTTCCGATTTAGTGTAAATGGGTATTAAATTGACTAAAATGCAGCATTTTCTCCGAAGCAGTTATGTCTTATGTAAACAATGCACGCGCCATTCAGCCAATGATTCACACCGCGTGCTGTGACAGCACGTGTTAAGGCAGTCATCTATGACAGAGATATTATACGAGACTCGTAATTCTCTGTGAAACAGATTGGGATAACCCAATACGCCAGCCTTCATTTCTGTGAACTTAGACTATGTTATCTGCGTTTGTGTTTAACTTGTTCACATTTATAAAGGCCAGAATAATTGTCGCCTTGTCATGAAACATCTCAATGGAGAGAAACAACGCTAACCATTCGGCCATCCAACCCTCTTCTTAATGAAGATATCCAAATTGAAAAATGTTGGTTTTTATTTATTTTTTTTATTTTAACAAAATTCGTTCTACAAGTGAGCTATCAAAGAAAGAGAATTGATCCTTCAGATGAAGGTCAAATTAATTAAAGATTTTCTATCCCTGTCAAGAAATACCTGAAACGTTTTAAGGTCACGGAGATTAACCTGATGATGGAAGCTACTTTAGTTGTATACAATGGTTTTGGAGATTTACAGTCAATATATTATTTAAATAAAGAAGGCGTGTGAAAATAACATACAACCGTCTTTTAGATTTTCACAAGTTCGTGTGATGATTTTCATGGACAAAATTTGTTGATTGACCGTCGACTGGTCACGTTTATCACGGATGTTTTGTCTTTAGATGTATAAAGTACGTAATATCTTCTGACTTTTTGGGAGTTACGGTGGCCTGGTGTGAATGGCGCTGCCTTATCAATCAGGAGGTCCGGGTTCGATCCCGATGTTGGCAGAGACAGTTGCTAGGGATTTTACTGCGTGTCTTCCCCTTGGTAGTCACGGTTGCGTGGTGTTAATGGTACTGGCTAACCGATCAGGAGGGCCGAGTTCGGTCCCGATGTTAGCAGCGACAGTTCCTAGGGATTTCACTACGTGGCTTTCCATCGGTAGTCACGGTGGCTTGGTGTTAATGGCGCTGAATAAACGATCAGAAGGTCCGAGTTAGATCCCTCGGCAGTCACGGTGGCTTGGTGTTACCGATCAGGTGGTCCGGTTTCTATCCCGATGTTAACTCGAAAAAAGGTCCTCGGAGGTTTCCTTCGTGGCTTCCCCTTGTCAGTGGGTCTAGTCATTCGGGTTGGACAAAAAAAACCCAACAACGTGACAGTGAGAATTCGATGAAACATAAGCGGAAATGCCACCTTCCGGGAAAAATTTTCTTCGTAGCAAATGACATAATAATTATAATAATCTTATCTACATTAAAACAAAATCTCAAACCGGTGTACAAACATACGTAATGTACTTTAAAAAGAGCAAAAACCTTTGTATAATAGACTGAACTTTAAAATTATTTAAAATGGTAAATGAAACTAATAACTAAAACCGCTCTATACACTGTTAGAAATAAATGTTAATTTACCGTAAGAATGTGGTAAAATATTTACGTAGTTGTATGTTATTTTACAAATGTATGTTTTATTACACCAAACAGGAGTGATAGTACAAATAGTCGTAAATATAACATATTATACAGGTGATTTTACCGTGAAATAATTTATTTTTACATACGTAACGTCAAAATACAGTAATGTTCAGTGTATTCAAACTATAGGAAGATGTACCGTAGCCCAAATTGGTTGTCGTAAAATGTTGAAATCACAGAAATGTTTTATTCAATAGTAATGAAAGCAAACCTTGAAATATTTTTGTTAACATTTCTCAACACACAACCAATTAACAGTGACCGTTGAAGTCCACAACCAAATAGCAAATGATGTTACGACAACCACCAGGTAAACTGTCAGAAATGTATGTAAAATTACAGTAGTACGAGGGTTTTTTGTACCTCAATTATCGGTATATTTTACAACATATACTACTTTTACCAAGTCTAATGTAATTTTTACCGAATTTCAAGTATGTTTATCGAGTTTCATATTCAAAATCCTGTAAAAATACATATAATGTAATAAAATTGAACTGAAAGTAACGCAGCAGGCGTGTTACTTTACAGATTTTACGTTTGTTCACATTATTATGTAATTTACTTTTAGGTAAGAAATATAAGTAAAATTACAGCAGTTAAAGAATTTGTTTTTACCTTAAAATATTGAACGGAAAATAACATAGCCAGCATGTCATTTTACAGACTTACGTTTATTCACGTTATTTTGTAAATTTACATATTCGGTAAATTTACTATCTCTTATTGTATTTTAGTATTCCATAGAAACGAAACATTCCTAATAATTATCTTCTTATGGTATTCATTTCAATTTATTAACCATAATATGGACAATCACATCTTGTAAATTTAGTATATTGCATGTCATGTATATCTAGTTTCCATTATTTATAAGATCTATAAAGTGTATTGATATTTAGCGTACGTTAATCAGTAAGTCTGTAAAGTATTTTCTTAAATGCATAAAAAAAAATGTTTTGACTTTCTGGCCGTAGGTTGTATTATCTCGTTTTCAAGTTCACTTGAAGACGGTAAATTAAACCGATTGGCCAGTGTTAGTTGTCTGTCTGTCTGTAAAGCAGGGTTATAATGCCTGCAAATAGATAGTACCGCGAGCTTACATCTGAAAGCCTGGAACCATGCTCTCGTCTACCAAACAGGATTATCGATATTCAATATATATTGAAGTGATATTATACGAAATAATTTACACCGGGGCTATTGCTCGAATCTTGCATGTAAAATTACCAATATTAGTATTTTTAACAAAAGTGTAAATTAACAGTGTGATGTATTTTTACAAGAAATGTAAATTAACATTGTGATGTATTTTTACAAGAAATGTAAATTAACAGATATGTCCTTCTACAGTAAATTGTTAAATAACTAATGGTGTAATTTTACCTATGATTTAGGGGCAACTTTTGCTGCCCGTAATTTTAGGGTAAAATAACCAAAATAATTTTAACAGTGTACACATACACATTTAACTTTAAGATTTACCTGTAAAATTATTTAAATTGTAAATTGTCAGAGAAACTATTAAATAAAGAGAAAAATGGGGTTTAACGTCCACTCGACACAAACTAGGTCATTTCGGGACTAACATGTAGTCCAATTTTATTTAAATAATTCCCTTGGGCTTAGGGGTCTTTAGCAATGGGTGGAAACGGGAGAAGACGGAGAAAAGAAACGAGGTTGGACAGGCGACCCTACTCCTTGACACGTACAACCGGGGAATCGAAACCACGCGAGTTGACTCAATGACAGACCTTGTGATACAACGTGCACTCGCTAACCATTCGGCCATCTAACACCCTATTTTCTAAAAAGATGGTTTTAAGAGCACGTTTAACAGAGTTCAAATTATCAATTATTCTCAATGAAGATGGTATCCTGTTCCTTATTTTAGGTGCAAATATGTTAAAAGATCGATCCCTATACGCTCGCGACGGTTGAGTACGGACAGTTGGGTAAGTTTTGTGCCCATCACCACGGCCAGCTCAATTTTTCGTCATAGGTCACGAGATGTAAACAGGTCTAGCGCCAATCTCACCCCTAACCCTAACCCTGGACCTAGCCCCAAATGCTTAGCCTAAACCTAACCTACAATCTCGTCAACAACCACGTGCCCTAACCTTATTTACATCTCGGCAACCTTGACAAAAATTGAGCTGGCCTTAACAAATAGATTTAGTCCGTTGTTATTATCACAGGTGGTGCAGAAAAGTAGGACAATAAATCCTATTTCTTATCATTATACGAAAATATCTGAAATGTATTTGATTACTACGCACTGGATAAGGGTTGGCAGGTTCACATGTTACATGGGCATATACTGATTTAACTTTTTGTCAAAGCATCGCAAATAAACGTTTTTCTTAATTTTACATTATTTATTGTGAGGATAAAATTCTCTCGACGTTTCGTTGTACTAGATTATAGATCAAAGGTGTTAATGTCAATAAAGATAACATATTTATGTCATGTTTTAAAGATTGAGTTCTAATTTAGGCAATATTTATATTTACTTAAATGGTGTTAACATTGATAAAATACTTGAAGAAACATGGAGCATGAAAAAAACCTCCTAGTGAGTGATGTTTTTTTTAACTATGATTTGAATCTGTGACTAAAGATATACGGCCTGGCTATTAACCAAATAGAAACAGGGCCGATCGTAACCGGGATATTACTGAAAAGATTACACAGGTGATTCTCGGTATTTTTGTCCCATCCGAAAGGACTAGACGATTTTCCATACCTTCTTACCAGGCCCCCCGTCCGTGACAAAGAAAACCCCAGGATCTTTCTCCGCCTGCTCCGGGATCGAAGCGGGGCCACCTGGTTTCTGTGCTAGGGCCTTCTCACTGATCCCCAGTGACTCCAATACCAGACAACTGAGAGGTGATATCATGTGTTGTTGAAAGATAAGGCGATACTGCCTCGTGCACGACACGAATCACTGATTATCGTTAATTCGAATTCCCTGTCCCATAATATCCCTACCCCACCGGACCCCATTGCTACTCCCCGCATAAATAAATCATACGAAGACAACATTTTAAATAGCTTATATAATTAAATCGAATCGATTATTGATTTCTTTGATTGGTTGTTTTATAATCGATAATAATATATATGTACTTACTGGTCGATACCATCTGTACTGTGCCTGTGACAAACCAACAGCTAATAGTAACAATAAAACGCTTGTAATTTCCTGATACATTTTTAACAGTTTAAATTTATCCAAAATATTTCTGAACGTAATTCGACCTCGGCTGTTCCGTTTCGCCGTCTAGTTCCCCAACGCTACTCGCTGGCTTTAAATAGCCATACAATTGTGACGTAGTGTTTACATCCCGGAGATTAGTGTGACGTAAATCAACAAGTCCTATTTATTCTCCGTTGCGGGTTACTGTTCTATCCTTTAGTAACAATGCGCAGAATCTTTTCTCCATTCATTTAATGTGGACTTTATTTTCTTATTTATAAATATGATCTTTACGGGGGTAGATCTTTATCACATGTAGGAGTAAGGCCTATTGAATATTCCCCTAAAATGCACCTCACATTAAATCATCAATCCCTTTGAACGTGACGTTTTAAAAATTACAGACTGAGCAGACGCGACCTTTTGATCCTATTATTATTATTGAAGCAACTAAACGGATGTGATAAATTTTCTAAGTAATCAAGTCGACGAGACGCACTTTTTAGTAACTCCCACTAACGAGATCTGTGGCATATCCTATTATTCACTCCGGTTTAAAAAGGTTATATGAATCCAGGTTTAAAATGCTAAACATTTATAGAGTTAAAATAATAAATACACGCCATCAATAAATAATATGTTATTTAATGCCATAAAATGAAAACTATTTAAAAAATTCTTCAACAGTTAGAAATGAAATGAGCTAATAAAACGAAACGAGTTTTAAAGACCTACTGTTCTGCCCCGACAAGCCTAATAAAGCTGGGCAACCGTCATACAGTATGCAATTTAACCCAGGCAGTGTCGCTACGGTCTATTCTAATATCTAATTCACCGTTCACATGAATAATGTAGTTTGCAAGTGATTCCTACTTTAAGGGACATTTTAGGTGCATGCTAACGTGTAAAAAAATCTCGTTTCTCGGTTCATTAAAATGGGTATCTCCACCCATTGTCATTCTTGTGGAAATTACGGATGAACTTTCTCGGCTAAAAACCAGCATCCAAGATGCGATATCACTTCGGTGGAAGCGGACGTAAAATAAAGCCATTTTACACACATGCCACCCCTTCGCTGGTGAACCAGCGTCATACATAGGGCCACGGTGGCTCAGTAAGTAAGACGTGGCATCGCTAAACTGGAGGTCCCGTGTACAATCCCTGGGTTGGCTGAGCAAGTTTATCGAGATTTTCAGGGCGTTGTCCCCCCCCCCCCTTTGTCAGTGGTACAGGGCAGAGGGCCTGGAATTGTACAAGATACTGTCGTGCGGATGGGACGAAAAGCAGAGGTCCCGCGTGAACATTGCAATGCACGTAAAAGATCCTTTGGCAGTTGGAATTCGATATAAGAGCAGGACCTAGTGCAAAATTGTCCGCATAGCACACTGTATATGGCGTATGCCTGTCTTCATTAGCCCAGTCGGAGCAGAACAGGACGTTAAACCCCATTTCATTTCATTTCATGTCCGTGGGCCCCTTAATAGTCAGATGTGAAATTACATTTCGTTTATTTTTCATATTTTATTGGATCCAAAATAGCAACATGATAAATCAGTTGTCAACTGTTATAGATATGAAAACAAGAAATTAAAATATTTCACCATACCGCGACACTCCAAACGATTTCGAAATTAGTCATTACTGACGTGATAATATTATTTTTGAATGTATACAGGATGACCTTGCTGCACCCAGAGAGAAGTGGAATTTAGCGTCCACTCAACACAAACGAGGTCATTGTGGGACTAACATAGTACACTTTTAGGGATTGGGAGGAAATTTGCGGACCCGTAAGAAACCCACGAGGTTACAACATGGTAAATAACAATATCAGGGAGCCACGGTGGCTCATCGTGTAAAGTTCTTGTTCAGTCATCCCTGTTTGAGAATGTTCCTAGGGATTTTTCAACGGGTCCCTCCTAAAAAAATCTGTGACGTCATTCTGCACACAGAGATCCATCTACTTCATTCCTAGAGAATAGATCTCTGCCCCAAATGGCCGCCATATCCCAAAATTAGTATAATGTTATGTAAGGTGTTTAGACTCCATTTAACATCTGTCATACACACAAAGACTAAATATACCTATTCAATTCCATTAAATGGAAGCAGAATAAATACTCAACAAAATTCTCGAAGAACACTTAGTATTGTCGACTTAAATCGTCGATTTAGGAATTAAAATGTCGGTCAACTAGCTTAGTGTCTGTTCCCAAGCGGAGAGCTAACTGTAGACAGACAGCCTAAGTTAAGTATGCCAGTCTTCATTAGCCGGGTTGGTGTAGGACAGTAGGACGTTAAACCCCATTTCATTTAAAAACATTAGAACTAATCACGATTTCTCTTAAACAAACAACTTTTAATGAAAATCAGGTCAATGATTCTAGGCTGTTTTTGTTTGTTTGTTGGGTTTTTTTGGCACTTAAAAAGCCTGTTAAATCAAATGGTATTAAAAACGTCAAAGAAAGAATTTAACTTATGAATATTAACGAGTTTAACAATTTCTAATGACACCAGAATCGTGCAAGTCGTATTAAATACAGGCGCGTCACTACGATTTTAAACCATGTGAACTCTTCAATGACATACCCTCTGGATGGCCGAATGGTTAACCCGTGCGCGCTGTATCATACGGTCTGTCATTGAGTCAACTGGCGGGGTTTTTATTCCCCGGTTCTACGTGACAAGGAGTAGGATCGCCTGTTTAACCTCGTAGGTTTTCTCCGGGTCCTCCGGTTTCCTCCTACTGCTAAAGATCCCTACGCGGAAGCGAATTATTGAAATAAAATTGAACCATGTGTTAGTCCCGAAATGACCTAGTTTGTGTCGAATGAACGTTAAACTCTCTCTCTCTCTCTCTCTCTCTCTCAATGCGGTTTAAGGTCCACTCGACACAAACTAGGTCATTTCGAGACTAACGTATGGTTCAATTATATTTCAATAATTCGCTTGCGCCTAGGGCTCTTTAACAGTGGGGGAAAAAACCACGAGGTTGGACAAGCAACCCTACTCCTTGTCACGTACAATCGGTCAATTACAGACCTTATGATGCAACGCGCACGCACTAACCATTCGCTCTCGCAACCTCCACCATTATTATGTCTCTCCAAGCACGTGTAAAACAAAAGGGTGGTACGGGTGGCCCGGAGAGAACATAAGGTATAGAAAGGGGGTTTTAACGTCCAGGATTCTAAAAGAAACAGAAAAACAAACGAAATCTGAACATTATATTAATCCGATTAAAACTCACCATATGACTGATAGCCACGCCCCTTGACAACAACACGATTAACCCTCTTTCTCCGTCAACGTGGTTTCTGAAAACGTGTCACCCGTAATAGAAAATTGCAGTTCTTACAGAAGATTCAATTGTTCACGATTTAAGTATTCTGTCAGTTTGTAACAATGGTAAGAACGTATTGGGTAGTACTGGGAAGTATTGGGTGATACTGACTGGTATTTGGTAGTATTGGGTTAATATTGGGTTAATTGGATAACTCGTCCTGTCCCAAAATCTATCTATCCTGATATTTTGATTCTAGGAATTATGATCATGTAAAAGCGATATGCAGGAACTTAAATATTTACTTCCGGTATAATTGCTACTACATTTAGGCCCATAATATATTCAACATTCTACCCCTCTGTTTTATGTGTTTCAATTTTAATCAATACTGGATAAGTTGTTTGTTGTTTATCTATGGTTGTTTTTTCCGACTGTAATTTGGTTTATGTATTTATTTTGTAATTGCTGTTTTGGGGTTTTTTTTCTGACTTAATATGGTTTGTGTATTTATTTTGTAATTGTTGTTTCTTGTTTTTTTTCTGACTGTGATATGTTTTATTTTGTAATTGTTGTTTCTTGTTGGTTTTTTTTTGACTTAATATGGATTTATTTTGTAATTTATGGATTTATTTTGTTATTGTTTTTCTTGTTTTTTTCTGACTATGATATGTTTTATGGATTTATTTTGTAATTGTTGTTTCTTGTTTTTTCTGACTGTGATATGTTTTTAGGTATTTATTTTGTAATTGTTGTTTCTTGTTTTTCTGACTGTGATATGTTTTATGTATCGTTTCTGGAATTGTTGTTTGTTGTAACTATATGTTTTTAATGCATTTGTACTGTAAATGCTCCCTGTTTTATCTGACTGTGATATGTTTTTAAGTATAATTTCTAGAGTTGATATGTCTTGTTTATCGAACTGTGATATATTTTGATGTGTTTATATTGGAATTGTTGTTTGTTGCTTATGTAACTGTAGTATGTTTTAATGTATCTTTACTGAAATCGTTGTTTGTTGATCATCAGTCATAATTTTTTTTTATGTTTTCATGTACCCTTACTGAAATTGTTGTTCTTTGTGTATGTAACTGTGATATGCTTTAATGTGTGTATATTGAAATTGTTGTTCCTTGTATATCTGTGATATGTTTTAATGTATCTATATTGAAATTGTTGTTCCTTGTTTATGTAACTGTGATATGCTTTAATGTGTGTATACTGAAATTATTGTTCCTTGTATATCTGTGTTATGTTTTAATGTGACATGTTTTAATGTGTGTATATTTTATAGGCGTCATCGAGCAACTTTAAGTGTCTTTATACCCACCATTATTTATAATAAATATAAAATTTAACTAATTTCTTTTTTGGAGAGATATTTATATACGCTTTATGTACATGTCCTATTCAGTATATTAAATGGACTGCTTAATAAACTGACTTTTAGTGTAGTTTGATTTTGGGCGCATTACAGTAAATAAGAGATTTAACTATTTTATATTTTGGAGAGAACTTATATAGACACTTGCTTGTTGTTCACACTGATTCAGTTTTTTGTAAATAAAATATTGTTGGATTTTAAAAGAGTGGTTTGATTTTAGGCGCGGTTTCAAATAAAACAAATTATTGTATAATCATGAACACTGAGTCATTGTATTCAGGAGAAAAAAAAGGGGGACCGAAACATATTTCATATCCTTTGATAACTGTCTTAGATTGTATAAGTCGATAACCGCCTTATAAATTCTAAGTTTAAACCTACACACGATCGTGACATAACTGAACATCACGAAGATATTAGTAAAATAGGTTTATTATCCATTATTTAATATATATAATACACAGACACGTATAGAAAACACAGACATCACTTGACTTCAAATAGAAACCAGAGTTACATTCAGGTGTCATAATATCCGACCAACATAAACATTGAGTTAATATTAATGATAAATAATATATTATGTACATAAAATAAATAATTGGAATGATTCGTATTGGAAGAGTTGTTTTTAAAATTCAAGGTGTTCTATAGCTTAAGGTCATTGGACTTACATAGTAGCATTGTTATGTTAATATAAAAGATGGGTTGCCAGGCAACAAAACATACGCCCACAGCAGCTAAATCGTCCGAGTGGTTGGCAAGACTTGTCGCATATTTATTCTTTTGTAGGTAATTAAGGGCATTTAACAGACAAGATTCACAAAGTAAAACAACGGCCATAACTCTAGAAGTAATTGACAAATCGGATGATAACTGTTGTCATTAGAGCATTCACACGATTCAACAAAGTGAAACAAGGGCCATAACTCCAGAAGAAATTAACGGAAGTTATTGAAATTAAATAGGCTTCTTCATCTCACTAATGCAAACAACATATATCAATTTCAAAACAATCAGATGACAAATGTAGTCTGTGGCCTGGGCGTATAAAAAGGGAAGCCTAACTGTTGACTCTATGAAATATTTTACCTCTCTCTCTCTCTCTCTCTCTCTCTCTCTCTCAGAAATAAAGTCCATTCAATCCATTTGTTTAGATTTAGCACGCCTTTTTCAAATCAAGTAAATAGTTATTTTGAATTACATACTGACCAATACATTTAAAAGATGCTCTAACTACAACTATCGATTTCCATTTACGGATATTTGGTATATGATTTTTTGGAAAATTAGTTCTAATTGGTCAAAATATATAAAGTTTTAGACTACTTAAGGCGCCATTAGTAAAATGTCTCATTAACTAAAATTCAAAAATTAATACCATACATTTTAGCTATAACAAAATTAATATCATTCATTTTATCTATAATAAAATTAATATCTTACATTTTAGCTATAACAAAATTAATACCATTCATTTTAGATATAACAAAAGTAATATCATACATTTAGCTATAACAAAATAAATATCATTCATTTTATCTATAATAAAATTAATATCATACATTTTAGCTATAAAAAAATTAATACCATTCATTTTAGATTTAACGAAATTAATATCATTCATTTTAGATATAACGAACTTAATACCATACATTTTAGCTATAACAAACTTAATATTATTCATTTTAGCTATAACCAAATTAATATCATTCATTTTAGCTATAATAAAAATAATATTACACATTAATTAATTTAGCTGAAATTAATACCATTCATTTGAGCTAAAGCAAAATTAATATCCTACAGCTACAAACAATTTAATCTTACACATTAATTTAGCTACAACAAAATTAATATCATTCATTTAGCTATATTACACATTAATTAATTTAGCTATAATGAAATTAATACCATTCATTTTAGCTATAGCAAAATTAACATCCTACTGCTTTAAACAATTTAATATCATACATTTTATCCACAACAAAATTAATATCATAATTTTATCATAATAATTTTATCTATAATAAAATTTATATTATAATTTTATCTATAACATAATTAATATCATACATTTTATCTATAATGAAATTAATATAATAATTTTTTCTAGAACAAAATTACATGTAAGTTAAATATATTACTACCATATATCAATAGATAGCGGCGTTACGCGTATAAAGCTCGGAAGCGGAAGTAGCATAACTGGGAAACAGAGAGTGTTAGTGCACCGCCACCAGGCCTATGGCATCACTGGCTCAAGCTGTCCCTATATTCGAAACATCAGCATAGCGACAGGCCGAATGTAACAGTCAATTCTGAGCAGACAAACGTACAGTTACACATATACAGATTAAGATTGGAATTAGTAAGTGAACAAACCTATTAAAACACAGATCCTATTTCGTTTCGCTTTTTATAGTTCAAAATTTCGTTTTATTTGTCTGTACTACACTAGGATCTGGAAGAGTTGTTATATAACCTGCGTTCTGAATGGCGTTAGGGATTAGCCAATGAAACCATCTGTTACGGAGACTTCTTGGCGTTCGATGAAAGGAACTGTGGATAAACCACTAGAAACGTCAACGCTGATTGATTAATCAATATCTGACGTCATAGGTCAAAAGCCACTCGTATGAACCCTGACGCGACCTCAAATACAACTGACGGGATCTTCATGTAGTAAAGGGCATCGAAAGTATAAAAAAACGAAATGAAATATAAATCTGTATTTTAACCAATTTTTTTGATGTACAAAATGTAAATAGTGTATAATATGACCAGTGGCTCGGCACATACAGAGTTATATGGCTGCTGCCCTTGCGTCCTTCCTGTTCCAGAAGACAGCTCATCATTTTGCAGATCTAGAATTGATCGTTTAATTCTGGATCTCCAAGCATCGCCCTCGCCTGACTGCAGCAATGTGTATGTCGATGACAAGGTGAAATCGTTGGTTGACAGTGAAGACATGCCGGAACTAGGAAATCTCCATTGCTTCAGGTGCTGTTTCCACATCAAATACTGATGAATCTTTTATAACGATACCATCTGTAATTATAATAGAACGATTGTAATTCAATGTATAGAAAGGTTGTCATTCAATATACAGATAGGATGTTATACCGAAGGCTATTATACAGAGAGATGTTGTTATACATAATAGAGGAATGTTGTTATACATAATAGAGGGATGTTGTTATACATAATAGAGGGATGTTGTTATACATAATAGAGGGATGTTGTTATACATAATAGAGGGATGTTGTTATACACAACACAGAGAGATATTGTTATACATAATATACATAATACATACATGCTGTTATACATAATACATATATATTGTTATACATAATAGAGGGATGTTGTTATACATAATATACATAATAAAGAGATGTTGTTATACATAATACTGAGATGTGTTGTTATACATAAGCATAGATGTTGTTATACATAATAGAGAAATGTTATATCTAATACAACGACACTGTTATGCCTAATAGAACGACGTTGTTATACATAATAGATTGATGTTGTCATACATGTTGTTATGCCTAATAGAAAAATGCTATACCTAGTATGAGAGATGCTGTTATGCCTAATAGAGAAATGTTATATCTAATAGAGAGATTTTGTTATGCATAATAGATCGACGTTGTTATACATAATAGAGAAATGTTGCTATACATAATAGAGAGATACATAATGGAGACATGTTGTTCAACATAGTGGAGAAATGCTGTTATTCATTATAGAAATGAAATGAAATGAAATGGGGTTTAACTTCCTACTGTTCTGCTCCGACTGGGCTAATGAAGACGAGCATACGCGATACAGTGTGCTATGAGAGATCATTTACATGCACGCTAATGTATATATGGGACTTCGGTTTTTCGTCCCACCCGAACGACAGGACTAAGAAATAAGGACTAAGAACACTGAATAAAGAGCTGTTTGGTCCACCATATTTCCATAGGCCTATAGTTTTACAATCTCAAGTCATTTATTTGTAGTGTTTTTAATTTGGCCTACATATGCAAATTGGGTTTCAGCTGGTACCCTGACAAATCCCCGGGTATATATTCCCCAGGTATTTATTTATAATATCTTACCTGATGCATCTAACGCTGGGTTAACAACGCCACCTGTCGAGGGACTAGCACTACTCTCAGCTGTGGCTGCCATTTTCTTTTTATTCTTTTTTTTGTCTGGTTTATTAGTTTCCCCCTTCTTTAACAGTTGCATACTCTGCCTCGTAGTACGGTTAAATCGCGCATAAATATCACTGGAAAACAAAAAAGCAAACAAATACAGTTCAGTGGTCTGAGAGATTGAGAGAGAGAGAGAGAGAGAGAGAGAGAGCACTTAACGTCCACTCGACACAAACCAGGTCATTTCAGGACTACCACATGATTCAATTATATTTCAATAATTCCCTTGCGTGTAGGGGTCTTTAGCAGTGGGAGGAACCGGAGGTAGAAAGGCAACCCTTCACCTTGTCACGTACAATCTGGAAATCGAAACCACGCCAATTGACTCAATGACAGACCTTATGATACAACGCAAACGTGCTGACCATTCGGCCATCCACGCCCCCCCCCCCCTCTCCAAGAAAGGTTCGATCACCTGTAATATATTTTGAAACATGAAGAATAAATATATTTACCGTGCTGATACTTCCTGATTTCTGTGCATTATTTCATAAGCTATAAATGCTATAATAATTAATAGGAATATCAACAAAGCTAAACCCACATCTGAAATAAAACAAATCATACCATATAAAACATATCTATATGTATATCGCTACATTTCTTGTGGGAGGGGCCACGTGGCCATCGTAACTATAAATTTAACCATAGTCACTACAAATTTAGATAAGGTGCTGCCTGTCCTTGCCAGATTTCTCGTCGGGGGATGGGGGGGGGTCAAAGTGCTGCTGTTCTTTGTGGGGGGAGGGGGTGTCAAAGTGGCCATTGAAACTATAAATTGACCAATCCTAACTACAAATTTAGCTAAAGTGCTACCTGATCTGGCTACATTTCTTGTCGGAGTCAAAGTGCTAGCTGTTCTTGCTACATATTTAACCATGGTAACCACTTAAGCATTTAGATAACGTGCAGCCTTTTTTTAGCAACATTGCTTGTGAGGGCTCAAAGTGCTGGCTGTTCTTGCTAGATTTCTTGTGGGGAACAAAGTGGCGCAGTGGTTAAGGCGCTTGCTCATTAACCAGGTGGTTCGGAATTCTATCCCGGTGTTTGCGGAGTAAGTTCATCCATATATTTTTAGCGATGTAGTGTACACCGATGGCACGTTTATACGTTGGTGTGTACGTAAAAGATCCCTTGTAAGTACACATATAATTGATGAGGCGCCATCGTGTGTAACGCGCTGGCTTACTAACAAGGGAGGCCTGGTCCGGAGTTCACTAAGCATTCTCAGAGAATTTACTCAACTTTCAATCACTGCTTATTCCCTTAAAGAGAGAGAGATAAAGGGAGAGAGAGAGAGAAAGAGAGGGAGAGAGAGAGACTTAAGTTGAGAATTTACTCAACTTTCAATCACTGCTTATTCCCTTAAAAAGAGAGAGAGAGAGAGAGAGAGAGAGAGAGAGAGAGAGAGAGAGAGAGACTTAAGTTGAGAATTTACTCAACTTTCAATCACTGCTTATTCCCTTAAAGAGAGAGAGAGAGAGAGAGAGAGAGAGAGAGAGAGAGAGAGAGACTTAAGTTGAGAATTTACTCAACTTTCAATCACTGCTTATTCCCTTAAAGAGAGAGAGAGAGAGAGAGAAAGAGAGAGAGAGAGACTTAAGTTGAGAATTTACTCAACTTTCAATCACTGCTTTATGAGAAATATCTTGGTTCCAGAAACACAAAACTTTGCACATAGTTTCTTATTGATGTATTTGATACATTGAAACAACACAAGTTTTATAAAGGGTTATATATTAGTTAATATAATGCGAACAATTTTGAGTAAATTCTTAATTTAAGTCTGAGAATGTTTTGTGAACTCGAGGCCTGGATTCGATCCCGGGGTTTTGTGTGCACTTAAAAGAGTCAGTGACCGTTGTCATTCGACGAACATTAGAACATTGTATGGCGTATAACACAGTTGGTTTAGGACTATTAATCACGCGCATTCTTTTAACTATAAATTAAGATAAAGAGCTGGCTGTTCTTGCAATAATAGTTTAAAAAATTACTTTATTCTGAGCCAAGAACTCTTTGTAGTTTTGAGAAGATGTATGCATGATTGTTTATTATCGTAACTACGGTACTGGTATATTCCAGTCTAAGACTTGCTCCTCCATTTTTATATTAAATCATTGAATAGCCAAACCTTTCTAATCTAGTTAAAATCTCGAGTATCCGATGAGATATCGAGAGTTGGTTATGGTTTTGTCATGTTAAATGAAATGAAATGAAATGGGGTTTAACGTCCTACTGTTCTGCTCCTATGCTCGGCTAATGAAGACGGGCATACGCCATACAGTGTGCTATGAGGGAAATTTTGCCCGGGCAGCGGCACTATCGCCTACTCTTATATCGAATTCCAACTGCCAAGGGATCTTTTACGTGCATTCCAATGTATACACGGGACCTCGGTTTTTCGTATCATCCGAAGGACTAGACAGCTGTCCTTGTCAGGCCCTCTGTCATGCATCAATGACAAGGGGGAACCACGCCGGAAAATCTGGATGAACTTTCTCGGCCAATGCAGGGATCAAACACCCGACCTCCAGGCTAGCGAGCCAGCGTCTTACCCACTTAGTCACGTGATCCCCCTTGTCATGTTAAACAAATGTCTAATTAATAATATATATAACATTTAAGGTCTAAAGAAAGACCTGCAAATTTAGCTCTTGCATGATATATGTTTAAGGTGATGTTTTTTAATTAATTTCTAATTAATAATTTAGATAACATTTCAGGCCTAAAGAAAGACCTGCAATAGGCAGATTTAGCTCTTGAATAATGTATGTTTCACCAAGTCAAGCATGTGGTATAAAATCGTCTAGAATTAGTTATTGTCTCGTTCACTTCCTTTTCATCTTTTTATAAAACATTTCATTCAGGCGGTGGCGGCGTTTTGACAAGTCAGTTAATAATTTATATTAGGATTTTATCAGCAATCTATGACACATACATAGAGTTAAACTAACTAAATTTATTTGTCAACCCTGCATTTAAGGTGGGTGGGACGGTGACAGATAGTACTGGGTCAAACTTCGATTCATTAAAGGGACAAACTAAAAGAATGCACAATCACGTGGGCTGATATATTTATATTAATTCCAAAAATGTTGAGACATCCTGGACTGGCATGTATTTAGTACAACAAGGTGAAACCCTGTGAACTGGCCCAAAGTTCACAAAGCATTCTCAGATTTAAGTCAAGAATTTACTCAAAATTGTTTGCCTTATTTTAACTAAAATATAGCTCTTTATAAAACTTTTGTAGTTTTCATTTATCAAATACATCAATAAGAAACTATGTACAAAGTTTTGTGTTTCTGGATCAAAGATATTTCTCATAAACAGTGATTGAAAGTTGAGTAAATTCTTAACTTAAATCTGAAAATGAGTTCTGAACAAGGGGTCTGGTGTATATTAAGTACAACAAGTTGAAGGTTTGTTTATATGTACTTACATTCCCATCTTGTTTGACAATTATCACTTGAACAACTAAAAAAAAATACCAAAAAAAAATATTATTTAGATTTAATGAATTAATATCAATATTAAAAAGCAATAGACAGTATTTATAGTCAATAAAATAATTCAATCAATGAAAAAAATTATAGCGTGAAATAATGGATTACTCTGCTGAATTCCTGACGATATTAAAGTACAAATTAGAAATTTCCTCTAAATTATCAAGGCGAATTATTGCATATAAATATAAGAGTGGACTTTGTTTTATTTTTGTGCTCAATGATCTTCCTCGGCTCAAAAATTTATTGTCGCGTCTCGTGTTCTAATGATTCAAGCATGGTTAAATGGACAATACACCCTCTCTAAATACGAAACAGGAAATATTTATCTCCTAAATAGATAATAAATATTATTTCAAGAATGAAATTATTAAATTCAGATAATAACAGTATCACATAAAATTCTTCTCAGTTGTTAAAAAAGCAACTTATTTAATCAGGCTTTTAACTGACTCTGTATAAAACGTTAACATGTCCATAATCTTGTCTGTCCAACCTCGTGGGTTTTCTCCGGTTCCTCCGGTTTCCTCCCACTGCTAGAGACCCCTACGCGCAAGCGAATTATGTAAATAAAATTAAACCATATGTTAGTTCCGAAATGACCTAGTTTGTGTCGAGTGGACGTTAAACCCCATTTCTCTCTCTCTCTCCATAATCTTGTTGTTTATTTATGATTACATTGTCACTTTGTTAAGTGCCTCTGAACATGTTATATGAAAGTGCGCACTATAAATATGCTGTAATAATAATAATCATAATAATTTTCAGACGATATTTTCTGGAGTTACTTTCTTTAGTTACAACATAAATAGTGTGAAAATAAATATATACCTGTCACTGTGCGACTCGGTGGTGGTTGGAACTGAAAAAAAAAAAAAGATTTTACATAAAAGAAATAAATAAAAATGAAATTTATTTGTATGTATTTTAACTAAGTTGTTGTGGGAAGGGGTATCGGGTGTTCTAAGAGGGATTATACTTACTCTATGATACGTAAACCATATGGAGGTATCAGTTCGCAAGGTTGGACTACATGATAGAATGGTAAACCCTGTGCAATGGTCTCAACTCCGGATGTTCAAATATAACACACGCGCAGTGGAAGTAACGATTGTCTAATCGTTGTGAAGACTTTAAAAACAAAAATATGTCTTCAAATGTTAATGAGAAATGACCAACCAAATATAATATTTAGTTAGCTCCTCAAATAAACCGGGTTGGGGGGTGGGGGTGAAATCATAAGGTCTGTCATTAAGTCAACTGATGTGCCTTCGATTCCCCGCTTGAACATGACAAGGAGTAGGGTCGCCTGTCCAACCGTGAGGGTTTTCTCCGGGTCTTCCGGTTTCTTCATACAGCCAAAGATCCCTACGCGTAAGCGTATTGTTGAAATAGATTGAACCTCATGTTAGTCCCGAAATGACCTTGTTCGTGTCGACTGGACGTTATCTCTCTCTCTCTCTCTCTCTCTCTCTTCTTCTTCTTCTTCTCTGTGAAATAAACGGGTTATTTACCTATACAATCTCTACCGGGTCTCTTTTCAGCTTCCGCGGATACATCATCATAGGCCGATTTACACACACACATAAAACTAGACATTGTATTAATACACCAAGCTTCACTACTACAATCACTATATAATGTCGTATTACACTCTTCAAAATCTGAAAACAGTATAACAACGTTATCAATATTACAGTCACTACATTGAAATGAAATGAAATGGGGTTTAACGTCCTACTGTTCTGCTCCGAACTGGGCTAATGATGACGGGCATACGGCATAGTGTGCTATGAGGGAAATTTTGCCCGAGCAATGACACTATGGCCTACTCTTATATCGAATTGCAACTGACAAGTGATCTCTTACGTGCACACCAATGTGTACATGGGGCCTCGGTTTTTCGTCCCATCCGAACGACTACACAGCTGTCCTTGTCATGCCCTCCGTCCTGCACCACTGACATGGGGGGAACCACGCTTAAATCTCCGCCATTTGATCATTTAACATTTAATTAAGACAAACAAAATCATAGATAATCTCCCAGATTATATTCAATCGGTTTAAAGAGGATTCCATCAAGCAAATTTAGTTCATATAAGTGACGCTGGCTTGTTAATATAGGTTATAGCTAAAATAAAAAGACACAAAAATTTGGTCAATTGTTAGTCATAACGGCCAGTGAAAAAAAAATTATAACGACAAATTTACGAATCCAATAATATATTTATATTTTGTCTAAAGATTGGGTCGTTTGATCATTAAGTCAATGGGTAGGGTCACCCGATTAACGGAGTTGCGGAAGGTAAGTGAGTTGGACGTTGGCTCGCTAATCTTGGCGCAGTGGTGCAGAACGAAGAACTTGGCAAGGGACAAGGTATTGTCCGAAAAACCGAGGTCCCGTATACAAATTGGCGTGCCCGTAGTGCTGCTGTCCTGGCAAAATGTCCCCCATAGTACACTGAATGCGCATGTCCATCTTTATTAGCACAGTCGGAGTAGAACATCAGAGATTGTTTCAATGGCATTTAGTAATTGAACTGGAATATACAGGTGACAATTCTATGGAATACAATTATTGAGCTTGATAATGACTAGAGAAGCCTAGTCGAAACGTCGCTCAGTAATAAGCAGTAATTGTATTCTATAGAATTGTGATCTGCCTGTCTAACCACTTTACTATATGCGCATATTTCACTACTGAACTTCTTACCTGCTAAAACTATATTTTCGTCATAAGGGGAAGTAACTCGTAATCTACTTTCTCCAAATTCGCCCGATCTTCTACAAATATGAATTAGAAAAAATGTTACAAGTAGGCCTACGTAAACCAGTGAATTCGTTGAACAAAAAGCCATAATACTGAATATAAGTCTATATAGCTCCGTTTCTATGAATCTAATTCGTGTTATTATAAATGTCTTAATACATTAATAAGGAATTAACACTTTTGTGTTTATTGGCGGGTGTGTGAAAAATAATTTTCGATTTGACTCTACAGTTACATGTAGCCTATATCGGATGTTTTCAAGTTAGATCCTATACATAATTGAAGACTCATCTGTCGAACTTTGATGACATACATCTTTTTAACTTTCATGGGTATTTTGAAAATTGTTTAACATCAATTACATTTATTTTCTTGATCAGGGGTCCTATGCACGAAAACTTAAAACAAAAATATTTTAAGAAAGACACCTTTTCATTGGTTAAAAACAGAAATTTGTTGCAGGATTTTAAACCTCGTCCAATGAGAAGTCCACATCCTTCAAATATTTTATTTTACGTTTTCATTAGTGATACTACTTCTTTCATATAATGCAAATATACAACCTGTTATATACGAATACAAATGTTAAGGCTTATTAAAAGATTGGATAACAATCTGTTTCTGTTTTTAAATATTATGTCTTTGAATACAAACGAATATAATATTAACGCGTAATGAATGAATTTTGCAAAAAACAAACATACGATATTAAAGATGATATGACGTAGTTGTAGAATACTTCCGGTTCGATGGGATTGTGGTAATTCTCTTCAATATGAAAGATGGCGGATACATGAATACCAGGATTTAAATCTGACATATTTAAAAGTTCGCTGTTGACAAATCTATGTGAGTGATTGGTTTTCGCCATTATTTTGTTTATCTGAAAATAAAAAAAAAAATAAAAAAACACCCTATAAATAAAAATGTTTATCTAAAATCAAAGATGAGCCGCTGTAAGTAATTTGGTAGGGACTATAAATGTTCGGCTCCGACTCGGCTAAAGAAGACGGGCATTACAACATACAGTGAGCTAGAGGGAATTTTACCCGCCAATGTGTACACGTAATCTCGGTTTTCCGTCCAATCCGAAAGATAAGACAGTGTTATCCCCGACAAGGTAAACCCACGCCGGAAAATCCTGATGAACTTTCTCGGCAACCAATTATGACCTCCAGACTAGCCACCGTGGCTCCCTGGTTGGGACTATAAAGCCTCCATCAAACTTTGCAAATCAAAATAAAACGAAATAGGGTTTAACGTCCTACTTTTACGCTCCAAATGGACTAATAAAGACGGATATGGTCATGCATACGCCACGCATACGCCTAGTCCTCTTCGAATTGCAATTGCCGAGGAATCTTTAACGTGTTAACAATGATATACACTTGACCTCAGCTTTTTTGTTCCATCCGAACAATTAGACACCAAGAAGAAACAAATATATAACAATGTAATATTCAGATATTTAAAAAAAAGACTTACCCCTGAAAGTGTTATTCTATCATTCATATCGTTATATTGTGGGGACTGTACGTCCGAGAACAAAACATCGTATATTAAAGGGAGGTAATCGAATTGACCTCCTTTTGTCGTAAAATTAATATCCAGTCTGTAGGTTTGAACATCTGAAATATATGATGTTATAATGAATATGTAGAGAGCCATCGCCCATGACAACAATGAGCTGGTCTACAGAATTTCAGGGGCGTGCGCATTGGCTCAGACGGCCTGTCATTGATTCAAGTGGCGTGGTTTTGATTCCCCGCTTGTACTTTAATATCAATGAGTTAATTCCTATAATAAGTACAAATAGTTGACATATCTATTTATAGTATCAGTGATAAATGAAACGGCCCATAGCCCCCCCCCCCATTTTGGCCACCAAATGCTGGGAAAATTTGTAAAATTTGTACTTTGTAAAAGTTGTATAAAATAAATAGAAATTAAATAGAAATCTTAAGATTCAAGCCCTCTCTTGTTTGGAGTACAGTAAGCCACGAGTTACAGTTACATAAACAGCTGATTTTAGTTGTGTAGTTTTATAAGAAAATAAAGTTATTATTATCATTATTATTATTATGTAACATACTAAGAACCTAACTACATTTTTTGGGCACCAACCACCACTGCCCCCCCCCCCCCAAGTCAAAAATTTCCCCGTACGCCTATGCGGCTAACCACTAAATAATCTCAATTTTGGGTAATATTAGCCAATTACTTTATAGAAATGGATTGATTTCTGATAGAATTGGGTGATCAAGGGAGGTAACCGGAACATACAGTCATTGGCTATCACCTCCCTGAAAAGAGAAACCGAAACATTCTAGCCGAACACTCCCGCTAATTCACAAATGAATTCTAAATACACCTTTGTGATATATTTTAAATACGAACCTAAACATAGATGGTCTAAATGTCGAGCAGCATATCCTGGAATACATTTACAATAACCCACGGTACCCGTGTCGCCCTCTAGTGGTACACAATGTTGTTTAATACCACATACATTAGATTTACTGGTATCACATGGTACAGGAACACCTTCATGTGGTAATATATAAGGTGGTAACGTCGCACCTGAAATAAATACAATCATAATAGCGAATTCGTATATATACCACACAATTCCATTAAAGTTAAAGGACAATATTGGTCTCAGTCATTTTCACATATGTGATAGAACTGGTTAAACACGTTCAAAATATAATTTTAACACAGAGATCATTGCTACGATAGATGAATAATACAGGTGTCACGAATCGGAAGTGACGAACGCCAAAGGAAAACACGAGTTATCCCTCTATATAACTTACTGAAGTGGCGAGTGATAACAGATATACGGCCGAATTTCTGCTCACTAATAATTCCTTCGAAGACCAAAAGTTGTTATATGGGACTGTAAAAGACTGGTTCATTGGCTAATCCCTTACATAAACCAGAACGTAACTCTTCCTGATGCTAGTGTAGTAAAGACAAGTAAAAGGAAATTTTGAACTATAGAAAACAAAACGAAATAGGATCTGTGTTTTAATCAGATTGGAGTTTTAAAAATCGTTTAAGGCATGGCATGGATTTAACATTGTAGTCAATATGCAGATAATTACTGGTCTGTTTCCTTAATAACAGGAAAACGACCAGGGACTTGTTGTTCAAGACTTACGTGGAAGACATGTTGTTAAGTTTGTAGATGCTATAAAACCATATTGACAGGAACACGTCTGGTTATCCGAGCACTCTGTGTTGTTGATGTTTCTACAATGTTCGTTAATAAGACATCTATCTTCTACCAAAACAGCAACTGGAAATATTCATTGATAGTTACATCAGAAAAAAAATCATGCCGTAGTTTATTTGTCTCGTTTAATAATGTATTCAAGAGACATAATCTTCAACAAAATAATATTTTAGCCTTACAATTTTTTTTATTTATTTTTTTTAGGGGGGGGGGGAGTGGTTGGATGGCCAAGTGGTTAGCACATACGCGCTGTATCATAAGGTCGGCCATTGAGTCAACTGGCCGGGTGTCGATTCCCCAGTTGTACGTGGGTTTTCTCTCACTGCTAAAGCCCCTACGCGCAAGCGAATTATTGAAATAAAATTGAATCATGTGTTGGTCCCGAAATGACGTACTTTGTGTCGAGTGGACGTTAAACTCCATTTCTCTCTCTCTCCTTTTTTTTATCTTAAAACTGCTACAGTTTTTCGGGGATTCGGCTCCCTAGCTAGGGATTGAATTGCAAGGAATTTTAACAGAACACAAAATTTCCATTTTGTCTTAAATATTGGATATCAGAAGCCCATCTTTTCGCGCTAAGATAACAACATCAATGTTGATTTAAATTGACCAATAGGTCGTGTCTTCAATGTCGATGACTTTGGATGATATTTAGACTTGCCTCCTTTAACTAACCCCCACTTGATTGCCGTCACAAATTTTTCCTCCCCACCCCACCCTAGCTTGCTGCGATCGTCGCACCATGCCACTTATCACCACGGCTCCTATTGAAACATTTTCATTTTATTTCATATGACGTTTTAGATATAAAAGTCTACATTTCTTATTTGAGCATAAATAATATAGTTAATATGGCATGGATAGTGATAGTAAAAAATGTCTAGTTTTTATTCCTGTTGACTGCTCAGGTATTAAATCATGTCCCCAATTAAGTTAGCTTGTTACAAGATTACAAGATTGGGTGCACTGTAAAAGATAAGTAGGACATTACAAGGTCTCTACGAATATTAGTCTGGATGTTTGTCAAGATTTGAGAATAATAGACCATTGGCTAGATTATCCGGTCTTTTACATTATCATAAACAGAGTTTAAGGGAGGTAACAAGATGTTGACGCCCATGAAATTAATTCAAGAATATCATTTTAAAAAATCCATTTGATTGCATGACACTCTTATTTTTTTTGTTGTTGTAAAATAAAATTCCTCTCTTAATGGGCCATATCTAAGTTGTTTTTTTTTAAAAATTAATCCTAATTCGTTCTCATGATTCATGTTTGTTTATATTAATGCAAGAATTATGGGATTTATTGCGAGAAGGGTGCAACTCTTAATTGACTTTGGCCAGAAGATACTGGATAAAAACTAAACTCCCGGTTACGCATGAGCAATGGACTTTTCGTCAAATATTGACAACAGTCCCAGACCCTCCGTACGTTGAAGACTAGCAGGTTCAGGGGTGATCGAGACTAGACATTACTATACAAAGCAGGAACTGGACATAACGTCATTACCACCATGACGTCATTTGTCCAATGAACATGTATACTAAGCTTCGAATATTATTATTGTACTTTACATGAATTGGTTTAGTATTAGGCTTTTTAAGAAGAACGTTGCCCTCAAAAAGGACACCAAGATGTGCAGCGTTAGGGCCGAATAAGTGGTAAAAAAGTCCAAAGACAGTTATGATCTGATATGAAATAAAAAAGCTACCACATAGCATGTCATCAAATTAATATTGGGAATTTGTTGCTAATGCTTAATAGTTTAATAAAACTTAACTTACACTGTTGACAAATGGTATCTTGTTTATCGTTATAGAATCCTGGTGGACAAACACAGGAATCATCATCACATGTACTGTTGGCTATTTTTATACAATGTTTAGGATCATGACATAACTCATCCAGTTTATCTGGTACTGCAAATATAAGATGGACAATCGTTGGTAAATATGAGAAGATAATAGCAATTACATGACCCAATATAAGGGTAGATGATAGCAATAGTCACAGCATGGCCGAATATAAGGGTAGATGATAGCAATAGCCAAAGCATGACCCCCAATATAAAGGTAGATGATAGCAATAGCCAAAGCATGACCCAGTATAAAGGTAGGTGATAGCAATAGCTAAAGCATGAACCAATATAAGGGTAGATGGTAGCAATAGGCAAAGCTTGACCCAATATAAGGGTAGATGATAGCAATAGCCAGAGCATGACCCAGTATAAAGGTAGGTGATAGCAATAGCCAAAGCATGAACCAATATAAGGGTAGATGGTAGCAATAGGCAAAGCTTGACCCAATATAAGGGTAGATGATAGCAATAGCCAAAGCATGACACAATATAAGGGTTGATGATAGCAATAGCCAAAGCATGACCCAATTTAAGGGTTGATGATAACAATAGCTAAAGCATGATCCAATATAAGGGTTGATGATACCAATAGCCAAAGCATGAACCAATATAAGGGTAGGTGATAGCAACAGCCAAAGCATGGCCCAATATAAGGGTAGATGATAGACATTAAACTCCATTCGAGTATATAACAAAACCGTAAACAACCCTTGGCATTTAGAATTCGATATAATTCCCCTCATATATTATTGTATATCATTAGCCCAGTCGAAGTAGGACAGTAGGACGTTAAACTTCATTTTATTTCATTGCAATACTAGGACACAGTAGTAAACGCCTTTTGTGTACTCCACCGATTTAGACACGTGATCAACGTCAATCACCTCTTTTAGACACATTTACCATTTCAGACCTGCAGGCATTACAGCTTGGAACCGGGCATGTAAATTCCGTAAGCTATTCTAGGCCAATGCTGTAATTCTATCCCACGGCAATTTCCGCGGACCTCAGAACGAGCCATAGTCTAGTATGTCCAGTTCCTAAGCACACATTTACGTATAGTAGGTCCAATTTTGAACCCAACGTCTACTGCGAGACGATTATTGTCCAATAAAAAATTGTTTTACTTACACTTATGACACGTGGTTTTGTCACGTGACTCAAATCTTTCTTTGGGACAATCACACGTGTAGTCGGGACCGCAGAAGGTGTCAGCGTTGATGTGTTGACATTGTTGTGTGAAGTAACATCTCTCACCTAGAAACTGTGGACCTGAAATCAACGTTCAGTTAGAATAAAGGCATGCAGGTTAGTAGTGCTAAAAAAACAGCCAGCTCTAATTCTGTGTCATCCGGGAATCTTCGGTAATTTAGTTCTTCATCTGTAGAATAATTAGCTGGATAATCGAATGGGTCAGGGATCAAATGAACTTAAAATTAAAGATGCATTATGTAAGAGCTAAATCTTTACTTTGGTGTCACATTTTACATAAATTATTAATTAGACATTTATGTACATGACAAGCCTATAATTCACTCGCTAGATCATCGGATGGCCGCGATTTCAATGGATATAGAGAAAATTTCAATATATTCATTTTTGCAGGATCTATTTGTGAACTATTATATCACGAAAATTCAGATTTTTATCAAATTCTTATGTAATACATATTTAAATCATGGATCTACCAAGGTCAAAGGTTATTTGATATTCTTATCGTTTGACAGTTATTGGGTCCATCCCTAACCCATTCGATGACGTGTTCCATCAGCATCTGTTGTCTGGTTCTCCGGGATAATGACAAAAGAAGATGTCGGATGAGGCGATTGATGAAAATGAATATGAATGATTTATATATTTCAAGCATGAACATTGAAATATAACAAGGATTGAAGAATGTATTAAACAAAATAACGATTTTATTATAAGGGAATCGTCGGCTTGCACAAGATGGCGGCTAGAATCAGTTCAAGATAAGGCGCTTATTGTAATGAAATCATATCCGTTATGCTAATAAGTTATTACAGATAAGAATACACGTTAAGACCACTAATCCTCACAAGTACTTTTATAACAAAACCTTGTCCCACAAGTAATTAAGTCGATCAATTCTAACCCAGTTTGTGGTCGGCCATCTTACGGTCATTAAAATCTTTCACTGGCTGATATTGATTTAACAGCAACATCTTTTAATTCTACTGTATTTTACTAGCACGTTCTTATGGTGGGTTTTTAATACTCGAATGAGCTTTGATAATCGAGATATATGTAAACGATCTGACAATGGCTGGTAGTGCAAAGGGACATAACTTGCATTTTGCCGAATAAAATCTTTTGACACAACATGTTTGATTTCACCTTTACAACGACGCTACAAATACCCAAACTAGATTATTGACTGTGAAAACCCTGTATTGCCTAGATTATTGGATGTGAAAACCCTATATCGCCAAGATTATTGAATGAGAAGCCCCTGTATTGCCTAGATTATTGAATGTGAAAACCCTGTATTGCCTAAATTATTGAATTTGAACCCCCTATATTGCCTAAATTATTGAATTTGAACCCCTGTATTGCCTAGATTATTGAATGTGAAATCCCTGTATTGCCTAAATTATTGAATTTGAACCCCTGTATTGCCTAGATTATTGAATGAGAAACCCCTGTATCGCCTAGATTATTGAATGTGAACCCCCTGTATTGCCTAGATTATTGAATGTGTAAACCCTGTATTGCCTAGATTATTGAATGTGAAATCCCTATATTGCCTAAATTATTGAATTTGAACCCCTGTATTGCCTAGATTATTGAATGAGAAACCCCTGTATCGCCTAGATTATTGAATGTGAACCCCCTGTATTGCCTAGATTATTGAATGTGTAAACCCTGTATTGCCTAGATTATTGAATGTGAAATCCCTATATTGCCTAAATTATTGAATCTGAACCCCTATATTTCCTAGATTATTGAATGTGAAATCCCTATATTGCCTAAATTATTGGAATGTGGAATCCCTATATTGCCTAGATTATTGAATGTGAAATCCCTATATTGCGCAGATTATTGAATGTAAAAACCCTATATTGCGCAACTCTGTTTAAGATAACTTGAAAAAAAAATGTCAACGATGTTCATTTAACATGTTGCAATAAATTAATTTATGATGACATCATGTATTAATGGAATGTCCTTTCTCTTAAAAACACTGTATAATGAAGTCATTTACCTATTATAAGGGGTTTCTCCCAATTGCGTTATTGTATTTCGTAAGAAAACGAAATAGTTAAGACATTTCTTGAAAATAGTGTTTTATTGCGTGGACTAGGAAGCTAGTAGTATATTGATTGACTGACGAAAGTCTCGATCAACCAGAGCATCCTGTTAGCAATATTTCTGTAGGTTATTATCACAGTAAAAATATAGATTCGTGTACAGCAGCACACTTGTCGTGCGATATATTATATGTGCTTTATGGCAATAGAGGCGTTAATAGAAATTTAATTCGGCTATTTAATTATACTGCATGCCTATACTTAGGGCCACGAGACTCTGATGTATCCATCGCTTAAAGTGATACTGGTTTAAATGATTCGTCGATCGCTAAGCTTGCTAACTGAAAGGTGATATAAATAAACCAGTAAACAAGGCCCAGCTTGCCACCAAACTACGGGTAATTTTCTTCCTTAAGCTGACTTATCTTGGCCGCCTGAACACGTCGGCTTACAAGTGTCGATTCACACTGATCCGCAGTGAATATTCGCTTGGCCGCTACAATCACTGATAAGGATGACATCGATGCGACTTAATGACTACAAAATATTAACTTTTTTCTTTCGACAAATTAAATTCTGAAACATTTTTTTTTAGTATTAGAAAAATAAATAAAGGTGTTTGAAGTATATCTTGATAAAAAATATTCCATATTTAGCGTAAATAGGTACAGAAAATAGTACGCGGAGGCGTAAAATGGGTAAAACGATATAATTTTGCCCGTACCAGTTCATATTACTACGTTCGATGTAAACAACGCACGTGTGACCTCAATTTGACTTTTTTTTCTGTTTGTTTACTCTGAATTCTTTCAGAAGTACATTTTTTACCGTCTAATCTGATTGACCTGCTCGTGTTTGTTTTAAAACAACAAAAACAAGCCACAGAAGTAATCTTTTTTGGCGTTATCGATGCCATCTTGCTTTGTTGGTAAACATTGTGATGTGACGTCACCCTTAGAACTACACCGGTCTGACCTTTTCAAGGTCAGTCATCTTGGACAGAGATAAAAGACGGATGTCGCATTAGGTCTGTAAAACAGATTGGTGTCGATTTCAGTTGATTTTGAGGCATGCGCATTTGATTACGCGCTTTCGTGTATGATATACGCGTGTGTAATCAACTATAATCAATTACCGTAGCTGTCAGAATAGTCGTACTGGTCTTACGCACGCGATACGCTCCTGCCTCACAGGTCTCATACAGAAGCCTTCATATAGCCGTCTGAACGGCATAGTAATGTAAGCATTACGTTTTACACCTTTAACAACTAATACGTTATTTATACACGAGGTCTTGTTTTAATTAAGATAATATCTGCCAAATGTTATATATTACAAATATTTTTAAATCTGTAAAGAAAACGGGGCCATAAATCTAGTCAGCCAGCCATCTTTTTTTTACATTTAAAAAACAAGGCGGTTTGTAAATTAAGTTAGTTGAATTTCTTGCGTAGTTTTTTTTTTGTTAGTTGAGAAAAAGGCTGATATATTATTCAACATGATATATTTGTTCGTTTTTTACCAAATTAACCGAATTTTAGACAAATGACTCATCCCAGACGTATATCAGTTTCGTTATGAATGCACAGTGGCTGCGGATCCTCAGTTTTATGTTTGAGCAGACGTCTGTTGTCATTGGTTAAAAATTTCAATGATTATTACGTAACTGAAGCTAGAACCACATAGACAGACCATTTGGCATATCAATTATTGTAAAGTCTTAATGGCTTCTGCAGAAATATTATAAAATTAAAATCGCTCTGGAGGGAGGCAGGTGTGAGTTAATTTTCTAGAAACATAGTAATTGTAAGACATGGTACAAACGTGAGATGTGAGTCTTTAGACTAGATAAACTACGGAAGCCCGGTATTACCTGGAATAAATCTGAAGAAAGATGGATTCAACCCTGTCCAATGCACCGAAAGTTTACTGGAAGGGGGATGTGTGTCTTGGAGAAAATCGATTATCAATTCAAGATGGCGGATAATAACATGGTTGGGTTTAATATGTTAGATATCTTGCTTTAGTGTTCAAATTAATAAGTTGAATTTGGTTTCGGGTGTAATTCCCTGTTTGATACTCAAATTGATTTATTTTTAATTTTAGAAACGGTTTATATTTTAGGTTTCAATTTCAAAATGGCGGACAAATAACATAAAACCCAGTTCTGAACCTGATATACTTACGTTTGACACATTCTGTATTGTCATGGAAGGCATCAAATCCCGAGTTGCATCTGCACATGTTGTTATGACAAACACTATTAATGACAGCATCTTCACAATCCAGGTGTTTACTGCAAACATCGCCTAATTTACCTAAGTCAAATACACAATAACAATGATTAATACCATCTTCACAATCGAGGTGTTTACTGCAACATCGACTAATTTACCTAAATCAAATACACAATAACAATGATTAATACCATCTTCACAATCCAGGTGTTTACTGCAAACATCACCTAATTTACCTAAATCAAATACACAATAACTGTAGTTAATACCACACTGAATGACAAGGGTGGTAGTCGAAGATGCATTATGTAAGTCTCGGTTGTCATGTACCTAATTGCTACGATAATGAACGTTCTACACTATCTACATCGCCCTAATTTACCTGAGCCAAATACACAATAACATAGATCAATACCCCACTGAATGACACGGGTGATAGTCGAAGATGCATTATGTAAGAGCTAAATTTGCTTAAGTCTCGATTGTCATGTGTTTTTGCTACGATAACATAGATTAATACCCCACTGAATGACACGGGTGATAGTCGAAGATGCATTATGTTAGAGCTAAATCTGCCCAAGTCTCGATTGTCATGTAGCTTTGCTACAATAACTTAGATTAATAACCCACTGAATGACAAGGGTGATATTGGAAGATTCATTATGTAAGAGGTAAGTCTCGATCGTCATGTACCGTTGCTACGATAATGAACGATCTACACTTTACCTTCAAACAGTCATAAATTCACCCAGAATATAATAATTTGAATGGAATTTTTCATATATTCAATTTTCAGTATGAAGTTTTGAACTATTAAGGCAAGAAGGGTCAGCTCTTTATTTAAATGGGGGGTTGGCTGGTCGAATGGTTAGCGCGTGTGCGCGTAGGATCATAAGGTCTGTCATTGACGCAACTGGCGTTGTTTCGATGCCCCGGTTGTACGTGACAAGGAGTAGGGTCACCTGTCCAACCCCGCGCGTTTTCTCCGGGTTCTCCGGTTTCCTCCCACTGCTAAAGACCCCTACGCGCAAGCAAATTATTGAAATAAAATTGAACCATGTAATAAATGACCTAGCTTGTGTCGAGTGGACGTTAAACCCCATCTCTCTCTCTCTCTCTCTCTCTCTCTCTCTCTCTCTCTCCCTCTTAAAACAAAAGAAGATTATTACGTTTTTGACAGGTAGTGTTTCTGTTTACGGCCATGAACCCGGACACACATAAACATAGCTTACTCTCTTCATCTGTTCCACAATAACTTTTATCCACAGCAGCGGTACAATGGTGGTCAAACTCACAAGTTCTATCGTGAATCTTCCTCTTCAAACAAATAGTATTGTTGTTATAGGGATGGTAACCAGGCAAACATAAACATGTACCGTTGTCGCAGTGGCTGTTGTCTATAGCGTGACTGCAGTCGCTATCTCTTAGGCATGTTGCGTCTCCGACCCGCCTCATGGTGCAAGTATCTCGGTCTCCGTTTGGATGGTAACCGGGATCACATAAACACTGTCCGCTGACACATGTACTGGCGTTAACAGATGCGCTGCAATCCTCATTGGTAATACAAGTCCGATCAAAGATACGACGAAGGTTACAGGAGCGTACCGGGTCTTGGGGATTAAAATGGAACCCAAGAGGGCAACTGCACGTGCTATTGGAACATAAGCTGTTGATTATAGCATTGGCACAATCTGGTATGACGTCACACGGGTCACCAATGGTACGCTGTATACAAGCCGTATTGTTTTCCCTGGCAGCAAAACCTGAGCCACAAATACAAGCGCCGTTACCACATCTACTGTTGATAATGGCGGCCGCGCAGTCGTTGTCCATACCACAGGAACTACCAATTATACCTGGAAAATAGTCAATTGTAAAAGAGTGGGTTACGTTAATAGGCCCGGAGCTAGCGTGGGGGGGGGGCGAGGGAACAAGGGGGTGGGGGGACAGCACAACTACCAATGTCACTCGGCTTTATGGGGCGCCCATAAAGCACGTTCGTTCACCCACCTGAGAGTGTTGGTCTTTTTCTTCATCCATTGGAAGCGCTAACAATGTTTGCCATCCATGCAAAAGTATAACACCACCAATGACACGTGATGGTCGCCAACGCAAAATCCCAAAGTATCCACTGGTCCCACGCCTAGATTCGTAACGGGGTGGGGGTAGGTGGTATTCTAGAGGCCAGTTCCAGTTGGAATACCGAGGAACCCAATATTCTTAAATTTGTCTTCAGCCTTAATGCACGGGAATGAAATTGAAATGGGATTGAACGTCCTACTTTTATTTAACCAAAAGGGCCATGAAGACGGGCGCCATGAGGGAAATGTTCATTCCACCACATGTTACATGACTTTAATGTTACAAAATACAACCTAAATCCTACGAGCAATTTGTTTCCTAATTACACGGCAATGAGAAAAATATTTTGAGGGCCTCTTTTTTAACTTACGTTTAGTACACGTGGTTTTGTCGGCATTAACTTGAAATCCCGGAAGACAGTAACAGGTGTTGTTCGTGCATGTACTGTTCGTTACAGAATCCCAACAATCACTCGTCCTGTCACACTCGTCTCCAATAACTCTGGGTAGACACTTGGAGTTGTCTCTAGAAGCTACAAAACCAGATTTACACTGACAGGTGACGGCGTTCTTACAAATACTATCATCTATCACTGCTTGACAGTGGGCGTGAAAAAGGCAGGAATCACCGATCATTCGGGGAGAGCACTTGGTGTTGTCTCTAGTATTCTTGAAACCAGTGATACACGCGCATCTATCACGGTCACAAACGCTGTCCGGAATAGCTGCCGCACAGTCCAAATCGTCAAAACATTTGTCCGTTATGTTCCGTCGTGAACAGGAATCCAGGGAGGTACTTGCCAGAAACCCTATCACACATTTACAGACGCCCGAGGAACATGAACTGTTTGCCACTGCAGCACTGCAATCAAGATCGTCCAAACACGTCCGGTCCCCGATTTTACGTTTGATACACACACTGCCGTCAGATGTTGCTTTGTATCCCTTCTGACAAAGGCATGTGTCATTGGTGCAAACACTGTTGATAATGGATGCAGTACAGTCTGTGGTAACCGAACAATAGTCATTGACTCGTACTCGCGAACATGTTCGGAAATCCGAGGACGTTAGATACCCACGATTACAATAGCATCGCCCGTTTGAACACTGGCTGTTTTCCACGGCCGCGGAACAGTCAGCATCAGTAAGACACAAGTCCGAAATCCTGCGTTTCATGCATTCCAGTTTGTCTGCAGAGTGATAGAAACCCCTTTCACAATTACATTTATTCTTGTCACAAAAACTAAGTTCGATTGATGATACACAATCCAGATTGTTTGCGCAAACATCGTCCAACATCCGTCTCGTACAATTGTATATCTTCGAACTGTCGCGTATGAAGTGTCCAGTGATGCAGGAACATGTTCCACTAGAACAAGTGCTCTTTGAGATCGCGCTTGAACAATCGGTTGTCGATGAACACGGGTCACCGATCTGTCTCTTGATGCATTCGGTGTTATTGTTTATTACTCGGAAGCCCGGTAAACACAAGCAGACGCCATTCAAACAGTGGCTATCAAACACTGCGTCACTACAATCTCGGTCTTTTTCGCAGTTGTTGTCGCCGATAACGCGTCGGATACAGGAGGCATTATTCGGGCTGTTGTACAAACCCGAATTGCATCGACAAGCAGAATTAAAGCAGTAACTCTCGTCAATGGCGTCGTAACAATCGGCATGGACTTCGCACTTGTGACCCAACCGACGCTTGATACAAGATGTACCATGTGCATTTTCTATAAACCCAGATTTACAAACACAAAGATTTCCAGTACAAACGGAATTCGCAATGGAGTCAGAACAGTCCGCGTGTTCGCTGCAAGCATCGTTTATAGTCCGTTGTACGCAACTGTGACCACCGTCTGCGCTTCGGAACCCTGACACGCAAATACATTTACCAGACGAGCATGTGCTGTTATCAACCGCCATAACACAATCTATTTCATAAATGCAGAAATCGTCTATCTTTCTGAGAACACAGGCTTCTTCTGCATCGGTAAAATAGAATCCGGCTTCACAATCACAACCGTAAGGAGTGCAAGTACTGTTAGCTACAGCGTCGCTACAGTCCGTCTTAATGGTACAAGCATCGCCGACTGAACGTAAACGACAAGTGGTACCATGAAGACCTATATAACCGGATAGACAGCCGCACGTATCATTATAACAGAAACTGTCTGGTATAGCATCTGAACAGTCTGTATCTAAGTAGCATGTTCCTTCAGCTAATTTATCTGAAACAGAATGTTTTACCAAATTAAATTGTACATCAATATTAAATGAAATGGGGTTTAACGTTCTACTCCGAACCGGGCTAAAGAAGACGGGCATACGCCATACAGTGTGCTATGAGGGAAATGTTGTCCGGTCAACGGCACTACGGCCTACTCTTATATCGAATTCCAACTGTCAAGGAATCTTTTACGTGCACGCCAATTTGTACACGGGACCTCGGTTACTCGTTCCATCCGAACGACTAGACAGCTGTCCTTTTTAACCCCCCCCCCCCCCCCCCGTCCTGCATCACTAATAACGGGAAACCACGCCGGAAAATCTGGATGGCATCAATATCAAAATACAATGCATCAATTATGTGGAATACATTTTCAGAAAATATCCGATAATATGATTAAGTGTCAGTGTTCAAATCCAAAGTGAAAACTTGGTTATTTAGTCAGGGGGTTGTATGGCCGAATGGTTATCACGTGCGTGCTGTATCATAAGTTCTGTCATTAAGTCAACTGGCGTCGTTTCAAATCCCCGGTTGTACGTGACAAGGAGTTGGATCGCTTGTCCAAAATTGAAATAAAATTGAACCACGTGTTATTCCCGAAATGACCTAGTTTGTGTCGAGTGGACGTTAAACCCCATTTATATATATATCTCTCTTTCTCTGGTTCTTTAATCACTGTCATTAACAATCGAAAGGAAAAACATGTCCTGGCGCCTAGAGCATTCCCTTGTGGATTGAACAGTTGTGGAATATATCATTTTTAAAAAACTAATGTGAATTCGTATTTGTAATTTAAAACAAAAATACTGGGGGCTTATTGACGAATATTCCCGAGGGTTCAGTCTTTGTTATACTGTTTAAATGGCCATTAATGATTGAACACATTTAATTACAATAAAAAGAATTCCTGTATTGTTTATCGGAGCTTAGATTCTTAAATGACTCTCGTCGTTTTCAAGATTTTTTTGACTGACAGTTACAATCTTAGCTATTGGCCAATGAAAGGTTTGGTTCTATGTGAATTGTCCAATTAAAATAAAACTAGTAACTGTTGTTCTAGAAATATAGGCTGCAGATAAATTGATCTATTAAATATTGATTTGAATAACAATCTAAATAAACGGATAACAATTTGAATAAAGTTTCGAATAAAAATTTGAATACAGATTTAAATAACAATTTGAATACAGATTTAAATAACAATTTGAATACAGATTTAAATGACAATTTGAATACAGATTTAAATAAAAATTTGAATAATGATTTGAATGATAATTCGAATAAAGATTTGGATAACGATTTGAATAACGATTGAAATAATAACAAGTTCAAAATTCTAGTATGGAACGTTATCAATCTAAATATTTTGAGAATGATCATTTGAATAACGATTTGAAAGACAATTTTATTAACAATTTGAAGAATGATTTTAATAGGAATTTTAATGACGATTTTTAGTTACGATTTTAAGAACGATTTTAATAAAGATCTAAATAACAAGATGAATAGCGATTTAAAAAAGGATTCTCATAACGATTGAAATATCAAATGGAATAAAAATCTGAAAAACGATTTTAATAATGATTGAAATAATAATTTGATTAATGATCTTAATATTTTGAATAACGATTTTCAATTACGACTTGAATAACGATTTTCAATTACGACTTGAATAACCATTTGAACTCTAGTATGGAACGTTACAAATCTTAATATTTTAAGACTACAAATTTGTTTTGAGTTTTGAATCCTATACAGGATAACTTTCCTCTCTTCTCAGAGAAAACGGTCTGAAAATGTAAAATATAAATTTGAATTTATTGTGTTTTATAAGTACTTACATTGAAAACAATGCGACATATTCTGTGATGGATAAAAACCAGAATCACAATAACAGACACCATTAGTACAGTTACTATTGGCAACAGCTTCTGAACAATCTACGTTCACTTTACAGGTGTTGTCACCAATTTTACCTGTCAATCAGAAATATATGCTATCTTAATGGACAAAACAATGACATGAAACCAAATAGGATTTAAGGCCCTTCTGCTCTATTCCGCCCGACTGAGTTAATGACGACGGGTATCCGCCATACAGTGTGTTATGAGGGATATTTTGCCTAGGCAGCGGTACTATCGAATTCCAACAGCCAGGAGTTATTTTACGTAAATGCACATGTGTATAAAGAACCTCGGTATTTTATCCCTTCCGAACAACTATACATTTTCCATTGAAAGACCGTCCGTTCTGTACCACTGACAAGCAGGAACCGCGCTGGAAAATGCTGATGAAAAGGAATCAAACACAGGTTAGCGAGCTAGTCACTGAGCCAACGTTTAGGACAACTTAATGTTCTCTGACTTTAATAGTATCAAAAGGACTAATGAAAACGGACATAACCGGTTTGTGCCGGATGTGGGGGGGGGGGCAATATAATATCGCATTTAAATATGGGCGTATCTAGCAAACAAACCCGTTTTTCTTTCGTTTTTATTGTTTTCCAGCTAGTAACCGCATTTTGCACGTTATTAGCCTACTGCGTTTTACTTTCAAAAGGTATAAAATTGTCGACATTATCAGGTGTATCAATGCACACCTGGACGAACATTTCCAAACGGCCAAATATTTTCAGAAAAAACTTTCGGAAAAGATAAATGCTATTACGTCACATTAACAACCAGTTGACATCTTTTATGAAAATACTCACGTTTATTACACTTTGTTTTATCATCTGACGGATGTAGTCCCAGTTGACAAGTACAGATACCATCAACACAGAGACTATCATTGATAACCGATTCACAATCACTGTCTATCTTGCACGTGTTATCACCAATTTTACCTGAAAGATTCACAATTCAAAACCGGAAATTAACATCCGTTGAATAATACTCACGGTTATATATTCTCCCCAAAAGTAATTAAGAATTCAAAAGATAATTATTATAAAACAAATGTGTAAATTATTGTAATTATGAAATGTATTATGAATGATGAATGATTGAAGCCTGAAACAGAAACAAAACATGCAAGAAATAAATTAAAATAGATTTGAAAATAATTAATTAATTAAATATCTGAAAATAAGAAAAACAAAAAAGAATGTCATTCAAAAGTTCAAAGAAAATCAGAAAAATTGTTATTAGATATTTATGATACATTTTCATTGATTTATTTTTAAAGTACAGCTTGCGCAATGTGGTTATCGAACTCAAATATTCCCCTGTGTTTCTAAATCAATGGTTTCTGTGATGAATATTCAGTTTCCTTTTCGAGTACATAAAAGAGTCAATAATCCCGTTACGTAGAGAATGTAGACCATGTTCCAAGAGTATCCAGGCTCGCTAACAACTTCGTTTCGTAGACAAGCTAATGTGGTTTCCGGTGTTTGTGTCAGACTTTACTAAATAATATTCTGTTTTTTGTTTATGTATTTTTTTATGAATTAATTTGTTGTAATTTTATATTAGTCATATTTATGTAAAGCGTCCGACAGCTCGGTGAGTTGAATTGTCGGTGCTATACAAATTATTATTATTATTATAATAACAATTTCGTTTCTTAGAAACGGTACACGATATTTCGGGTGTATTCAATTTCGTTAACATCTCAACAACATGTACCTTATAAATAAATAAATAAATAAATAAATATGATATACAATCGTACTCTCAATTTGTTGATAGGATACAGATTACAACACTGTTATTTATCTTTAGTACTTACGTTGTGAACAGCCAGTTAAATTATCAAATCTGTAATAACCAGTTTCACATCCACAGGTTCCTTGACCTTCGACACATACACCATGTGTAAAGGCGCTAGAACAATCTGTATTCTCATTACATTTATCATCGAACTTACCTGAAATAATGTGTATATAAATATATAATAGTATGCATATAGAACAGGTGCTCGCCATATCTATATATATATTACACTCCAACAACTCTATGCTCAAGTTAGATGAAGCGATCAAGCACAGAACATGGTCAGGTACAGAACTCCAGAAAACTTCTTTATAAACGGAAGTTCGCTAAAGTCTTTCTATAATAACTAGAGCTCTATCTAACGTCCTTCCATAATAACGAAAGTTCTATCTAAAGTCTTTCTATAATAACGAGAGCTATATATAAAGTCCTTCCATAATAACGAGAGTTCTATCTAAAGTCTTTCTATAATAACGAGAGCTATATATAAAGTCCTTCCATAATAACGAAAGTTCTATCTAAAGTCCTTCCATAATAACGAGAGTTCTATCTAAAGTCTTTCCATAATAACGAGAGCTATATATAAAGTCTATCTATAATCACGAGAGTTATATAATGTCCTTCTATAATAACGAGAGATCTATATAAAGTCCTTCTATAATGATAAGAGTTATCTAACATCCTTCTATAATAGCGAGAGTTATCTAATGTCCTTCTATAATAGCGAGAGTTATCTAATAATAATATCCTCCAAGAACACCTGAAGTTTACTATTGTGAAAATCAGAGAAATGCAATCTAATGTCCTACATGGACACCACGTTATATTCATATGTACGCTATTATAATCCAATGATGGTCATGACTACGTTCTATGTCCATAACATCTTCTAGTACTATTATAATTGTTCCTGATTTCAGGACCTTCAACTAGAAACAAGAATACTTGAACTGATGTTTGGTGTTTTAAACTGTGAAATAGCCACATATCTCAGATCACTTCACAGCAAAGTGTAAGCTTGGTTATTAATACCATATCTCTACGCAATTCACATCACGCTATCTCACGGATTTCAAAAAGACGTAAAAAAATGAAACACCAAGAATACTTGAATATCAAAGGTATAGAATGAAGAGATATGCTTCATTTAATTTAGTTCCCAACAGGTGCGTTCAACGGGCATTTATCACAAATGTCAATTCATTTCTAGGTTCACTGAATCTGTTACACGGCTGGAAACCCATTTCAATTTTTACATTATTTCTCCCTCGCCCTCCGATATGTAATACAGGTATCAGATGTATTACCCTTTGCTGCTACCAAGAGTCACACATTTTCTAGAATTAAAACTTGGTGTATTTATATAATAAATATTATATATTTGTCCTAGAAGATCGCGACATCGTTTGAAAGACTAAAATTCCTTTAACAAAAACATACACCGCACACAAGGCATACGAATTCAACTGTTTTATAACAATAACCATTCGTTGACGCTGCAGTTACTTAACTAACACATATACAGCATACACGGCATATTAATGCAACTGTTTTATAACAATGATTGGTCGTTGACGCTGCAATGATCTTAAAATGTGAATCATAACGTTGAGGAATCAGATAACGACGCTCCAAACTGAATAGCAATCAGTGAAGCCCACCAATTAGATAACTAATAATACACACATGGGTTAATAATATACTGTTTCCTAAAAAAATGTTCGTCGCCCGATGACGTTAAGAGGAAATTTGTAAACGTTACGGAAATCAGATAAGGAAACGCTAAATCGACCCTCCGTATTTACATGTTGATAACTAACTCCAAATTACATATGTGATATACATATACTGCACATAGATAAGCATCATGATTTACTGGCATGACCAAAAAAAAAACATGTTGTAACAGAAGTCTAGATACATGTAACACACACTAGTTTTTGTTCATGTCTGGCTTCGAAGACATTGCATCCTGTTCCGGTATAATTAACAATAGCACTACCAGCAAAATATAGAATCTTGTAAAAAAAATAATAGTCTAAATACAAATAACACATTTTATATTTTGTTCAAGTCTCTTTGGTTACGAATAGACTGCATTCTAGTCCAATACTTTTAACAATAGACACTACCATTAAATATGGGATCTTATACACGGATATTATAACCGAAGCCTAAATGCAAGCAACAGATTCTCCTTTACATTAAAGTCTACTTGGCTTACAAAGAAACTGTTCCAGCACTGTTAATATCCCATCATAAAAACATAGGTTTTTGTAAAAGGAAGTTATAACTGAAGCCGCAATACCACCAACAGATTCCACGTTTTGTTCACGTCTGCTGGGTTACGAAGAAAATGTATTCTGTTCCAGCACAATTAACAATACAGACAAAACAATTATAAAGTCTTGTTGTCAAGGGGCGATTTAAAACTGACGGAAAACTGTTCAAACTAGTTTGTTCCAGCAGAACTGACGTATGCCTGGTTACAAAGAAAATGTATTCTGTTCCAGCACAATTAACTATACACACACAAAACAATTATAAAGTCTTGTTGTCCAGAGACAATTTAAAACTGACGGAGAACTGTTCAAACTAGTTTGTTCCAGCAGAACTGACGTATGCTTGGTTACAAAGAAAATGTATTCTGTTCCAGCACAATTAACAATACACAGACAAAACAATTATAAAGTCTTGTTGTCCAGAGACAATTTAAAACTGACGGAGAACTGTTCAAACTAGTTTGTTCCGGCAGAACTAACACTATATATAGTAAAACGTAATAAATTATACAGCCTTTGTAAAGATCTGAGAAGTAACGCCACATTATTCGCATTGTTCCAGCAGAATTAACAATATATATAGCAAAACGTAACAAATTATACAGCCCTTTGTAAAAAAAAAGATCTGAAACTAACGGCACACTATTCGCATTGTCGATTTTATGACATAATCAGTTAACTCTTTTTCATCTATTCTGAGACTTTATGACTCCAAATAATAATACAAGATCTCGATTCCTTAGTGAATATAAACACACGTTAAAATCTGTTTGAATATTTGCATGTTTGAAATGACCACAGTCGAGTTTTCAGTAATTGAAATACGGTGATTATTTATATAACATGCAGTGGTATATTTACAGGCTGTCAGATGAAAGGTAGTCGGATCACCAGATGACTAAATCTAACGTGGAGTTTACTAATTGCATGCCATAAAATCGTTTAGTTAGAAAACCAGCCACGTGGACTATTAAACAGATTCGGATAATTTAAACCACCCTTTCAAGGTATATAATTATAACAAGTACGTTGAAACCAGTTTTATAAATAAATTAATAACACGTCCGGAATTTTAATCGAGCTTCGTAAAATGGCAGTAATAGATATCGGCGGACTAGTGCACCCGCGAACTAGGGAGGGGGGGGGGGGATTGGCTTTAACGTCCACTCGACACAAACTAGGTCATTTCGGGATTTTCTTATGGTTTAATTTTATTTCAATAATTCGCTTGTGCGTAGGGGTATTTAGCAGTGGGAGGAAACCGGAGGACTCGGAGCAAACCCACGAGGTTGGACAGGCGACCCTAATCCTTGTCACGTACAACCGGGGATTCGAAACCACGCCAGTTGACTCAATGACAGGCTTTATGATACAGCGCGCACGTGCTAACCATTCGGCCATCCAACCCCTTCATGGAGTATATATAGAACGCAATCTAGATGGAAAACTGATGAAATGAAAGTGCGTTTAGAGTCCTATTTAAAACACCCTTCGTGGGAGGTAATACCTCTTAAACCAGTTTCGTGAATAACTAAATAACACAAAGTTTCAATCAAGCTTCTTGGGGTATATAAAGTTTCGATCAAGCTTCTTGGGGTATATAAAGTTTCAATCAAGCTTCTTGGGGTATATAAAGTTTCAATCAAGCTTCTTAGGGTATATAAAGTTTTAATCAAACTTCTTGGGGTATATAGAGTTTTAATCAGGCGTCTTGGGGTATATAAAGTTTTAATCAGGCTTCATGGGGTATATAAAGAACGGATAATTGGTAAAATTAAATGGGGTTTAACGTCTGAACTTTTAGCGCCAACTGGGCTAATAAAGACATGCATTCTCCATATAATTGCCCGGTTTGGTTTCCACTTGTCAGTGGTGCAGGACAAGGACAGTTGTGTAGTCGTTTGGATGGGACGAAAAACCGAGGTCCCGTGTACACATTGGCGTGCACGTAAAAGATCCCTTGACAGTTGGAATTCGATATAAGAGTAGGCCGTAGTGCCGCTGTCCGGGCAAACTTTCCCTTATAACACACTGTATGGCGCATGCCCGTCTTTATTAGCCCAATCTGGGCAGAATACCAGGATGTTAAACCCCATTTTATTTCGCCATGCAGTGTGTTATGGGAGAAGGTTTACCCTGAAAGGGGCTCTTTCGCTTCATCTGCATCGAATTCCAACGGTAAAGGTTTACTGCGTTGCATGCTGACGTCCACTATGGACCTTAGTGTTTGTCCCATCCGAACGACTAGACATTATCCCCAGCCAGACTCTCCTTTCTACGGCCGTAACAAGGATAAGCTCTTCTGGAATTACCAAGGAAGATTCCAGATCGACATCGGGATCGTACGCGAGGCTCCCTAAATCCTGTGGCCCCAGAAAAGGTAATACCACATACAGCCACATTTACTACAAAATGTAGGAATTGCAAATATCGCGGACGAAAAGTCTACAACGAGAAAACATATCTATTTGATTTAGAGAAAATTCAATCCAAATCCAAATTCTCGAATGGAATTCTCAAAAAAATAGTGGCTATCGAGGGAAAAAGATGATTTCGGGCTACAACGCATGCGCCTACTGAATAAGAATACGTTTCAGCCAACCATGATAGCTGAAACATATTCGTGATATTTAATTACGTCACGATTCTACTCACACCACCTGCGTTGTCGGGGCTGTCAGAAGTATGACAGAACCGAATTCCACGTCATTCGAGTGCATTTCTGTCAATTCGGAACTCTCCAGACGAACAATCGAGAAACCCGGTGGACTTTCTAGTAATTAAATTTAGAAATACAATCTTTAACATCAAATTCAAATATTTTAAAATCACGAATATCACTCTCTTGCACCAGAAATATCCAAATTTGTTATTGTCCCTGAAAGTCGATAAATTCTCGTTTCTGTGTGCTAATTAGGCTTCCTGGATCCCCACCCCCTCCCGTCTATACGGAATTTTAAATAGAACTCGTTCGCCACTTTAATACATTTCCCGCCAAGAAGGACAAATTATACCAGAAAACAGACCTATTACTACTCAGGCCCCTGTGGAGGTCTTCGCTTCGTTTCTCTATAGCTGATTGACCTTTCAATCAGTTCCAACCTGGCTATATTAATCACGACTACCGGTACCGGAAATAGACCCGCAATTTGTTCAAAAATATCTAAATTTGCACAGCGTAATCCGCGCTACCATGTATTCAAATTCAATATTTAATATTTGACGTGTAATTAAGAGAGAGAGAGAGAGAGAGAGAGAGAGAGAGAGAGAGATGGGGTTTAACGTCCACTCGACACAAACTAGGTCATTTCGGGACTAACATAGGGTTTAATTTTTATTTCAATAATTCGCTTGCGCATAGGGTTCTTTAGCAGTAGGAGGAAACCGGAGGACCAGGAGAAAACCCACGAGGTTGGACAGGCGACCCTACTCCTTGTCACGTACAACCGGGGATTCAAAACCACGCCAGTCGACTCAATGACAGACTTTATGATACAGCGCGCGCACGCTAACCATTCAGCCATCCAACCCCCCAAAAGAAAAACATCAAAGGTATTAATCTCCTGGATTGGATGCAAGCGGGTTAAATAGAGGCCTATCAAAAATATTTTACCCCAAATGACCTTGACCGGTGTATATCTTTGGTAGAGGATCCCGAATGTTGCGAATTAATTTTCAATGCATCTTATCTTTGTAAATTCTGAACGATGTTGAAATATTTATGAACGGATATTCCTTTTCGAGATCCAACTTCTAAATGGATTTAAAATCCTTAAAGGGGTACAAAATCCTTAAAGGGATTCATAATCCTTAAAATGGCTATCACCAACTTTAACTCGTCATCGGTCTGAATGAAGCGGAAGCGATATTTATAAGCACTCTGCTGGTTTTCGTATCCTTAAGACTGTATAATTGAATAATTATGTGAAATTATTTTGAATAAAATATTGTTTAAACCATGGAGCGGAATGAGACATTAAACTCCATTTCATTTCCAAATAATGTAATCACTAACTATAGCACACAGTTACATAGATAATTCCAGAACAGTTTACTTCCAAACAATTATATATAATCACCAAACAAACACACTCCAATAATTTTGATTATAGTCAATTGTATTCGTAAATTACATTGCAGACCACAACAATATATCCAGACACCGTTATTAAGACCAGGCTAATTTGATAACTAAACGCTATAGGAGAGATGTAGAAGAGCACGTGCTAGTTTCTATTGTAATTTGGCGTAGGGATTGTTACATTAAATCAGTGAGTATGAAATTCATAAATTAAGGTAGAGTTAGAAAGGTATGCAATAACGCATGTTTATAATGTCTTTATATCTAATAAAACAAGGGAAATAACTCATGTTTATTGTTTTTACTTCTATGAAATGCTTATATAATGTTTTTTTTCTGGTTTAATAAAAGCAAATTACGACGATATGGTGTGTATAACATACAGTTATACAAATAAACTCTAGTAATTACTGGTATATGTTGCATAAAGTAAACACGATTGCATAAAGTTTTGCCATGTTGATTTTATTCATAATCGCTTTGCCTTATTTTATAATTAACTAAAATAACATAGTCGGTCATTCTGACACACGTTCATCTTTTGGCGGTTTTAGAAGTTATAGAACGTCTGCATCACGACTTAACTAAACCTGGTCCACCACTTCTATACTAATCTCCGTAAATGTTGTCTTGAGAGAGAGAGAGAGAGAGAGAGAGAGAGAGCGAGCGAGAGAGGGGGGGGGGGGTAACGTCCAGTCGACACAACCCTACTCCTTGTCACGTACAACCGGGAAATGAAAAATTCGACCACCTTTTTTTTCTATTAACGTTTAGAGAAAAAATATAACTAACTTATTTCTATGAGATCCACAGTGCCCGAAAAGTATTTTCTCGTCTTTTTCTTGTCCACTGCATGTATGCCCGAAAAAACGGTATTGATTTCGGGCAATTTTCTCTTATGCCCCCCTGAATTACTTTGAGCTCCTACGCCTATGAAACCCGTAACCACGCCAGTTGACTCAATGACAGACTGATTAGTTTTATCTTAAGCACTATATATTTGCGTATGAATACTTGATCAAGGTGTAAACTGTATACATTGAAATTACTCCTGTTTACATCAGAGTTTAAGGAATGCATACGTTGTGATAAGATTGAGTAGACAGTAGACAGGAGAACGGATTACGTCCTACGCTAGCTATATGCGTATTACACTAGTTTATAGACGTAGTACGTTAGTTTATAGACGTAGTACACTAGTTTATAGACGTAGTGCATTAGTTATATGCGTATTACACTAGTATATAGACGTAGTATACTAGTTTATAGACTAGTTTATAGACGTAGTACACTAGTTTATAGACGCAGTGCACTAGTTATATATGCGTAGTTTATAGATGTAGTATACTAGTTTATAGACGTAGTACACTAGTTTATAGACGTAGTGCACTAGTTATATGCGTATTACACTAGCTTATAGACGTAGTACACTAGTTTATAGGTACACTAGTTTATAAACGTAGTACACTAGTTTATAGACGTAGTGCACTAGTTATAGACGTAGTACACTAGCTTATAGACGTAGTACACTAGTTAGATGCATGTTACACTAGTTTATAGACGAAGTACACTAGTATATAGACGTAGTGCACTAGTTATATGCGGATTAGATTAGTTTAGAAACGTAGTGCAATAGTTTAGAAAAATCACCAAGGTCCATCCATTACAAAATAAAATCAATGGAGTGCGAGTAGTGAGGCAGACATAGTGTTCAATAATTAATAAATATATTATTAAAGTGTATACCAACCGACTAAAGTAATAAGAATCTCAGCACAGTTTCGTATTTCAAAACCAAAACGAAGAAAAGCTATTAAATCACAAGATAAAAAGTTTCGTAAGTACTTTGCACACCAAATACAAAATGAATGTTTTTGCAGACCTTACAATACATCAAAGATGTATCCGTGGTGAATTTCAAGTGTGATTATTTTTTTTATTAAACTACTTTTTACAGAATCTAGACAATGTCTATCTTGAGATTTTTGTTTTACTGTTAATTTTCTGCTTCGTTTATGAAACAATAAAATATCGATGAAACTGAGCGGTTTAACTTTTTACCAACCTACTAATTAGTTACATATTATCTAGCCCCCTTTCATATCAATCGAAATAACAGCACTTTGTTTCACCACAGCGAAATAACGCAAATCCCCAGACCGAATAATAGCTAAATTAATGATGCATATTACCTTTAAGCATGCAAGAAGGGGAATTACCCGCATTGAAATGTTCTATCTCAAAATCATTTTACTCACTGCAATTGCGTGTTTAGAGAAAATTTTATCACAAAAATATACTTCTTTGATGTTAGCTAATCATAAACGGGATATTTCAAAAATGATTCACAACACACTTAAAGCTCCTTCAAAGAATTTCAATACTTGACATGAAAAATCTGATGTATTTTTAGTGCCGATATACAACAAGCTCGCTTGATAGAAGCAAATGGCAAAAACAACAAAGATTGTAGGGAGCTAACACAAACTGTAAAGCGGTCTAACAAATACTGAAAAGGGATTTAATAATGACTGTGAAGGGAGCTAACAATGACCGTAAACCGAGCTATCGATGACAGTAAAGGGAGCTATAAATGACGTATCAGTTACTGTAATGGGGCCTATCAATGACTGTAAAAGGAGCTATCAATGACCGTAAAGGGGGGCCTATCAATGATTGTATATAAAATGAGCTATCAATGACTATAAAGGGATCTAATAATGACTATAAATGGGCCTATCAATGATTGTAATGGGGTCTAATAATGACTCTAAAGTGAGCTAACAATGACTGTAAAGAGAGCTAACAATGACTCTAAAGTGAGCTGACAATGACTGTAAAGAGAGCTAACAATGACTGTAAAGAGAGCTAACAATGACTGTAAAGAGAGCTAATAATGACTCTAAAGTGAGCTATCAATGACTATAAAGCGGGAGATCAAAGTCTATAAATGGATCATATGTGCAGAATCGTCTCCGATCTAGAGTTCTCCAATGAAGACGGTTTCGGAAAGTGGCGTGTCCGTCCAATTCCAAATGTCAAGGTTTATTTTAGGTGTTTTTCATCCCAACACATCGATCCGGTATCTCCAGCACCTTTCTCGCCCAGCCGTCGTGGCCTAGTTTTCATACTTTAATCACAATTTTTAACTTAAAATAATCACAGTGTGAGAATACAGGTTCCGGATATTCGGATATCCGTTGCATCTTTTTATCAACATCAACATCTCGATCTGTCAAATTAACAGTACGATGTAAAAATTTACCCCAGTAGATAAACAGGAAAGTTACTAAATATGACTAAACGTTTCTCGTAAATGTGTCAGTATTGAAAACTATTTTGATGTAACAGTTAATTAGTTTCGTCCGTCAGGCATCTTAATCAACTTGTGTAGACAATCTGTTGATTCTAAAATTTCACACTCGGTTTACACGCAAGTCTAGATTATGATTATTTTGTACCCAATAACTTATATTAATGATGAAAAATTAATTTCAAAAACACATTTATAAAATAACTACAAATTAGTTTTGAAAATTCCAAGTACATTGGACGAATTCAGTGAAATCCAGAAACAGCGAGTGGACACGTAGACATGCCACATATCCATGACGATGTCAATGCGCATTCAGAACACAGGGATTAGATAAACTATGTACATATATAATACATCCGTCTCTGTTTTAGAAAGGCAATCAAATAGGGTTTAATATCCCAATGGCGACGGACCTACGCCGTGCAGTGTGCTATGATGAGAATTTTACCGGATATCTGTGCCTCCACCTACTTGTACTTGAATTCCAACTGTCAAGGGTTCTTTTACGAGTAGACCTCTTTTCGTCCCATCCCAACAACTAGACGTCTCTATTAGACATTCTCCATTAAATGCTAGTCCAGAAATGAATTTTTTAACAATATATAATTCATTCCCCTGACAATAACAACTGCACACATTGGGGGAAATAGTGTCAGGGGTTCTTTTACAAGTAGACCTTTTTTTAGTTCCACCCCAACAACTAGACGACTTTAAAGCTGGTGGCACATTCTCCAGTAAATGCTAGTCCAGAAATGAATGTTTAAAAAATATATAATTCATTCCCCTGACAACTATAACTGCACACATTGGGGGAATAGTGTCAAAGGTTCTTTTCCGAGTAGACTTTTTTTCGTTCTATCCCAACAACTAGACGTCTTTAAAGCTGGAGGCAGATTCTCCATAAATGCTAGTCCAGAAATGAACGTTTTAAAAATAATTCATTCCCCTGACGATTATAACTGCACACACTGGGGGGAATAGTTCCATCGGAAATGACACAACAACCACGGTCATACCGTGGAAAATTGAAAATAACATAAAGCCGGTCTGAGTCATTGAAGCTGTGGAAACGTTGCCAAGATGACCGCCAGGAAAGTATAAACTTAGCAGAAACTCGACAGCATCCTCCTGTCAGCGATGACGTCAATATGTCAAAGTTCAGCCATTTAGCCAATAGATATAAACAATGGGAAATAAATGGCAATTGTAGAATAAACGAAACGCAATAGGCGTGTGTGTGTGAAAAGGAATGAAATAATATTATTCTGAGATTCTGATAATTCTGCAGAATATTTGGTTTTGACTATAAAAGCAGATAAGGATACCATTCGATCGTGTTTTCCAAAATCCGAATTCCTTCTTTTTAACTTAAAGTTGCAATTTCATATTTTTACGTTATATTTTTTAAAATTTATTAAAATAAAGCCTTAAAATAGATGGTATCTATAAACAGTCCTACCTTGTTAAAGAATAATCCTATTAATCCTATGATTCACTATTGCCAGTTGAGAAATTGGCAAAAATATCATTTTCCTATTCAAATTCAAACGTTTGAGGATAGCTACTCCATGGTGGAGAATAGAAAACAAGGGAGGTAATTGGGAGGTAATTGTGTTATTATTTCCGGTGTAAATGAGTTTTAAGTGTGAGAATGACACCTATGATCGTATAATAGTGATTTGACAACCAATTGGGCAAAAGACATAGAAATAATTATGTTTTGACTTTCTTAGAAAATATGAAATTGTAACTTTAAAGATACATTGTTCCGAAAGTATTAATCGGATGGTTATTTCCAATAAAAGTATGGCAAGTATGGTATATACGGAAAGTATAGACGTCCAACCGTAGTAGTAAAATTACCAGAAAACATCCACTGGGCCAGCACTGGGCAACAATGTCTGGATATCACTAACTGGCAACAGCTTGACCGAGGGAGAGAGAGAGAAATGGGGTTTAACGTCCACTCGACACAAACTAGGTCATTTCGGGACTAAAACATGGTTGAATTCTATTTCAATAATTCGCTTGCGCATAGGGATCTTTAGCAGTGGGAGGAAACCGGAGGACCCGGAGAAAACCCACGAGGTTGGACAGGCGACCCTACTCCTTGTCACGTACAACCGTCACGTACAACCAGGGATTCGAAACCCCGGCAGTTGACTCAATGACAGACCGTATGATACAGCGCAGCGCGCACGTGCTAACCATTCGGCCATCCAACCCCCCATGACTGAGGGAGCGGTTGTTATTATTTGGTCAAATGGTTAGGCGGTTTTGGCAACATTGAGGGATGTCAACGTATAAAAGACTCTACAATTAAACAGCGGGAAAAGCGGTTGGCAGAAAATAATTAAGAATTTACTTAGGCCTCAATATGTATGTTAAATGGAGAGTAAGTAATGGTAAATACATTCTGGAAAATGGACCCTCTCTCAATGAAGTTAGCTTAAAACATGGCTTCTAACAACAGTTTATTTATAGCTTGAAGTATCTCCCCGCGAATTCAAAGTTTGAGAGGGATTCGAAGCAAATGTTTGAAACATTAATTAGTTAGAATATGTTTTAGTCCAAATATATCAACAAATCACCCAGTTTGTTCGCGGGAAATTATCTTGAAAGATTCATTATGTAAGAGCTAAATCTGCCTATTGCTGGTCTTTATTTTGTCTTCAAATATTATATACACTATTATTTAGACATTTATTCACCAATCTGATTAAAACACAGATCCTATTTCGTTTCGTTTTTATAGTTCAAAATTTCGTTTTACTTTACTGCACTGGGATCTGGAAGAGTTGTTATCTTTGACGTGTTCTGGATAGTGTGAGGGATTAGCCAATGAAACGGTCTGTTACAGCGAGCTTTAGACGTGTTTTGCAAGGAACTGTGGGTAATCCACTCGAAACATCAATGCTGATTGGTTAATCAAACGTCTGACGTCACAGGGTTAAAAGGCGCTCGTATGACCACGGATGCGACCTATCGCTACAACCGGTCAGATCTTCAGGTAGTATAGGTCATCGAAAGATTAAAAAAAATGAAACGAAATATAGATCTGTATTTTATTCAGGTTGTTTATTCACAATACAAGTGCCAAAACATCTCTCTAGACCATAGGATGACAGGGATTTAAATGGAATAGAAGGCCAGCAAAATTAGAAATTTAACGATAAAATGGATAATTGAGACCTAGCTCGTTTGTCGAGTACCGTTGTCACGATAACAAATAATCTACTCTAAATTTTCCCACACATAACTTCGCTCAGAATCAAGTAATTTGAAAGAAACTTTCAATATATTTATTTTTTCAGTATTTATTTTTGAACTATTATAGAAAGAATGTCCAGCTGTTTATATAAATAATATTTTTCCATTATTTATTTTTTAAACTATTATATTAAGAACATCAAGCTGTTTATCTAAATATTTCATAATGCATGTTTAATCTAATAAGCACGGCATATTCTACCGCAGACATTATCTTAAACACAGCATACCTTGATGGACGTAAACATTTTATACATATGTAAAAACCCAAGCACCCAGAATTTCTCATTTCTCTTATTAACATTTAATTAGCTGGAATTATTGTTGAAAGTAAGATAATTACCTAACAAATGTTTGTTGTATGCTGGTTTTATTAAAGAACAGGGTTACTGTTCGTGAAATGGCAAGGGTTGAATTGGTTTAAACAATTGAGACACAAGCCATATGTCTAATATTAATGAACTTCTCAAGATAGGTTTAATTAATCTGATTCAATTAAAGAAATTATATATATAGCCTAGAGAGAAATGGGGCTTAACGTCCACTCGACACAAACTATGTCATTTCGGGACTAACATATGGTTCAATTTTATTTCAATAATTCGTGGGAGGAGGACCCACTCCTACTCCTTGTCACGTCCAACCGTGGAACCGAAACCACGCCAGTTGACTCAATGACAGACCTTATGATACAACACGCACGCCATCAAACACCCCCAAAACTTATAATAGCCATATATATATATATATATATATATATATATATATATATATATATATATATATATATATTTAACCCTAACGCCGGTCCTAACCCTAGCCAGTTAGCGTTTTCAAGGATCAGTTGGCGCATATTTAACCTCTTTAACGGGCCGAGTGGTCGAAACGCCCGTGTTCCAATCATCCAATATAATTTAATCTTAAACGGTTTTATAGGATATACTCTCTCTCTTCTCTCTCTCTCTCTCTCTCTCTCTCTCTCTCTCTCAGTACACAATCAAGCTAGGCTTGAAGATGCCGAGATTTATGTTAAAGTGTGTACATGCTATCTATGATCGTTCATGAATATAAGACGAGCTCTCTATGATGAAAGCAATTACTACACCAAAGATATCACTTCTCTTTATCTTTAGCAACGCTCGCCAGAATTGACACGTTTGTGTATCTTTGTAGCTTTTTGTCCAGACAATTCCCTTGAAGAGATTCCCTGCAATCTGATTAGGAAGCGATTGTACACATTCGTGGCTAAGTGAAGTTTTAGAGGTTAGAAACACGGTCTATAGTTAATGATAGAGTTGACTTGCTTTAACAGTTATCAGCTTGACTACAGATATTTTACACTGTGGTTCAAGATGTGAGTCCACGATTGCCAATAATTACAAGAACTTAACGTCTTTCGTATGAGATGAATTCCAATTAAACTCTTTTAAATTGCACGTTTGCTTGCATAGTAATAGGCTTATTACTACAAACCTTTGATCATATTTGCATTACAGTTAACTGGATTTTGGTGTCTTAAGCTGAAATATGTGCTACAAAATATTGTTAGCTATGTGAAATCCTCAAACAGGCAGAGGGTGGGGGGCGTGCGCATTATATCGCGTTCTATCATAGGGTCTATCATTGAGTCAACTGGCGTGGTGTCGATTTTCAGGTTGTACGCGACAAGAAGTAGGGTCGCCTGTCCAACCTCGTGGGTTTTCTCCGAGTCCTCCGGCTTCCTCCCACTGCTAAAGACCCCTGCGCAAAAGCGATCTATTGAATTAAAATTGAACCATAATATGTAAGTCGCGAAATGACCTACTTTTGTCGAGTTGACGTTAAACCCCACCTCTCTCCCTCTCTCCCAGCAAATCAACGGGGATAATGAAGACGGGCATACACCATGTAGTGAGCAGCTATGATGAAAATTGTGCCAGGACAGCAATTGAATTCTAACTGCCAAAGGTTCTTTTACGTGTACAAACTGATAAATCAACAAACATATATATATATATATATATATATATATATATATATATATATATATATATAAAATAAAAAAATCCGTCCAGATAAAAAATTCTCCACTTTACTTCATTCTGACATACATTAAATCATATAAGCTAGCTGTCTGCCTTCTATGGGCGTCTTCAGATATTAATAATGTTTACAAAATATTACAAATACGATACATATATACATATATACATTATCTAACACATCTACTTCTAAATGTCACCTAATCGTCTTACTAATGGAGCTGTTGATCTTCATATTAGTTGGCCAATGTCTAATCAAGACAGAAGAATATTACCTCCTGCCCTCGAGACAGCAGAAATAATTACCTACAACACGAGAGACTCATACAACTAGACAAATTATAGACGTTGCCTAATGTATATAAATTAAACAACAACTAATAGGGGTTTAACGTCCACTCGACACAAACTAGGTCATTTCGGGACTAACATATGGTTTTAATTTTATTTACATAATTCGATTGCGCGTAGGGGTCTTTAGCAGTGGGAGGAAACCGGAGGCCCCGGAGAAAACCCACGAGGTTGGACAGGCGACCCTACTCCTTGCCACGTACAACCGGGGATTCGAAACCACGCCAGTCGACTCAATGACAGACTTTATGATACAGCGCGCGCACGCTTACCATTCAGCCATCCAACCCCCCCTCTATACATAGACAAGGTTAGACATTTCTAATCATATACAAATGGCATGGGGTTTAACGTCCTGCTGTTCCGCTCCGACTGAGATAATTTCTATACCTAGAAAGTTCAGACTTTTCTAATCATATACAAATGTCATGGGGTTTAACGTCCTACTATTCAGCTCCGACTGGGCTAATTTCTATACATAGAAGGGTTAAACATTTCTAATCATATACAAATGAAATGGGGTTTAACGCCCTATTGTTCCGGTCCGAATGGGCTAATTTCTTTACATAGAAAGGTTAGACATTTCTAATCATATACAAATGACATGGGGTTTAACGTCCTATTGTTCCGCTCCGACTGGGCTAATGAAGATGGGCATAAGCTATAGAGTGCGCTTTGATAAAAACTTTTGTTCGGACAACGGCAATATCGACTATTCTTTTATCAAGTTCCAACTGCCAAGGGTTCTTTTACGTGCACGCCAATGTTTTCACGGGACTTCGAACGACTATACGTTGTCCCTTACCGACAAGGGGAACCACCCCGGAAAATCCCAATGAACATTCTTGAACATTGGACATTCCAGGAGAGAGAGAGAGAGAGAGAGAGAGAGAGAGAGAGACAGAGAGAGAGTTTAGTAGTGTATGTACCTTTAATATTAGTGGGCAATTGCTAAAATGTCCGCCGAAAAGTCTAGTCGTTTCGATAAGACGAAAACCCATGTCTCGTGAAGATCATTGTAAGTATATGCTACTTAAATATTAATTCGAAATTGCTAAAATGGGCGGTCAATTTCCTCATAGCACACAACATGGGCATGGACACAACATGGACATGGTGTATTATGCTGATCCTCATTATCATAGCACACAACATGGACATACCAGTCTTTATTATCATAGCACACAACATGGACATGGTGTATGTCGGTGTTCATTATCATAGCACACAACATGGACATGGTATATACCGGTTTTTATTATCATAGCACACAACATGGACACCGACAGACCGGTCTTTATCGTAATAACACACAACATGGACATGTACATACCGGTCTTTATTATCATAGCACACAACATGGAAAAGTAAGACTTTAAACCCTAATTACTTTTATTTATTCTGGTTTTGTAGTTAAACATGAGTACAAGTAGGGTAATCTTTCAATCTGATATCCGTTTAAACCATCGCAGTGTTTCTTTAAAGGAGCTAAAAATTGACACAAATGGGTCCCAACGACAGACGTCTCAATCGAATAGCAATCTCTAGCGTTTGGTTATTCATGTCTACACAGAGAGTATTTATTGCGCATACACTCCAGAAAAGTTTATGGCGCCACCGTTTGACATGACTTGTGGAATATGCCTAGCCCCGTTTTTCGAGTCCCTTGTTACAAATGGCGTTGAAACGCATTATGGTACCAATGGTAAAATGTTTAATTTGTCTTAAATATTGGTTATCAGAAGCCCATCTTTTCCCGGTAGTTCCACAACATCAATGTTGATTTAAATTGACAAATAATTCAGGTTTTAAATGTCAAATACTTTAGATGATATTGAGTTAGAGACTTAGCTACTTTAAACCCTCATTTCATTTCATTCCAAAGAATGCATACTGTTCTGTTAAATGATGTTCTCACACGTATCATATTATAATAACATATTTTACCCGTGTATAATGTTGTTATGATATAAGTTAAACTATGTTATCAGTATTATTATGATATGTGTTAAAATAGGTGTAATTAGATTTAATTTATAGGGTGGTTCACATACCTGTCACGTCATCAGCCCATCATCTTGTATAAATATTATTTCATTAGTGCGTTCTATCTAAACCTAAATTGGCGTGGTTTTGGGCCCAAACTTGTACGTGGCAAGAAGTAAGGTCACCTAAGTTCAACTGCATGAGGTTTCTTCGAAATGACCTATAGGGTGGTTCACATACCTTTCACGTCAACCACCCATCATCTTGTATAAATATGATTTCATTAGTGCGTTCTATCTTAACCTTAAGTGACGTGGTTTTGAGCCCAAACTTGTACGTGACAAGGAGTAAGGTCGCCTGTGCAACCCCGTGGGTTCCCCTCGCAACCATCCCTCTCTCATCTTTTTTCAAACTTTATATTTATACACGTATATCGTCTTCATTTTGATGGGTTGGATGGCCGAATGGGTTAGCACGTGCGCGTTGTATCGTAAGGTCTGTCATTAAGTCAACTGGCGTAGTTTCGATTCCACGGTTGTACGTGACAAGGGGTGGGGTCGCCTGTCCAACCTCGTGGGTTTTCTCTGGGTTCTGAGGTTTCCTCCCACCGATAAAGACCCCTACGCGCAAGCGAATTATTGAAAAACAAATGGAACCATGTGTTAGTCCCGAAATGCGAAATGACCTAGGATGTGTCGAGTGGATGTTACTCCCCCCCCCCACACACACACTCCCTCTCTCTCTCTCTCTCTCTCTCTCTCTCTCTCTCATCTATGCGATAAATGGATTCTACACCAGCTGTTCTCTAGGTACACCAGTTCCCTCATACCACGCATCCACCCCACCCCCTCTCACTCTCTCTCTCTTTCTCTCTCTCTCTCTCTCTCTCTCTCTCTCTCTCTCTCTCTCTCTCTCAAAGTCTGTTCACCATTTGTCAATACTAAAATGTAAATGTATTCTGTCAGAGGATTACTTGTTCTGAATATCATCCAAAAAGGTTGTTCTTGTTTAGCAAGAGGTATGGCAGGATCATACAGATACTCATACATCAACACCGTGACTTGGTTTTAAAACATAAACTCTTACATTCTTTATTCGTGATACTTTTAGATTCTTCTCGAACATTTATACAATAATTCTTATCTGGGAATCCCAAGAAACATGGGAAATCAATCTTATCTTGATTCAGCCCATCCTCTTTATCGAGGTTCGTAAAACACATCCACACAGAAAAAAAACAGATATCGTAAATTATCCAAAATAACCTTTGCTCACCAACGTACGAAGGCTGGTTGAAAAGTTCAAAGTCCATTTTTAAAAGACCTATTCAAAGTCAATGGTTTCCATTTATTTTTCTACATAGTCCCCTTTGCCACTTTTGTCAACGATGTTGCAAGGAGCGGATGCCGGCCAGGAAGAAATTTTCTTCAGCCACCCTAAAAAAAGACGTCCACGGCTGACATGACGTCATTATTACTCGTATAATTTAGGGCAGGTTATCCAGTCTATCGACCGCCCAGCTTCCTATAATTAAACATACATTATGCAACAACTAAATCTGCCTATTGCAGGCCTTTCTTTAGGCCTGAAATGTTATCTAAATTATTAATTAGACATTCATTAACTTATCCAGACCATAATCAAATCTCGATGGCATCGGATTTCTCCGATATTAAACAGATCAGAACAGTTCAGCTATATTTTGATTTAAGCTAAAAATGGAGGAGCGAGACTTAGCTTCGAACAACCAGTCCAGTGGTTGAAATTATTGCACACGTCTTGTCAAACCTTCAAAGGCTAATATCTTCGCTCCAATAGAGTAATTTGAATGAAATTTTACATGATCTATATTTAAACTATTATAGCAAGAATGGCTAGCTCTTTATCTAAATCTTACATAATGTCTCTTTAATATAACTATTATAGCAAGAATGGCCAGCTCTTTATCTAAATCTTACATAATGTCTCTTTAATATAACTATTATAGCAAGAATGGCTGGCTCTTTATCTAAATCTTACATAATGTCTCTTTAATATAACTATTATAGCAAGAATGGCTGGCTCTTTATCTAAATCTAACATAATGTATCTTTAATATAACTATTATAGCAAGAATGGCTGGCTCTTTATCTAAATCTTACATAATGTCTCTTTAATATAACTATTATAGCAAGAATGGCTAGCTCTTTATCTAAATCTTACATAATGTCTCTTTAATATAACTATTATAGCAAGAATGGCTGGCTCTTTATCTAAATCTTACATAATGTATCTTTAAATAATGCCTGATTATATCTATTTGAACAAAAAAACCTATTTAAAGCGAGAATTTCAAATTTTCTAAGAAAGTCAAAACATAATTATTTCTATGTCTTTTGCTCAATAGGTTATCAAATCACTATTATACGATCATGGGCATTATTTCCCACCCTTAAAAATCTATGACACAGGAAATAACAACACAATTGCCTCCCCTGTTTTGCTATTGACAACATGGGGCAGCCATTTTCCAACGCTGGAATTTGAAGTTAAAAATGATATTTTTGCCAATTTCTCAGCTGGCAATAGCGAATTATAAGATTAATAGGATTATTCTTTAACAAGGTAGGACTGTTTATGGATACCATCTATTTTAAGGCTTTATTTTAATACATTTTAAAAATATAACTTGAAAATTTGCAATTGCAACTTTAAATGCATCGTGTGTGGTCGTCAGCATGTTTAAAGATATCAGGATTATAAATGAATTAAATGGCTAACCAATATTTCAAATAATGACACCAGTGGCGACATCTGGTATTCAAATCTCAAAACTAATCAGGTAAAACATGCTCGGTGGAAAAATAATTTTACCTGTGTGAAATAAATGCAAATGGCGAAATGATAAATTCTTCAGAAGAAATAGACATGTTAAAATAATGAATGTAAAATTTAAGTGAAATGGGGTTTAAAGTCTCGTCAACACAATTTGTCGGCCATTTTGAGACTGAATGAAGAAAATAATGAAACGGAGTTTAGCGTTATAGTTTCCTCAAGACGGACATACGCCATAGTGTATGACCAGGAAAATTTTGCCTTTTCTTCGTCGAATTTCAAACGGAAACCGTTCTTTTATGCGCATGGCAACCGTTGATATTTTGTACATGACAACCTGTGACAACGTGTGGACTTGTAGTTTTTCGTCCGAAGAATTAGACGCGTTTGCTTTGACATTATTTAAAAAGAAAATATTATTTTTAATAAAATAGCTGCTGTATATCAAATGCGTTTTAAATTAGAAAGCTTGGCAATCCTTCAAGAAGCATTAAAATCGAGAATGAAAATCAAAAAGGCGCTATATAACGGCTGAATAGGGAGCGTACAACTTCTATCAGCAGAGGAGATGATTAAGAAAACCTGTGTTTAGATGTCAATTAGAACTTGTCTTGACAGATGTCCATCAACACCCAAACAACGTATATTTAACTAACGTGAAAATATTAATCTTAAAACATATGTTTTTCTGGGGTTTTTTTTTCTTATTATTTCAAAACATATTTCTGATTTACAGTATGTTAGATTTTCAAAGAGGATTCGGGATGCAATTCTAAACTCAGAATTGAAATGGCCGCGGATTTCTTTGACGACGTAAATAACTTCTCCGATAATTATTACTTGTCTGTTACGTCAGTAATTTTTAAAACCGTGTTGAACGTCACATTATATATTCTTCGTGTTGAAAATATTCAATTCGTGTGTTTTTTTTTGTTTTTTTTTTACTGTACTGCGAATTTATTTTTCGGCTCCCCAAAACAGTATTGTCATTTGCTTTTAGATAAACCACGCAAAAAACCAAAAAAAACCCCAAAAAACTTCAGAGTTTAGGATGTGTACATTTTTATCGATAATAAATCTCAGCAACAAGAGTGCACACTTTATTATTATATCCCAAGACAATACCATTAGATCACAAATAGTATAATACACTGTTACAGATGGTGACGTAAAATGCAAGTGGTTATTCGGGTGCTATTTGTAACAACATTCCGTGTTTTATGGTGTCACATTCAGTGCTTCATGGCGTCATATTTAGTATTTTATGACGTCACATTCCGTGTTTTATGACGTCACATTCCGTGCTTTATGACGTCACATTCCGTGTTTTTGAAAAGCTTCTAGTTACTCGGATGTGATGTAACACTTGATATTTGGAATTCTAGGAAGAAAATTCACTGCATTGGCAAAATAACCCTCATAAGGCAGTGCGTAGCGTATGTCCTTCTACATTATTCCGGTCAGCGCAGTAAAATAGTACGTTAAACCCCATTTCATTACATCTTATTCATTACAAGCTAGAATGCATGTTTTACATGGCTAAGAATATTTTTCGTGAAAGTCGTTGTGACTCCTCTTTACAACATGACCTAGCCACTTTAAGTATTAAACTAATCTATCCTTGAGGTACAAGAGATAAAAGCATGTGAAATATCCGTCTATTGTCAGAAATAACGTGTAAGAATTTTATCTCTAAAGGTAACACTGAATGAGTTGCCTGGAGTTTATTGGTAGATGTTATCATCCTTGAATCTAGACACATCAAAGATTTAATCTTAAAGACAAATACAAAACTCTATTTTAGAACGGCGTGTTAAGAAATCAGAATCGGAAATTTGATGTGTTGGTTTATTTTGCAAAGTTGTTATCTACATTAACATGTACCGCCCTACTATGGATCAGGTACTGAATATGACGTCATTGCAGCCATATTGGAATTGTGACATAATATCAAAAATGGAAGTTTCTCTTCATCGATGAGCAATTTTCAAAGGAAAAAATAGCATGCCACGTTGATCGTACATGAATTGGCGGAGCAAGCATACCCTTGTCGAAGAGCTTCGCCCCCAAGAACAACAAGAGGACAAGAGCAACACGAATAACTAGAACAATAAGAACAACAGAACGACAAGAACAAGACGACAAGCACAACAAGAGCAACACAACGACAAGAGTAACAAGGTGACACGAACAAGAGCGACAAGAACAAGAAGAACGACAAGACAAGAGCAACAAGAACAACATGACGACAAGAGTAACACGAAGAACAACAAGAACAAGCGGCGGTTGGGAACAAGTTCCTCGTACAAAAATATAAGGTTTGTGGATAACGTCAGTTCCGGGATTTGTAAACAAAACACGAAACTAAAATATATCGGAGTCTCGCTATCTCGAACCTAATAAACTAATAGTATCTGACCTCTATATTTAATTTGTTATTTATAACAATTAGAGTTTTTTCCCTTTGATTTAAATCCCAGACAAGATAATTGCCCAAGTTATTATATCATCTTTTAACAACACCTTTAATAGAAACACCAATATTATATAATATTACCACATCAAAATAAAACGGGTTAGATCACTCGACCACTTCTCTGGTTTCAATTCCCTGGTTGTACGAGACAATGAGTAGCGTCTCCTGTACAACCTCGTGGGTTTTCATCGGGTTCTCCGGTTTCCTCCCACTGCTAAAGATCCCTACGCGCATTCGAATTATTGAAATAAAATTGAACCATATGTTAGTCCCGAAATGACCTAGTTTGATAGATCTCCGCGGTCTTTGATAGATTCTTACGGTCTTTGATAGATCCCTACAGTCTTTGATAAATCCCTACGGTCTTTGCTAGATCCCTACAGTCGTTGTTGTTTTGACATTTGTTTTTGTCAAACGAACCTGTTTTATATCAGCACTAAAAATACATCAGATTTTTTAAGTCAAGTATAGAAATTCTTTGAAGGAGCTTTAAGTGTGTTGTGAATCATTTTTGAAATATCCCGTTTATGATTAGCTAACACACACCCCTCTCTCTCTCTCTCTCTCTCTCTCTCGATCTCGACCACTTCTCCTTAAACAGATCGCATCATGAAGATTACATACTGTACATAATGATATAACACCTTTTTTTTAAAACACAACACTGCGCCAAGAACTATTTGTGTTTGTATGCTTCCTCTAGAGTATTATTGTAGAAACTACGACAAATATTCCTACCGTCAAAAAATATAAAAAAAACTATCACATAACATACATATCTTGTCTCAGGTAGAATATAAATACATGTGGGCACCTTGTGGTTTAATGAATACGTCGACATCAGATAGTGTTCCAGACAATCAGTGGCGTACGCATGATATTTGGTTGGGAGGGGCGCGGGGGTTAAAATAGGTGTGGCAATAATGATTTGTGACGTTTATCTGATGTAGCGGAATATAACATTCATTTTCCGACAAAAACAAAGCTCAGTCAAATTTACACGTTTCATAGAATCAGAATGGTATACAATCTGATTACAATACAGATCTATATTTCATTTCGTTTTTTATACTTTCGATGGCCTCTACTACATGAAGATCTGACAAGTTATAGCCATAGGTCACGTCAGGGGTCAAACGACCGACTTATGACCCTATGACGTCAGACATTTGATTAACCAATCAGCATTGATGTTACTAGTGGATTACCCACAGTTCCGTAAAAAACACGCCTAAAACTCGCCGTAAACAGACCGTTTCATTGGCTTATCCCTGACACCATTCAGAACACGTGTTAAATAACAACTCTTCCAGATCCAAGTGTAGTAAAGACAAGTAAAACGAAATTTTGAACTATAAAAACGAAACGAAATAGGATCTGTGTTTTAACCAGATTGAATGGTATAATACTAGTATTTCAGGAGGAGGGGAGGGGAGAGGGCGGGCGAAGGTTCAAGCCACTGACAACAATGTTCACATAATGGAAATACAAGTGGTTTCCACATTCGTCGATAAAGCTAGATAATCCAAACTTGGTTATATGGATAACAGCCGGCTAGGATGTGGTGGGGTTCGGGGGACGGGGGTGGGAGGTAAAATAAAGATGTTGCCTAAATTGTTTACAACGAAATATTAATGAATAGGATACTTACGTCTAGTGCAAGCGATTCCTGATTGGTCAGAATAAAAACCGGAAATACATTGACACGTGCCCTCTTGACATTTAGAATTTGTGACGTAATTCTGACAAGGACAGCAGTGAGCATCATTACATGTAGTATTTATACGTTTAGCTGAAATAGTAATATTAGTTAGATTCATTACATTTTTATAATACCAATCTCTTTGAATTAAATGGTTTTAAAATGATCGAAAATTGTATATTGAATGATTGAAACAGAGATGAAAGCCTTTGAGAGAGAGAGAGAGAGAGAGAGAGAGAGAGAGAGAGAGAGAATAGTCTTTAGAGATATGAGGAAACCGATGTACCTTGAGCAAGGCCCGTGTCGAACCCGTGTATCGCATAGATGACAGGTCTTATAACCTAACAAATGATCAATTTTCATATTATTTAATAAACTGGTATCTTTATTATGTGTGCCAGATCATTACGACCATAATGTATGACAGTTTATCAATACTGTATAGACAGTAAATTAGAACGAGAGAGAACCAGTTAATATTATTTAATAAACTTTAACTTGGATTAATTTCATAAACTAAATTCTTCATTACGACAATAATATATGACAGTTTATCAATATTAGGCGGTAGACTGTAGATTACATATAGATTTCTTATCGATAGATTTTATAAAGGGCCAATAGCTGCAATAAACAATCTATAAATACCGTCTATGTGGTATTATATAAAGCTGATATAATACAGTCTATATTCCGTATTACATGTTTCTATAGTTTTATATACAGTTGAAATAAAACAGTCTATATTCCGTATTACATGTCTCTATATATATGTGCAATAAACAGTCTGTATTCCGTATTACATGTCTCTATGTATAGCTCTATATTCCGTATTACATGTCTCTATGTATAGCGCTATATTCCGCAATACATGTCTCTATGGTTTTATATACAGTAGAAATGATACAGTTTATATTCCGTATTACATGTCTGCGCAGATGTGAGTTTCATAATGGCGGATCAGTTCAAACGAATCTTGTTTGTGTTATTGTTATCTAAATTCTACATGACAATAGTGTTGGATTATTATAAATTTGTGGCAAGAAATGATTCCTTCTGGCGAACAAAGAAGAATCATGGTAAAAAAATAGACGGTAAGGATTCCAAAATAGCCTTAGAACCGGAATGGGTAAAAAGCCTTCTTCTCGCCTTATTTTCATATTAGTAGTGTTTAGGATCAGGCAGTAACGGATAGACAGAGTCTAATAAGAATCCGTTACTAAAGTAACTATGAATGCCCATGACTCCAATTATAAATAATGATTATAATATGAACATATTACCTTCATCAGAGCCATCACCACAATCATCAACTGAATCTAAAACCCAAGTACTGCTCACACATTTACCACTGCTACAAGAAAACGCTCCTAATTTACACGGTTTTGATACTGAAAATAAAATAATTAGTAACAATAAAATAAAACCAAGTACGAACAATCCAAACCATAAGACAGAATTCGAAGTCCTAAAAATCGTTATAGGCAAAATAGTGTATTAAAGCAAAATAGTGTAATCAGCAAATGGACTGCTCCTTGTGTATAAAATACACGACAAACAGTGGTAACAGGTGTCCGGAAGAGTAAGCTTACCCTGCCTGACGCCACACCCGCCATAGCTGCATCCAAACTATTAGGCGAACAATGTGATAAATATATTGTCTTGCAATTATACATGGCATAGTGAAATTATACATGGTTTTGATACTGAAAACAAAATAATTAGTAACAATGTGATAAATGTATTGTCTAGCAATTATACATGGAATAATGCATTATGTAAGATTTAGATAAAGAGATGGTCGTTCTTGCTATAATAGTTCAAACAGTGGTAATGAAAATTGACTATATTTAGAACTTTAGTCAAATTAGTTTATGCTAGGTTCCCATTGTCGTACGATGCATTACAATTGGATTGTCTCTATTGAGTCGACGATCTGGTATGTGAAAATACGTTCGGATACGTTTCTATACGATCAACACGATTGCTACGATTGGGCACAATATATGATAAGACATGATAGGATCACCACGATCACTCTACGGTTAAAACCAAGATTTCAATCGCAGCACATGAATCGTGATAGTAGGAACCTAACATTATTATGAACAAGTTAGGAATGTTTGGAGTTTCAAAACGTTGGTCTCGACTGGCAAGTACCATTAGTAATGATGCAAGTCAGAATAACATGTGGTCACTAATCAGTTTTAATTAATACAGTGTGCTTAATATGCATCTTGAATTAAAAAATAAAGATAACAGTTTAAGCACCGTAACATGCAATCGTCATGAACAATACCCATTTTGTATCTTTTTAGGGCATCACTTGCTGTATATACACGTTATTTTTGTAGCCTACCAATTTAAGAATTAGAGTTTTCAAACCTTGTTTTTGAGAAGTTGTCGCGGTTTATAAGATTCGATAGGTTTGTAAATAACCACCATATTATGATCTGTTTTAACTCTATGCAAAGACTCGAGGTAACTGGTTTTTATAAAAGGGAACGAAACCTGAACTGTAAAAAATGAATTTGCGCATGACTTGATAATCGGAAGTCTTAGCCAATCCAGGAATAGTTTTAGAGATAATATCCGATTAACACGAAGGCTTTCGAGATATTTTTACAACAATCGTCTGTAGAACGTGATTATATAACAGATTTAATTTTTTTTTCAGAGAAATTCGATGTTATATAAAATGTTAAATCCATGCTTGAGCTGTAGACAGATTCAATGTATATGTTAACACAGTTTTTAAAACCAGATAGTTTATTGAAGCAGAGAAAGAAAACAATGGCTGTATTAAGTTAAAATGTTGAAAGGATTTATTGAACGAGATAAAACAGATATTAGCCGAGACAAGTATGGTCGAATGCTTCATTCCAAGATACAAAAGTAATAATTGAAGATTTTAGATGAAGTCGAGCAAATTCTTTCCACGCCGTTAATTGAAATCAAAATGAGTAATTCTTTTAAACGTCTCTGCGCAGACTCTGGAACATGAAATTAGACGAATTGATAGTAATGATATTTTTTTTTATTTCGATAAGCTTCGTAAATGCAACTACGTTACTGTACTCCCCCACTCATACACAGGCGCCTGTAACGTCGAAATTATTTTAAAAATAACACCAAACTATGTCTAAGTATATGTCTAAAATCTGTTACGTCCAGGTTTGTAAGCGAGATAATAAAATAAATGGTCTGATTCCAATTTCTAACTCAGGGGAAAATAACTCGTCTGATATAAATGCAGCACCGTTTTCTATACTCCCCCACCCATATGCCCACTTACACTACGAGCCTCATTATATAATGTATACTAATAACGTATTATATCTACTGAAAATAAATCGGTTTTAGACGAGTTAGAGATTGGAATCAGACCAGTTATTTGATGATCTCGCTTATGAACATCGACGTAACAGACTTTAGGCATATACTTAGTCATTTTCAAAATATTTTCCACGTTACAGACGCCTGTGCATCAGACCGCGGATGGCGGGTGCCCCCCCCCTCCCCCAGCCCCCATCAATTGCGTCAAATAATGAAAGTGTTATTTAGTGTTTAATATGCTTACCTTCATCTGAGTTGTCGCCACAATCATCAACGCCATTTTGAAACATATCACGTAGTAAACAATTACCGTTAGCGCACTGTAACTGTGCCTTAGTACAAAATGGTCCGGCTGCAAAAAAAGGGAAAAAACTGAAGTTATTATATTCGCATAACATCGCTTTAAATAAAACCAAAGCTGCTTTTAAGAAAAACATGTTGGGTCGTTAAAGCACTAGACTCAAGACAAGAACTGCGAGAACCTTAACTGATTCGATGCCAGAGTCAAGCTGCGTAAACCCGAAAGACGCACAACTTTCTAGGTTTGAACAGCCACAGTAATTCAGTGAGTGAGTTATTGGCTCACTAACCAAGATCGCCCCCCCTCTCTCTCTCTCCCTCTCTCTCTCTCTCCCTCTCTCCTCTCTCTCTCTCACTCTCCCTCTCTCCTTTCTCTCTCTCCCTCTCTCTCTCTCTCTCTCCCTCTCTCTCTCCCTCCCTCTCTCTCTCTCTCTCTCTCTCCCTCTCCCTCTCTCTCCCTCTCTCTCTCTCCCCCCTCTCTCTCTCTCTCTCTCTCTCTCTCTCCCTCTCTCTCAAGAATTGAGAACCTTAACTTATTTGACGACTAGTCGCGCTGCGTAAACCCGATAGACGCTTTCTGGGCATTATAAGGTTTGAGCAGCCACCGTGGCTCAGTGGGTAAGTTACTGACTCACTAAACAAGAGATCTCTCTCTTTTCCCCTCTCGCTCATAGGCATGGTGGAGTCATTCAGCAATAATAGGTCAACCCAAACTACTGTACCATCAACAACAATACATTAATATTTAAAGCAGGTAAAATGAAATGAATGCTAAGACAGTTCAGAGAGATATTACTGTCGAACAAACAGTCTGGAGTGAGTTAACGTGTAAAACTTACTTTCGTCGTATTTGCCATCAAAACAATCATTGACACCATTTTGTACGTTAGACCAAGGTATACACGTACCATTAGGACACCTGTATTCATCAACATTACAGTAACAGGAAACTGAAATATAAAATGATATAAGTTAAATTACAGAACGTAATGATAAATTGATATTGTGTAATTACTGTGCGTAATGATAAATTGATATTGTATAATAACATGGGCTCATGGCTAATTGGAGAACGTAATGGCATATTGAGATCTATGTAATTACAGAACGTAATGATAAAATTATATATTGTGTAATTACAGAACGTAATGATGAAATGATATATTGTGTAATTACAGAACGTAATGATAAAATGATATATGTGTAATTACGGAACGTAATGATAAAATGATATATTGTATAATTACAGAACGTAATGATGAAATGATATATTGTGTAATTACAGAACTTAATGGTGAAATGATATCTTGTGTAATTACAGAACTCAATGGTGAAATATCATATCTGTGTAATTATCCCAGGTGGTACAGAAATGTAGGACGTTAAACCCCATTCCATTTGATGTTAGCCGAAAGGATATTTCAGATTTCCAAATCAGAGCGGGGGGTTGGATGGACGAATGGTTAGCACGTGCGCGCTGTATCATAAAGCCTGTCATTAAGTCAACTGGTGTGGTTTCGAATCCCTGTTTGTACGTGACAAGGAGTAGGGTCGCCTGTCCAACCTCATGGGTTTTCTCCGGGTCCTGGGGTTTCCTCCCACTGCTAAAGACCCCTACGCGCAAGCGAATTATTGAAATAAAATTAAACCATATGTTAGTCCCGAAATGACCTAGTTTGTGTCGAGTGGACGTTAAACCCCATTTCTCTCTCTCTCTCTCCAAATCAGAGCAGACATACGGTTAAAGACAATCGTAAATCTTTTACCATTTACAGATTGATAGTGTATGTATTGTACAAGTTATTACATAGCATATATTGCCATAGGGGGATATAGAATCACAGTTCAATAAAAAACAAAATCCGAGACAGTCGATGAATTAATTCATATTTTCCTTGATCAAAACTCATTATTAGTGATGAGGCGATGTGTGTGAAAATATGAGATATTTTCCAATATCCTTTTTGTATTAATGAAAGTATTAAATTGAGGAGATTTGTATGAGTTTATTGTGAGACGAGAGAAAGAATCCCCACCCTACTGACTTCCAGACTTTACTTTACAGATTTACAGAAGAAAACGAGAAAAGACAAATACGGCATGTTGCAAATTAACATGGATATGTTAAGACAATGTAAACAAGGAGAAATGGCGGGTTTTAGTATCATTATGAAATAGAATATAATTCTTTGGAGATTAATACAGACTTCAATTGTTCGAAACTATTAGCAGCATTATAAATGATACAAATATTAGTTTCAAAATTATTTTAGAGGGAGATGAAATCTTATCATTGGAATTAAATATCAAATTAACTAAAGCTGTTCACCATTTCATCAAACAACGTCAATAGAAATGAAATGAGGTTTAACGTCCTACTGTTCTGCTCCGATGCTGGGCTAATGAAGACGGGGATACGCCATACAGTGTGCTATAAGGGAAATTTTGCCCGGGCAGCGGCACTATCGCCTATCGAATTCCAACTGCCAAGGGATCTTTTACGTGCATTCCAATGTATACACGGGACCTCGCTTTTTCGTCTCATCCGAAGGACTAGACAGCTGCCCTTGTCAGGCCCTCCGTCCTGCATCACTGACAAGGGGGAATCACGCCGGAAAATCTGGATGAACTTTCTTGGTCGATGCAGGGATCGAACACCCGACCTCCAGGCTAGCGAGCCAGCGTCTTATCCACTTAACCACGTGATCCCTTCCAAAGTCAATAGTCAATATTTCTGCAAAATGTACTTCCACACACCTTCTGTGTGTATATATATTTATAAAATCTATTGTTTCTACACACTTTAAAGGAGCTAAATCGTTAATATTTGGGAGCTGGAAATTGACACAAATGGGTCGCAACGAATATAATAATACGCCTGCGGACACAGACAAACCTGTGACAAGACAAACCTGGGGACAAGGCAAACCTGGGGACAGGACAAACCTGGGGACAACAAGCCTGTGACAAACCTGGGGACAAGACAAATTTGGGGACAAGACAAACCTGCGGACACAGACATTGCAAGAAATAAACAACAAATATCAAAGCAATTGAATGGATCAGAGGGCCAACTGTATTTGTCAACTGTGCTGTACAACAAGATAGGAAGAAAGTGTGCCGAACACGTTTCTTGTTCCGGGTTATATAGTTTATGAACGAGATGAATTGACGCCTGTACAAACCGTATGACTATCCACACGCCATTTGCGCTGTAATTTATTTTTTTTAGACCTCCCCTTTTTTTTTTAATTAAATTAAAAAAAAACAAACGCTAGTATTACGAGTCTTGTTATTATCAGTTACTTTGCTGCGGGCAGTCTTCTATATTTTAATTGGACAACCATATTGGAGTCTGTAGTTTGGTCACAAATTAGTTTGATGACAAATTAGACCCAGACCAAATGTATTTCTTTTTTACTTAAATGTACATAATGTAATCTTTAGATAAAGAGCTAGCCGTTCTTGTTATAATGGTCCCACAATAGATAATGCAAAATGAATATATTGAAATTTTCAGTTAAATTCCTTTATTCTGAGCGAAGTTATCACTGTTTGTAGTTTTGACAAGATGTGTGCATTGATTGTTTATTATCGTAACCACGGTGCTGGTTATTCGAGGCTTATCCGAACTCTTCTAATCTACTTAAAATCGGAGCCATGAAATAAAATGAAATGGGGTTTAATGTCTGCATCCAGAAGATAGTTATATACGCCATGCAGTATGGTATGATGGACACTGTTTTTCGAACTCCAACTGTCAAGGATTCTGTTACATGCAAGCCAATGTCTACAAGGGTTATTGTCCCATCCGAAGCATTAGACACCTTTGCATGCCAGTCCCACCATCCGACACCAGGTTAGAGTAACCTAAGGACTTCTGTCGGTCAACACAAGAAATACACTTAGGTGTGACAGTTTTGTCTGGAAGTGGAATTGTTTTAAAGTTGAAAAACATTTTCCTATATTTGCCTGGCTTTTGTCTGTGTACGATAGAGACATGTAATATAGGATATAGGCTGTTTATTGCAGCTGTATATAAAACATAGAGACATGTAATACGGAATATAGACTAGTTTATCTCAGCTGTATAAAAACTATATAGACATGTAATACAGTATTTATAGACTGGTTTATTTCAGCTGTATATAAAACTATAGAAACATGTAATACGGAATATAGACTGTATTATATCAGCTTTATATAATACCACATTGACGGTATTTATAGACTGTATTATATCAGCTTTATATAATACCACATAGACGGTATTTATAGATTGTTTATTGCCGCTATTGGCCCTATATAAAATCTATCGATAACAAATCTATATGTAATCTACAGTTTACCGCCTAGTATTGATAAACTGTCATATATTATTGTCGTAATGAAGAATTTAGTTTATGAAATTAATCCAAGTTAAAGTTTATTAAATTATATTAACTGGCTCTCTCTTTCTCTCGTTCTAATTTACTGTCTGTATAGTATTGATAAACTGTCATACATTATGGTCGTAATGATCTGGCACACATAATAAAGATACCAGTTTATTAAATAATATGAAAATTGATCATTTGTTAGTTAATAAGACCTGTCATCTATGCGATACACGGGTTCGACACGGGCCTTGCTCAAGGTACATGGGTTTACTCGCACTTCTAAAGACCCTCCTCTCTCTTTCTCTCTCTCTCTCTTTCTCTCTCTCACTCTCTCTCTCTCTCTCTCTCTCCCTCTGGGGATTGGATGGCCGCATGGTTATCGTGTGCGCGCTGTATTATAAGGTCTGTCATTGAGTCAACTGGCGTGGTTTCGATTCCTCGGTTGTACGTGACAAGGAGTAGGGTCGCTTGTCCAATCTCTTGGGTTTCCTCCCGCTGCTAAAGACACCTACGCACAAGCGAATTATTGAAATAAAATTGAATCACATGGGTCGAGTGGACGTTACCCCCCTCTCTCTCTCCCCCCCTCTCTCTCTCTCTCGCTCTCTCTCTCTCTCCCCACTCCCCTATTGGTTTATAATTTGTTTATAATTTAAAAATCATTTGGTCTGTCTCTACCACGTTTAAGCATTAATGGAAATGTTCTCCAATTATTTTTAATAACCAAAATGTCAGCTCAATATAGAATTTAATTAAATTAATTCCGGAGAGAAGAGTATTAGAGTAGTTGCTTTGAAATTAAGAAAGGTTCATCAGATTAGGTTTCCTGGGCAGACAAAATGTCAATTACATCATTTAGTTTCTCTAAGAGATATCATTCCGATGTTTTAATATGACTGGGGTATTTAGATGTTTCAAATAACAGCCTGGCGATTTTGTGTTTTATGCCAGGAAAAGGCTGGTTTGTTTAAAGTTTTTATTACATATGTCAATCTTAACAAGACTGAGATGTCTGGAATTCAGAATTTCAGGAAATGCTTTTAATATGTACAGCCTTATCTCATTCAGATTGTTCAAGATCTTTGAGCATCATATAACTTTAAATACAAGACAAAACATTGCTGGGTTCCTCTTTTGTGTATGGCAGCTAACTTATGGCAGATGGAGGAGAGAGAGAGAGAGAGAGAGAGAGAGAGAGAGAGAGAGAGTTTATCGTCCACTCGACACGAACTAGGTGATTTCGGGACCAACACATGGTTCAATTTTATTTCAATAATTGGCTTGCTCGTAGGGGTTTTTAGCAGTGGGAGGAAACCGGAGACCCGGAGAAAACGAACGAGGTTGGATAGGCGACCCTACTACTTGTCACTACAATCAGGGAATCGAATCCCAGCCAGTTAACTCAATGACAAACCGTATGATACAGCTCGCACGTGCTAACCATTCGGTGGTTCACCCCCCCCCCCCCTCTTTTCCCTGGGAGGAGTGCAATAGCTGGGGTAGAGGTTTTAGGTATAAAGCGTGATGAACACTTAAAGATAAATTAGGTAAGATTTAGAGAAAGAGTTGGTCGTTCTAGCTATAATAGCTCACAAATAGATAATGCAAAATGAATATATTGAAAATTTCATTACAATTGCTTTAATCTGAGCGAGGATATTAGCCTTTGAAGGTTCGACAAGATGTGTACGCTGATCGTAACCACGGTACTGGTGTGAATTATATCTCGGGCGTCACTGTAGTGTGAATTGTGGCTGTAGACGCCACTGTAGTGTGAATTGAGGCTGGGGACGTCACTGTAGTGTGATTTGAGGCTCGGGACGTCACTGCGGTATGGAGCTTGGGACGTCACTTTGGTTTGAATTGAGGCTCGGGGCTTCACTGTGGTTTGAATTGAGAATGCATAGGAGATTGATTAAGCACTGACGCTTGCAAATTGTTTCATACAATATCGAAACAGTAACCAGAAAAGCAATCAGATAACAACAGCCATCATAGGGGTAACATTCCATATTCTCTCATTAACATTTCCCCAGTCAAATTTATATCTAAAATTAATGAGTTTTGTTCTTGTATTACGAGTTATGTCCTTGGGGTTGATATTAGTGGTGAGACGGATGTTTTCTTATATTACACTATCTAATTCAATAAACAGACAGAAATTATTCTTTTCTATTCGCTTGGCGTGGCGATTCGTTTTCTATAATTTATCATCATTCTATTGGGTTATAATAAGAGTTAAAGACGGTTTCGTTTATTAAATACATAAAACAAAATACGAAACTGCCAGAATTAATTTAAAGCGTACGCGAATCAATTGATTTGGCAGTGCCTGTTATTAATGAAAGTCCGTAGTGGCTCCGTGGATAACCTAGATTCCCTTAGCTCGATCCCGGTGTTGTCGGAGAGAATTCTTGGGGATTTTCCAGAGTGGCTGCCCATGGTGCAGGGCTAGACATACTCCTCGTAGTTTTTCGTTTGATTAGAGCTAATCCCACTACTCACTGCTATAAACAAACGAAACAAAAGCAAATTCTTGTTCTAAATTATGACTGGTAAATAGTCCGATTAACAACCAATAGCTAACTGCGTAACAATACCAAACATAGCTTCACATTGGACCAAATATGTTTACATAACGTTACGTCATAACTCAGGATTTTATTATGCCCAATTAACCAGTGCATAGCAGGATATTGCAGAAAAACTAATTGTGTGACAAACAAGGCTATCAACTGTCAACACGATTTTTACTCTGCGCATATAATGTAAACAATATTGTTTTGAGATGAACAACACTTTCACCGTTTTTAATACCTTAAATCACTGTCCAAAGTTTTAAGGAAGACCGCTGATTAAACGAAGGTCTGTCATGTTGCTGTGCTTTTGGATAGATTTGATTGAAGGGGAAGAATAGACACACTCCCTCAAAAGCGCAAGTCTCAGAAGCTAATCCAGCAATGGCCAGAGAGGGATTTCTCGGGGCATTGCTTCAGGAATATGAGGGCTAGAGGGCCTGACATGGCGCAATGTCTAGTTTTCGGAAGGTACGGAAGAAATTACGTCCCTTGACAGCTGGAATTCGAGAAATGAAATGAAATGAAATGGGGTTTAACGCCTTACTGTTCTGCTCCTAAACTGGGCTAATGAAGATGGGCATTCGCCATACAGTGTGCTATGAGGAAAATTTTGCCCGGGCAGCGGCGCTACGGCCTACTCTTATATCGAATTCCAACTGCCAAGGGATCTTTTACGTGCACGCCAATATGTACACGGGACCTCGGTTTTTCGTCCCATCTCCTGGCACACTAGACGGGAGACGTGGATCTTCATTATCCCGGTTGGTGCAGAGAGAGAGAGAGAGAGAGAGAGAGAGAGGGGTGTATGGGTGTGTGTTTGTGTGTGTGTGTGTGTGGGGGGGGGGTAACACCCACTCGACGCAAACTAGTCATTTCGGGACTAATATATAGTTTAATTTTATTTCAATAATTCGCTTGCCGTATGGATCCTTAACAGTGGAGGGAACCGGAGGACCCGGGGAAAACCCACGAGGCTAGACAGGCGACCCTACTCCTTGTCACGTACAACCGGGGAATCGAAACTAGTTGACTCAATGACATACCTTATAATACAAAGCGCACGAGATAACAATTCGACCATTCAACCCCCCTCCCCCCCGCCCCTTGGTACAGAAAGGTTGAACCTCATTTCATTTTATTTGTGTATAATGATGAATATTATTAACGCACCTACACGATATTATAACTTGTTGATATAACCTCGGTGTATGAAGAGGGCGCCATGTTGTTTATTTACATTTCGTAATCACCTATACAAATTGTTGACTTTAATACAGAGCTAGCATTTTCTATTCATACTTGACATTCCAGATTACTGTAGTTATCCTACCTTCATCAACGTGAACTAGACAATCTCGCAGACATTCCATCGACTTTAATAGATTTTCATATAAAACACACACACACACACACCGAGAGAGAGAGAGAGAAATGGGGTTTAACGTCCACTCGACACAAACTAGGTCATTTCGGGACTAACATATGGTTTAATTTTATTTACACAATTCGCTTGCGCGTAGGGGTCTTTAGCAGTGGGAGGAAACCGGAGGAGCCGTAGAAAACCCACGAGGTTGGACAGGCGACCCTACTCCTTGCCACGTACAACCGGGGATTCGAAACCACGCCAGTCGACTCAATGACAGACTTTATGATACAGCGCGCGCACGCTAACCATTCAGCCATCCAACACCCCCCCCCCACACACACACACACCGAATATTTCGGATCTCATAGACTTAAATGTCATGCGTATGGCATTACTGAACTCAACCGGAAGTGACACGACGCCATTATTTGACATGGTGATACGTATTTGCGGCTTTTATTGAACGTCAGTGACAACTAATAGACTATTGAGAAAAAAACACACATAAAGATTATTTCGGGAATGAGATAACATCTCATAGACGTAAATGTCAGGGGTATATGACATTACTGAACTCAACCGGAAGTTACACGACGCCAATATTTGACATGATGATACGTATTTGCGGCTGTTATTGAACGTCAGTGACAACTAATAGACTATTCAAATGTCTTTATTGGAAAGTAAAAAACACAGTCCCTACTCACACTTATATTTTCAAATCTCAAGACTTCAGATTCTTAAATACCTCTTTCAGTAAAAATACTACGGCTGAATTTTGTCCTTCAAGTGAGCAATTTAAGACACATTGCTGTCAACACGGAAGTCATTACCGCCATTCCAAAAAGGTTAACCATTTATTGGCATTATTGCAGCAGCTAAAGAATGGCTCTATTCACAGCTTTATTTGAACAGAACCGTAATAAATATAGTTAAATAATGCCCAATGAGTTTAATTGGATTCCTGTGAGAAGGTTTTAAGTTGGTCTGATGACCCTCTATCACCGGGGTGGTAATTAAACGGCCATAAATACACGGAACTCTCAGCAACTTTATAATGATTAATGCCTTTTATATTGGGCAATCAAACGAATTTAAAAGAGTAGTCGATCCAGAACTGTCTATATGGAGAACAAACGGAACGATTTCTCAATGTACCCGCTAAGCGTTCTGCACAATTCAACCAAACTCTTGTTAGCTGTGAGGTATGATAGAGTAAACGTCAAAAGGGGAAATATCGCCAAACTATGAATAAAGAACGATTTGGTTTTTTGAACAGTTCAATCAAACTCCGCCTCTCAATTGCTGTGGTTTGAAAAAGGGTTAATGTCAACAGCGGACATATCACTAAATATGTATTAAAAAATCAGACGTCATGCCATGAAATCAAACGTCATATAAATGATGACGTAGAAGCATAGAATGATGACGTAGAAGCATAGAATAATGACGTAGAAGCAGAGAATGATAACTAGAACACCCCACCCCCTGCTATATCTCTGCTGTTTTTGGCTATATAATGTATTGGAAAACACACATAAAAATCCCCTGCAAACTACGATGTTGTGAGAGTTGGAACTTTTAGAGGAATATCGGTCAAAAAGAGAGAGAGAGAGGGGTGGTTTAACGTCCACTCGACAAAAAACTATGTCATTTTGGGACTAACATATGGTTCAATTTTATTTCAATAATTCGCTTGTGCGTAAGGGGTCTTTAGCAGTGGGAGGAAACCGGTGGACCCGGAGAAAACCCACGAGGATGGACAGGCACAAATTTCGAACTTAAACATGCAGCCATATAATCTGTATTGGAATTTTCTCCTGACATCGTTTCCCATAAGTAACTAAATTGTCGGTGAATAAAATTAACTGACTTGTATAAATCCACGAAGGCCATCGAATGAGGTGTTCCAACGAGAGAATGATAAGTTCATCCGATATACTAGTCTCTGTCGCTCCAGGCCAACGAATATTCCGTGCAGTCGTACCCGAGATATTTTGGACTGGGACAATCGAGACTAATCTGATATTTGTATTAAGCTATTAGTCTTGGTATAGTCATTATACTACCACTTTTAATGTGATCAATTCCTGCTATACCCTGACCCCAGGGTGGCTATTGACTATATAAGATGACCCCTATAGAGTAATTGGCTGTAGGTTACAGGTTTGATTGATATAACTGACCTATGGCCGTCGCCATCTTTGATAGACGACGTGCGGGGATTGTGAGTTATCCGCGTCAATCCTAAAATATCGGAGACGAATCCCTCAATGGTCTTGGAGTTCACGTCCTGTATTATACTGAGTAAATTACTTTATTATCCTGATATGAGATATTTGGAATCTAATGATTCTCATGTCCATCTTGACTCGCACCAGATGGAAGAAGCTATGATGGATAAATTGGCTTTTAATCGGAGGGAAATAGATTAGAAAGAAATAATTGAGGAACCAACCTTAATATATCACATTGCTGGTCAAACCCCGTATCAATAGTGACTCAAATACACAGATATGGTGAATTAGCAGATGGTCAAATACCAAATACAATATTAAAATATACCGGATCCTTATAGATACAAAATAATATTGTTTGTAAATATTGAACAGGCATTACACAAAAGCTAAACCTGCCTATGCCAGGTCTTTCTTTAAGTCTTAAATGTTATATAAAATATTAATTAGACATTAATTAGCTTACCAAGACCATAATCAACTCTCGATGCCGTTGGATGACTCCTATATTTAGTGGATTTGAATACGTTTTGCGGTTGTCGAAATAACCGTAAATATGGATAATCGAGACTTTGTTCATTATCGTAACAACGGTAGAAATGACACTCGAGGCTACAGTGTTATTGTTTCGGTGATAACGAGGCTCAGGTTGAAGTAATTTGACTGGAATTTTCAACATATTCCCTTTTCATTATCTATTCTTTAACCAGTATAGCGAGAACTGTCAGCTCATTAACTAATCTTACCAAATGCCCCTTTAAGAATTAAAATATTGATTAGATCAAGTAATTATATGTAAGGTATGTGCTTCTAACATTGCGGGGTTGGATGGCCGAATAGTTAGCGCGTACGCTTTGAATCATAAGGTCTGTCATTGAGTCAGCTGTCAAGATTTCGATAACCCAATTGTACGTGACAAGGAGTAGGGTTGCCTGTCCAACATCAGTAGTTTTCTGCGAATTATTGAAATAAAATTGAACCATATGTAAGTCCCGAAATGACCTGGTTTGTGTCGTGTGGACATTAAATCCATTTTTATCTCTCTCTTTCTCTCTGTCTCTAACCTTGATATTCATTTTCGATAAAGTAAAGATTTCGCTGAAGCTAGAAGGTTAGACACCGCCATTGTTATACGGTCCTATAGAGTTATCGTGTTACGTGGATGTATATTGACAAATACCAGTAAAGATCTCGTTTGGTTTTTTTAGGTACGGAAATAAATCTGCTCAATATGGTAGAAATTTGACACTAGGAGATATCTGCTACATATTCCGGTGGCGACATATAGCGTATAAACTATTATAGTTGAGAGACTTGAACTGTCAGCCCAATCAATAAATTAATCGTCTTCAAATCTTGAGGGATTTTTGCCAAACTACGTGAATAGTGTTCAAAACAAAATATCTATATAGAGAACTACTGTCATAAAAGAAAGCGAGAGAGAGAGAGAGAGAGAGAGAGAGAGAGAGAGGGAGAGAGAGATGGGTGTAACGTCCACTACAACATAAAACTAGGTCATTTCGGGACTAACACATGGTTCAATTTTATTTTAATGATTCGCTTCCGAGTAGGGATCTTTAGCAGTTGCAGAAAACCGGAGGACCCGGGGAAAACCCACACGGTTAGACAGGCGACCCTACTCCTTGTCACGTACAACCGGGGAATCGAAACCACGCCAGTTGACTCAGTGACAGACCTTATGATAGCTGAAGTCATCGGATGACAAACCCTATTGTTAAGCCCTTATAGTCTTTAGCAGATCGACAATTTAAATATCTATATACATATATAGACGCATTGGCTACTCTATGTAGTTCAGAGGATCAATGACGATTAAACATACATTATGCAAGAGCTAAATCTGCCTATTGCAGGTCTTTCTTTAGGCCTGAAATGTTACAAAACTATTAATTAAACATTAATTAACTGATCCAGGCCATAATCAACTTTTGATGACATCGGATTTCTCCGATATTAAATAGATTAGAACGATTCAGCCATATGTTGATTTAATCCAAAAATGGAGGAGCGAGATTTAGCTTCGAACAACCAGTACGGTGGTTGAAATTAATGCACACGTCTTGTCAAACCTTCAAAGGCTAATATCATCGCTGGCAATAGATTAATTTCAATGAAATTTTCAAATTAATCACTTTTACATTATCTATTTTCGAACTATTATAGCAAGAATGGCTAGCTCTTTATATCTAAATCTTACATAATGTATCTTTAATAACCAACGTTGATCCGATAAAGCTTTTCCCATTCAAAACGAATATCGTTTCCATTTTTGTTATGTATATACACCAGATATATAGGATCTTGAAGTGACAAATCTGTCTTGTTCTCATGTCCCAAGAGACGTCTATTTCATATGTATATGTATCAAAATCATTCCCCCAATCCTTTAACGTGACTTATGAACATAAGCTCCCTTGATCCCAATCGTCTGCATGTGACAAGCTTGGCTTGACTGAATGTCCCTTAAGGTTCACCATTGACCGTCTTATAATTGCTTTAAGTCTAGTTCATGTTCTTAACACCAAAATTATCTGTCACGATTCGTTATTTTTATTCAGTAATCTTTATCTGTGGAAGACAGGTTACGCCTTCCTTGTCCCAGGCGAAGAATTAAGACATCTTTACAGCCATTACATTTTGATTTCATTTAAATCCTTTACATATATTACCTCCCTTGTCGATAGGAACAGATTCTATAGAATTAACGAATGTCTTAAAGGGTGATTAACTCCATTCTTTGAAAGCTTAAAAAAAACGAACATGGGTCCCAAGGCACACCAATCTGATTAAAACACAGATCCTATTTCGTTTCGTTTTTATAGTTCAAAATTTCGTTTTACTTGTCTTTACTACACTAGGATCTAGAAGAGTTGTTATCATTGACGTGTTCTAAATGGTGTGAGGGATTAGCCAATGAAACGGTGTGTTACGGCGAGCTTTAGGCGTGTTTTGCACGGAACTGTGGGTAATCCACCAGTAACATCAAAACTGATTGGTTAATCAAATTTCTGACGTCATAGGTCAAAAGCCGCTCGTATGACCTCTGACGCGACCTATCGCTACAACCGGTCAGATCTTGATGTAGTGTAGGCCATCGAAAGTATAAAAAAACGAAACGAAATATAGATGTGTATTTTAATCAGATTGAAAGCACACATTAAAGTAATATGAATGCATATAAAGCTTGAACGGCAGACATTTTTAATTACGTCCACATTGTCTTCTGGGATATGTTTTCATTTGTTCCTTTCATTTGTCCATAAATACACGAGTCGTACAGTGATGAAAGGGACCAATATTGAATTCTAATTCGTGTTTTTAATTTCCAATATTATGGATAACATTGAGGTAGAGGTTTAGCTCCTTTAATGTTTCTATCCAGCTGTAAGTTATAGGATAATCTGTAGGTGTGATCAATAAATATTGATTTTTGATATTTGTCAGTGACTCGGTTGATGTGGTCTGATTTGGAGATCGTGTGGGTGGACTAGCGCTTTAGACCATAAGGTCTGTCACTGAGTCAAGACGGGTGGTTTCGATCCCACACTTCTACACCACAAGGTTTCGGGTTGCCTGGCTAACTTCGTGGGTTTCCTCCGGGTCTACCGATTTCCTCCAATCGTTAAAGAGAAATATTGAAATATGGTAGTCCCGAAATGACCTGGGATGTGTTGAGTGGACGTTACCCATACCCTCCACCCACACACATACCCTGTCTGTCTGTCTGTCTCTCTGTCTCTCTCTCTCTCTCTCTCTGTTTAGGGGTGCCTATAGTTATAGCAACTCGACCATAATTGATTTGACGAACATGCGCATGTCTAGGCTAGGACATAATTATTCAAAATGTCGATTCGATCATTCTGTCATATCCTAGTCTCATTAATCAAATATCAAAGTTAACAATCTGAAACCACTAACAATATATGGACGATCAAAACGGTTTTATGTAAACCTAGGAATAATGACAAAAGATTCTACACAGGAAGTCCACATGATATGCAATGACTTATTAGACAATTGCTCTCATGTATCTGTGGTTGGAAATACAAGACTACATTAACTTGAAAGAATTACCGTCCGTGTCACCCGACGTCGTTCGACATCTTGGAAATAAACAAATAGAAACATACAGCTGTGCTCTTTATAGCACACCGAAATTTGATCTTTTAGAATAGAATGAATTAAATGGGGTTTGGCGTCCTTTTTTACTACATCAATCTTGCTAATGAAGACGCTTTTTTAGAATAGAGTAGCCTATTATTATCGCTGTCTGACACGTACATGCTATCAATGGGCATGCTGAGTCGCATCCGTCATTCGCTATTAAATTAGAGAAATCATATCATAAATATGATGATATCACATCACCAGAAACTTGAGTGCATTTACGAATTAGGAAGGATAATAAAATCTAGACAAAATCGATATTAATAGCATAAATAATGAAATGTATTGCAATCCTTTAAATGTCACCCTCACTTCACAGGCGTATAAAAAAATCCTTAAAAATACATTTCTAAAGATTATTAGATAATATACGACAATATCTTCATTACAGCCTAAAGTCAAGGGGTTATTTCCATCCGTAAGTAATCTAATAAAACACGGGTTGGTCTTTGTTACACAAGAAATGTACAAATTAAATTACGTTCGTTCGAAGCTGGGAAATTCGAACTTCTGTATGGCTGGCGAGCACAAAGGTCATCTATATGGGGTGGACCTCCAATTAGGGCACCGAAACTAATTATTACAAGTTTTAGTGAAAATTACATTTCATCTGTTGTTTTTGTTTACATATTTAAAATGTCTTCCTTTCTAAAATTTCTCAGTACAAGACCTTACAGTTCGGTCTTGGGGGCATGTAATCAAAACTTCTGTACACCCCGGCGTTAAACACAGTACAAGGTCTTATAGTTGGGTCTTGGAGGTATGTAATCAAACTTCTGTACACCCCGGGGTTGACATCCAGACCTTCTAGTTGGGTGTCGGGGTCATGTAATCAAAACTTCTATACACCCCGGCGTTAACATCCAGACCTATAGTTGGGTCTTGGGACATGTCTGCGATATCACCTCGATGGAAGCGGACGTAAAATACAACAACATGTCATCAAACTTCTGTACACCCCGGAGTTGAAGGACAATATTGGCGTTAGTCATTGTCACATATGTGATAGAACTAATTAAACACGTTCCAAATATAATTTTAACACAGAGATCATTGCTACTATAGCTGAGTAATACAGGTTTCCTGAATCGGAAGTGACGAACGCCAAAGGAAAACACGAGTCATACCTCTATATGACTGACTGATGAAACGAGTGATAACAGATACACAGCCGAATTTCTGCTCACTAATAATTCCTTCCAAGACCAAAAGTTGTTGTGTGAGACTGTGAAATTTAATAGTGGTCTGCCTCCGTTTATCGTACTGACATTAGTAATAATGCTCGAGGCCAGACGGAAATTTCAATCGCTAAATTCTCGGTTCAGAGTGGATCAATTTGACTGAAATTTTCAGCAGATTCCCTTTACATTATCAAGTTTTTAACTATTAAAGTGAGAACTGCCAGCTCTTTATCTAATTTCCAATAATGTATCTTTAAACATAGTACATTATTATTGTATTCCTAAATCAAGAAAACTTTGACTGTATGTGGTGTAAACAGTAATTGATATATACTATTCAAAGTCAGAGTCGTGCAAATCTTGGGTTGGACCCCCATGATGATCCCAAGCATCACCTGCATTCCATGCGGTAGCTATTGGTGCGTTTGGGCGTCACATGTAACTGGAAATGTTTCTTCTATTAGGTTCTATAGTGACTTTTTTCGTAGTCATTTGCATATTTTAGTATTATGCCCCCAAAATCAAATATCCCCTACTTTTTTTGAATAGTGTACTACAGAAAATGAAGCATACAGTCAACAAAGAAAACATGATGTTGTAATGTATATCGCCTTAAAAACTATATTACCGTTATTTTGTGATGTAATCACGAGTAATTAATATAATTATAAACTCTGGGTTAATGCATAACATCATAATTAGTATTGTTATACAACTAATTAATATAATAAGATAGTCATGTTACAGGAGCGTTGGTGACTCAATGAGTAAGAACCATGGATGGCATACTGAAATGGTTTTATTTACGTGCACACCAATGTGTACACGGGACCTCAGTTTTCCGTCTCATTAGCCCGGTCGGTGCAGAAACGTGAAATGAAATGAAATTGGGTTTAACGTCCTACTGTTCTGGGCTAATAAAGACGGGCATACGCCATACAGTGTGCTATGAGGGAAATTTTGCTTGGGAACTGGCACTTTGGCGTACTCTTATATCGAATTTCAACTGCTAAGGGACCTTTAATGTGCACTATGACCTACTCTGGACCTCGGTTTTTCGTCCCATCCGAAAGACTAGACAGCTGTTCTTGTCAGGCCCTCCGTCCCGCACACGGTGACCCCAATTTCGTTTTATTTATTCTTTGAAGAAAGGTGTTTTCTTTCATGAACAACCCTACACTTGAAAAGCTCTTTGTATAATCCCCATAAGTCATTGATGACAGGGTGTTTATCTTTAATATCAAATTATGTAGGTCCCGAGAGGCTAAGAGATCGTGTGTAAAGCCAGCAATATCCAGACGACGTTACACTCAATTTCTAAATTAGATTTGTAAGTTTCTTATCCGAGACCAAACAGCATCCGCGCAATGCTATTGACGAATGTGTTCCATTAGACAATCCAATTTTCATTTGAAAAGAATAGTCTTGATCGTCAAGACACTTGCTATAATGATAACACGTTTACAAACGTTTTAAATAATAGATAACGGCGAGGACTTTGTTGGCTCAATTATCTTTCTTGGGACACATCACGCAGTAAAAGGTTATAAGTGGCGTATTGATACTACTAGTCTAGACAGTTAGTGGGATAGAGAGAACGTTCTCATCTCTGATGTTGAATAAGATACGTGAAAACTTGGTTTCCGTGAATTCTGCACGATTTAGTAAATATTATCTATAGATTAAGATTTGGCCTTAAACATCATTTAATCCACATGTTGATTCCTTTGCACTCGTCTATTGGGACGAAATAAAATCAGGTTTGGCGTCTTGCTTTGCTGCACCCACAGGGAATATGAAGATCGCCATGCCATACAGTGTGTTATAGGGGATATTGGAGACCCTAACCCTAACCCTAGCGATTCTTACTACTACGTGTACATGGGACCTGGGTACTTCGTCCCATCCGAAGAACTAGACCATGTTTCTTGCCAGAATTCTCGTCCTACACCACTGATAAGTAGAAAGTAGACTGGAGAATTGCAAGACATGAAATGAAATGGGGTTTAACGTCCTACTGTTCTGCTCCTATACTGGGATAATGAAGACGGGCATGTGCCATACAGTGTGCTATGAGGGAAATTGTGCCCGGCCTACTCTTACGTCGAATTCCAACTGTTAAAGGTTTTTACGTGCAGTGTACACGAGTAATCGGTTATTAATTCGTATCATCCGAACGATTATACGTTGCTCTTGCCAGGCCCTCCGTCCTTGCACCACAGACAAGAGGGAGACTACGTCGGAAAATCCCGATGAACCTTCTCGGCTAACACCGGGATTAAACATGGGACCTCCTAGATAACAAACCTTAATCTCTCAACTCTCCGTGTTTCGAGATAAGAGATGAGGCCATTGCCTTCAACGTAGCACATGCAGGAGCGATCCGCACCCGGCATTTGTAAACAAAAATGACAATATTTTTAATCAAAATAACGATTGGTTATTGTTATTTATAATATTTCTGCCACACCCAACTACAATTAAGCATATAATCCTACCTGAAACGGGTACAAATCCCTTCTTTTTAAATCAAAGCGACAGTAGATCGCTTTTCCCGACATTTTAAATTTACGTCTGTATCGGGGCCTCGTGTGCAATAGCAAATCAAAGTACCCATCTGATCAAAGTTGCGCAGTAGGTATTACGGCGTAATTATGAACGTCTGAATCAATTATGATAAAAACAACGCTTGATTTACTTTATTGTCAATATTTGCTGATAAATGAATGTTGTTTCAGTAGCTTGTACTGCGTATATGTAATAAGCACTAATAGTATAAAATTAACTTATTTTTAAGATGGTACATACATTAATAAAGAAATTGAGTTTGCCACTTGGAACTAAAGGCATCCAATCGTAGCTAAAAACAAGCACATCATAAACAGGCACAAGTTACGTTCTCGTAGCTAGGGACCTCCAGGCTAGCGAACCAACGTTTTAATCACTGAGTCACTCCGAGAAACTATACCGAATTGTCGAAGAGTATGTACATGTATTTATATAAGCTAGCTAGGATTCGACAAATATAAGTTATAGAATATTACGAAGATCAACGAATATCTATCTACCCAGTGAACTCTGTACCATAATCAGAGATAATGTTCAAATGAGATTCACAAAAAACCTTGTAAACGAAACAGGAATGTTAATTCATAAAACAATTTCTCTTGTCAAAAGATTTTTTTTCTTGTGCGATGTTTCTTCTTATCTGGTATACGCAGTCTTAACATGTGGGTTGTTGAATGTTGGGCATGACTGCTATTTTTATTATCATGTTTCTATTAAAGATACATTATGGGAGATTAGATAACGAGTTGGCAATTCTCACTATAATAGTTAAAAACTAGATAATGTAAAGGCAATTTGCTGAAAATTTCATTCAATTTGATTCACTATGAACCGCGAACTAAAAGATTGAAATTTCCGCCTAGCCTCGATCATCATTACTAAAGTCAACATAGTCTCGATTATCCATTTAATCGTCAAATCGTGAAGGAAAGTTATGCAGTAAATCGGCTCATAATCAACTAAGGATCATAGGCTAGCGATGCCATCTAGAGTTGATTATGGTCTGGATAGGTTAATTAATGTCTAATTAATAATTTAGATAACATTTCAGGCCTAATGAAAGACCTGTAATAGACAGATTTAGCTCTTGGATAATGTATGTTTAATAAGGAACAGTAATTAATAATACCGTTGTATGTACTTTAGATAAACAGCTGCCATGTTCAGGATGTTTCCTCTGGGCCTTTCCAGTTGGAAAGCCAACAGAATGGTCAATACATTGTATTGGATGTTCAATTGTTTAAATGGCATTTAGTGAGAGAGCGAGGGGGAAATAGGGTTTAACGTCCACTCGACACAAACTAGGTCATTTCGGGACTAACATATGGTTTAATTTTATTTAAATAATTCGCTTGCGCGTAGGGTTCTTAAGAAGTGGGAGGAAACCGGGGGACCCGGAGAAAACTCACGAGGTTGGACAGGCGACCCACTTGTTACGTACAACCGGGGAATCGAAACCAAGCGAGTTGACTCAATGACAAACCTTATGATACAACGCGCACGCTATAACCATTCGGCCATCCAATCCCCAATGACATTTAGTAATTGAACTAGAAATATACAGGATATGATTCTATGGAAAACAATTACTGTTTATTACTGACTTGAGACCTGGATATTGGATATTAAAAGAGCGAAACGTTTAACTCAATATCATCCATAACAAGAATAAAAAGAGAGAGAGAGAGAGACAGAGAGAGAGGGAGAGAGAGGGAGGGGGAGAGAGAGGGAGGGGGAGAGAGAGAGAGAGAGAGAGGTGTAACGTCCACTCGACACAAACTAGGTCATTTCGGCACTAACATATGGTTTAATTTTATTTCAATAATTGGCTTGCGCCTATGGGTCTTTAGCAGTGGGAGGAAACCGGAGGACCCGGAGAAAACCCACGAAAGTTGTACAGGCGACCCTACTCCTTGTCACGTACAATCGGGGAAAAACACGAATAAGAATTTAATAATGGTCCATTTCAATCAATATTGATGTTGTTATCTTGCAGTGAAAACATATGCCCCGGGTGTCTGATAATTGATACCAAAATGTTTCGAGAGCCATTTTTAATGAGAAAGCTGGATGAACAAATTACAAGGCAAAACATATCCCAAAAGTCAAAGCGGAAGCAATTAAAAATGACTGATCCATAATGACTTGTAGGCTGGACTAACCAGGAGCAAGAGAGAGAGCGAGAGAGAAATGGGGTTTAACGTCCACTCGGGACTAACATATGGTTCAATTTTATTTCCATAATTCTCTTGCGCGTAGGGGTCTTTTAATAGTGGGGGGAAACCGGAGGACCCGGAGAAAACCCACGAGGTTGGAAACCAGAAGCAAACGACGAACATAATAACTAATTGGAAAATGCAATAGAAATGTAACAATTTGAATGTAAATTATATGCACTCATCTTCCATATTTTCGTCCCTTTTAACATTCCCAAGAATAAAGTATTAGCTCCTTTAAGATGTTAGTTTTGTATTAAACATTTAGCGATTGGGAAACACATTAACAGAACATAACGATAAGAGTATACTTGTCGAAACCTTTTGCTTTTAGAATAAAACCAGTGATTGTTTACCCACAAAAATTGTGTTCTGTTAATGTACTAAACGAAATGAAATGAAATTAAATGAAATGGGGTTTAACGTCCTACTGTTCTGCTCCGAACTGGGCTAATGAAGACGGGCATACGCCATATAGTGTGCTATGTGGGAAATTTTGCCCGGACAGTGGCACTACGAGTCTACGACCTACTCTTATATTGAATTCCAATATCAAGGGATCTTATACGTGCATTCCAATGTATACACGGGACCTCGGTTTTTCGTCCCATCCGAACGACTAGACAGCTGTCCTTGTCAGACCCTCCGTATGTACTAAACAACTTAAATGTAAATTAGTTTGTTTCAACACATTATCGCCCATTTTAAGTTCCCAAAGGCATTTCCTGTTTTCAGTAGTTGTGTTTTAACTGTAACAAAATGTCGACATTTGTACACTCTTGTCTCCAGCCTGTTTCCATACTTTACATCGATGTTTACGTCACTTCCGGTGGAATAATGAAATGAAATGGCGTTTAACATTTGTTCACTCTTGTCTCCAACCTGTTTCCATACTTTACATCGATGTTTACTTCACTTTCGATGGAATAATGAAATGAAATGAAATGAGGTTTAACGCCCTACTTTCTATTTAAATATATAAGACACCGTATGAACAGACATGAGCTATTTTTTTTAAAGAGTTTTATAATACCCTGGAGATACGACAAACTTCTACACTAGATTAACTTGTCTTTGATGTGTTGTATTTTAGACGAGGTTTTAAAATAGGCCTGACAAAATTAATCTTTAACGTATAACAATATCGATTACTTTACAGAGTCGGGTTCATCTGATTTCTTTATAAGATTTCTTTTCAGAGTAGATTTAACGCCCGTAGAAACCAGGCCCCGAGATCAAGTAACTAGGGTTACAGCTCAATTGTTCGTCATAGGTTACGAGATGTAAACAGGGCTAGCGCTAATCCCAACCCTAACCCTGGACCTAGCCCAATGCTTACTCTAACATACAATCTCGCCAACAATCACGTGCCCTAAACTTATTTACATCTCGGCGACCTTGACAAAAATTGAGTTGGCCTTAACAAATAGATTTAGCCAGTAACTAGCGGATCTTATACATTAACATGAATATCTGAAACCATCCTTATTTCTTACAAAATCTTTACCTATCAAATGATATTATGTGTGCCATTTAAATAATGAATGCTTTTTTAAAAAATGGTTGAAGGAAATGTAGTTTGGCATGCTCGCGCATGCACCTGGCGCAAATAAATCGGAATACATCCATCCGACACAAGTACCCAATTTGTGTCAAATATAAGCATGCGTGATCGAAAATACGTCATTTGAACAGAGAACAAACCTAAAGAGCAAGCGTTAGACCACTCCTCAGTCCACTTTATGACGGAAGGTTATGAATGACGACAGCAGTTTATTCAGTAAGGTGTCGATAGTTGAACGCCCACTCGACGTAAACAAGGCCATTTCGGAACTAACATATGGTTAAATTTTTTTTCATAATTCGCTGTAAAAGTCGGAAAAAAACGGATGACCCGGAGAAAACCCACGCGGTTGGACAGACAAACGTACCCTACAAACGGGGACTACTGGAAACGACGCCAGTTGACTCAATGACAGATCTTATGATCCATCGCGCACGCGCTAACCATTCAGCCACTCCCTCCCCTCTCTCCTCCAACGGATACAGTTTTAAGAACAATCCCTACTATGTAGACGCGCGTGCACAAAATACATTAAATTTCATACACAAGTTACGCGGCAAGCTCATCCGCCGGGAAATAAGTTAAGCGCAATTATAACTTTCATCACGTGACTTGTTCAATTATCAGAAGACGTATCCTTGCACAAACTCACGCCATCTTTAAAAACACATTTTCCATTTCCACATGTCAGTTAAATATACAGCATAATGAAAGAATAATGTTGTTGTTCCGCCAAATCCTGGAGTTTCAGGTCCCAATTACCATCGGTACCGTATTAACTCCCTCAACACGGTTTTAATTACATACACTGTTTGTTGAATGTTAACTTTTCTCTGTTGTCAAAAATAGCAACCAAAATTAAGCCAAATAGGAAATGAAATGAAATGGGGTTTAACGACTACTTTTCTGCATAAACACTGCTATTGAAGACATCGAAACGCCATTCCTGTAATGAGATAAGAGGGAGAGAGAGAGAGAGAGAGGGAGAGAGAGAGAGAGAGAGAGAGAGGGAGAGAGAGAGAGAGAGAGGGGGGGAGAAAGATGGGGTTTAACGTCCACTCGACATTCAAACTAGGTCATTTCGGGACTAACATATGGTTTAATTTTATTTCAATAATTCACTTGTATGTAGGGGTCTTTAGCAGTGGGAGGAAACCAGAGGACCCGGAGAAAACCCACGAGGTTGGACAGGCGACTCTACTCATTGTCACGCATAACCGGGGAATCGAAACCACGCCAGTTAACTCAATGACAGACCTTATGATACAGCACGTACGTGCTTACCATTCGGCCATGCAACCCTGCTTTGGAGACATGAAACCGCCATGAAGTGCGCTCTTAGGGAAATTTTAACCGAAATTTCGTCCAATTCCAAAGGCCAGGCGGGCTCCGAATGGTTTAAAGCGTACACTTTAGATCACAAGGTCTATCATTGAATCAAGTGGAGTGGTCGACCCTTGACCTCTTGACCCTGTGACCCCCCCCCCCCCCCAATACACACACACACACTTCTAAACTTCTAAAAAACCCTACGCGCAAGTAAATTATTGACATAAAATTGTACCATGTGTTAGTCGCGAAAAGACCTAGTTTGTGATGAGTGGACGTTAAACCCAGTTCCCCAGTTCTCTCTCTTTGTGTTTTTTCATCATCGTCCATTTCTAAAATTTCTAAAATTACATGTCTTATTGTGGATATTTTTTTAGAGGGGGGGGGGGGGGTCACGGTGGCTAAGACGCTAGCTCGCTGGCCCGGAGGTCGGGTGTTCGATCCCTGCATTGGCCTAGAAAGTTCATCCAGTTTTCCGGTGTGGTTCTCCATTATCACTGATGTAGAATGGAGGGCCTGATGACAAGGACAGCTGTCTAGTCGTTCGGATGGGACGAAAAACCGAGGTCCCGTGTACACATTGTCGTGCATATAAAGGATCCCTTGACAGTTGGAATTTGATATAAGAGTAGTCCGTAGTGCTCTGTCCGGGCAAAATGTCCCCCATAGCACAATATATGACGTATGCCCGTCTTCATTAGCCCAGTTCGGAGAAGAACAGTAGGACGTTAAACCCATTTCATTTCATTTCATTTATTATGTTGTTCTTGTTGGTCGATTCAAGTTAGAATATTGCCCCTATATTTCCATGACATCAACAATGCATTCTTTTTATTTCTTTCTTTCTATTTTTTTTTATATAAAAGACCAAATCATCCATCGAGATCCGTGTTTGATGTCAGTTCTCAAGCTCCAACCTTCGTGTTCCTGAATAAAACATCCAGTTGGCTATGATAAAAATTGAAACGACTGTTTGAAGAATTCTGTTAGAGGATATTAAGATATCGTTTGATGATGTGTGATGTTTTTATGTGTGTTAAATACTAAGGTTGGTGGAGTTATTGATTCCATGAACTCGTTGTGGAATCATCCATTCTAACACCTTCAATTATAACGCCATGTGTTTCCTCCAAACTCTTATATTATTACACGAGGTTTTTTTTGTCGATTCTGACATAATTACGAAGTGCATGGATTCTCTAGTTAGCAATTGTAGGCTTTTTTTGCGCACCGTTCAATTGTCTTCTAGAAATAAAATATTATTAGAAGTTCTTGCTGGTGCGATAATTAACCATTTTCCTTTGTTTTACGCTGTTGTGTTAGCTTGCAAACAGCTATAGGGAGCTCCATAAAAAAAATTATACAGTTTTCTGCAAACGGAAAATATCGAATATGCCAAGTCGATAAAGTAATTATACATTTCATGTCTCAACTGTGGGTCATTATTTTACCAATGAGTGTTGATAAAAAAAAAAAAAATAAAAAAAAACGAAAGTGAGCCGGAATATGTGCTTTCCTTGTTTGCACTAATTTTTTAACCGAATTTAAAAATATAAAATAAAAATTTAAAAAAGAAACAAGTACGGGCGTGCTATGGCCGAGAAACCGAGTGTAACGTCATTACGCAGTCATCACAATGCACAATTGTCGAAGTAACAGCACAATTGTCGAAGGAACAAGCCAAGTTTCATGCCAATCCTACTTTAATTGGCGGAGTCTTAGGCCCGTTTTCTATGTACGCGTTTCCGCGCGCATTTTCGCCCGTTACATGGAATCGGTCCCATTACATCTGCATTTGACAGACTTTTTCGGGAGTAAAGAGAGAGAGAGAGAGAGAGAGAGAGAGAGAGGGATGGCGTTTAACGTCCATTCTCACAAACTAGGTCATTTCGGGACTAACACATGTTTCAATTTCATTTCGATAATTCTCTTGTACGTAGGGGTCTTTAGCAGTGGGAGGAAACCGGGGGACCCAGAGAAAACCCACGAAGTTGGACAGGCGATCCTACCCCTTGTCACGTACAACCGGATAATCAAAACAACGCCAGTTGACTCAATGACAGGCCTTATGATATAGTGCGCACGTGCTAACCATTCGGCTATCCAACATCCCGCACCACTTTGAGGAGGAAATTATTACTAATAGTAAGTGCAGGGGGGCTGCACCACACAAAATTTACACAAAAACAAATACACGGACAGGACATCATACTCAGGAGAACACAAACATACAGACAATTCAAAAAAAGTGGATGGATCCGGGGGCTAGCACGTGTAGATGTTTGAACTTGCAAGCTGTGGTATTTATAGATATATAACTCAATCAAGTTTTATATACAAACCATCACAAGGTTAGATAGGATACTTTAAATTTCATCATGCAATACAGTCGTGTTTATATTACCTTAGTTTTCTATTTATTTATATTATAAAGTTTTAATTCCTGCTAGCAGCCATGTGTTACGTGTAGGATAAAACACGAGACTGCATGAGGTAATGATGGGGAAAGAAAGACAGAAGAAAATAACCCGAGAAAAAAACCCGAGGCCAGCAGTCCGATGTTTTTCTTTCGAGGGTTTTTTCTGAAATCTTTCTTCCCCAGCATAACCGAAGTCGAGTGAAAAAAAAACCGACGTCGGCAGGCCGAGATTTCTCTTTCGAGGGTTTTTTTCTGAAATCTTTCTTCCCCAACATAACCGAAGTCGAGAATTTTATCTTGCTTATAAACCGTCTATGTTTACATGTATGTAAAATGAGAATATCCCAGAATTCCCGTAAGAAAAACCTTATTTCATGTTTTCTTATGGAAAATAAAAACCTACCCTGGAAGAATAACTCCTTACAGGTTTAAAGACAAACTTTCAGAAGAATAACCCCAAATTCCCCTGTATATATCCAAAGACGCCGCCGACTTTCAGACCGCAAGTTATTCCGGGCATAGAAAATACCCCAAAGATCAAAGAGGTTTACCGTTATAGGTTTATGAAATGAAATGAAATGAAACGGGGTTTAACGCACTGTTCTGCTCCGACTGGGATAATGAAGACGGATATACGCCATATACTCTGCTATGAGGGAAATTTTGCCCGGACAGCGGCACTATGACCTACTCTGGACCTCGGTTTTGCGTCCCATCCGAACGACTAGACAGCTGTCCTTGTCCTCCCCTCCGTTCTGCATCACTGACAAGGGGAAACCACGCCGGAAAATCCCGATGAACTTTCTCGGCCAATACGGAGATCGAGCACGCGACCTCTTAGCTAGCGAGCAAGCGTCTTACCCACTTAGCCACCGTGGCTTCCGTTATAGGTCCAACCTCGTGGGATTTCCCCTGGTCCTCCGGTTTCCTCCCACTGTTAGTTCCGAAGTGACCTAGTCTGTGACGAGTGGACGTTAAACCCATTTCTCTCTCTCTCTGTTCCGTTATAGGTTTATAAAGAGTTACAATCATCCACGTTTTGAATCAAAGATATATAGTTTCTTTGTAGAATTCTGACATAATTAGAATATATTCACAGCTGGGTTATTTAAACATACATTAAGCAAGAGCTAAATCTGTCTATTGCAGATCTTTCTTTGGGCAAGAAATGTTATATAAACTATTAACTAGACATTTATTAACATGAAAAGACCTTAATCAACTCTCGATGTCATCGTATGTGTCGGATTTTGACTGGATTTGAATCCGATTTGCTGCTCAACACTCATTGATGATTTAATCCAAAAATGGATAATCGAGACTATGTTTTTTTTATCGTATTGACTTTAGGCTAGGTCTAAAATTCAAACCATAATATCTCGGTTCAGAGTGAAGCAATTTGACTGAAATTTTCAGCATATTTCCTTTACATTGTCTAGTTTTTAACTATTATAGTGAGAATTACCAGCTCTTTATCTAATCTCCCATAATGTCCGTTTAATATATACATTATGTTTCTACATGTTCAGACAATGGTGCTTGTATATGGCAAAATTTCATTCTTTGTTTACAAAAACTCGTATCCACAACGACAAATATTTTTGTTTAAACGACAAGTATTAGACAAAATATTTTGGTTACAGCGCCACGTATCGGACACAACACTTTGGTTAAAACGACACGTTTCCAGTCCAAGATTTAGGTTACAACGATACGTATCTGATTAAACATCCGACAAAATATATTGGTTACAACGATGCGTATCCGCCAACAATTGTTGGTTACGACTCGTATCCGACACAGTATATTGGTCACGACACATATCCGACGCTCCTCAAAAAGTAAGGTTTTGCAAATTCAAGCACGATCGACATTAAAACTCGCCATGCACGTTCTTTGGGGGATTGCGCATCGATTTTGATATGACGTCATAATTCCAAGATGGCTGCCATGACGTCGTGGACCAATACGATCGGTTCCTGCTCTATACAGTACAGTCGTACTTGTTTTAAGATCGCGACATTTAAGATCGTGGCATTTTTAACTGGCCCGTTACTGGCGTCACCCACTGGATAGAGTCGATGATCTTTTCGTCGCTTTAACATCGAATCCCGTCAAGTACCGTTTCTTTCATCCCCCACAAATTAGATTATAATTCTACATTAGCTTTCATTTATATTTTTCAAACATGTGTAAAGACATAAATTGTTTGTGTAGTAAGATGTATAGCTATTTCAGGTGCTCTCAAAGTCGAGTAATTACTCCTAATGTAAAACGTAAAGCACAATAAATATCAACCAAAAACAATTTACAAATAAAAAAAAACGCAAAGTGGGTCTAATCCAACACAGGTTTTGAGAAGAGGTGCAAGTATGATAGTACTGTTGTACCTGGAACAGAGCGCGTCACCATCGTGGCCATCTTGGAATTGTGACGTCATATCACATATTGAAATCCAGCAATCGATATGCATGTCGATGGCACTTGAATTAGGTTTTTTGCGAAGAGCGTCGCCTCAAAGCAGAAGAAGATGAACAAAGAAAATGAGTCCAGTCCATTTCCTGGTCCAGAAGCAGCACCTCCTGGTTGGTTATGATTGTAAATAACAAAAGACCTAAATAAAGAAGTCATTTTAAAGTCGCCGAAACCAATCGTGCTATCACTTTAACAAATTTAACTATGACAATATTGTTAATCGCGGGGCCGCGGGGTGGGGTGGTGTTTGGCTGATAGGGGTGGAGGGGGGTACTGGGGATGAAATACATCTGAGACTATTATAGGTAGGAGAGAGAGATAGAGAGAGAGAGAGAGAGCGAGAGAGAGAGAGGGGGGTTAACGTCCACTCGCCACAAACCAGGTCACTTCGGGACTAGTAGGGGTCTTTAGCAGTGGAAAGAAACCGGAGGACCCGGAGAAAATCATCGCGGTTAGACGGGCTACCCTACTCCTTATCACGTACAACCGGGATATCGAAACCACGCCAGATGACTCAATGACAGACCTTACCCCCCCCCCCCTCTATATATATAGGAAGTGGGATAAGTTTCGCATATGGCAAGAAAGTTCCGGGAAGACAAACAAAACAATTCGTCATGGTTGACATAACTTAGGTTTTGTTGATACATGTAGACTACATGGTCAATGTATTTTTATAACAACTACCTGTACTAGTAGAGATACATGAGCAGGTGTTAACAATGGCGGGTATGATAAATTATAACTTATCTTATTTTCAATAGCTAATGTATACCTTTGACATATGTTTTCATTTTTCATAATTAAAGGAGCTATATCGTTATTCTCTGGCACATAGAAATGAATGGACACAAATGGGTGTATTGTGATGTAATAATGTAATATGAATGTATATAAACTGATCTACATTCAAGCAAGGGTTAAAACTGAATGGCAATCTCTGGCGTCTGGTTATTCCAGTCTACATCGGTAGTTTTCCCCTGAGGGGTATGTTTAGCCTCGTTCATCGAGTCACATCATTACTAATGGCTCTGGAAACGTGTGCCAATTTTACAGTTTTCGCTGTGTCTTGAATATTGGATATCAGAAGCCCATCTTTTTGCAGTAAGATCACAACATCAATGTTGATTTAAATTGACCACTAAGTCGTGTTTTCAATGTCGAAGACTTTGGATGATACTGAGTTAGAGACTTACCTCCTTTAATGTATGTTGTTTATGTATTTTTCGTGTTCATTTTTAACAGTTATGTATGGTTTGTATTTTTTTTTTTTTTTTTTTTGAGTCCTGTATCAATTGTCTGCTGTTCAATCCTTTTCAAATGAAATAAAATGGTGTTTAGAGTCCTACATTTGATCAAAACGGTCAAACATTTGGTCAAACCGGTCAAACATTTGGTCAAACCAGTCATATATAACTCTATACAAATTAAACACTTTTTGTAAGAAGACAAAAATAAAATCTCTACGCATGCAATATATTAATATTGTTGACTGTATATTGATCACATATTCTTTTGGACGGTTTTAGGCAAATATTATTTTTGACCTTTTAGACCACATTATTGGCCGTTGTGACCACATATTTTTTTTGGAGGTTTTACCACATATTCGTTTAGACCAAATGTTCTTTTGTGCTGTTTTGGGCCGTTTTGACCACATATTCTTTTTGGTTGTTTTGACCAGATATTCTTGTTGACCACATATTCGTTTTGGCCGTTTTGACCAAACACTATTTTTGACCGTTTTGACCAAACACTATTTTTGACCTTTTTTACCACATATTCGTTTTGGCCGTTTACATCAATATTCTTTTGGGTTGTTTTTATCAAAGAGTGACCGTTTCGTCTATAACATACAAACACAGCTGAATTTCGATAAAAATGAATCACAAAACCAAGGCTATCCGAACTGGCCCCGAGTTCCCAAAGCATTCTCAGACTTAAGTTAAGAATTAACTCAGTATTGTTTGCCTTATTTACTAAAATATAGTCCTTTACATAACTTTGGTAGTTTTAATGTATCAAATACATCAATAGGAAACTACGTGCAAAGTTTTGTGTTTCTGAAAAGTTGAGTAAATTCTTAACTTAAGTCTGAGAATGCTTTGTGAACTCGCGGCCTGATATATTGTTTGTTTTAACTGAAGCGACAAAGACAAGAAACATCAGAATTATAGAAAAAAAAATTCCCGTTACGATGAAGTGAAAGAATTTAACATTCATGTCGGCTTTTCTTTTTTATCTGAATTTTGATAAACTTGAAGATTAGATCAGTGGAATGTAACCCAATCTACTCGTAGCTTCCTGATAACTAACATACTAACAGGCTTCGTTAGATTACTAAACGTATAGTCATACAATTATCATAATATTTACTTAAATATACAAACTATATGATGAAACCCAAAATAAACATCAAAGTACTATATATACATAGTCTTGGTTATCAACATCAATACTGTAAAAACTAAACGTATAGTCTTAGAATTATCTACATAGTTGCTATAAGATCTGAACATAGAATTGTTTGTACTAACAGATTAGCAACATACCTATACAGAATATACAAAATATATTAGGAAACTCAACATAAACATCAAAACATACTGTAATAATAATAAATATATTATGAACTAATAGATTGTCAAATAAACAAACGGGGGCCGAAATAACTAAACAGGATCAAAAAAAAAGTTGCTGCCAAAAACTTTCTAATAACTAAGCTATTATTTTTCTTCATAAACATTTTGTTTTGAGATCTTGAAAAAAACTGAATAATTATAATTCCAAAAGGCAAATATAGAGTTAAAGATACATTATGGGAGATTAGATAAAGAGCTGGCAGTTCTCACTATAATAGTTAAAAACTAGATAATGTAAAAGGAAGTTGCTGAAAATTTCAGTCAAATTGATTCACTCTGAACCGAGAATTTTTCGATTGAATTTTGGGCCTAGCCTCGACCATCATTACTAAAGTCGGTACAATAAAAAAAAACATAGTCTCGATTATCCACTTTATGATTTCATCATGAATGGAAGTTCAGCAGCAAATCGGATCCCAATCCAGTAAATATCGCAGACTAGCGATGATACCGAGAATTGATTATGGGCTGGATAAGTTAATAAATGTCTAATTAATAGTTTATATAACATTTCAGGTCTATAGAAAGACCCGCAATAGGCAGATTAAGCTCTTGCATAATGTATGTTTAAGCTTTTAAAAAGTCGAATAGTACAAGAAAACTAACCTACCTAAATAAACAAGAACATTACGACCAGATATACGTGTATAAATGCAAAGTTTTGAAAAGAAATGAATAACCAGCGTGAATAAATAAGATGATTACGACCAGATATATTTTATTAAACATTAATAAGTGAATTATCAATATTATGAAACATATTATAGAAACATTAATAAGTCAATTATCAATATTACCATACTTTTATAAACAAAATAAACATTATACACAACATATTCCATAAATATTATATTAATCATTTTTACACATTTCATAAAGTTCAATTAGACATTACTGAAACCTTAATCGTTTAACCATGTTAGTTTTGGATATGCCAATCTGATAATTTCATTATTACCTAAGATTACAGCCAATCCCTGAATTATTTCATTTGGTTCCAAAGTTGGCATACTATATTGTCTTGGTGTCCGTGTGTTTGTTTTGTGGATATCTAACTATATATAACGCGTACGACCAACCCCTGCAATAATTCGTTCAGTTTCATATAGGGGTGGGGTGGGGTGGATGGACTAATGGTTAGTCTGTCATTGAGTCAACTGGCGTGGCTTCGATTCACCGGTTTTACGTGACAAGGAATGGGGTTGCCTGTCCATCCTCGTGGGTTTTCTCCAGGTCCTCTGCTTTCCGCCCACTGCTAAAGACCCCTACGCGCAAGCGTATTATTGAAATAAAACTGAACCATATGTTAGTCCCGAAATGATATTCATGTAGTTTGTGTCGAGTGAATGTTAAACCCCCCTCTCTCTCTCTCCCCCCTCTCTCTCTCTCTCTCCCCTCTCTCTCTCTCTCCCCCCCTCTCTCTCCCTCTCTCTCTCTCTCTCGGTTTCATAGTTGGCTTATAATTACACGTACTCCTCTCAAGTCCACTTAATATTTATTCTAATTTACTATCATGGCGCTAGTATAATGGCGACATTATATCAAACAAATGTAAAGACTGAATAGCCGAGAATTAAAATATTATTGATAAACAATTCGTCTTTAAAGGACCCAAGCCTCCTCCCCAATCTCATTTTGATATCCCCCGAATAGAAGGATACTCCATCAATGAAATAATAATTTTAGATATCCCTGAAAAACCGGTCGGCACGAATGTACTAATGATAATTATTTTTTACAGATTGGTAAAACATGAATTTCTAACATTGTACACCTCTAAATAAGTTTATATCTTTCGTCAAAAGTCAAAACCTAGTAACTCACTTTTTTATATCAAAATTGAGTTAGGACCAAATTTGTAGTTACTAGGGTATGTGCTTCCTGTTGTTGTACTAGATATTCCAATCTTTTGATTTTGTAAGCAGTTACACCCATGACACAACTTCCTTCCTTCATTTGCCTAGTATGCCACAGAAAAACCTAGTAACTCAATAGTCAAATCAATGGATAAGCTGGGGGTTTAATATTCATTCATTGCGTTTTCCTTTGTTTTCTCAAAATAAGAAAAACCTGGGTTATTAGGTGTTGCCTTTTGACTGAAGTTATGATGTGTGTCTTTCTGTGTAAGGAGTCGAGGTGAGGGGGAGGGGGGGGGGGGGGTAACACAATATTATTTAAAAACGAAAATCGTCTTACCTTGTGTAACACAGATTAGTGAAATCAACAAGCTAGATACGGCCACATAATCCATGTTGAATAACTTCTCTCTCATCGCGACAAACACCGTCTTATAAATTATACGTTATTCTTCTAAATTCAGTTCAATAATCACCAATATCATCAGTAATCCAGCAAAGTCATTATAATATAAGTCTATATTACCACTACAGAAAATACCAGTATTTCACACGCAAACGTCCATAACATGCACAACCACAGCCACGCGCGTTGCCACTATTCAATTATTTTTAGTTGATAACAAAATATTTCTCGATTTCAAAGGCTTTGTCTCGAATGCAATATAATCCTTGCTGAAGGTTTATAATTTCCTTAGAATAATTTCAAGTAGCTTGTAATATAATCCTTGCCGACGGTTTATAATTTCCTTAGATTAATTTCAAGTAACTTGCATTTAAATAGGTTCTGTTGCAGAAAAGTAATTCGATTCGTTTATGTTTACTTCTGTCCTGCGTCAATAATGCACTCTAGCCACGACAGAAAAAAAAAGATGACAATGCTTTCAGTGTTTCTGTAAACACCCCCGCGAAGTAATCATTTAATTATTTAGTTGGTGGTAATCACTTGGTCCTATAAAGAATCCACACAGCTTTTAGTATTAAATCGAAGATCCGAACACGAGCTTGGAAACAAATAGCTGCTCTCCAGGATTCATCCAATTATATCCATTAGATAAATTGTCCAAAATAACCCAAACCTATAAGATAAAAATTGTTAAAAACAAAAAAAATCCAATACCAAATATTCCTACGCGGGCATATATTGCTCTGGGTTCATTACATGCAGCGATTCTCCAACTTGGTCCTTGCGAAAAAAAATTTCTGTGGACGTTTTTACTTAAATAATGGAGTTGACATTTATCACGAGGGTTGCTAAGCTTATTTCAGTAATTGGTACTTATCTCCCCCTGACAAGAGAAAAGATGACAGTTTGTACCTGATTAACAATAATCTATGACGTATTGCCTGACACGGTGCTATCAGACACTTTGTGGTATAAACTCTAATATGACATAAACAAACGTCTCTAACCAATTATGATCAACGTATCATAGACCTCGTGGATTGAGTGACATATATAAACCACGTGCTTAGATCAAACCGTGGCAAATTGAGTGACGTATAAATCACGTGATTAGATGAAACCGTCGCAAATAATACAGCATTTGTTTATGACAAGTCGTCCTTTCCGGAAATTAATTAACTTCTCGGTGATTGGTAACATGCAAGATGTCAATCAAAATATTACAGATTATATTTGATGGCCATATGATATACAGATATATAGAGGAGGGAAATAGAGGAGGCGCCACGGTGGCTTAGTGAGTAAGACGCTGGCTCGCTAACCTGGAGGTCGCGTGTTCGATCCTTGCGTTGGCCGAGAAAGTTCATCTGGATTTTCCGACGTGGTTTCTCCCCTGTCAGTGGTGCAGGACTGAAGGCTTGGCAAGAGAAATGTATAGTCGTTCGGATAAGACGAAAACCTGGGGTCCCGTGTACACATTGGCGTGCACGTAAAAGATCCTTTGTCAGTTGGAATTCGATATAAGAGTAGACCGTTATAGCGCCGCTGTCCGGGCAAAATTTCTATCATAGCACACTGTCGGAGCAGAACAGTAGGATGTTAAATCCCATTTCATTTCATTTCATTTCTTATTAAAGGAAGCGGACGCAAATATTAAACCAAAAAAAAAAACAAAAAAAAAAACACCACAATTCGTGGGACCTAAAGTTGACAAGACGTCTAGTAATTTATGATTTAAGAAAATCAACGTACGTGAAATGTTCGTGAAGAAAACAAAATACTTTTATAATTACGTCATCTTATCGCCATTCTTCACCACCATTTGTGCAAAAGTTGTTTCGATATCTTTTTTCCTTGATTTATTTTATTATTTAAAGCTATTCTTCGCCAATCAAAAAATATAAACCATTCCCCAATAATACTTTTACGCCCGTTTAGAATTTGATTCCTTTATTGTCAACTGTCAACAACTCCAAGACGACCAACTTCATCACATACAACTAAATGAAACGTGACATGCTAACAAATAATGTATCGCAATACACGCAATTCCTTGCTTCTCATGTTCGTGTTTTTATTTAATCCGAAATAATCATGGCTGATAGATCCGATTCCCAGGGTGAAAGAACACAATTACCACACATTAAAAATATCCAGAAAACAAAATGTCAAACGTCAAGGATTAAATTTTCAAGTCCCATGATGACGAATAGAGATGAAAATATTTTAGAAAAAAAAAACAAAAAAAATAGAAGTGGCTTTTCCGCACAGTGAGATGATATTCAGGGATATATTGTATAGAAAACTTGAATACGCCGGTAATGCCAGGCATGTTGTCCAATATCTACACGGTGCTTGTATAATATCTAAAATAGACTATTATAGTTGTTAGAGAAGCTGGTGTATGTGTATGTGTGTTGAGTATGTTCATGTAGATTTAAATATTTTAATCAATACGTACGTGACAAGGAGTAGGGTCGCCTGTCTAACCTCGTGGGTTTTCTCCGGGTCCTCCGGTTTCCTGCGCGCTGTATCACAAAGTCTGTCATTGAGTCAACTGGCGTTGTACGTGACAAGGAGTAGGATCGCCTGTCCAACCTCGTGGGTTTTCTCCGGGTCCTCCGGTTTCCTCCTACTGTTAAAGATTTCTACTCGCAAGCGAATTATTGAAATATAATTGAACTATGTGTTAGTCCCGAAATGACCTAGTTTGTGTCGAGTGGACGTTAAACATCCTCCCTCTCTCTCTCTCTCTCTCTCTCTCTCTCTCTCTAATCAATACCCGATGATAAAAGTTAGAGAACTGGTTCAATCGCTAAAATCATGTAAGATAATCGTTGGCTAAAGGGCAACAAGGAATCTTAGAACTAGAGTTGCGATTACTTGTAACGCATCCGAGAGCCAACAAAAACTCTGTCAACTTAACACGTCACTCAATGGGTATTAGTGTCTTGCTGTAATCGCTTTCCGTCATTTCCTTTAAAATGTGGAATAATCACTTAGGGAAACTCTAGGAATGAGAATACTTGTCCATTCAGAATTTCCTATCTCATTCTATGAGATTCCAAATCTTGACCACGTTGTTAAGTCCTTGAATGTGACAAATAGAGCATCGCTAGATAGGTTTGATGCAACGGAACCATAAGTGACATCTTTGACAGTTCCTGAGTGAATTTCAAGTAGACCGTGAACAATGAAGTAACTCTAAAGGTGTCATTACACGTGTCAATAGTCTCGATCAATAGGTTTGTTTAGCAGCGCATCACTCTGACACAATACCACTAATCTAATCCGTGACGTAATTACCTTGAAATTATGTCGATAGTGAATCTGTAGACTATGGAACAGCTAGTACAACCGCGACAAACTAACCCATATCCCATAAATATAAAGTATTGAAGACGTTCGTTCAGCTGAGACAAATTTGATATAAAAAGTTTCCGTTATTATACGTTTACGTGTAGACTTCTTTTGACCAGTACACATCCATGAAACATCTTATTCTACGGTTTGTAAAGGAATGCGTTGAACTGGGACGAAAAGTCATTGATTATATGGAAAGCGTTCAGTTATATTCTCTTTAAGATTACAGCTTTGGTAGTATCCTTTTGTTCGCCGACAAGCGGAGAAAACGCGAACGTAAACATTAACCCGACAATATTCATCCACCTGCGACGATAGCGAATTAGAGCTGGAAGCTGCTACAATCCTACTAAGAAAAATATTGGTAACACAATGATGAAGACACGAACGTAAACACCGACTACAAAACACCCTGATTCACATTACATTACACAAATTGGTTTTTACCACATAATAGTTCCTCGGAGATCTCTTTAAATTCACTTTCTCAAAATTCTGTAAAAGCTAAAAAAAATTGTATCAAAGCGTCAGAGCGGCACCATTCTTTGCCGGCGTCATATAAAGCGATAAAACTGACGTTAAAGCTAGTCGCTTGTATCACGGGCATTCAATTAACTAAATATAATCAGAGATGCCGAGATTCACTGGAGAACTGGTAGAAGAAACAGCCTGTGTCTGTTGTAATTAAAACCGGTGAGTGCAATATTCTGTATAAACCATCAACGAGATTGATAGAAACGCTTATCATAAAATCTTCATACCGGATTAAGTTCATCAGGCACAAGTAAAACGACTTATTTATTAAGAATTTGTGAGAGAATTCGCACAGCGGTTAGGGAGTGACCATTAAACCGTCCATTAAGAATTCGTTTACACCAAGGAATGGATATCTTGAAATGCACACATCAGCTTTGTATTGATAACTAAATCGCTCTATATATTAAGAAGAGGGGTTTGGTGGCCGAATGGTTAGCGTGCACGTTGTATCATAAGGTCTGTCATTGAATCAACTGGCGTGGCTTCGAATCCCCATTGTACGTGGCAAGGAGTAGGGTCGCTTGTCCAACCTCCTAGGTTTTCTCCGGGTCCTCCGGTTTCCTCCTACCGCTAAAGACCCTTATTCGCTTGTGAATTATTGAAATTTGTTAGTTACGAAATGACATAGTTTGTGTCAAGTGGACGTTAAACCACATTCCCTCTCTATAGAATTTATAAGAGAAATGGATCTTGAAAGATGGACTGGGTCATCACTAAATCGTTCTATTAGTATTTATTAAGAAATGGACCCTGAAACACACATTTTCTCCGCACAAGCGAATTATTAAAATAAAATAGAACTATATGTTAGTTTCGAAATAACCTAGTTTGTGTCGAGTAGACGTTAAACCCCACTCTCTCTCTCTCTCTCTCTCTCTCTCTCTCTCTCTCTCTCTCTCTAAAACACACACATGCTAGTGTGTGCGTGTGGGGGGGGGGGGCTGAATTAGGCAAAAAAGCGTAAGTCCTGTGTGTCAAGAAAATAGCTTTGATTTCGCCCTATGAGGGGGAAGGGGGGGACCCGGGATATTTATACCATTTTGCCCCCGATCCGGTATTAATAATAATAATAATATGTATATTTATATAGCGCTAGTACTCCGTGCATAAAGGCATGCTCACAGCGAATACGTATAGGAAATGAAATGAAATTGGGTTTAACGTCCTACTGTTCTGCTCCTAAACTGGGCTAATGAAGACGGGCATACGCCATACAGTGTGCTATGAGGGAAATTTTGCCCGGGCAGCGGCACTATCGCCTACTCTTATATCGAATTCCAACTGCCAAGGGATCTTTTACGTGCATTCCAATGTATACACTGGACCTCGGTTTTTCGTCTCATCCGAAGGACTAGACAGCTGTCCTTGTCAGGCCCTCCGTCCTGCATCACTGACAAGGGGGAACCACGCCGGAAAATCAGGATGAACTATCTCGGCCAATGCAGGGATGGAACACCCGACCTCCAGGCTAGCGAGCCAGCGTCTTACCCACTTAGCCACGGGATCCCCAATACGTATAGGATATTAACCTACCCGAGGTTGATATGGTAGAGAACGCGCGGCCGAAGCCCAAGCGTTCTCTACCATATCAATCCGAGGGAGAGTAGGTTTATATCCGACATATACAACGCCATTTCACCCTTAAATTTAATGGGCTCTTCCATTAAACGGCAACAACGATTGGATAATTGCTCGATAGTTTCCGCCAAATAGCGAAAATTACCGAAGTAATCACGTGCAATTACGTGCATGTTTTTGTTTGTACGTCGCCATTTTGGACTATTGAATTGAAAGCAAAAACAAAATGGATAGTAATACGAAGTCAGACGAATAATCAATCCTTTTTAGCCAACATATTGACGATGGAATAGATGTGAATGCAAATATCGACGAGGATCTATCCAAAGCCTGTAGAAAATTTGGACCAAAAGGCATTCTTTTCCAAGAATTCTGACAGTGAACCATGTTTGAAGGTTTTCGGTATGTTCAGAGAAGGATTTGACCGACTGTTTTAAGTGGACTGTACCCAAAAATACTTTACAAAGTCAAAGGAACTCTTGGACGATAAATACTTTCAAGTCTTGTAGTGTGTGGAGAAATAATCGCAATATGGACGAAAAGAAAATTCTGACATGTCTTAGACATGGATAACCGATCTAAATACATGTATGTCGATAAGTACGCCGTCTATTTCGGTCCTGAATGTTAGAAACTGTACCATAACAAATTTTAATTGTCAAAAGAATAAAAATTTATTTCTGTGGTTTTTTTTTTGTATTATTTCGATCATCTACGTCATCAGCGGTTGATATGAGCCGAATATATTGACCTGAGATGATGTCATTAGCGGTTGATATGAAATATCAACCTGTCATGACGTCATCAGCGGTTGATATGAACGAATATATCAACCTATGATGATGTCATGACAGGTTGTTAGGAGATACATGTATAACTGCTATGGACATCAAAGTAAAAACTACCGCCAGTTGTATATAGTTAAATAATTTGATTAATCATGATAACATTTCTCAAAAAAGATGGGTTTTAAATCTTGATTTAAAACAAGAGAGAGTTGGAGATGATTTAATGATTTCTGGTAGATTGTTTGTTCCACTGTTTAGGTGCATTAATGATTAATGACCGGAGTATCAACTCATGTAGGTGGTAAAATCTTGTGTTTTATTAATTGTAGAATTATCTATGACATCACGAGGTTGTTATGTACGTGATTTATCTATCTTCTAAGTTAATACTGTTATATATATCAAAATTACCCATAAACCTTTCCTCCCCGTGGTTGCCAAATACATCAAAATTACTGGATACCTATCTTTGTACTGTTGTCTTTAATTGGTTCATTTGGTTTATTAAGTAAGTATTGTTGTTTTTAATTGGTTCATTAAGTCTGTATATGTATACAGTAGGTAGTGTAGGGTATAATAATGATGGTATAATAATGATAATAGTCGACCATATTGATGATATAAACATACCTCCTGACATACTATGTGGTGGTATTGTCTGTAATTAATATTGTTGAACACCTTTACAGACATATTATACCTCACTTTAGGTAAGAATGTTCACCGTTTGGCACCTATTGCTACCTTAATTGCTCCCATTATAACTGCTAAATATACACATATATCAGCCACAAAGACAGGACCGAGTTCGGTTTGTGGTGATGGAGGGGGGGGGGGGCGAATGGTTAGCGCGTGTGCGTTGTATCTTAAGGTCTGTCATTGAGTTAACTGGCGTGGTTTCGATTCCACTCATTGTACGTGACAAGGATTAGGGTCGCCTGTCCAACCTGGTGGGTTTTCTCCGGGTCCTCCAATTTCCTCCCACTATTAAAGACCACTACGCGCAAGCGAATTATTGAAATAAGATTGAACCATATGTTAGTCCCGAAATGATCTGTCTCTCTAGTTTGTGTCGAGTGGACGTTATCCCTCCCCACCCCCGCTCCTTCCACTGCTAAAGACCCCTGCTCGCAAGCGAATTATTGAAATAAAATTGAACCATGTGTTAGTCCCGAAATGACCTAGATTGTGTCGAGTGTACGTTACCCCCCCCCCCCCCGTCTCTCGCTCCCCCCTCTCTCTCCCCCTCTCTCTCGAATTCGGTTAACCCCCTCTCCCTCTCTCTCGAATTCGGTTAACCCCCCCTCTCCCTCTCTCTCGAATTCGGTTAACCCCCTCTCCCTCTCTCTCGAATTCGGGTTGATGTCCACTCAACATAAGCAAGATATGTGTGTGTGTGTGTGGGGGGGGGGGGGGTAATAATTATGTCAATAATATTTCTGTGCTATATATGAGCGCAATTATGCCTACTCTTTTTACGAAACGGGGGATGTTTAAAACCCCAAGAAACTTTCTCGGTTCATTAGGTTGATATTTTATAGGCTTAGATGCGTTTTAAAATAATTGGATTATCGAAGATGATGGTCTGGTAGTGGAAATGGTCTGTAATGTATTTGAAGTAATTATAGTAGTTTAGCTAGTATTGGTCTTATTATTAAGTTAGGATGATCGGTAAACTTCTCCCTAAGGGCTTTACTACAAAAACTGGTAGATCGATTTATAAAGCTTACACCAGTTTCATAACCAGAATAAAAAAAAAACTTGTATGGATTTACAACTTCATTCTGCGTTTCACAGAGAGAGAAACTTAATGACCATTAGTACATTCGTGTCTACCGGTTTTTCAGGGATATCTAAAATTATTATTATATTGATGTAGTATACTTTCTATTCGGAGGATATTAAAATGGGATTGGGGAGGAGGCTTAGGCTCGCTCAAGAAGAATTATTGTTTATCAATAATATTTTAATTCACGGCTATTCAGTCTTTACATTTGTTTGATATAATGTCGCCATTTTACTGGCGCCATTATAGTAAATTAGAATTAATATATATTAAGTGGACTTGAGAGGAGTACGTGTATTTATAAGCCAACTATGAAACCGAGAGAGAGACTCGAGAGAGAGAGAGAGAGAGAGAGAGAGAGAGGTTTAGCATATCTACTCGCGCAAACTACATGTATGTCATTTCGGGAATAACATATATGTAATAGTTATCAAGGATATTACTTCAACTCCATCTTTTGTTTTATAACTGATTTAAACACAGATCCTATTTCGTTTCGTTTCTATGGTTCAAAATTACGTTTTACTTGTCTTTACTACATTAGGATCTGGAAGAGTTGTTATCATTGACGTGTTCTGAATGGTGTGAGGGATTAGCCAAAGAAACGGTCTGTTACAGCGTGCTTTAGGCGTGTTTTGCACGGAACTGTGGGTTATCCACTAGTAACATCAATGCTGATTGGTTAATCAAATGTCTGACGTCATAGGGTCAAAGGCTGCTCGTATCACCTCTGACGCGACCTATCGCTATAACTTGTCAGATCTTCATGTAGTGTAGGCCATCGAAAATATAAAAAAAATGAAACGAAATATAGATCTGTATTATAATCAAATTGGAAATAATGGTTCGTTGAACTTAACATCCAGAATTATAAAAATTTATCGATTTACTCTTACTGACTGTATTTCATACAACGTTTCAGTACACTTAAACGTATATTTAACAAAGATTATTTCTGTCTTATGATTGAAATTCGAATGTACAGGTCACCAATTGTGTGAAACAAAACTCTAACCCTAGCAAGGTAGCACCACGTATCCGTAATTTAAAATGTAGTAGCAAAGAAGGTTCATTGAACAGCTCTTTGGCGGATAACGAAAGGCCTGGCAAGGAAAGGCGCCTGGAGAGAAAACCACGCTGTAATACCCCCGCTCCCCTCCGAGGTCATTTCTTATAGGCCACCGCTGGTACCGAACACCCCGGAGCCTACTGTGCGTATAGTAGAGGAGGGGGACCACAACTGACATAAACCCACAAGATCAAAACCAGGGAACTGGGGGCCAACCGAAAGAGCTCACTGCACTGTACAATCCCGAACCAGTTTTCACTCAAAATGAAAATACACTAATAGTTAAGTGCAGGAGGACCGCACTACACGTAAAACAAAAATCTACAAGATAAACCTGCGGACAAGACAGAAAATAGACATTGCACCAAATAAACAAATATCAAATCAAGTGAATGGATCCGGGGGCCAGCCGTAAGCGTCCACTGCGCTGTACAGTCCCGGGCCTGTAGTGACACAGACTTCACTCAAGTTTGAAAACAATCAGGAATACAGAACATAGAAAAATATCACCAAGAAACGCGAATATTTCACAAATATTGTATTAATTTTGTATTATCTCTATGTAAACCCATGGAAGTAAACGTTATAACAAGAACAGATGAATACCTGTGTTTTTCAACAACGTTACAGTTGTTGTATATCATCAGTCCTGTGTATTTCAACACTGCTTTCATCATAATTAGTGTTACCTTACAGATTAATTACACTGAGTGTGTTCACCTTAATGCTAGGTTACCACTATCCCGATTCGTGCTGCGATTGAAATCGTGGTTTTAATCTTGGAGTAATCGTGGTGATTCTATCAGGTCTTATCACATATTGAGGCCAGTCATAGCAATCGTGTTGATCGTATCGTAACATATCCGAACGTATCTGCACGTACCAGATCGTGGACTCAGTAGGGACAATGCTATCGTAACGCATCGCACGACATTGGGGTGGGGGCCACGGTGGCTAAGTGGGTAAGACGCTGGCTCGGTAGCCTGGAGTTCGCGTGTTCGATATAAGAGTAGGCCATAGTGCCGCTGCCCGGGCAAAGTTTCCATCATAGCACACTGTATGGCGTATGCCCGTCTTCATTAGCCCTATCGGAACAGAAGAATAGGACGTTAAACTCCTTTTCATTTCATTTACGACAGTGGGATCCTAGCATATAGAATGTCCTTCTCTTCTTCACAGCGGGTCGCCTGTCCAACCTCGTGGGTTTTCGCCGGGTCCTCTGGTTTCCTCCCACTGCTAAAGGGACATAGGTACAGTATTCAACAATCGATTGATTCGTATGATTATTCGTTTTTATATCTATTGTTATGTCGAATCAGCACGATCGTTGATATTGTCGATTCAATAGATTGTTCTACCCCTCATACCTACTTCATCCATGAACCATATCGATACGATCTATACATGTGTCGTCGAATGAGTCGATCCAGTCAACCCTTCCCCGAGTCTGTAATGTCCTCGCACGATTGTATCGATCGAACTCTATCGATACGATCTATACACGTTTCGTCGAACGAGTCGATCCAGTCAACCCTTCCCCGAGTCTCTAATGTCCTCGCACGATCGTATCGATCGTACTCTATCGATACGATCTATACATGTTTCGACGAAATAGTCTATCCAGTCAACCCTTCCCCGAGTCTGTAGGCCTAATGTCCTCGCGCGATCGTATCGATCGAACACTATCGATACGATCTATAAATTTGTCGTCTATGCAGTCGATCCAGTCAACCCTTCCGTGCGTCTAGACTGTCCTCGCATGTTTCGACGAAATAGTCTATCCAGTCAACCTTTCCCCGAGTCTGTAGGCCTAATGTCCTCGCACGATCGTATCGATCGAACACTATCGATACGATCTATAAATTTGTCGTCTATGCAGTCGATCCAGTCAACCCTTCCGTGCGTCTAGACTGTCCTCGCACGATCGTATCGATCGAGCACTATCGATACGATCTATATATTATGTTTCGTCGAAACAGTCGATCCAGTCAACCCTTGACCGACCGAGTCTGTATTGTCCTCGCACGATCGTGTCGATCGAGTACTATCGATACGATATATATATGTTTCTTTCAACCAGTCGATCAAGTCAACCCTTCCCCGAGTCTCTAATGTCCTCGCACGATCGATACGATCTATACATGTTTCGTCGAACCAGTCGATCCAGTAGACGTGGTACAAGGGTTAATCAGCGAACTGGATGTATGAGATGTGTTGTTGACGTTTGGGAAAGTAGGACGAGGGGAAATGTGTAGGGAGTGAAGTGCTGTAAAGGGATAGTTAGATGTATTATGAATGGTTAGAGTGGCTGTGGTGTTACGGTGAAATACTATGCCGCCACTGTACAACACCACAGCTTTATGATTTGTTAGACAGGAGTGATGTAATGGGTGTCAACAACTGGGTATGCTGGTACCGTCGCAACGTAGCCGTGAAATATATATTGTGCCAGGCATGAGGCTGCGCAGACCGAGCGGCAGCTCGATAGGGAGTGTGTGGGAGGGTCACCCTCATAAAAAAATTTTTTTTTTAAATTTCAGTTTTCTGTAAGCAGTGAAAACACTATTTTGGCATTGTTTGCGGGGTTAAACCTAAAAATCACATTAATACACCTATTGCACGATATTGTGAAACTAGCTGACGAAGACAGCTCGGCCGGCGATTGTTCGACTCGCGGCTGCTCTGTCAGTATCTAACAAACGCATTTAGTTCGCGTACAACTTTTAAAAACCGAATGTCAGTATGGTATTTCTCACATAATTGGTTATTGCAAAAACAGAGTAAACTGAAAGCGAGTAATCTCGACTCAAACCTATAGTCTATAGCCTACTTACTACACTCGTCACTAGGCTTCCTATATTATTGTTTGTGGACGGTTTACTACTCAGTGATAAGCCTGTGCCGCAAAAAGAGGTCTCGCCTTTTATTATTAGTATAATGACTTCCTCGTGTGCGGCAGGTTAGTTTGCTTCTAAAAACACTGTTTTCCGTTCCAAAAAATACAAAAAGTAATTTTCTACCAGATGACCATGGTTCTTTTCACCGAGACTAGATAATTTCTCTCGGTGTAAGGATATAGCTATGGATAAGTTCATACAAGGTCAATAAATCCGCGGTCACTTCGGGTCACACTGTTGAGAAAATAAACCGATGGGTTTGTTTAGTAGCAAATCGAGCGTGAATCAACTGAGTTTGTACTGAAAATTTTTTGAGTGATATGTATGAACTGTCTTCACACATTCGGTTTATAATTAGCGATACACAGGTACAGTGGCAAGTGTTGTACTTCACAGACTGTTTACCTCCGAACTACCTCCGCACGAAATCCCCGATTTGGGTACTTGTTAAAAGAAATAGTACCTGTGCGCATGCCAGTAAAAAAACCCTAAGAGTTCGCGCATAAAAATGCCCGAACGTAGCAGGCGCCAGGTCATCCAGTCAACCCTTCCCCGAGAATTTAATGCCGTTATGCAAATGACGTTGCTTTGTTTATGCAAATGACGTTGCGTTGTTTATGCAAATGACGTCAAATGGTTTATGCAAATGACTTTACATAGTTATTCGGATAACGATGCATAGTGATAGAATAACAAGATAATTTGAAGTGGTGGCTGTTCGTTTATTCTACTAATTCTAGGTTTGGGTTCTATGGTTTGGGATACATTGTTTTAATGTGAGATTAAATTACAAAGAAGACCTAAACTGATGAAGAAGATTTTTTTATCTCACACTGGTACTACGGTAGATATATATATTGCAGTAGGCCTAATTTGGGATGCGTTTTGAAATTAGTTATTCAAATTTAAAAACTTTACTATTTGCTAATCATCATTTTATAGAAGGAACTCCAAATAGGTGGTTTTATATATCAAAATATGTTTCTACAAATTCTGTTTCCATTGGACCGAAGGTTTTTCTTGGAGTATTGTGTGCTAACAAGAGATCATTAAAAGCATATTTGCCAACAGATGAACAATTGTGTAAATCAGTTATTGATTTAATCAGAGACGAGTATAATTTCTTGTTAACTGATAATCTTGAATGGGACTTAGATCTATTAGATCTGAGAGTGTTGCTGGAAGTGAACGAAACGGGTTTAAGTCAATTATTTTAAAACCAACATTTAATAACTGCAAATTATGTAATGGAAAAGTTGTAACAATTACAAAACCTAGTTTCCCTTTTATATATACAGAAAATGAAGTGTTTGTCGGTGCCAATTACACTTCTGAATGTCGTAACTCACTAACTGTGAAGCAAATCCTAGATATAATGTTTCGTTTTATACAACTGCAAACGTGGACAGAAAATGTAGATTCTACTTTCCAAAATGTTATGGGTGCATCATTTGAGTCAATGGCGGAAGTGTATAAAGTTTTCCATGATTCACAAAATATAAACAGTAATTATCTGTCTAGTTTTAACAGAGGAAGTGGTATTAATGTGTATGAAATGAATCCAGCACGATTAGAAGAGGCATGGTTTATGTACCGCATGCAAGAAATATGCGGTAATGATAGGTTGGAAATAGAGAGAAAGGCATCTGGATTAGTTAATATAGATAAAGTATGCGAAACAATGATTGAGGTACGGTAATCCATTACTGTAACTATTTAACTCTTTAGTAATTAAAGTTAAATGTAAACGTTTATGGAAAGTATGAAAACAAAAGTAAACGAATAGCCTAGATAGTAGTCTTATGTCAATATACCATTTTTTCTATATTTTACTGTTATTTATATTTTAGAAATTAGAAAATTTACAGAACAGATGGGTTATGCATACCTGTGAAATAAAAGGATGTGAGGAGGGTTACTGTACAATTGATGGAAATGAGAAGTTAAGAAGGGGTATATGTTCTGAAGGTGGCGAAAAGATTTTAAATCTGCGATGTATTGAAAATATTGTTTAATGGAATGGATGTAACAAATATGACATATTTTTAATAATGAAATGATATATTTTACTTTAAATAGTTAATGAATTTGCATTTCATTTCTTGCGAATAAAAATATTACGGCGTTTTAAATTTTTCATCTTCTAGAATTGTGCATGAAGTTGACAGTAACGAAATCCAATTATTTAATTTGCTCCAAAAATGCTTTATTGCGTCATTGTAAGTTGGTTTGTGTCATTATGGTACAGTATACGACAATCGATTGATTCGACAAATATATCAACTGTATCAACTGTGTCAACCCTATCAACTCGTTTCGTTCATAGTATAACGATCGTGCAAATCATATCAACCCAATCAAACCAATACGATCGTAATGATGTGTGTTTTAGTATCGATCCAATTAACTCTGCAAAAACTCTTAATGTCGAATCAATCCAAAGGAGCATATTATCACCACCACGATCTTACACGATCGTTACTATCGTACACATTCTTTCGATCCAGTCAACTCTACGGCCCTGTACTATGGTTTATACGATCGATACGCACCACCACGATTGTACACGATCGTATACGATCGTACAAATTCTATCGACCTAATCAACTCTAAGGCCGTGTACGATGGTATACGATCGATACGATCGTACACATTCTATCGATCCATTCAACTCTACGGCCGTGTACTATGGTTTACGATCGATACGATCGTACACGATCGATACGATCGTACACATTCTATCGATCTAATCAACTCTACGGCCGTGTACTATGGTTTACGATCGATACGATCGTACACGATCGATACGATCGTACACATGATATCGATCCAATCAACTCTATGACCGTCCATCAACTCTAAGGCCGTGTACGATGGTATACGATCGATACGATCGTACACATTCTATCGATCCATTCAACTCTACGGCCGTGTACTATGGTTTACGATCGATACGATCGTACACGATCGATACGATCGTACACATGATATCGATCCAATCAACTCTATAACCTATTTTGAACAGGTTATAAAGCTTTGTGTTTTCTCCACGAAAAAAAAAATTTCTTCACAGATGGCTACATTGGCGGGATTTGGGGTTCTCCCCCAGAAGTATTTTAAAATTCTGGACAGTTTTCGTGGCGGGGGGTTTGGGGAATCTCCCCCATAATATTTTGAACAGGTTCTTGTGGCGGGGGGTTTGGGGGATCACCCCCACAATATTTTGAACAGGTTATAGAGCTTTGTGTTTTCTCCAAGAAAAATTAATATTCTTCACAGATGGCTCTCGTCGCTGAGGGTGCTCTACAGCTGTACTTAAGACAATCAATTGATTCGACATCCGGGCCTTAATGGAGCTTTGAGATATTTTAAAATCAGGCGCCCCAAATTCCCCTATTGTACTATATCCTGTAGCGAATACATCCAACACAAACCAACTTACAATGACGCAATAAAGCATTTTTGGAGCAAATTAAATAATTGGATTTCGTTACTGTCAACTTCATGCACAATTCTAGAAGATGAAAAATTTAAAACGCCGTAATATTTTTATTCGCAAGAAATGAAATGCAAATTCATTAACTATTTAAAGTAAAATATATCATTTCATTATTAAAAATATGTCATATTTGTTACATCCATTCCATTAAACAATATTTTCAATACATCGCAGATTTAAAATCTTTTCGCCACCTTCAGAACATATACCCCTTCTTAACTTCTCATTTCCATCAATTGTACAGTAACCCTCCTCACATCCTTTTATTTCACAGGTATGCATAACCCATCTGTTCTGTAAATTTTCTAATTTCTAAAATATAAATAACAGTAAAATATAGAAAAAATGGTATATTGACATAAGACTACTATCTAGGCTATTCGTTTACTTTTGTTTTCATACTTTCCATAAACGTTTACATTTAACTTTAATTACTAAAGAGTTAAATAGTTACAGTAATGGATTACCGTACCTCAATCATTGTTTCGCATACTTTATCTATATTAACTAATCCAGATGCCTTTCTCTCTATTTCCAACCTATCATTACCGCATATTTCTTGCATGCGGTACATAAACCATGCCTCTTCTAATCGTGCTGGATTCATTTCATACACATTAATACCACTTCCTCTGTTAAAACTAGACAGATAATTACTGTTTATATTTTGTGAATCATGGAAAACTTTATACACTTCCGCCATTGACTCAAATGATGCACCCATAACATTTTGGAAAGTAGAATCTACATTTTCTGTCCACGTTTGCAGTTGTATAAAACGAAACATTATATCTAGGATTTGCTTCACAGTTAGTGAGTTACGACATTCAGAAGTGTAATTGGCACCGACAAACACTTCATTTTCTGTATATATAAAAGGGAAACTAGGTTTTGTAATTGTTACAACTTTTCCATTACATAATTTGCAGTTATTAAATGTTGGTTTTAAAATAATTGACTTAAACCCGTTTCGTTCACTTCCAGCAACACTCTCAGATCTAATAGATCTAAGTCCCATTCAAGATTATCAGTTAACAAGAAATTATACTCGTCTCTGATTAAATCAATAACTGATTTACACAATTGTTCATCTGTTGGCAAATATGCTTTTAATGATCTCTTGTTAGCACACAATACTCCAAGAAAAACCTTCGGTCCAATGGAAACAGAATTTGTAGAAACATATTTTGATATATAAAACCACCTATTTGGAGTTCCTTCTATAAAATGATGATTAGCAAATAGTAAAGTTTTTAAATTTGAATAACTAATTTCAAAACGCATCCCAAATTAGGCCTACTGCAATATATATATCTACCGTAGTACCAGTGTGAGATAAAAAAATCTTCTTCATCAGTTTAGGTCTTCTTTGTAATTTAATCTCACATTAAAACAATGTATCCCAAACCATAGAACCCAAACCTAGAATTAGTAGAATAAACGAACAGCCACCACTTCAAATTATCTTGTTATTCTATCACTATGCATCGTTATCCGAATAACTATGTAAAGTCATTTGCATAAACCATTTGACGTCATTTGCATAAACAACGCAACGTCATTTGCATAAACAAAGCAACGTCATTTGCATAACGGCATTAAATTCTCGGGGAAGGGTTGACTGGATGACCTGGCGCCTGCTACGTTCGGGCATTTTTATGCGCGAACTCTTAGGGTTTTTTTACTGGCATGCGCACAGGTACTATTTCTTTTAACAAGTACCCAAATCGGGGATTTCGTGCGGAGGTAGTTCGGAGGTAAACAGTCTGTGAAGTACAACACTTGCCACTGTACCTGTGTATCGCTAATTATAAACCGAATGTGTGAAGACAGTTCATACATATCACTCAAAAAATTTTCAGTACAAACTCAGTTGATTCACGCTCGATTTGCTACTAAACAAACCCATCGGTTTATTTTCTCAACAGTGTGACCCGAAGTGACCGCGGATTTATTGACCTTGTATGAACTTATCCATAGCTATATCCTTACACCGAGAGAAATTATCTAGTCTCGGTGAAAAGAACCATGGTCATCTGGTAGAAAATTACTTTTTGTATTTTTTGGAACGGAAAACAGTGTTTTTAGAAGCAAACTAACCTGCCGCACACGAGGAAGTCATTATACTAATAATAAAAGGCGAGACCTCTTTTTGCGGCACAGGCTTATCACTGAGTAGTAAACCGTCCACAAACAATAATATAGGAAGCCTAGTGACGAGTGTAGTAAGTAGGCTATAGACTATAGGTTTGAGTCGAGATTACTCGCTTTCAGTTTACTCTGTTTTTGCAATAACCAATTATGTGAGAAATACCATACTGACATTCGGTTTTTAAAAGTTGTACGCGAACTAAATGCGTTTGTTAGATACTGACAGAGCAGCCGCGAGTCGAACAATCGCCGGCCGAGCTGTCTTCGTCAGCTAGTTTCACAATATCGTGCAATAGGTGTATTAATGTGATTTTTAGGTTTAACCCCGCAAACAATGCCAAAATAGTGTTTTCACTGCTTACAGAAAACTGAAATTTAAAAAAAAAATTTTTTTATGAGGGTGACCCTCCCACACACTCCCTATCGAGCTGCCGCTCGGTCTGCGCAGCCTCATGCCTGGCACAATATATATTTCACGGCTACGTTGCGACGGTACCAGCATACCCAGTTGTTGACACCCATTACATCACTCCTGTCTAACAAATCATAAAGCTGTGGTGTTGTACAGTGGCGGCATAGTATTTCACCGTAACACCACAGCCACTCTAACCATTCATAATACATCTAACTATCCCTTTACAGCACTTCACTCCCTACACATTTCCCCTCGTCCTACTTTCCCAAACGTCAACAACACATCTCATACATCCAGTTCGCTGATTAACCCTTGTACCACGTCTACTGGATCGACTGGTTCGACGAAACATGTATAGATCGTATCGATCGTGCGAGGACATTAGAGACTCGGGGAAGGGTTGACTTGATCGACTGGTTGAAAGAAACATATATATATCGTATCGATAGTACTCGATCGACACGATCGTGCGAGGACAATACAGACTCGGTCGGTCAAGGGTTGACTGGATCGACTGTTTCGACGAAACATAATATATAGATCGTATCGATAGTGCTCGATCGATACGATCGTGCGAGGACAGTCTAGACGCACGGAAGGGTTGACTGGATCGACTGCATAGACGACAAATTTATAGATCGTATCGATAGTGTTCGATCGATACGATCGTGCGAGGACATTAGGCCTACAGACTCGGGGAAAGGTTGACTGGATAGACTATTTCGTCGAAACATGCGAGGACAGTCTAGACGCACGGAAGGGTTGACTGGATCGACTGCATAGACGACAAATTTATAGATCGTATCGATAGTGTTCGATCGATACGATCGCGCGAGGACATTAGGCCTACAGACTCGGGGAAGGGTTGACTGGATAGACTATTTCGTCGAAACATGTATAGATCGTATCGATAGAGTACGATCGATACGATCGTGCGAGGACATTAGAGACTCGGGGAAGGGTTGACTGGATCGACTCGTTCGACGAAACGTGTATAGATCGTATCGATAGAGTTCGATCGATACAATCGTGCGAGGACATTACAGACTCGGGGAAGGGTTGACTGGATCGACTCATTCGACGACACATGTATAGATCGTATCGATATGGTTCATGGATGAAGTAGGTATGAGGGGTAGAACAATCTATTGAATCGACAATATCAACGATCGTGCTGATTCGACATAACAATAGATATAAAAACGAATAATCATACGAATCAATCGATTGTTGAATACTGTACCTATGTCGTTTGTGTTGGATGTATTCGCTACAGGATATAGTACAATAGGGGAATTTGGGGCGCCTGATTTTAAAATATCTCAAAGCTCCATTAAGGCCCGGATGTCGAATCAATTGATTGTCTTAAGTACAGCTGTAGAGCACCCTCAGCGACGAGAGCCATCTGTGAAGAATATTAATTTTTCTTGGAGAAAACACAAAGCTCTATAACCTGTTCAAAATATTGTGGGGGTGATCCCCCAAACCCCCCGCCACAAGAACCTGTTCAAAATATTATGGGGGAGATTCCCCAAACCCCCCGCCACGAAAACTGTCCAGAATTTTAAAATACTTCTGGGGGAGAACCCCAAATCCCGCCAATGTAGCCATCTGTGAAGAAATTTTTTTTTTCGTGGAGAAAACACAAAGCTTTATAACCTGTTCAAAATAGGTTATAGAGTTGATTGGATCGATATCATGTGTACGATCGTATCGATCGTGTACGATCGTATCGATCGTAAACCATAGTACACGGCCGTAGAGTTGAATGGATCGATAGAATGTGTACGATCGTATCGATCGTATACCATCGTACACGGCCTTAGAGTTGATGGACGGTCATAGAGTTGATTGGATCGATATCATGTGTACGATCGTATCGATCGTGTACGATCGTATCGATCGTAAACCATAGTACACGGCCGTAGAGTTGATTAGATCGATAGAATGTGTACGATCGTATCGATCGTGTACGATCGTATCGATCGTAAACCATAGTACACGGCCGTAGAGTTGAATGGATCGATAGAATGTGTACGATCGTATCGATCGTATACCATCGTACACGGCCTTAGAGTTGATTAGGTCGATAGAATTTGTACGATCGTATACGATCGTGTACAATCGTGGTGGTGCGTATCGATCGTATAAACCATAGTACAGGGCCGTAGAGTTGACTGGATCGAAAGAATGTGTACGATAGTAACGATCGTGTAAGATCGTGGTGGTGATAATATGCTCCTTTGGATTGATTCGACATTAAGAGTTTTTGCAGAGTTGATTGGATCGATACTAAAACACACATCATTACGATCGTATTGGTTTGATTGGGTTGATATGATTTGCACGATCGTTATACTATGAACGAAACGAGTTGATAGGGTTGACACAGTTGATACAGTTGATATATTTGTCGAATCAATCGATTGTCGTATACTGTACCATAATGGCTAAAGGCCCCTACGCGCAAGCGAATTATTGAAATAAAATTAAACCATATGTTAGTCCTGAAATGACCTAGTTTGTGTCGAGTGGACGTTAAACCCCATTTCTCTCTATCTCTCTTCACAGTGGCATACTTCTTTTCGAATTTTAACTGCCAAGGGTTATTTTACCTGCACCACAATATGTACTCTGGACATCGGTCCTTCGACCTTACCGAACAACTATACATTTTAACTTGTCAGACCCTCCTTCCTGCACCACTGCGAAAGGGAACCAGGCCGAAAAAAGCCGATGAACTTTCACGGCCATGTGTTAGTCCCGAAATGACCTAAAGGCCCCTACACGCAAACGAATTATTGAAATAAAATTGAACGATGTGTTAGTCCCTAGTTTGTGTCGAGTTGACGTCACCCCCCCCCCCCGTCTCTCTCTCGATCTCTCTCTCTCTCTCTCTCGATCTCTCTCTCTCTCTCTCTCGTTCGTTACTGTGACCGTTAGACACTGGTTTATTAAAAGTGCAGTTTTAATCATTTATCCGAGTTCTCGTCCTTATTGTTGAATTCAGAAAACAGAATTACATCATCTCCATAAGTTTGTGTGCACTTATAAGGTCATATTGACAAGTACTGTACGATATTCTGATTAGAATTCAGCCATCATGCTCTTGTAGAAGCTGAAACCCTCGAGATAAGAAACAAACAATGCCATTTTATAGAGCATTTTATGAAATACCTCTAGAGAAGGCAACCGAACAGCAAATCATTGTATAAAATATAGACTTGAACGGAAGAAAAAAAATACAATATGGTGTAAAGATTCTGTTGGATTATTAACCATTGATTTTATTAGTAAAAACAAATCTTTGGGGGTTATAAAAAGCTTTACAAATTTTGCCAACCTGATTTTTGTTGTTTCGCTTTAAAACCTGTTGTGAGATCTGTCGTTGCTATGGTTATCATGAAATCAGCTGCTTTAAAGAGGAGTTTTACGTTGCGAGATCAAAAGAATATTAATATAAAGGAACATTTAAATGGCAGCCATGGCGGCCATGATTGGTAATTGTATGGGAAAAGGTGATTTCAAATGAATAACATCGGGTGAAAATAATGTTGTTGTTCTTAGTGTTTAACGTCCGCTTCCACCGAAGGTGACATCGCAGACAAGTCTTATTTTTCATTTCCATTATCTCAGCGCACGCGCAGGGGCCTTTCCTGTGGGAGGAAATGAGAAGGCGCCCCTATCTCCAAGCCACATACGCTCACACCAGGGATCGAAACCACAACCGCAAGCCAAAGGTGACCAGCCAGCTAGAGGTCGAAGCGCGGCACCCTAGGCCCCTAGGCAATCACAACCCCCCGTCAATAATAAGCATTTCTTGTCGCTTTATATCTCTGAACTTTATATGGAAGCACATTGTCGTCACTCTTGTCGCTTTGTACGCCTAGATTTTATATGGGAGCACATTGTCGTCACGCTTATCGCTTTGTACGCCTGGATTTTATATGGAAGTATATTGTCGTCACCCTTGTCGCTTTTTATGCCTAGATTTTATATGGGAGCACATTTTCGTCAACCTTATCGCTTTGTACGCCAGGGGCTTATACGTAAGTACATTGTCGCCACCCGTGTCGCTTTATATGCCTGGATAACATATGAAAGTACATTGTCGTCTCTGTTGTCGCTTAATAGGCCTGGATATTGTATGGAAGTACATTGTCGTCACCCTTGTGCGTCTTTTCACAAATCTTGTAAACGCCTTGAAGGACAGTGTTTTTGATGAAACCTACTGGAATTTCAAGAATTATTTCCCCATGTCATAAAAATCTTGTAAACGATCTTCAGGTCAAAGGTTTTGATTACTATGATTTTTACGGATCGGCTAGAAATAAGTGCCTAATGGCTAGAGGTTGGGGAACGGGCGGCTGTTCAAATCCAGTCCCGCCCGTAGCAAACTCCTGTAACTTTCTTGCTGTCGCCCCTTCATCAGGTCTATTTATTGAACAGGGTTATACGTTAATCTCAAGTCAAATCCTTTATAGCTACAAATTTCCTATTTCTGTGTGTTTGATAAAGCCTACTGAAATTTAGAAATGCTCAGCGAGTTACTTCCCCTGTTACTCAAATCGTTTGATGCTAAAATAAGATATCAACATATTTTAGATGATATGTCCCTTTAACTGGTTTTAAGAGTAATTGTGTATCTGTACCCCTGGAGGTTGGTAATGTTAGCTTTTTGCATCATTTGTTGTACGAGTAATCCATATTCCAGAATAAAACTAGCGAGAAGATAAATCATGTTATATGTTGATATTATAAAAATGTGTACATGTAGATTTACTTGTCAGTTTCAATCATGTTACGTAACTATAGGGATAACAGATCTTCTCTTGGGCCATGTTTAATAGTTAAGAGTAACTACAGCTGCAATATAGCGTCTACTGGGCCGTGTTTAATAGTAACACTTATATATCTACAACTGTAATATATCCTTTACTGGGTCGTGTTTAATAGTTTATTATCATTTTGGGAGAGGTGATGCCTTCTCTGAAGCACATTTCCAAAATTTGACTATATCTAATCCAACTAATCATAAAGACTGTCTATATACTGACCTACTTTCCTTCACTAGACGGACTAATACGAGCATTCGTCATGCAGTGTGCTATGGGGAAAGTATTGTTACGGCGCTATGGCCTTCTCTTATTTCGAATTCCAACGGTCATTTTTTTTTACGTGCATGCCAATGTGTACACGAGACCTCAGTTTTTCATCCTATCCGAAAGGCTAAGATGTTGTACATAGTATTTCGTCTTTCCGTCCAAACGACTGGTGAGGTTACTAGTTTGATTAAATAGACATTATATGAGATTTAGAAACAAGCTGACAGTCTTGCTAAATAGTTTAAAAATAGATAATAAAAATGGATATATATTAAAACATGCAGTCAAATTGCTTTATTTTGAACCATGGATGGCTAAGTTGCCGGCGATATAAACGTTTAATAATGGCGTATATTTTATAATCCACTCAATATCCAAGTCATCAGAAACGTCGCTCAATAGTAAACAGTATTCCATAGGACTGTGACCTGTATATTTCCATTTCAATTACTTTTCCATTAAAACTAATTATATCTTTATAGTTATGCGCAAAGTTTCGATTCCTCGTTTGTACGTGACAAGGGGTAGTTCCTCCTGTTGCTAAAGACCTCAACGTACCTGCGAATTGTTGAAAAAAAATTGAATCATATGTTAGTCCCGAAATGACCTAGTTTCTTTCGAGTGGACTTTAAACCCGATATCTCTCTCTCTCTCTCTTACTCTCTATCTCTCTCTCTCTCTCTCTATCTCTCTCTATCTATCTCTCTCTCCCTCTCTCTCTCTATCTCTCTCTCTATCTATCTCTCTCTCTATCTCTCTCTCTCTCTATCTCTCTATCTCTCTCTCTCTATCTCTCTCTCTCCCTCTATCTCTCTATCTCTCTCTCTATCTCTCTCTCTCTCCCTCTATCTCTCTATCTCTCTCTATCTCTCTCTCTCTCCCTCTCTCTCTCTCTCTATCTATCTCTCTCTCTCTCTCTATCTATCTCTCTATCTCTCTCTCTATCTCTATCTCTATCTCTCTCTCTCTCTCTCTCTCTCTCTCTCAATGTATCTCTTCATTAAAGCAATAGTTATGTGTTGTGTCCTTGAGTCCAAGACAAGATTAATACTAAAACAAATAAATAGCTATCAAGTTGATTCCATTATTTGATATTACATGTTATTAGTACAACTGGTTTATTGAACATTACACTGACGACATCGAATTATTCTCGACTAATTAAACGCGACCCGTGGTCCTTGGTAGTGGTGATGAATACAATTAAACGCGACCAATGGTTCTCGTCGGTAGTTATCTACATAATGATGATTAATATTTGTACAGTAACTGAGTTAGGTATTTATGATTAATCTCTTGTCAAACCTAAAAACGCCATTATGACAAATTACATGCAATTGGTTTTTATCAACGAAGATTTGGAATAAAACTGCGTTTCTGGACGATTCGGATCGTGACAGTAGATCGCGTGCACGTGCTTACTTGATATTTCTATTTACGACTGTTTCGTATTTCAGCTACTATAACTACTTTTTACAATCAATCAAAATCTCGTGATGTTTCTATAGCCCGGTTCAAACGCGTTATGGGTGGCACCCACGGGACTTTGAAAGTGTTACCATGCTTAGTCGTTCGGAGGGGAAGGAAAAACAAAATACATATGGGTACGCGTTGGCATTTGAAATTCGGTGAATCATAGACTGAAATCCGTTGTTGAACGTACAGATTTTTTTCTTCCAAGCATGCGTGAAAAAATAAAAAAAATATGCTCAATTGTGCTCCTTATAGTCCGACTGAACCTGGAATCTAATACGGATAGACGCCAAAATTATCATTCTAGAATAAATACTATGAGAGCTATAGGGGATTATTTGATACGGCGGCCGTCTTGGACGCCATCTTGAATTTTTCAAAACGTTCAAGGGTGACCGGGATTCACCCGGCAGATTCTGAAAGAGGACACCTAGGCTACTAAAATCAATCATAAAAAAAACCTTTTTATTCAATTTCCAGGTTCACTAGAAATATTGGGTTTGGCGACCGGACGATTAAGCTGACCATAGGTAACCGGCTTTAGTTTTATATGGTTTTCTGACTGTCGTGTGTTTATTCGGGGTTGGCGGGGGTGAGGTTAGATTGCCGAATGGTTAGCGCGTTCGCGTTGTATCATAAGGGCCGTCATTGAGTCAAATGGAGTGGTTTTGATCCCGCGTCCGCGGTTGTAGGTGACAAGGAGTAGGGTCGCCTGTCCAACCTCGTGGGTTTTCTCCGGGTCCTCCGGTTTCCTTCCTACAGCTACAGATCCCTACGCACATGTGATTTTTAAAAAATACATATGAACCATATGTTAGTCCCAAAATGACCTGGTTTGTGTCGAGTAGACGTTAAACCACACCCCCCTCCTCTGTCTCTTTTCTCTCCCCCTCACAACTAGTTTGTGTTGAGTGGAGGTCATCCCTCTATCTCTCTATACCTCACCTCTACCATCCCGCACCCCGGCTCTCTCTCCCTCTCTCTCTCTCTCTCTCTCTCTTTCTCCTTCTCTCTCTCTCTCTCTCTCTCTCTCTCTCTATCTCTTTGTCTCTCTTTCTCATTCTTTCTCTCTGAATTAAAAACGACCAAAGCTCTATGTGCAAAAAATACAGATGAATTTAATGGGTGAGCTAGAGGCTGTTGGGTTTTCTACAGTTAGTTTAATGGCTGAGCTAGAGGCTATTGGGTTTTCTACAGTTAGTTTAATGGCTGAGCTAGAGGCTATTGGGTTTTCTACAGTTAGTTTAATGGCGACTCTATATAATACAGTTACAGCCAATGCTATGATCTGATTAACTGGCAATAGAGAGAAATTGAACGGTAAATTAAACAGGCTTCTTTTGTTACTTGGACTGGAAGATTTAATAAGTAAACAACAAATAGAGAGGAAATTGGATAGATAGGTCAGATTGAGACTACTGTATCCAAGATGGACCATTCCTAGATTAAGCCAATTGAGGTCACTGTTAAATAGAAGAACTATTCACGAAATGGATTGAAATGAAATGGAGTTTGGTGTCCCACTTTTCTGCACCGACTGTTCTACTGAAGATGGACCATTCCTAGATTAAGCCAATTGAGGTCACTATTAAATAGAACACTGGTTTTGATAACACGACAATCGAACCGTTTACGAAATGGATTGAAATAAAAATGGGGTTTAACGTCCTACTTTTCTGCACCGACTGTGCTAATGAAGACGGGCATACGCCACACACTGTGCTATGAGGGCAATTCTGTCCGGACTGCGGCACTACTGCCCACTCTTATATCGAATTCCAACTGTCAAGGGATCTTTTACGTGCACGCCAATCTCATTCGAATTCCATCTGTCAATGTGTACACGGGTTTATTGTCCCATCCGAACGACTAAACATTGTCCTTGATTTTTTTCTTTAAGGAATTATGAATCCCTTGCAGATTACTCCTTTTAATCTGATTGTATCTAATCCTATATTCGTTTCGTTTTATAGCCCCAAATTTCGTTTTATTTGCCTTTACTACACTACAATACGTACTCAGATTGAGTATTTAACAAGGACGGGAAGCCGGGGTGGGGAGGGGTTAACGCGTGTGCGTTGTATCATAAGGTCTATTTTTGAGCAATCTGATTAAAAACACAGATCTTATTTGGTTTCGTTTTTCATAGTTCAGAATTTCGTTTTACTTGTCTTTACTACACTAAGAGCACACTGATCCGCAGTGAATATTCACCAGGCCGCGACAATCACTGATAAGGATGACATCGATGCGACTTAATGAGCATCAAATATTAACTTTTTTCCTTCGACAAATTAAATTCTAAACATTTTGTTTATGTATTAGAAAAATAAATAAAGACGTTTGAAGTATTTGTAGGTAAAAATTATTTGCTATTTTAGTGTAAATGGGTATTAAAATAAGTAAAAGGCGCCATTCTGCTCGAATCTGTAACGTATTATGTAAACAATGCACGCGCCATTGGGCCAATGATTGACGATGCGTGATATGACGTCATTTGTTGAAGGCAGTCATCTTTTACAGAGATGTTAGAAGATTTTCGTAATACTCTGTGAAATAGATTGCACTAAGAATTGTTAGTTGATGATTAACGATAATCTATGCTGTATATATCAGGTGATGATGGTTCCTACAGTGAACAGCTGGGTACATGTCTACCGACATAAGAGCAACGTCTTTACATCTTGTATAAGCTAATGAGCAAACTTATTGTTACCAAATCTCTTCTATCACAGATAATCAGAAATAATGATCAAATAAAACATATTTATGTTGGTTGTATTTCCTGTAACATAACAGATCGCGCGCATTTGGTGGCAGTTCTATTCTTATTCTATATATAGAAACTGATCGGTGAATTATTGAGCGTGTGTCTTAGAGAGAGAGAGGGAGAGAGAGACAGAGAGAGAGAGAGAGAGATGTGTTATTGTTTCTGTTATTAGCTAATTAATTATAACAAATTATAAAAAATTAAATAGGCATAACGTAACCTAGCAGGTCACGCGCATTTAGTGGCATATCTGCTTTCATTATGTAGAAAATCACGTTGATTTATTAAGCGTGTGCGTTTGTCAGAAAGAGAGAGAGAGGGGGGTGTTATTTAGGTTAATAACAAATTAATTATAACAAATTAAGCGTGTGCGTTTGTCAGAAAGAGAGAGAGAGAGAGAGGGGGGGGGGGTGTTATTTAGGTTAATAACAAATTAATTATAACAAATTAAAAAGACATAAAGTAAGATATAGGTAATACCCCCGTCAGATCTGTAGCGTCCTTACTGTGCTGCTACTGCGACGGAAAATAGTCTCAGAGCGCGTCAACATTGCCATAAGCATGGTAAAAGCGCCAGATATCGTGCTGTGGTCTCAATGTTAGCCAATGGTCTCAGAGCGCGTCAACATCGCCATAAGCGTGATAAAAGCATGGTGGAAGCGCCAAATATCGTGCTGTGGTCTCCATGTTAGCCAATGGTCTCAGAACGCGTCAAAATCACCATAAGCGTGGTACGGGTAGTGGAAACGAAAGATATCGTGCTGTGGTCTCCATGGTCGCCAATGATCGCCGAGTCACGGCATTTGTTTTTGAGCATGTTCAACGCAAACGCCAGGGTTATGCGATCTGGCCTGGAAAGCTGTGAGAACGCGACTTTTTTTTAAGTTTATAATTTTTTCGGACATTTTCTCGCGTTGTGTTCACGTTTGCTAGCGACCGTGTGTATTTTCTGGTCGCCGTTCGGTCGCAGCAGCACAGTAAGGGCTCCAACCCGGTCTGGCGGGGGCTTAAAGAGTTGGTTGGTCTTCCTATAATAGTTCAAAAATGGAGAGTGAATGCCACGAAGAATAACACTATATAGTCTCCAATACTCTTGTTTATTGTGATAATAAATAATACTATATAGTCTTATAATCCCCGTGGTTATTTTCATAATAAATAAAAACTACTCAACTAGAATTTACTATGTCTAGTAATTTCTTAGTGTCCCATTAACGGTTTAAGTTTGACTGATGTTATATAGTAATATCTATACAGCAATTTGAATGGGTATCAGTGTTCTACTTCCATCACCGACCTTGATAATGAAGACGGGTATACACCAAGCAGTGTGTTAGGGGGGGGGGGGGACATGTGCCACGGTCTTTCAAATCCAGCTATCAATGGGGTTTTTTTTACGTAGACGCAAAGGTGTACATCAAGCCCCGAGTTCACAAAGCATTCTCAGATATAAGTTAAGAAATTACTCAAAATTGTTCGCCCTATTTTAACTAAAATATAGCCCTTTATAAAACTTTGAGTTTACAAAGCATTTTCAGACTTACGTTAAGAATTTACTCAAAAATGTTCGCCATATTTTAACTAAAATATAGCCCTTTATAATAATTTTGTTGTTTGAATGTATCAGATACATCAATAATAAAGTATGTGCAAAGTTTTGTGTTTCTGAATCAAAGATATTTCTCATAAACAGTGATTGAAAATTGAGCAAATTCTCAACTTAAGTCTGAGAATGCTTTGTGAAGTCGGGACCAGATTTCGGGGTTTCGTCTCATCGGAACGATTAGATGCTGTTCCTTTCCAGGCCCGACGTTCTGCATCTATGGCAATTGGAAACCTAGCTCAAAATCGCAGAACCTGGAACCTTCTGTTAGTCAGCACCGTACTCAAAGAGCAACCATGGCTCTGACATAATATGTAAAATGTCTAAATGATTCAATGATTGACAGAAAATGTATACCTACTTTATAAACTACATATGTTTGTAGATTATTTTCTTAATCAACATAAAATAAATCGACTATAACAAGTAGACTCGGCCATCATCATGGTAAACCACAAAAAACAAGGTTAAATTTGTTTCCATGTAAACATAAAATGTAGCAAATCTGAGATATTTATCCATGCACATTTCACAAAGTAACGTACCACTGCTGTAATAGGTTGATATGGGTCCAAAGTTTGATTATGACAATTATTTTGAATGGTCTGTGTTCCAGAAACAATCAGGAACGAAAGAAATGGCCGACAGAACAGACAGACGGACAAAGATATTTGACTACCCTTCTCTTAACATCGTTCGACACGGAATAATAAAATAAAACGCTCAGATAATATTGGGGTATCGAATGGGATAGTTCTATGTGAAACACCCATGGGAACATTATTAAGTTTTAAGGCCTTAGGCCTGTTCCAATAATTGATGGTTTAAGATATATATTCAAGGGGTTGTTAACGTCCACTCGACTCAAACAAGATCATTTCGGGACTTTGCTTACGCGTTGGGATCTTTAGTAGTTGACGGAATTGGAGGATCTTGAAAAAAAAACCTGATTATGGACAGGCGACGCTAATCATTGCCAAGAACAACTAAAGAGTGCGTTAAACCCTCATACCCACGCCCCATCACCACACGACACCACCCCATCACCAGACGACACCACCCCACGCCCCATCACCACACCACACCACACCAACGCCACATCACACCACCACCACCACACCAACCCCACATCACACCACCACCACATCACACCACACCAACCCCACCACCACACCAACCCCACCACCACAACGCCACACCACACCACCACCACCACCATAACACCAACCCGACATCACACCACCACCACATCACACCACCGCCACACCAGACCACCAACACATCACACCAACACTACACGCCCCCACCCACACATCTTCATCTCTACAAATGGGACTCAATTCCATTCAGTATCTACAAATACATAATGAACTGAAATTCTTTTGACGCCGTTGGATGAACTGAAAATCTCTTGTTGTTAAATTTACTGAATACTGAATGAAGTGTAGTGGAATGAAGTTTGTTATTTATAAGTCGGTCATCATAGTACAGTTAAATAGATGGTTCATTTCACTCGGGTTTGTTTTTATCAGTAATCAAAAACTAATGAAGTAGAATTAATTATGTCTAGTTGTCTCCCGGATATAATCAAACCAACAACACAGAAACATCTTAAAGGAGCTAAATCGCTAATATTTGGGACATAGAAATTGACTCAAATGGGTAGTAACGCATAAACTGATTTACATTCAATCATTTCTGATTTTACTCTAGTTTCAAATCAATTATGTTCGGCGAAATACGCCAGAAGTCTCAATCGAATGGCAATGGCTAGCGTCTGGTTATTCTAGTCTACACCGATACACCGATAATATTTATTGCGTATGCTCTCCAGATAAGAATATGAGGTCACCGTTTGAAATGACTTGTGGAATATGTCTTGCCTCGTTCTTGAAGTCCTTTGTTACAAATGGCGCTGAAACGCATTATGGTACACGATTCGTGTACCAGTGGTAACATGTTAATTTTGTCTTAAATATTGGATACCAGAAGCCGGTCTTTTCCCGGTAAGATCATAACATCAATGTTGATTTAAATTGACAAATAATTCGTGTTTTCAATGTCGAAGACTTTGGATGATATTGAGTTAGAGACTTAGCTACTTTAAAGTGGGGTCATAAACTCATTTATCCATATACTCATCCAAGGCAAGAAAGTAATTTTATTGCAGGAACCCGTCTTCGTTCAGGCCAGCATGTACAGAAGAGTCGAATATTAAATCCATTTCACTTAATTTAATTTTATTTACTATACAAAGTGTTTCCGGTTTTTAACAAGAACTGGACATAATCATCTTTGCTTCATAGTTCATCGCAACGTTTAATCTTCCAGTATCTCAGACAGATAAATTATCCAACGGCCTTTAATACTTTCTTTTATATGAGAAGGAAATTAAAATATTATATAGCAAAACGATGCTTGAAGACAGTTAAACAATGAAGTCAAGGGGACATTTATTTTATTTGACAGGAAATTAAAAAAGTTTGAAAAAAATATATAACCGATGGTGATTACATTTAGATAGAAAATTTAAAGGTGACGTTGTCTGATATAGGGTGGGGGTTGGATGGCAGAATGGTTAGCGTGCGCGCGCTGTATCATAAAGTCTGTCATTGGTTTCGAATCCCCGGTTGTACGTGGCAAGGAGTAGGGTCGTCTGTCCAACCTCGTGGGTTTTCTCCGGGGCCTCCGGTTTCCTCCCACTGCTAAAGACCCCTTTAAATATCCTTAAATAAAGAATTTAAGTCATACATGGCTTTCACTATTTTATGATATTTTCCACAACTTTAGAACAATCTTCAAACACCAAAATGGCGCGCGTTGTAATGCGCATGCGTTGTTCGGTCGTCTGCGGAAGAAGACATTAAAAAAACAAAAAAAACGTCTGTCAATTACATATTACCTATGATCTTATAACAGGTAATTCTACACATAGAGTCCTATCTACTCTGCTTCTAGAATAGACCTCTGCCCTAAATGACCGCCATATCCAAAAATTAGTATAATGCTATACTGTGATGTGGTTCTACCTCGTTTCACATCTATCATATACACAGAGACTAAAGAGAGAGAGAGAGAGAAATGGGGTTTAACGTCCACTCGACACAAACTAGGTCATTTCGGGACTAACATATGGTTTAATTTTATTTCAATAATTCGCTTGGGCGTAGGGGTCTTTAGTAGTGGGAGGAAACCGGAGGACCTGGAGAAAACCCACAAGGTACAGAGACTAAATAAACAATTTCAATTTTATTAAATGGAAGCTGAATGAATACGTCTTAATGTTCTCGAAGTATTCTTAGTGTTTTCGACTAAAATCGTCGATTTAGGAATTACAATGGCGGTCAACTAGCTTAGTGTCTTTTTTCAAGTAGAGCTAAATGTTGACAGACAGCATAAGTTTAGTATGGCATCAGGTCCGTGTGTGAATTACAGTTTATCCCTGATTTGTCAATTTGCAAAGTGTAGACTTTGTTGGTATAATGAGATAACCTAGCTATCTCTTCTAAAACAATTCTATCAAAACCACGGAAGTTTTGTATTTATACGTATTTTACGTGTCAAATATTCATGTTTGAAAATATTTTTGGTGTTTAAATTTATTTTATTTCACAGGAAATTAAAAAAGTTTGAATAAAATATATAACCAATGGTGATTACATTTAGGATAGAGAGGTTAATGGTGAAGATATATTTTTGTACAGTGCCGAGAGGTCAAAGATGACATTATCTTATATAGGGAAATTAACGTTTATATATTGTAGTCAAATACGTTTGCAGTACGGAGACAGAGGTCAATTTGTCGTTGTTTTAATTTTATATGAGAGGGAAATTAAATTTGTTATTTAGTAGAAAGGAGTTCATTAAATGAAGCGATCGTTAATTTGTTTACTCTATTCAATTAGGGATAAATTGTAGCCTATTACACAGACAGACCTGACTGATAGGAGATTTAATTCGTAGACGATACAACAATAGTGTGTATTTCAGTTGCCTAGACAACCATTTGTTCCTGTTAATCCCCATCCCTGTCAATTTGAATTTAAAATTATTGGATGAAATATCCATGACTGAAATAGAATTTGTTTATATGAGCATGGACAGTTTTGTTTTGCTTCTTGTAAAATGTTTATTTACAAATACAAATTATACACCATCATGCAGTCATAATGTATGTTTAGTATGATTTATACAATGACGTCATTATTAATGTGACGTCATAATGTATGTTTAATTGTCTATATATACAATCTGATTAAAATACAGATCTATATTCCGTTTCGTTTTTTTATACTTTCGATGGCCTACACTACATGACGATCTGACCAGTTGTATTGGGAGGTCGAGTCAAGGGTTGCACGAGCAACTTTTGATCCTATGCCATCAGATATTGATTAATCAATCAGCGTTGACGTCTCTAGTGGTTTACCCACAGTTCCGTGCATCGCACTCTAAGAAGTCGTTGTAACATATGGTTTTATTGGCTTATCCCTCACACTATCCAGAACGCAAGTTATATAACAACTCTTCTAGATGCTAGTGTAGTACAGACAAATAAAACAAAATTTTGAATTATAGAAAACGAAATGAAATAGGATCTGTGTTATAATCAGATTGTGTCATAATTACAAGTTTGTACAATTGGTGAAAATGGTTTGAAATCAGAAAGTGTAAATCCAAAGCCATTTCTTCTATTCTACACCAAAAACTAAACACAAATGGTGAAAAGTGGGAGAAATTGAATAAGGGCTTACATTCGTAACCAAATATATGACGTTTTGAATGTCATGCTCCCATACCAAGTTGCGGACTGCATCTCTTGCACAGTGAAATGTTAGATCGCTGAGCTTTTGTCGACATTGTTCCACTGTTTTATTTCGTATTACTGACAGACACTCTTATCAAAACACAGATCTATTTCGTTTCGTTTTTTTATAGTTCAAAATTTTGTTTTACTTGTCTTTACTACACTAGGATCTGGAAGAGTTGTTATGTAACCCGCGTTCTGATTAATGTGAGGGATTAGCCAATGAAAGGGTCTGTTACTCTGAGCTCTTTGCGTATACTGTGCACGGAATTGTGTGTAAACCACTAAATAACGTCAACGCTGATTGATTAATCGATGGCTGACATCATAGGGTCAAAGACCGCTCGTATGAACCTTAACGCGACCTTCCACTACAACCACCAGATCTTCATGTAGTAGAGGCCATCGGAAGTATAAAAAACGAAACGAAATATAGATCTGTATTTTATTCAGATTAACTGACAGAGGGCGAGCTACTATTGATATCGCAGGTCATTCCTAAAAACAAATATTTTTTTTTGGCAAGCTTGGATCATCACGCTAATTAATGACTCAATTCGATCATCATGGAGAATTCCACCGAGGGTTTGATTTGCCGTCCAGAGACAAATGATATTTAAATTACAACAGTACCATGGGGTAACTTTTATTTCCATAGACTGGAAGCCATTCAAAATTGTTTCGCACAAAAGGTCCACTTGTCTGATAGTTTGGGATACAAAATGAATTGAAATGGGGTTTACCGTGATACTTTTGTTCGCCATCCAGGATAAGGCTAAATCCATTTGCTAAGGCCAGCTCAATTTTCGTCAAGGTTGATGAAATGTAAATAAGATTAGGGCACGTTATTTTTGACGAGATTGTAGGTTAGTGTTAGGGTAAGCATTAGGTCTAGGTCCAGGGTTAGGTTTAAGAATTTGGGGGAGAGGTTAAGTCCCCACACAAGCACTGAGAGTTTTTATGGATGAAAAAGTTCTCGGACCCCCAAATCTCCCCTCCGTCTTGGTGACGAATAGAATTCTCGGACCTAAAGATCGTCACTTTTGGTGATTGATAAAGTGACCACTGATAACATTATCAAAGTTCTAGATCTCCACATCATCTCGTGAATGATAAAGTTCCCAGGACCCGATATCGCCAATCCCTCTGGCAGGTGATAACGTTCACAAGACTCTAGATCTCAAATCCCTCTGGGGACTCTGGCGAGTTATAAAGTTTCAGATCTCCAATAGCTCTGGCGACTGTTCAAGTTTTCAAGCCCCTGGAACCCCACTCACTCCTGTGAGTGATAAATGTGGTCAAGGGCCCTAGATTCACACCCTCTCTTGCGAGTGATAAATGTCGTCAAGCGCCTTATATTCACACCCTCTCTTACGAGTGATGAAGTGGCATGTGATACACTTCTCCTGTGCCTTGATCCCCAACCCCTTTGGCAAGAGATAAAGATTATATTTCAGAAATAAAATACAATAATATACAGCCAAGCATAAATATATCTCAGACAATATGTAATTTGTATCTTTCCCCAGGACATATGAACCATTGTACGTAGATCAGAGATAGACGTCTTCATAAATCAAACCCTACTTATTTCAGGTTTCTGAATTTAATACCGACTAGCCACTATGGCTAATCTGTACAGAGTGTCTTCTCATTAAGGTATATTGATAAACAGACAGTCTACATAATTAGTTTGATTACTTATATAGTCAACACTTACAAACTGTGCTTCAGACAGAAAAAAATAAACTGAAATGTTGGTGAACGTCTTACGTTTCTGTAGCGACTTGTCTAATGAAGACAGCAGACAGAAAACGACACGTCCATAAAAATAGTAAACCCTTATTAAAACTTAAGGGTTAAAGATGCATTCCCACGAGAGAGAGAGAGAGAGAGAGAGAGAGGGAGAGAGAGAGAGATGGGGCTGACTAACATATAGCTTTAATTTTATTTCAATAATTCGCTTGCGCGTAGGGGTCTTTAGCAATGGGAGAAAATCGGAGACCCGGAGAAAACACACCAGGGGTTTAACGTATTACTTTTCTGCACAGATTGGGCTAATGAAGACGGCATAGATTGTGCTATGAGATGCATTTTGCCCAAGCCTCGGCGCTACGGTCTAGTCTTATCTCATGTTCGAACTGTACAAGAGATCTGGTTTTGTCCCATTCGACCAATTAGACGCTGTCCCTTCACGACCTGTTCTGCACCACTGACAGGTGTAAACCACGCTGGAAAATTTATGGAAAACATATTACTAGAAATATACGAGATATCTAATTTTTCACACCTTAATCTACACTATAATATACTCATATTAATATATATTAACATATAATTAAGATAATAACTTGGAATATTAAACATTAAGTGAAATTAAAGATGCATTAGTTAAGAGTTTAATAAAGAGTTGGTCATTCTTACCATAATAATTCAAAAATAGATGATGAAAAAAGAAAATATTAAAAATTTCAGTCAAATTACTTCAGTCTCAGCCAAGTTATCATTGTTTGTAGTTTTGGAAAGATGTGTGCACAGTGGTAACCAGGGCATTGGTATAATCGGGACTTAGCCTCGCTTTCCGATTTTTAAATGGCGGACCGTTTTAATCTAGTTAAAATCTCGAGTATCCGATGCCATCAAGAGTCGATTATGTTTTTTTTTTTGTTTTAATAAATGTCTAATTAATAGCAATAGACAGATTTAGCTCTTGCATGGCGTATGTTTTTTTTAAGTGAATACATTTCAAATTCAAGTAGACAAAAAAAAAGAAAAATAAGGATCAGGAACTGACTATGACAACATTGTGGCCATCATGGAATTGTGACGCCATATCAAAACCCGAAGTCCGTCAATTGATGCGAAATTGTGCAAGGAACAAATATTCTAAATTTCACGTTGATCGTAATTGAATTGGCGGATCATTAGGGCTTTGTCCAGTACTATATAAGACCGGATCAAAACGATTGGTGCCAGTACAGGCCAAGGAGCCGAGCTGGAAACATGCTGCTACAAGACAAGGAACCCTTAACTAAGTATTATTCAAGACAGAAAGAGAGAAATGAGGTTTAACGTCAACTCGACACAAACTAGATCATTTTGGGACTAACATATGGTTAAATTTTATTTCAATACTTCGCATTTAGCAGTCTTTAGCAGTGGGAAGAAACAGGAGGACCCGGAGAAAACCCACGAGGCTGGACAAGCGACCCTACTCCTTATCGGGAAATCGAAACCACGCCAGTTCAGTCAATGACAGACCTTATAATACAGCGCGCATGTGCTAACCATTCGGCCACCCCCACCTATTATTCAAGTATTGTACATGATATGTGAAGAACAATAAATGTATTGTATGGAGTTATAAAACGAGTTGGGTCTGGAAGAACGAATAGTGTAACAAGATGAGTAACTCTTGGGAACAGTTTCTGGTTCAGATATTCATGAACAGGTTTAAAAAATAAATACAAATATATCTCAACACCAGTAAATGGCTTTTTATATATCGGGCATTCGTAATTCGAGAATGTTATACATTTAAAGGAGATTTTCAATTCAATTTCAATCCCTCATAGCTTTGTAAATACTGAACGGAACTGAAATCTTTTTGCATTGATATTACAGCAATAATTAAAACACAGATCCTATTTCGTTTTGTTTTTTATAGTTTAAAATTTCATTTTACTTGTCTTTACTGCTCTAGTATCTGGAAGAGTTGTTATATAAACCGCGTTCTGGATGATGTGAGGGATTAGTCAATGAAACGGTCTGTTACGGCGACTTCTTGGCGTGCGATGCACGGAACTGTGGGTAAACCACTAGCAACATCAACGCTGATTGATTAATCATTGTCTGACGTCATAGGGTTAAAAGCCGTTCGCACGACCTCTGACGCGACCTTTTACTACAACCGGTCAGATCTTCACGTAATGTAGGCCATCGAAAGTATATAAAAAAGAAACGAAAAGCTGGAAAATACCAGGGAACTACCCTGGCCAACACAGGGTTCGTACCCTGGGGACGTTCCAATTAGTGGGTCAGTGTCTTACTTACACGGACATTGTAAGTTATCGGTATAATGCATAACAGTTTGCCTTGGTTCAAGGAACAATGCTTTGAATAATACATGACCATGAAACGCCCTGTGTACAATCAAGAAAGGATTTCGTAATCATATTATGTTAGGTTCACACTGGAATCTCTGTTTTAATCGTGGTTTAATCGTGTTGATCGTATCGAACCGTATCCAATTGTATCTGCACGTACCAGATCGTGGACTCAAGAGAGACAATCGTGTCGTAACGCATCGCACGACAGTTGGAACCTAGCATTAGCTTCATGGACACTATAATCTAACGTCGCAGATCTAAAATAAATATATATAAAACACCTAAAACGATAACACACGGACATTGTAAGTTATAAAATAAAATGAGATTTCTTGGCTCCATGCACAATATCCTGATTAATATAATGAAACCTGTCAGATCTGAGATAATCATACCAAACACCTATACTTAAACTTGTTCACGTCACACCAAACCAATAAAATCTGATTAACTCCCTTTTAATGGCCGCTTCTCTTATTGTTTGTGCGGTGCCTCGTTGTCCTTATCTCCAACTTTTATAGCCACTACATCTCTAACAGTTTATAGCTTGTTGATGTTCATCCTATTCTCAATCCAATTATACTGATGGTTTCTATGCACCCAATGATCACAGGGGTTGGTTCACTGTATCGTCACCAATCACTGGTTTATAGAGTAAAATTACTATTAACCTTTCACCCTGTATCATTTGGTGCCGACATGCCATTAAAGATACATTATGTAAGATTTAGATAAAGAGCTAGCCGTTCTTGCTATAATCGTTCATATAAGAGCAGAACAGTAGTACGTAAAACCCCATTTCATTTCATTTCATTTGTTATAATCGTTCAAGAATAGATAATACAAAATTCAGGTATTGATAGTTTCATTCAAATTACTTTATTCTGTTTGGTAGATCTAATAAGTTGAGAATTACAACGATGTTTAGTAGATCTAATTAGTTGATAATTACATCGATGTTTAGTAGATCTAATTAGTTGAGAATTACATCGATGTTTAGTAGATCTAAGTAGATGAGGCTTACAGAGATGTTTAGTAGATCTAATTAGTAGATGAGGCTTACAGAGATGTTTGGTAGATCTAATTAGATGAGGATTACAGAGATGTTTGGTAGATCTAATTAGATGAGGATTACAGAGATGTTTGGTAGATCTAATTAGATGAGGCTTACAGAGATGTTTATTAGATCTAAGTAGATGAGGCTTACAGAGATGTTTGGTAGATCTAATTAGATGAGGCTTACAGAGATGTTTGGTAGATCTAATTAGATGAGGATTACAGAGATGTTTGGTAGATCTAATTAGATGAGGCTTACAGAGATGTTTGGTAGATCTAATTAGATGAGGATTACAACGCCGTTGAGAATTACAACGCTGTTTGGTAGATCTAATTAGATGAGAATTACAACGATGTTTGAATGATCTAATAAGCTAAGAATATATTTCACCAATTAAGAATTGCAACGATGTTTGGAAATTTTCGTCAATTAAGAATTGATAATGTAAAATGAATAATTCGAAAATTTCATTCAAATTTCACTATTGCGAGCGAAGATATTAGCCTTTGAAGGTATTTTGTCAGCTTTGAATATTTAGTAAGCTGCCATGGATGTTGTTTTTTCATACATGGAAAGTGGTACCACATGATAAACTTGCAGGCAACTTGCTATTATCTTAATTCAAACAGTTTAGGTACACTTAATGTATTTTACTCCACAATGTCTGGTTATCAACTAAACACAAGTGCAGTGTTTGTTTCTGCTAAAAGGTGTTAGAAGCATTGATGTTCATAGTATTCGACATAAGGCACGATATATGTGTAAGATATCTTTCTGAAATATGGTAGCGTCGATGTTATCTCGACTACAATTGGCCGCATTCATCACTGCTGTGATTCTCCTGAAACGTCGAAGAGGGTTGGATGGCTGAATGGTTAGCACGTGCGCGCTGTATCATAAAGTCTGTCATTGGGTCAACTGGCGTGGTTTCGATTCCCCGGTTGTACGTGGCAAGGAGTAGTGTCGCCTGTCCAGCCTCGTGGGTTTTCTCCGGGTCCTCCTGTTTCCTCCTACGCTCAAGCGAATTATGGAAATAACATTGTACCATGTTAGTCCCGAAATGACCTAGTTTGTGTCGAGTGGACGTTAAACCACATTTCTCTCTCTCTCCCTAAAACGGTGAATGGCGAACGCAGAAAAAAAATTAGGAATAATGCGACTTAATGATCGGGATTCCTTTATTTCCCGCGTATTTTATTATTCTGCTGTAAAAATTAAAACTAAAGGAAAATTCACAACGAAACGAAGAAATGTCATGTGCTAATAATACGAGAAGGCGTATATTTTAAATGTCATTTATATAAAAACATGTCTTCTGTTCACTTTATTTATTAAATATTCGCATATATGTCTTAATAATTCTAAGCTGATGGAATGATAATTATTATTTACAGTTTTTCAACCAAAATTAGATTTCAAGATAATCTAATTTCTAAGTTCTCTCCTAACTTAAAGGAGCCAAGTCGCTAATTTTGGGGACCTATATTTGACACAAATGGGTCGCAACGCATACAATAATGTAATATGAATGTATATAAATTGATTTACATTCAATCGTTTCTGTTTTTACTGTACTTTTTAATCAGGTTCGGCGAAATACGCTAGTATTCTCAATCGAATTTCAATCTCTAGCGTCTGGTTATTCCAGTCTACGCCGGTATTATTTATTGGGCTTGCTCTCCAGAAAAGAATATAGCGTCACCGTTTGACATGACTTGTGGAATATGCCTAGCCTCGTTTTTAGAGTCCCTTATTACAAATAGCGCTGAAACGCATTATGGTACACGATTCGTGTACCGATTGTTAAATGTTTATTTTGTCTTAAATATTGGATATCAGAAGGCCATCTTTTCCCGGTAAGATCACAACATCAATGTTGATTTAAACCGACAAATAAATCGTGTTTTCAATGTCGAAGATTTTGGATGACATTGAGTAAGAGACTTAGCTACTTTAAATATGAATAGGCAGATTCGTATGAATTGTTGCATACTTTGTAATGTAAACTTATCCAACTAAACTGCGTAGTCAAATGAAGAAAAATAAACATTGCCGATCAGTTAGATTTATTAAAAGACACTTTGGCTATAAGCCACTGATCAGCAAATGTTTCTTTTTCTTTTTTATAATCCCACATTTTTATGTGACGTATATTGTCGTCGCCCCTGTCCGTCCGTCCATCCGTCCACAATTTGTTTGTGGACAATCTACAGGTAACAATTTTTATCAAATTTTGGAGGAAACTTGAAATATAGATTTATCCCCCACAGATCTCGGTTCTTTGCGATGTTGGCGTGTATCAGATGGTAACTTCATGGATTATGACCCCTTATTGTACAAAAAATCGCGTTTTTAGCTAGTGGACACTCTAGAGGTCACATTTTATCGATTTTGATGAAACTTGACATATATGTTTATAACCCAACGATCTTGCTGAAAATTTCAGTCAAATTGATCCACTATGAACAGAGATTATAGCGATTGAATTTTCGGTATAGCCTCGATCATCATTACTAAAGTCGGTAGGATAAAAAATATAGTCTCGATTATCCAGTTCATGATTCAATTATGAAATTGGAACCTAATCCAATAAACATCACAGGCTAGCGATGCCACCGAGAGTTCATTATGGTCTGGATAAGTAAATTAATGTATAATTAATAATTTAGATAACATTTCAGGCCGAAAGAAAGACCTGCAATAGACAGATTTAGCTCTTGCATAATGTATGTTTAAATATATAATTGCTTTTATCACAAATCGAATAGCTGAAACCAGAATGTAAAACTTGCAGAAAGAAAGTTCCCAACTGAATTTTCGTTTTTGAATTACTGATTAAAAAATTTTTTGTGAGTCAAATCTGTAAATAGAATTTTCCGATCGTTTCAAAGAATTATGGCACCGATTTATATTGTCAGGGGAAGCGTAAAATGTAGAAATAGTCGCATGAAAAAGAATTTTATCAACTTCAAAAGCAGAGAATAATTAAATTGATTTAATGTGATTTTGTGTAACGCATTTTTTACAATTAAATTATACACTTGCATTGCCTTATTATTGGCTTGAAAATAAAAGACGATGCCGTGGAAAATAACGTCCTACTTTATGAAATGAAATGAAAATGAAATGAAATGGGGTTTAACGTCCTACTGTTTGCTCCTATACTGGGATAATAAAGACGGGCACACGCCGTACAGTGTGCTATGGGGGAATTTTTGCCCAGACAACAGCACTGCGGCCTACTCCTATTTCGAATTCCAACTGCCAAGGATTCTTTTCCGTGAACGCCAATGTGTAGACGAGAAATTATCAAATTCATAGCATCACTCAAAGGCCTAATTATCGACAATTCAAGCACTGGGCTATTTAATAACATATAAGTAAAGGCGGTTCGTTCAACTCCCTTACAACCATTAAAAATGCTGTACAAAGGGATAGTTAAAGCGGGCCTATCTCATTGGTAGGCTTTAAAAATATGTCTCAAAGATTGCACACTCCCGAAGAATCCCGATTTTACTGTATATTCAAATTATGTCAAATCATAAAATCTCTAGATATGTTGTACGACTGGAAAATTTAAAGTGGTCTCGCCGGGTGACTAGGGATATTGGTCTCAGACTGTACGCAATGCTGTTAATTTGGAAATCCCCGATTTAAATGTCAGATCAATTCCCATCGGATATGTGTTTTGCTTTCTTTAAATTTACCATCCAGTGCTAATGTCTCTTTAAATTTTTAAAACATTCTTTTTCTGTAAATAAGCATAAACCATAAACCAAAATCCATAAATAATAAACCATAAAACAAAAATCATTAATCATAAACAATAAATCATAAGCCATAAATAACAGACCATAAATCATAAATCATACATCTTAAACTATAAATCATAACCATAAAACAAAAATCATAAAACATAAATCATAAATCACCAATCATAGACCATAAATCACCAATCATAAATCATAAACCATAAATCACCAATCATAAATCACCAATCATAAATCACCAATCAGAAACCTTAAATCATAACCATATATCATAAATTATAAACCATAAAGTGGTAATTATTTTTGAACATTAAAGAGGCATTATGTAAGAACATCATCTGCCTATTGTAGGATATGTTTTTTTATTATTTTGGCTTTAAATTATACATAAATTATTGTTTACAAATTTATTCACATGGCAAGCCTATAATCAACTCTCTTGACCACCGAACGGTGGAGGTTTAAGCAGATTGAAATATTATCGCCATTAATGATTTAAATTTTTAACATGGAGAAGCGAGGATGACTCTGAGTAACGTTGCTATGATAATAACCAATCTAGGCTACATCTTCAAACACTCATAACTTTGCTCAGTATAAAGTGAAATGAAATGAAATGAAATGGGGTTTAACGTCCTACTGTTCTGCTCCTGTACTGGGCTAATGAAGACGGGCATACGCCATACAGTGTGCTATGAGGGAAATTGTGCCCGGACAGCGGCACTATCGCCTACTCTTATATCGAATTCCAACTGCCAAGGGATCTTTTACGTGCATTCTAATGGATACACGGTACCTCGGTTTTTCGTCTCATCCGAAGGACTAGACAGCTGTCCTTGTCAGGGCTAGCGAGCCAGCGTCTTAACCACCTAGCCACCGTGGGTCCCTCGGTATAAAGTAATTTGAATGAAATTTTCAATATATTCATTCTTCATTATCTATTTTTGAACTATATATTATAGCAAGAATGGCCAGCTTTTTAAATAAATCTTATTCTTTGAATGGCATTTAGTAATTGGAACATAATCAAAAACACACTTTTATGGAATAACAATTATTATGGTTTATTTCACTGCGACGTTTCAACAAGATTTCACAAGTCGTTATCAAAGAACGTCGCAGTGAAATAAATCATAGTAATTGTTATTCCATAAAAGTGTGTTTTTCATAACTAAAACTTACATTAACCTTAGACGCCTGAAGATCAACCCCGTCGATTTTATTTGATCAATTCCAGTTAATCAAATGATGATAACACTATATTCCCTGACCTTTAAATCATATTCTTTGACCTTTACATCAATATAGATCATAGCAGTCACAACTAAATCATTTATTTGAGATAACGTACATGGAAAAACACTCATGGTGCGTTTTGAAAGCATCAATATATGATAATTAAGCCACGTGCACACTAGTCGTTTCTCTTATTGCTTCTGTAACACTCAATGTTACTTCCCAGTTGTTTAAGTTCCACTTTGTTAACAGGTAAGAGGTGGACAGACTAGCCGAATGATTCGGCCGAATCGTTCGACCGAATCAATCGGCGCCGTATTGAGATTCAGTCGAATGAGTAGACACACTAGACGAATCCTTCGCCCGATTCACCACTCGATTGCATTAACTTTCACATTACATGATTATACTAGGCAGCGACCGTGTCTTTAAACAATCACGTGTCTTCTCGATATCCGTGGTGATTGGCCAATGAATTCTACAATCGGGCAAATGCTTCGGCGAAGCGGACACACTAGGTGAAAATAGTTCGGCCGAATCAAAACATGTTCGATTTGGCCGAATCATTCGGCTAGCGTGTCCACCGCTTTAGACATGGCATTCGCAACAAAATCTCAAACAGAACACGAACGGAAAGTGTCTGGGTTGGGGGGTCGGTTCAACACAATAATTCTGTCTTTGTACTATGTTACAATTTTTTCGGGACAGCAGCCTTTCCGCCTACTTTTCATGTCAAGTGTTTCTCGTCCCACCCGAACGACTAGACAACACTTTTCTGGTCAACACCCCAGGCGCAGCACTTGACAAATCGGAACTAGGCTTAAAAACTTCTTGTTCACGACCCACGCTGGGATTCAACCCCGGTCATTCGAGTGGCGAGTCCATAGCTCGACTACCTCGCTCCCATAATTCTATAAATACTATGCGTGTGTTTATGATGCATTAGACATTCACAAAATCTTATTTGTTCAATTCATGCGCGCGGATTCAGTGCGTTTTGGGTTTTTTTTTTGTTTTTTTTTTTGGGGGGGGGGGGGGTTACCACAAGACATCGCGTGTCGGCCTGTAACCAAATTTACATAACTAACTATATATATTTTGTAATGTGATAAAAGCTGTGCTGTTGGAACCGACAAAATATCGTTTCATGTGTATAGGGCTTTAGTGATGTGAAATATATCGTCAAATTGGTCACTTAAAGCAAGGCACGTAGAATTTAATCGGACTAACTTTAAATTATTGGTACGCTTTGAGTTAAATTTCTCGACTAAAACTGTTTCGTATAGATTGAATATTTTTGAATGTTATTAGAACGGTAAACAACCATTAACACCATAAACTGGCATGACATCTTGGACAAGGGAGCCACAGTGGCTCAGTGAGTGAGACGTTGGCTCGCTAACATATGGAGGTTCCGCGTTCGATCGTATTGTTGGCCGAAAAAGTTGATCTGGATTCTCTAGTGGGGCTCCACCTTGTAAGTGACGCAGGCCAGATGGTCTGGCAATTGACAAGGTATAGTCATTCGGATGAGACGATAAATCGAGGTTTTATCGAGAGAGAGAGAGAGAGAGAGAGAGAGAGAGAGAGAGAGATTTTACCTCTGTCAAAATAGATTAATTTTGGTCCAATTTTCGGCACGCACGCTCCCCCACCCCTATTTATTTTCTGCGGTGGCGAACAACTTTTTGCCCCATATATTCTCGCGGGAAAGGAGACCAAATATAGTTTAAGATGCAAATCGTGATTTACTCCGAAACAAGCCGGTTGGTGACTTGGTTGATTGCCCGTCAGTCCGCCGGGATTCGCACTCCCAAGTGGGGGTAGCACGCCCCCCCCCCCCTTCTGAAAATCCTGGATCCGCCGCTGAATTTTCTTCATGGCGTGAAAAGACAAGTCTTATTTAAACATCTTGGGGTTTAATCAAACTTGCTGTTAGGTCCATTAGCGTAAATGTCTTGTTGGTCTGGAGAATGGATAGTTTCAGTTATAGAAAAGTGAAGACTTTTAGTGACAGTCGTGTGTTTAAATCGGATTCTAGACGACTTTTACTTTACTTATCACAAACATTTTCTATTTTTAACGAAAATACTGTTCTGCTCCGAACTGGACTAATGAAGATGGGCATACACTATAATACAGTGTGCTATGAGAGAAATTTTTCCCGGGCAGTGGATGGCCTACTCTTATATCGAATTCCATCTGCCTAGGGATCTTTTACGTGCACGCTAATGTGAACACGTGACCTTGGTTTTTCGTCCCAACCGAACGACTAGACAGCTGTCTTTGTCTGGCCCTCCTTCCTAAACCAGTGACAAGGGGAAACCACGTCGGAAAAATCCCAATGAACTTTCTCAGCCAATGCAGGGATCAAAACGCGACCTTGTCTTACCCATTCAGCCACCGTGGCTCCCTGAGTTAGATGGAATAAATTTAACACGTTTTACCATTTTGCATCGACTGGGATAATTAAGAATAGCGTGCGCCTTACAATGTATTATTAGTGACATTTTGCCCAGACAGCGTGAAATGGATATGAAGAGGAGAAGGAAGATCAAATTTGTCAATACAAACACGATTTTTCAATTAAGAGGTTCAAAGGTCAGCATCGATTACTATAACTCGATAATGACCAGTAATGCTTGGTGGTTAGGAATTTTTTCTCGTCCACATCAAATCCTATTTAAATTATAGAACCGGTCAATAATATACAGTATGACTTATTGACACTTTGATTGACATGTGCCATCATGACCTAGTTCCTGTAAAACATCTTTAATTATTGTGTCCAACGTCTTCTTTAGATCTATAAGACAGATAAATATAACGCTATTTGGGGCGTTAGATGGCCGAATGGTTAGAACGTGCGCGCTGTATCATTATTATTATTATTACAGCATATTTATATAACATGTTCAGGGGCTTTACAAAGTGACAATGTGATCATAATCATAAATAAACAACAAGATTATGGACATGTTAAAGATTGTATATAGAGTCACTTAAAAGCCTGATTACATAAATGTGGTTTAAGTTGTTTTTTTAAAAGAATAACGTCTGTCACTGAGTCAACTGGCGTGGTTTCGAATCCCCGGTTGTACGTGACAAGGATTAGGGTCGCCTATCCAATCTCGTGTGTTTTATCCGGGTCCTCCAGTTTGCTCCCACTTCTAAAGACACCTACGCGCAAGCGAATTTTTGAAATAAAATTGAACCATATCTTAGTCCCGAAATAACCTAGCTTGTGTCGAGTGGACGTTAAACCCATCTCTCCCCCCCCCCCCCTCTCTCTCTCTCCTTAACTATTTATTCAATAAATACTTTAATATATGACATAAAGTTGAATAGAACTGGTACATAAAGCAACAAGCTAATACAGAATTCGTTGTCTGCGATATCACCTCGATGGAAGCGAACGTTAAATAAAGCTATTTCACATATATAGAATTCCTCTTGTCTGCGACATCAAACTTGGTGGAAGTGAATTTAAAGCCCCGTGAAATAACCTTAGAGATGTATTGAAAAGTTGGACCTTAAACCTTATTTACGAAACACTGTTCAGTTTTTGATATTGGCCGTCCAGGGTTAATTCAGTCATTCATTCTTCGTTTGTTTGTTCCTTAACGTCTGCTTCTACCTTGGGTGATATCGCAGACAGCTCATCAGTCATTAAATCTGTTCAGTTGTTAAACAATCTGATTACAACACAGATCTTATTTCGTTTCGTTTTTATAGTTCAAAATTTTGTTTTACTTGTCTTTACTACACAATGATCTGGAAGATTTGATATTTAACCTGTATTCTAGATGATGTGAGAAATAAGCCAATGAAACAGTCTGTTACGACGACTTCTTGGCGTACCATGCACGGAACTGTGGGTAAACCCACTAAAAACGCCAACGCTGATTGATTAATCAATGTCTGACGTCATAGGTCATAAGCCACTCGTGCGACCCCTGACGCAACCTTCCAGTACAGCAGGTCATATCTTCATGTAGTGTAGGCCATCGAAAGTATAAAAAACGAAACGAAGTATAGATCTGTATTTTAAACAGATTGATTGTTATATAGGGGTGATTTTTCTGGGGGAGCCACTGTGGTTAGATGGTTAAGACGCTGACTCGCTAGCCTGGAGGTCGGGTGTTCGATCCCTGCATTGGCCGAGAAAGTTCATCCAGATTTTCCGGCGTGGTTTCCGCTTGTCAGTGGTGCAGAACGGAGGGTCTGACAAGGACAGCTGTCTAGTCCTTCGGATAAGACGAAAAATCGAGGTCCCGTGTATACATTGGAATGCACGTAAAAGATCCCTTGGCAGTTGGAATTCGATATAAGAGTAGGCGATAGTGCCGCTGCCCCGGCAAAATTTCCCTCATCGCACACTGTATGGCGTATGCCCGTCTTCATTAGCCCAGTATAGGAGCAGAACAGTAGGACGTTAAACCCCATTTCATTTCATTTCAATTCGTGATTCTTGTGTACTATTTATATATAAATAAGCCTACATTTATAATTCATAACATATTTATCCCATTTCATTTTTCCAGACATGTTTTAAGCTTTGCTATTAGGTTTTGTCGGGTTCAGACGACAATATGTAATACTATAGGGGTTACTTTAGTTCTATGAAAGCTGCTCTGTTTAAATAACCTGAAGTTGTTAAACAAATGAGTGACAACTATAGAAATGGGCTAAGTCGGTATTTTGCAAGACTAACTCACAGACAGTTCCGACCACCATCAATTGCTGAAAGTAGGGTACTATCGTCCAGTCATCTCGTACACAGATTAGTCAAATTAAATAGAATAATGTTGACGATAAACGATGCCCATACGAAACACTTACCCCAAAATGTTAATCGCCTCGACTGACGCCAGGGCCGCAAGCTCCAGGAATTACCAGTAGGCTTGCCAGACTGACGCCAGGGCTCCAAACTCCAGGAATTTCCAATAGGCTTGACAGACTGACGCCAGGGCCTCAAGCTCCAAGAATATTATAGGCTTGATAAACTGACGCCTAGGGCCCCAATATCCAGGAATTACTAATAGGTTTGACAAAATCTCGATTATCCAGTTTTACTTCCCGTCCCAGTTTTTGTTTCCGACCTCGGATAATGATTGATGACCGTATTCTTTTGTTACTTTTTGCTTTATCTGATTGTTCTTAAAGGAATTATATTTTTGTTTGATGTGACGTGACATGAAAATAAATACAATTTTTAAATGTAAATTTGTTTGAAGCGAGTTGAATCTGATATCATCTCGACAAGATTACCAATACTTGAAACAGTGATTGAAAGATTGAACTGTCATTCAACACACGCCAGATCAGTGTGTGAGAGGGAGAGCTCGAGAGAGAAATGAAATGAAATGAAATGGGGTTTAACGTCCTACTGTTCTGCTCCTAAACCGGGCTAATGAAGACGGGCTTACGCCATACAGTGTGCTATGAGGGAAATTTTGCACGGGCAGCGGCGCTACGGCCTACTCTTATATCAAATTCCAACTGCCAAGGGATCTTTTACGTGCACACCAATATGTACACGGGACCTCGGTTTTTCGTCCCATCCGAACGACTAGACAGCTGACCTTGTCAGGCTCTCCGTCCTGCATCACTGACAAGGGGAAACCACGCCGGAAAATCTGGATGAACTTTCTCGGCCAATGCAGGGATCGAACACCCGACCTCCAGGCTAGCGAGCCAGCTTCTTACCCACTTAGCCACGTGATCCCCAGCTCGAGAAAGAGAGAAAGAGAGAGAGAGAGAGAGAGAGGGGTGGGGGAGGAGGGGGTTAACCTCCATTCACCACAAACAAACCAGATCATTTCGAGACTACTATGTAGTATATTTTTTAAAAAAATAATTCGCTTGCAAGCTGTAATCTTTTAGATTTTGGAGAAAACTACTGGAATACGCAGAGAAACCCACGAAGTTAGCCAGGCGAATCTACTCTTTATCACGTACAAGCATACCTCATGCTTTGAAGCACACACGGGGAGCTACGGTGGCTAAGTGGGTAAGGCGCTGACTCGCTAGCCTGGAAGTCGCGTGTTCAATCCTTGCATTTTGCAACGTGGTTTACCCTTGTCAGTGGTAAGGATGGACGGACAGACAATGGCAGCCCCCTGGTCGTTCTGATGGGACGAAAAACCGAGGTCCCGTGTTCACATTGGCGTGCACATAAAAGATCTCTGGCAGTTGGAATTCGATATAAGAGTAGACCATAGTGTCGCGGCCCGGGGGAATTCCCCTCATAGCACACTGTATGGCGTATGACCGTCTTCATTACCCCAGTCGGAACAGAACAGTACGACGTTAATTTTCATTTCATTTTCTTTTCATTTCATTTTCATTTCATTTTCATTTTCATTTTATTTTCATTTCATTTAAAGCGCACACGTTAGAGAACTAGGTCACACACCCACGAATATGGGTAAGATATTCATCATTTCCCTGTTCAAACTTTTAAAATAGATTTATATTTATTTAACTGAGTACAGAAAAAGAGAAAGTGTTTCCTATAAGTTAATTATCTATCGTCTAAGAGGAAATTTAAATATAGGTCTATATGTTTAAGTCTATAGTTTGTTGTTAAGTAATCTCGATATGTCGCGTCTACTTGTCCCTTTCATTTACACTAATGGAACTCGCTATAAAGAACAAATTTATTTACAGTTGTAAGACTTGCTTCTTCTTTCACTGCTTGGTTAATGAATTAATGAAGAATCGGTCTTCAGCTATGGCACAGAAAGAAGTTCAGTGGTGTTTCCGCCCGATGATAATTAATGAAGAATTGGTCTTCAGCTATGGCACAGAAAGAAGTTCAGTGGTGTTTCCGCCCGAGGATAATTAATGCTTAAAACGTTCTTCTAAAGTCATTTGATGTATTTGTAATCTCTTGATAACAACAATCCAACCTCGTGGGTTTTCTCCGGGTCCTCCGGTTTCCTCCCACTGCTAAAGACCCCTACGCGCAAGCGAATTATTGAAATAAAATTAAACCATGTGTTAGTCCCGAAATGACCTAGTTTGTGTCGAGTGGACGTTAAACCCCATTTCTCTCTCTCTCTCTCTCTGATAACAACAATAATAGGAAAATTGAATCTCTAAAAGGAAATGAAATGAAATGAAATGGGGTTTAACGTCCTACTGTTCTGTTCCGACTTATTGAAATAAAATTAAACCATGTGTTAGTCCCGAAATGACCTAGTTTGTGTCGAGTGGACGTTAAACCACGGGCAGCGGCACTATGGCCTACTCTTATATCGAATTCCAACTGTCAGAGATCTTTTACGTGCACACCTTTAATGTATACACAGATCCTAGGAAATAGAAATAGATTAAATACTTCTCGGTATTCCAGAAGTGCACTAAAATCGGCCATTTAGAAATTCAAATGTCGGTTAATCCGTTTCGTGTCTGTTCTCAAACGGGGCTAATTTTAGAGACAGCGCAAGTTTCGTATTCAAAAGATGTCGGTATCGTGTGGGGGACAGCGTAAGTTTCGTATTCAAAAGATGTCGATATCTTGTGCCATTGCTATAAATGTGATTAATTCTAGTCAGGCAAAACGTGTGATGTTCATCTTTGTTTTAATATCCTTCTCCTATGTTTTTCTGGAATTAGATGGCGATTTATTGATCTCGGATGCTTCATTATTTGACCACACTTTATTGTAACAAGCCACTGGTCGACTGGTCAGTGTTTATTCTCTTGATGGTATTTATTACTTTGACCACTGCCCTTTGTAGAACGATGTTTGGTTTTATGGTTAATCTAAGAGACTTGACCTCAATTGACTTGGATACTTCTGACCATGGACAAGGAATACACTGAGTGAATATCTATAATCGATATTATTAAAGGACATTGCTGGTGTCCACCCAAATTATATATTATTATATGATAAAAAACTGGTTGAACACATTCCAAATACAATTGAAGAGTCCAGGGGAAGAACGATCTAAGTCTCATTTTTGTCTTTTTGCATAAATGGCAAAACAGACTTTTGGACGAGAATGCTTGACGCGAACAGAACAACGAGTGGGTTTAATTACAACTTCAAAATGATGTTTAATACGAACCATAATTACCAGTACAACAACTGACTTCAACTTTTCAGCCAATTTAAGGTCAAATAAAGGGTACGGTGGACTTGTATTTGTCCGAGAAGCCATTTTAGAAGGGCCTTGGCTCAATGTGACTCCGATTGTTTTTACCTGAAATTGATTGTTCCACAGAAAGCTTATACAATTTGCTACCAGATGGCGCCATTAACTGTGGTTCGTTGAAAAAGTGACTTAGATCGTTCTTTCCCGGGGCTCTTCAATTTTAACACAGAGATCTTTGAAGTACCCGTAAATCGATTTTCGGCTCACTGATACTTCCTTTTAAGACATAGGGGGGTTGGGGGGAGGGGGGGGGTAACACGTGCAAGTGAAATCATAAGGTCCGTTATTGATTCAAGTGGTGTGGTTTCGATTTCCAACTTGTAGTGACAAAAGGTAGGGTCGCCTGTCCAACCTCATGGGTTTTCTCCGGGTCAACCGGTTTCATCCAACTGCTAAAGACTCCTGCACACACGCAAATTATTGAATTACATGTAGTTTGTGTCAAGTGGATGCTCTTCCTCCCTCTCTGGTAATACTACAGTGCACTCTGCCACATCCGACATCGTACAGGTTTGTTACAATATGTCGGATTACACAGAGTGTCGGAATACCCAGTTTTCTCAAAACCGGAAATATTGTAACTTGTAGTTTAATATTGAACCATGTGGAGTGGATGTTTTAAACACCAATTCTCTCTCTCTCTCTCTCTCTCTCTCCCTCTCCCTCTCTCACCTGGTGGGTTTCCCTGCATATAGATACCGATACCCGCTTGCAAGCCAATTATTATTGAATGGGCATCTCTCTCTCTCTCTCTCTCTATTGACTGTGTTCTAAAACCAGGGCAATTAACGGGAAATTAAACCATATTTATTTATCAAATACTGCATTCATATTCATTTTTCATCTGACCGATTAAAAGTTCTTGCAAAAATAGTCATTGAAAATTTTTCTAATTGATCTTTGTGTAGATTAGGTACCCAGCGCCCTACTCACTAAGGTACCATGGCTCCCACGGATGGAGGGAAAAATGTTTTATGAATCTCTATTTTCACCGAAAAGCGAGTGACAATAAAAACAGAGAGAGAGAGAAATGGGGTTTAACGCCCACTCGACACAAACTAGGTCATTTCAGGACTAACATATGGTTCTATTTTATTTCAATAATTCGCTTGCGCGTAGGGGTCTTTAGCAGTGGGAGGAAACCGGAGGACCCGAAGAAAACCCATGAAGTTGGACAGACGACCCTACTCCTTGTCACGTACAACCAACAATAAAAACAGATATAGAGAAGATATTTTATTTTCTAATATATGTATCACGTTATATTACAGGGTTTTATATAATATCTTTTATATCATAAATTATAAATGCAAATTATTGCCGCTTTATTTTCTTTCACAGGCTATCTTAGCCTTTCGGATAGGACAAAATAACCCTTAACAGGTGGAATTCGATATAAGAGTAGGCCGTAGTGCCGCTGTCCAGACACAATTTCCCTCATAGCACACTGTATGGCGTATGCCCGTCTTCGTTAACAAAGTCGGGGCAGAACAGTAGGACGTTAAACCCCATTTCATTTCCTATTTTGACTACTGTTTCTATTTCCGCTGACTTTATTCACAGTTGGGAGGGGGGGGGTATTATGCACGAAGAGGTGGCATGTCGGATATAATCCAACGGACGTGGGATCTTTTATGTCATAATCCGATTTTGGATTATCGAAGAAAGGGAGATAATTTTGCAGGAAAGATGGCGTTAATAAGCCAACTGACATGGGACCGCTTACTTGCTCTGTCAATATGCACCGTGGACAATAATAGTTTATGAAGACTGAATGGTCTGTATGTAGGCATCCTCAGTGGTCTCATTCCTTACTATTCAACTTTACCCTGGGTTCATCCATAGGGTATTCGCGCATTCAAATTATCTGCCCTTGGTCATAACTTGATTCTACGAACCAATCAAAATAGAGTTTACAAACCAGTCTTAGTCTCATTGTTTACGTTCACAACAATATGGCGGCTTGTTTGCTCAATTATGAGAAAGTTTGCAATAAATTTAATATAAAAGAGGTCACAAGCACACAAAAAGATGTCCAAAAACATCTCTTTGATGTTTTTGTCAATTTTTTTTTATGTATTTAACGATTTTTAGATTGATCGATAAAAATAGCACATTCATCAAGGGCAGATAATTTGAATAAGTGTCTCCTCCATGGATGAACCCATGGGTTAGTGGAGTGGCACGGAATGAGACCACTGGGCATACCGCGGATGACTTTTAGGCTGGTTGTGGAATTTGGAAATTCTCAAACGCCGAGACACGACCTGGTTTATGGGTAGATTATCTTAAACCCAACCCATAATCCCGAATTTCCAATAGATGGAAATTACGTGTGGCAATTACCACGCTCAGCCAATCGGAAACTGGTGGCGAGAGATATGTAGGCTTATATAGTCTATGAAAGAAAATATGTATGGATTTTGATACTTTATTAATTTGAGTAGAATTGTTCATGATATAAGGAACACAATTAAAGATGACTGAATAATCAATGAATTGCACAATGCTTTATCAAGCTCATTAAAATAAGACGTAAATTTCATTCCGTTTTATTTTTGATGTTGCTAAAAAAAACGACAATAAACGAAACGTTATTCCAGTCAAATTATAATTAGATTGTATATGACTAATATCAAGCTCATTAAAATAAGACGTAAATTTCGTTCCGTTTATTTTTGATGTTGCGTAAAAAAACAGATAATAAACGAAACGATATTCTAGTCAAATTATAATTAGATTGTATACGACTGATCTAACTATACAATAATGGAAATTAATCATTTCTAACCCTTCTATTAAACATATAACCATTTAAAATACATTAAAATTATACAGGAAAACATCTAACCGAAGCAATTTAACAATCATTTCTAAACAACAAAACTAGGCAATTTCGGGACTAATAAATTGTAAATATAGTTCTATTTCCCCTATTTTTGTGTAGCACTCGTTAGCATTGTGAAGAAAGCCAAAATTCTAAGAAATTAAGAAATGCAATGACATTTCTAAACAACAAAACTAGGCAATTTCGGGACTAATAAATTGTAAATATAGGTCTATGTCCCCTATTTGTGTGTAGCACTCGTTAGCATTGTGAAGAAAACCAAAATTCTAAGAAATTAAGAAATGCAATGACATGAAGGTTTTAACGACTTACTTTTGTGGATTGATGAAATTTCAGGGTTAGAGGTTTTGATCATCCAGTCTCTAAATGAATTAGTGTGCGGGAAGACATTTTACACTACCCGGGAAAACGGAGATGACCTGGGGCCTGTTTCACGAAATTTTAACTAAGATAAAATCCAAATTTTAGTAATTTGATTGGATAATATTAGACTGATTGTAGTGCTTAGCCGATCAAAATTGAAGTATCTACTAAAAGTTGGATTTTATCTTTAGTTAAGATTTCGAAAAACAGGGCCCTGATCCTTGTTGCTGCATTTTCGGGGATAACCTATTATCTCTGAGGCTCTAAACGTCCACTCGACACAATCTAGGTTATTTGGGGACCAACCTTTGGTTCAATTTTGTGTGTAGGGGTCTTTAGCAGCAGGCGGATACCGCAGGACCCAGAGAAACCCACAAGGTAAGACAAGTGATCCTACTTGTGGGATCAAAACAACGCCACTTCACACTTGACAGACCCTATGCTTTCAGTGCATGCATTAGACCACTCGGCCACGCAACAGAACAGACCAAATGAATTGAAAGCATAGATCATTTGCCAGCTTCGTGTGTGCGCAATGTTATGATAATAAATGTATATGTAAAGTAACGGTTTATTCCATCAGACCCGTTCAGCAGAAAGAAAACATTTAAAAATTACTAGCAACAAAATTACAAAATTGTACAAAACTTCTCTTCCAACAATTAAACAAAACAAACTGCCAACAAACTAAACCTATAAACAGAATTTTTAAAGGTTCAATACCACTCTTGTTGTAACTGAATAATATGTCCCAATCTTTATTCTGGTCAACAAATTGTACTATTTTACAATATTCCAATTAATTGATGATACAAATTTCATCTTAACACACCTAATTTAAAAAATTGGAAAAATTCAACTAAATGATTTGAAAAGCCTGACGTAAAGCTTTTCAAATGTGACTTGGATTAAAAAATATTTTTGAACCCTCTGGACAAGTAAAATACCCAAGAGTTATTTGTGGATGTGCATCAGGCCCAGTGTCTTGTTAATTGAGAAAAAAAATTCTAACGATATGATGTGCATTAGGCCCAGTGTCTTGTTAATCAAGAACAAATTCTAACGATATGATGTGTAGCAGACGTAGTGTCTTGTTAATCGAGAACATGTTCTAACGATATGATTAACATCAGACCCAGTGTCTTGTTAATCGAGAAAATGTTCTAACGATATGATTAACATCAGGCCTAGAGTCTTGTTAATCGAGAACATGTTCTAACGATATGATGTACATCAGGCCCAGTGTATTGTTAATAGAGAAATGGTTCTAACGATATGATTAACATCAGGCCTAGAGTCTTGTTAATCGAGAACATGTTCTAACGATATGATGTACATCAGGCCCAGTGTCTTGTTAATCAAGTAAAATTTCTAATGATGTGATGTGCGTAAAGGTAATCTCAATTATCCAGACAATATATATTATCAAGCATGGCTGTCATGTTTATACTAAATTAAAACCTATAAAGTAGGCAGGTTTAAGTAATTAAATCAAACCCCAAAAATACGATAATTTAGTCTATTAAAGGGGGAACCCCTGATTTCACATAGAGGTCGTAAATAAAACCAGATGACAATAGGGGAAGTCCCTCATTTTATAAAAATTGGTTTAATGTAAATTAACGATCAATATATGGCAATATTGTCTATATAGTTAGAATTATTTAACCCTAAACAAATCATAATTCATTCATTTTTAAAGATATACATAATAAATTAAATATATTTATTTCACAAAGCAACACTTAACTATTCAGCACTTGGTACATATTTAAATATTGACTATGCCGTTTACTTGAAAAGAGAGGTGATCCTCTAGTCTATTTATTTCACACATTTACTTTGATATTAACCCTTTGGGATCCGGTAAATGAAAAATTAGCCACCCCGGCCAGTTCCTTGAAGATAGTATAGAGAAAAGCAATCTGATTAGAATACAGATCTATATTTCGTTTCATTTTTTTTTTTTATACTTTCGATGGCCTGTAGTGAAGACAAGTAAAACAAGTTTTTGAACTATAATAAAATGAAACGAAATAGGATCTGTGTTTTTTATCAGATTGAGAGAAAAGTGATCTATTTTAGGCCAGTAAACTATAACACATACTGATTGAAGAGCAATTGCCAATTTATTTTGTACTAGATTGAAAACTCTGAGAGAATACTCTGAGGGAAACACCCCCAAAATAAATCAGTAGTTGCTCTGCCATAAATATGTATTATTGCTTTATTCAGTTACTAAATGCTATGAGACAATTAATGTTACATATAAATATATATCTGAACAGCCTGAAACCATCTGAAACTAACGTTCCTTGGACCAATTCAAACTGCAAACCGACTAAGTTATGTCAACAACACTCTGTGTTGTAGGACGGTTTAGTAGTTCTTATGGGTGTCAAAGTTATTTGCGTTGTCTAAGATGCATTAGTTATATGCGGAGTGGTCTTATATAAAGCTTACATTAAAGCCAGTTTACAAGAACAGGGATTGCATATCACCTATACTTTGCTTAGGCAGAAGGGTATACTACAGCCGGTGGCTGGAGGATGATGGAGGGAAGAAATGACGGGGTAGAGAACACCTGGTGAGGGAGGGAGGAGTGTCTGTCCGGTTTCAGATCATGGAACTATGATCTGGATCAGGGGCGTCAAACATACGGCCCAACAGGCCAGATTCGGCTCGTCGAGGGTTTAAACGTGACCCGTTGAACAAACTGCAACAAACTGACGTGTCTATAATTCTTAGAAACTGGCGGTGGAAATCATTTGTTATCATAAATTCTAGATATTCCTCCCTTAAAAACATTTCCCAGGGTCATCATCTAGTCAAAAGAGTGATCAGAGAATTGTAACCATATTACAGTATTGGTCTGAATTTGATGGTCATCATCTGATCTCCTATAGACTTTAAAATGATTAAATGGACAACAAGGATAGCTCTAGAGACTTTAAGCAAAGAATTTTAAGCATTTTACAGCAATGGTCTGAATTTGATTGTGAAAGAAAGCATCAAATGGTGAAACAAGTACTGGTATAATAGTATTATATAGTTATCGCAGAATTGTGATATTACATCAAAATTCAAAGTTCGTCAATTGATGCACAATTGTCTAAGGTACATGCATGTCAAGTTTCATATCAATAGTACTTATAGCATGGACTAGGAACGGAGCAGGACATCATCATCACCATATTGGCATTGTGACGTCATATCAAAATCTGAAGTCTGTCAGATCATTGCACAATTGTCAGAGGTACAAGCATGCCTAGTTTCATGTTGATTGTACGTGAACCAGAGCAGTCTTAGGTAGGATCTTTGTGAAGAACGTCGCCCCCAACAAGAACAATAAGATAATCAGTGCTTACGGACCTGGGGCCTTTTTCACAAAATTTTAACTAAGATAAAATCCAAATTTTAGTAATTTGATTGGATAATATTAGATTGATTTTAGTGCTTAGCCAATCAAAATTGAAGTATCTACTAATATTTGGATTCTATCTTTAGTTAAGATTTCGAGAAACAGGGCCCAGTTCCTAATTGAAAAATTTGACTATTCTAAAATATTCTTCACCAAGATAATTCAATAACAACCATAATCATAATTCAGGGCTAGTAGAATACGACAATTAGAAGCAGGTGCTTGTGTAAAAGTTCAAATGTACATGGACGTTTATTTACTTAATTATTGATATATTTTTTTTACAATTTTAATTGTGCCGAGAATTCAGCGACATAAAATATTTATACAATATGACTATTATTTCTTGCCTTAAAATCAACTAGACTAAAGACATTAATTATTGATGTATTATTTTCACAATTTTAATCCTGCATTGAAAGATAGCAACATAAAATACTTTTACAGTATCACTGTTAATTTATGAGCTAACTGTTATTGACGTAAATTCAATTACACTAATGACGTAAAAATTGGAGTTTTATCAGCCAATAAGCTACAGTTACCCATGTGACTGATTATAATGATGACATCAGAGACAATATGACATCATCTCCATGGTTACCATGCAGCTCATTTCTGACACCCATTCAACAGCATGTATGATATGAATGGGCATTATTTAGAGTTGCTGATCTTCTTTTTGAATTTTTGGGACAATAATCCACGCTAGATTGTACTCAAAAGTCCTTATAATATCATTTATTAAAGAAAAAAAAATAAAAATATCAACGGTAGACAATCTCCTGGTTTGGATGAATTGGATTAAAAAGAAGCCAATCAAAAGATTTCTGCGGAAATCATAGGTGATGCTGACTTGTGTTGACCCTATCGAATACATTGTATGCTGAGGATGCCGAATTAATTAAAGGGGCATTATGTAAGATTGGATAAAGAGCTGACAAATAGGTAAATTACTTCACTCTGAGCCAAGTTACCAGCGTTACAAGAACAGAGTAGCCTCAATTGTCATTGCTACCATCGTTACGATAATAAACAAAGTCTTGATTATCCATTTTTACGTTAAATCATCAACTGCAAATCATATGTTGAAAATCTAACGTATCTAATGGCATCGAGATTTGATTAGGATCTTGGTAAGATATTAAATGTCTAAGCAACATTTAATGTCTGCAATAGGCAGGCCTAGCTCTTACATAATGCCTGTTTCATTCTTAAAATATTTAGGCCCTATCCATGTCTCAGGAAATATGACAGCATCATTACAAAAGGGAGTAATTTTAAATCAACAGGCCTGGAAATAACGCTTTTAGATGTACCTAGCAAAATGAAATAGTACCTGACATTTTCAACTTAGTGCCGGACATGTATTAGTAATATCAATAAAAAAGAAAAATCAGTGCCGGACAAAATGACAGGCACCAGAGGTTTAGTGCCTGACAAAGCCTGAATCTGTGTCTGACATTGTCTGTGACAGGTGCCTTATTATTGTCAGGCTTATATGGAACATTGTGTAAGTTCTAGCCTAATTCCTAATCTATTTGTGCCTAAACATAGATGTTTTGTTTTCATTCAAAAGCAGAATTTACTATACAAATGTCCAAAAGAAAGTATACGCAATAAATATAGGACTAAGTTTTTTTTAGATTAAAAACATTTGATGAAACGTTACTGAGTTCGTCTCTTGCGTCCAAACTCAACATTTCTAAGCAAAATAAACAAAGTGAAACAAATTGACATTGTACCCAAATACCACATACAATGGAAAAATTATTTTGGTTGATGCAGCACCAAATGGACGATGTATACTTTCTTATGGACATTAGTCTATTATCACTGATCTGTACTTATTTTAAAAAAATATTATATTGGATATTTAACCACATGGCTTTCAAATTCCTCGTCATGGTTTCCTTGTATATTCAGAAACTATTTACAGGCTATTTTATGTTAAGTAACACTGTAACCCAGGTATCATTTAATATTTGGTATTTAGCACTAATTTCTTTCAACTTCGTTTAACATGAAATCTTTGTTTAAAAATTTGTAAAAATCGTTTAAAATCACCAAAAATCATTCAGTTTAAAGCTGACCATTCCATTTTGATAATGAGTGTCCAATTTACCAATTTAAAAGTGTTTAATTTCTCAACCACTGTTAAAAAATAAACAACCCAATTGATTATTGGTGTATAATGAATAATTTTTAAACAGTGGTCAGAAAATTGAATACTTGTAAATTAGGCACTCATTATCAAAATTAATCAATCATTTTTAAACTGGACACAAGTACAAATTAGATGATTTTGGGTGATTTTAAACGATTTTTATGAATTATTAAACAAAAATTTGATGTTAAATGAATGTGAAAGAAATTAGTGCTAAATACACAAGATTAAATGATACCCGGGTTACAGTGACAGGACCAATTAGATTTTGTTTTCATTGTGTTTATTTTGCACTCAATCCCTTTAAAGTTGATTTTTAATTAGAATGTTCGTCCAGATGTGACATAGTCAACAATTTGCGTTTTATTGTAGCCCTTCTAGGTGTATAAAATAAAGGGATGATATTTTGTTGTAAGATTCTAACCCAACTTTAAGATAAAATACAACTACTTTTCTCTTGTCCAACATTTTCTGATTTTTCTACTGTCATCAATATCTGTGTAAAAACATCTTGTACACTCTGAAATAATAACAAACAATACAAGGGAATGAATGAATGAATTACTGAATGAATGAATAAATGAAATAATAAACAATACAGAGAGAGAAATGAGGTTTAACGTCCACTCAACACAAACTAGGTCATTTCGGGATTAACATATGGTTTAATTTTATTTCAATAATTCGATTGCGCGTATGGGTCTGTAGCAGTGGGAGGAAACCGGAGGACCCGGAGAAAACCCAAGAGGTTGGACAGACGACCCTACTCCTTGTCACGTACAACTGGGGATTCGAAACCACGCCAGTTGACTCAATGACAGGCTTTATGATACAGCTCGCACGTGCTAACCATTCGCCCGCCCCCCCCCCCCCAATAAACAATACAGGAGAAAGAATGAATTGAATAAATGATATTTAGCCACCTATGTGTACCTTTCTGCACCTACAACCAGTCGTGCAATGTGCTATGAGGGACATTTTTGAACAATGAATTCCAACTGTCAAGGGTTCTTTTACGTGCACGCCTAAGTATAAACAGGAAATTTTGTAACCAACATATGGAACGAACCCAGTACCGCCAGCTAAACAAGCCAGCACCTAGCTCACTGAGCTACCCTGGCTCCTTCATACATAAACCATACAGGGGCATGAATAAATGAACGAATAAATGAATAAATTAATGATTTTTCTGCACCTACAGCCAGTCATGCAGTGTGCTATGCTGGAATTTTGCCTGGTCAGCAAATGAATTCCAACTGTCAACGATTTTTTTTTTAACCTGCATGCCAAAGTGTAAACAGGAATAGAACCCTGTAGTACTGTCAGGTAAATGAGCCATCAACTTTTGCACAGACAGTGGTGCTATGGTCTACTCTTATATTGAATTCCAATGATCAACGGATCTTTAACCTGGATGCCAATGTGTAGAAGGGACCTTGTTTTTCCAACCCATCCGAATGCCTATACGTTGTCCATGCTAGGACCTCTGTCCTGTCGCACTGAAGCGTTCCGCAAAATCTCAATGAACTTTCTCGCCCAATGCAGGAATCAAACAAGCGACCTCAAGGTTAGCGAGCCAACATCCTACTCACTGAGCCACCATGGCTCCCTGCATTAAAAGGGATTGAGCTATATAATAATTATATCCTTGTAAAGGTCTGGCGGCCACATTAATGAATTAATTCAAGAGAATACCCTACCTGGTTTTCTTTGGCTGATGCTTCTAAAAATGGTGCTTTCCACGATTCAGCTATTTTCTTACCATCATCAAAACTGATTTCCCTGTATAATCAAAATAAACACAACTAATGATTTCCCTGTATCATCAAAATAAACATTACTAAATCCGGAGCAAAAAAGAGAGAGAGAGAAATGAGGTTTAGCGTCCACTCGACACAAACTAGGTCATTTCGGGACTAACACATGGTTTTAATTTTATTTCAATAATTCGCTTGGCAGTGGGAGGAAACCAGAGGACCCGGAGAAAACCCACGAGGTTGGACAGGCAACCCTACTCCTTGCCACGTACAACCGGGGATTCGTAACCACGCCAGTTTACTCAATGACAGACTTTATGGTACAGCGCGCACATGCTAACCATTCAGCCCCCCCCACCCCACCCCCCGGGAGCAAAAACAACCATAATAATATTAATAACCCGTTACAAAATACATTTTACTTTATATTTAATCAGGATACTTAGTTCCTATCGAATTATAAAAGCTAACCGGATGCCTGATTGTGATTCCAGGACGTTCAGAATTAACAGAATAGGAATCGAGGGAAACAGAAATGAGTCCCTTCAAAGTTCTGCCAGTCCCAACAACCGAATGATTAATGGACATAACCATGCATTGTGCTATACGGAGAATTTTGCCAGAACAGTGGCAATTCGCCATAATGATAAGTCAACTTCCAGCTGCCTATGTTTATTTTTACATTCATGCTAATGTGCACTGTTCCTTGTCTGGCCCTGGCATGTTAGTCCCTTTCGGGTCAATGGAGATCTGCAATAAATACTGGGGATACACTGTAACCAGGGTATCATTTAATCTTGTGTATCTAGCACTAATTTATTTCACATTCGTTTAATATCAAAGTATAAATTAGATGATTTATGGTGATTTTAAAACGTTTTACGAATTTTTAAACAAAAATTTGATATTAGACATATGTGAAATAAATTAGTGCTAGATACACAAGATTAAATGATACCCTGGTTACAGTGATACTTGTTTGAACGTTCTGGAATAGAATTCTCTCAATCACAATAATAGAGACAACCAATTGAAACAAGGATTTCAGGCTGCAAAGTTTGTGCCATATGCATAAGAAAATACCTCAACCAACCATGACATCTGAAACATATTTGTTGTGTTTAATGAGGTTATGATTCCATTGACACCACCTCCATTGTCTGTGATGGGACTGGATTCCTTTTTACTCAATTGCAGGTCTGTCAATTCGGAACAACATATATAAAGGGAGGTAAATCCAGAATAGCAAATAGTACGGGGACACTAGATTGAAGTTACAGAATTAAATTTTCTCAATTCCAAAAATAGTGTCAATTGAGTGAAAAGGAGAATTTCAGAGTACAACGCATGTACGTGCTGACTGCATAAAAAATATCTCAACCAATCACTTGATTGCAATTCTGTCAATTCGGGATGTTCCGGACTCACAATCGAGCACCCCAATGTGAATTTATGTCTACTAATTACAAGTGTAATCAATCAAATCAATCAATGATTAATATTAATTTTTAAATTCAGCCTACCTCTCCATTCTAAGGTCACTTTTATTACCAACCAAAACAACTGGAACTCTAAAATAAAAAATGCCATACAATTTAAACAGTCAAAGTAGATCCAGTGATGGCAACTTTCTCAATCTGATTAAAATAGATCAATATTTCTTTACGTTTTTTTATACTTTCGATGGCCTCCACTAAAAGAAGATCTAACCAGATGGTGTGAAAGGTCGCGTCAGCGGTCATACGAGCAACTTTTGACCCTATGACGTCTGATATTTGATTAGCTAAGACCTCGCTGTAAAAGACCATTTAATTGGCTTATCCCTAACGAGGGTTATATATAGAGAGAGAGAGAAATGGGGTTTAACATCCACTCGACACAAACTAGGTCATTTCGGGACTAACACATGGCCCTCGCCAACAAATAGACAATTATTCTTGCCTGGCCCACCCATCCTGCTACAGTAGAACAAGGCTGGCAACTCTCAAGGAACTCTTTCAGCCATTTGACCAAACAAAAATATCTATATGTTGGTCTCAAAATGACCAAATATTGTGTTGAGGAGATTTAACCAGCGGCTGCCAAGAGATGGATAGAAAACAAGCTAAAACGAAAGTGATTTTTCCTACAATCAAGGGCCATAATTCAGGAAATTACAATTCGATATGCGCAAATATCGAAGGGAACCAAGATCTTTGAGTTATAAACTTACATTTCAAGTTTCAACAAAATCGGATAAAAATTGTGACCTCTGTACGGTCCACAACCTTGATATAGCATATTTTTACGCAATTTGAGAACGCGGGGTGGCCATTTTGTCTGTCAGTTTTGGGCCGATTTTCACGAAATTCTAACTTAATTGCCCTTAGGGTGTAACGGTGATATAATAATATGTTTTTTTAAATCGGATAAAAATTATGACCTCTATAGGGTCCACAAGCTAAAAACGTGATTTTTCGTACAATCAGGGGCCATAATTCAGTAAGTTACGGTCCGATATGCGCGAATATCGAAAGGAACAGAGATCTTTGGGTTATAAACTTACATTTCAAGTTTCAACAAAATCGGATAAAAATTGTGACCTCTACAGTGTTCACAAGCCAAAAACGTGATTTTTCGTACAATCAGGGGCCATAATCCATGAAGTTACGGTCCGATAGATGCCAATATCGAAAGGAACCGTGATCTTAGGGTGATAAACCTATATTTCAAGTTTCATTGAAATCGGATACAAATTGTGGCCTGTAGACTGTTCACAAACAATTGTGGACGGACGGACGGACAGGGGCGACGACAATATACGACCACATGAAAATGTGGGCGTATAAAAATACATTTCTTTTGATGCAAACACATTTATATCTGTAGTACTGTAGTTAATCCCAATTTCCTTGAGACACAGTATCTGATTGGCTGATCAAGTTCTTCTGATAACCAATGATAACTTTCAACAAAAAATATTAGATCAAAGAAATATCTTATTACGAAATAGGTTGTGTACAAAGTTTCACAAAAACATTTTATGACATTGGCTCGTAAAGCGCAGAATAGCAAGGCTTGTGTTGATGTTTGACAAGATCCATAACTTGTGAGAAGAATGATATATTGATATATGTTAGTAATTTTCACACACACTGCACGCTTACGGCTGGCCACCGGATCCATTCACTTGATTTGATATTTGTTTTTTTCTTGCAATGTTTTGTCCCCAGGTTTGTCTTGACGGTTGTGTTTTGTGTGTTGTGCAGTCCTCCTGCAGTTACTATTAAGTAAAATAATTACTTACTGTGTCTTTCCTTTCATGTCTAATATTTTATCATACACATATTTTATCACATCTAGGCTGAAAGAAAAAAAAACACCATCAAGTAATGGATATATTTCTTTATTATGAACACATACAATATATAAATGGTGTTTAATATCCGACTGTTCTGCACTGACTCAACTAATGAAGTTGGGTATATGCCATGCATCATGCCAGAAGCTAAGTTTGACCTCTAAAGGTACACAGCAGTACTTCCACCTACTATTTGTTGAATTCCAACTGTCACAGGTTTTTTAACGTGCACTGCAATATGTACACGGTACCACAGTCAAATGACTTGACTTTGTTCCTTGTCAGGCCCTCAAATTCCAACTGCCAAGGGGAAATGGATGGCTGAATGCTTAGCACATGCACATTATATCAGTTTCCTCCGACTTCTAAAGACTCCTACATTCAAGTTAATTATTGAAATAAAATTAATAAAATTGAACCATATGTCAGTCCTGAAATGACCTTGTTTGTGTCGAGTGGACCTTAAACCCCATTTGTCTCTCTTTCTCTCTCCTTGCCAGGCCCTGTTCCTTGTCCTGCAACACTGAAAGCTAGTTGGATATACCAAGACACCAGCACCTTATACACTGAGCCATTCTGGCCACAGAATCAAGTAACCTACAAGACTTTTAACTAGCAAACTATTGTCAAAATAAGAAGAACAGAAATTTTTTGTGATTGTTTTTCTTTTTAGAAGCCCAAAATTTAGTACAAACCTTTTTGATGAGTTTACAGAATAAACTAGTACATAACCATCAATATTGGTAAAATACGACTGAGGTAGAACAGAATATTCATCCTAGAAGAGAAATAATAATTATATTTCAACATACATTGCCTGAGCAGTTATCTTTAAACATACATTATGTAAGAGCTAAATCTGCCTATTGCAGGTCTTTCTTTAGGCCTATTGCAGGTCTTTCTTTAGGCCTATTGCAGGTCTTTCTTTAGGCCTATTGCAGGTCTTTCTTTAGGCCTATTGCAGGTCTTTCTTTAGGCCTGAAATGTTATATAAACTATTAATTTGACATAATTTAAAGATACATTATGGGAGATAAGATAAAGAGCTGGAACTTCTCACTATAATAGTTAAAAACTAGATAAGGTAAAGGCAATTTGGAAAAAATTTAAGTCAAATTGATCGACTTTGAACCAAAATTTTAGAGATTGAATTTTTTTCAGCCTAGCCTCGATCATTATTACGTAAGTCGGTGCGATAAAAAACATAGTCTCGATTATCCATTTCATGATTAAATCATGAATGGAAGTCGAACAGCAAATCGGAACCTAATCCAATAAACATTGCAGGCTAGCTTTGACATCGAGAGATGATTATGGAAACCAGGCTGGAAAATCTCAAGGATCAAGCCTCGGACGTCTGGTTAGTAAGCCTGTATTAAACATTAAACAAAAAATATGGTAATTTACCTGCCCAGCTGTATCTACAAGTTGTAAACTATATTCTTGACCTCGTATTTTTATAACTTTCTGAAATGCTAAAAACATAAAAATAAAAGTAACATTCCACATATCTTTATAAATACTGAAGGGCGGGGGGGGGGCGAGGAGAGAGAGAAAGAGAAATAAGCTTTAATGTCCACTCGACCCGAACTAGGCCATTTCAGGAATAACACATGGTTCAATTTTATTTCAATTAATTTGCTTGCACGTGGGGGTATTAAGAAGTGGGAGGAAGCCGGATGGACCAAATCCCACGAGGTTGGACAGACGACCCTACACCTTGCCACGTACAACCGGGGAATCGAAACCAGTGACAGACCTTATGATACAACACGCTAACTATTTGGCCATCCAACACCCCTTGAACCAAATGGAACCATTTTTGGACTGATATTTATGAGATATATGATTCCTATGGCCTTGAACCCCTCTAGTAAACTTGTGGCAGTCAAGCGCTCCAGGCCCCAACTTTGCCTTTGCTTGATCATAAAACAAGCGTCCCAGTTTCTTCCATGAATAATTTAGGGAGGTTGGATGACCGAATGGTTAGGGAATGCACGCTGTATGATAAGATCTGTCATTGAGTCAACTGGCGTGGTTTCGATTCCCCGGTTGTACGTGACAATGAGTCGGAATGTCTGTCCAACCTCATGGGTTTTTTCCAGGTCCTCTGGTTTCCTCCCACTGCTAAAGACGCCTATGCCTAAGCGAATTATTGAAATAAAATTGAACCATATGTTAGTCCCAAAATGATCTAGTTTGTGTTCAGTGGACCTTAAACCCTCTCTCTCTCTCTCTCTATCTCTCTCTCTCTCTCTCTCTCCATGAATAATCTGGTAATACTAGCTACATTCAAGTGATTTAATATTAAACACCAATTCTCTCCCTCTGTGTCTCTCTCTCACTCCATCTCTCTCTCAATAATTTCAGTATAATTATAAACTTACTGTTTTCTATAGTTGGATCATAAGAATCAACAAACTGATTTTCAACATACTGTATAGTTAATGAAGATTTCCCTGTAAAATAAACAAATATACACACAATTGATTCATTGAAATTTACAGGACACAATACCTAGATGAAATATTAAATACAATTACTGGTTACAATTAGGCTGATAAACACCATGGATTCATTACAGCTGTGACACAATCTGATTAAAACATGTCAGGCATTCATCATTGGCAAATTTTAAACTTGTTAAGAAGATTTTCACTTCAATTTCAATTTCTCATAGCTTTGTAAATACTGAACAGAACTGAATCCTTTTTGCATTCATATTATAGCAATCTGATTAAAACACAGATCCTATTTCGTTTCGTTTTTTATAGTTCAAAATTTCGTTTTACTTGTCTTTACTGCACTAGGATCTGGAAGAGTTGTTATATATAACCAGCGTTCTAGTTGATGTGAGGGGTTAGCCAATGAAACGGTCTGTTACGAAGAGTTTTTGGCGTGATTTGCATGGAACTGTGGGTAACCCAATAGAAACATCTACATGTACGCTGATTGGTTAATCAATTGTATAACATCATAGGGTCAAAAGCTGCTCGAATGATGTCTGACGCGATCTCCCGTTACAACTGGTCTGATCTTCATGTAGTAGACGCTATCGAAAGTATTTTTAAAAAAATGAAACAAAATATAGATCTGGGCCCTTATTCACGAAAACTTAAACTAAGATACAATCGAAATTTTAAGAAATACTGCAATTCGACTGGCTGACCAGTAAAATCAATTTGCACATATCCAATTTGCATATTGGTCAGCCAATCGAATTGCAGTATTTTAATCAGATTGACTATGACAGGGCCTGTCAATAGCCTAATATCACTTACTCTAGACCTAGTAGCATTATCTATGTATATGTAACTGTACAGTTCTTGAGACCTAACAAGATTATATATCCTACTTTACTCAAATGCATGCCAGTTATATAATTGTCCACAAGCAATCTCGTTCACACGAAAGGTCTAGTTTAAGTCGGCCACAAATATCAAAATACGTTGGTTGAGACGTCCATGCGGCATGGGTTATGTTAGGAGAGAGAGAGAGAGAGATATGGGTGTTAACGTTCACTCGACACAGACTACATGTAGGTCATTTAGGGACTAACATATGGTTTAATTTTATTTCAAAAATTCTCTTGCACGTAGTGGTCTTTAGCAGTGGGAGGAAACCAGAGGACCCGCAGAAAACCCACAAAGCTGGACAGGCAACCCTACTCCTTGTCATGTACAACCGGGAATTCAAAACCACGCCAGTTGCCTCAATGACAAAACTTATGATACAGCGCGCACGTGCTAACCATTCGGCCATCCAACCGCCTGGTTATGTTAGGGATACGAAAAGAATTCATAGTGATTACCATTAAATGTGGACGACTTTGTACATGGGCAAGTTAACTGCCCTCTCTCCCCCCTACTCATCAAATTACTGATGAGTAGACGATTTTTGCTCAAAATATTTCTAGGAAATGATTGTTATTTGCAACCGTAATTTATTTTAAGCACATATTATTAATTATCTTAAAATTATATTTTTCGTTTACTGCGATTTCGTAATGCAAGTGGACGGTTATGCCCTGTTTATTTTCAAATAAAAACAACAACGTGAACATAACATAAACAAAAACAAAGACATGTGGGTCAGGACGTTCTAGTCTAGTTTTCTAGCCACCGACAAGAGATAAAATACCTACCAACAGATCTGTAGCCCATCAAGGCTATTCTCCTCTGTTTTGGGGGCATAATAAGAACTTATGTATTTACGTTACATTTAAAACACACCAATATATAAATAATTCTTTAACACAAAGTCAAAACAAGTGTGAGACTAGTACAGGAAGTGAACCAATCCTCGATTTTTCGGAGTTATTTCCCCTTTATGACCTTTAGACTTGATTATCCAATAATTAACAAATCTAAAATAGAGTTGTTCCCCTTCCACTATTTTCTTGGCTAAACGAATGCCGAAAACTAGGAATTAATCTTTAAAAAAATATATTTTTTTCTTTAATATGCTTATCATCAGTTGTTATTTTAAAACATTACTTACTATACCCACTTGACAAGAAAAAATACCGAGGATATTAACTTGAATTGGAAAAAATTATTATTTATTTCTGGTTGTACGAGTCTAAGATAATGTGAACTAGAAGATCCAGTCATTCTTCATCAAAACACCAACCCAAAGTTATTGACATTTTATTAGAAATTCTTGATGTCTTTTTAGGCAAAATTAGACGTACAATGTGCACAGCTTTAGGCAACAGGAAATCAGAATTGACATTTAAAAAAGAGTATGGGTGTATAAGTTTTATAAATAACAGAATTTATGGCCTAAATCCAAGTAATTTTCAACGTTTGTTGAGGGAAAAGCTGGCATTAGCTACAGGGCTGTACCAAACAGACCTGAAAGCCCACTATGGATGTGTAAATGCTATTGAATTCTCCAACAATGGTGGTGAAATGATAGCATCTGGTAAGGATGACGTGTTGTCACAGTCAAATTGTTAAATACATTGAATGACATGTAGATTTTATTTATTTAGGCCTCACTGGGCGAGCATGTAAACGAGTTTATTAAGTTATGCCTATAATTGAAACAATAAATGTCATTTGTTAAAATGTCATTCGCATGTTTAATCAAGCATACATTACAAGTGATCAGTTGATATTTTGTATCAGATGTATTCAATTTCAATCTAGACTACTAACAACATTCATTAGGTCCCATTGAACATTGTCACATTGTGACAGCTCAAGTGTTTGCGAGTGAATACATGCTCTTGTCTTGCGTTTGAAACCAACACAGCCACCCCGACCCTCCCTCAGAAAGTTCTATCATTGCAAATTTCAATTTAAAACTGTGCTGTACTGACTTTTTGTAACGGAATCCCAGTTATCAACCTGCCTAGAGATAGGTGTGTGGGAGGGGTCCTATTATGATAGATGAAAGAATTGCTTAGCAGTATGTGTGAAAACTTCATCTAATCAAGAGTCATTTAGTAAATTTTTGTGAAAATACTACTGGTATATATATTATGAAGTAGTGACCGCTGCAATTTTTAATGAGAGAGAGATATATACATGTATACATGTAATGTAGTGGACCTAATATTAACTGCATTACACTTCTTGCACCCCAAACCTTTCTGGGCTAAATCTATTTGTTACGGCCAACTCAATTTTCGTCAAGGTCGCTGAGATGTAAATAGGTTAGGCCATGTGATTGTTGTCGAGAGTGTAGTTTAGGGTTATGGTAAGCATTAGGACTAGGTCCAAGGTTACGGTTAGGGTTGGGATTAGCCCTAGCCTTGTCTACATCATGTGACCATTGACCAAACTATTGAAGTTGGCCTTATCAAATAACCCCAAATCTCCCTGTAGCCTACTCGATTCTTAGTTTTATAGAAATTCCTGCACCACCCTTGCCTATTATGCATCAGTCCAATACATAGTTTAATATTTTAGCCTACTAGTATATATATTACATGTAATTGTACAGGTGGAGATGATAGAAGAGTATTATTATGGAATACACAGAGAGCAATATCTAATAATGGTTCTCCAGCAATTATGAAATCAGAACATAGAAGTAATATATTCTCTCTAGCATTTGATAAAGATAATGAGAAGATATTTTCTGGAGGTAGGTACAGGTATATTTAGATACAGATATAAGTAGGTACAGATATAACTAGGTACAGTTATATTTAGGTACAGATATATGTAGGTACAGGTATAACTAGGTACAGCTATGAAGGTACAGGTATAAGTAGGTACAGAGCAGGTATATGTAGGTACAGGTATAACATAACTACGAACAGGAATAACATAACTACGTACAGGTATATGTAGGTACAGTTAGGGTATATTTAGGTATGTGTAGGTTAAGTAAAGTATGTATAGGTAAAGGTAAAGGTACACGTATGTGTAGGTACAGGTATATGTAGGTATAGCACGCCTGGAAAAAAGGCACCTGTCACAGGCAATGTCAGGCACAAATACAGGCTTTGTCAGGCACTAAACCTCTGGTGCCTGTCATTTTGTCGGGCACCGATTTGTCTTTTTTATTGATATTATTAATACATGTCCGGCACTAAGTTAAAAATATCGGGTATTATTTCATTAGTGCCTGATATTGTGTCAGGTACATCTACAACCGTTATTTCCAAGCCTGCTATAGTGATATAGAGAAAAAAACCTTAAGGTTATTCTGTTCAAATTTAAATCTAGATTATTCAAATAATGTCTGTGCAATTTCGGATAACATTAAATTTTCCACGGCTTTATCCATTTTACAATGATCTTGGATTGATTATTTAAAATTTAGTTGAGTAAACAAAATCAAAATATCAAAAGTAGATAATTTCCCCGCTTCGATTCATTCGGATTAAAATGAGGCCAATAAAGAGATTTCAGCACAAATCATAGGCTGTGTTGCCTTGTCATTTGCAGTCATCATGCTGAATACTCAACATAACTGAACCATTTTTGAACTGATATTCCTTTCAGAGTTTCAGCTTTCTCATTAGAATACAGATGTGACGTCATCCTTTGATGTTGGAGTACCATTATTTCAAATAATCGTACGGGCAATGTGCCAAGCGTAACTTGGTAAAATATTGAACTCGAGTGACGTATTTCATTGCAAAGCACGTGCAAGTGTCTGTATTTTAAGTTGTTTAATGGTCTCGAGCTTAAGACATTGCGTAATATATTGTAAAAACACTCTTGTTGTTAAAATATATTACCTAATGTCTCGCTCTCGACCACTAAAGAATACTTAATGTTGTTTCCAAGGGATTATTTTACTGGTTGTATTAAATTAATTGTAAGACATTTGGAATCGATCTATTCTGAAATAACTACATTAATTAACGTCCTACTGTTCTGATCCGACTGGAATCTATTTATTCCTGAAATAACTACATTAGTTATGATGTTATATTTTGTATTTTATTTTCAGGTAACGATGAACAGGTGTTTGTACATGATGCAGCCACGTAAGTACTTGTTGTCTCAATCTGTTTAAAATACAGATCTTTCGATGGCCTTTACTGAAGATCTGACCGGTTGTATTAGAAGGTTGCGTCAAGGGGTCATACGATTGGCTTTTGACCTATGATGTGGGGTTATCTACAATTCCATGCACCTCACACCAAAAACGCACCGTAACAGACTGTTTCATTGGCTAATTCCTCACATCAACCAGCAAGCCTGTTATATAACAACTATTTCAGATCGTAGTACAGTAAAGACAAGTAAAACGAAATTTTGAACTATAAAAAACGAAATGAAATAGGATCTGTGTTTTAACCAGATTGTTGTAGTCTTAAAAGAAAAAAAAAGTTAATTTGGTTATCGAAAAATACATAATTAAGTATGAGAAATGTTATCAGATCCTTTCCTGGTGCATGTGCCTAAAGTGCAGTTTAACGACCACTCCACTCGACACAAACTAGGTCATTTTGGGACTGACATATTATGGTTCAAGTTTATTTCAATAGTATAGTTAGCTCGCACGTAGGAACCTTTAGCAGTGAGAGGAAACTGGAGGACCCAGAGAAAACCCACAAGTTTGGAAGGCAACCCTACTTCTTGTCATGTGCATGCAAGGATTCAAAACCACACCACTTGACTCAATGACAGAACTTATGATTTCACTTGTACACGTTAAACCACTAGACCCCCCCCCCCCCCCAGTGACATAAAGGATCCCTTGGCAGTTGAAGAGTACTCAGAAACACTGCTGTCAAGGGAAACCTTTCATCCGTAGCCCCCTAGCCATAGAAATAACAAAATTACTGTATGGTTTTAAATTAACCGTAGTATTGTTAAAGCATTCTGTAAATATAACCTTGTATTGTTTCAATGGGAATCCAATCGATAATTTTATAACACTAAATTGTTTCAGGGGGAATCCCTAGATAAATAAATATGACCTTGTATTGTTTCAGGGGGAATCCAGTAGATAATTTTATGCATGAAGATGCCGTGTATGGTTTATCAACAGATCCTAATAATAGTAACGTATTTGCCAGTGCTTGTGATGATGGCCGTGTTTTAATATATGACATTAGAGAACCAGCAGATTCAGGTACAAATGAAATGAAATGGGGTTTAACGTCCTACTTTTCTGCTCCGAACTGGGCTAATGAAAATGGGCATACGCCATACAGTGTGCTATGAGGGAAATTTTGCCCAGACAGCGGCGCTACGGACAACTCTTATATCGACTTCCAACTGCTAAGGGATCTTTTACATACATGCCAATGTGTACATGGGACTTCGTCTTTTTATCCCATCCGAATGACTAGACAGCTGTCCTTTGTCAGGCCCTTCGTCCTGCGTCACTGACAAGGGGGAATCATGCTGGAAAACCTGGATGAACTTTCTCGAACAATGCAGGGATCGAACACCCGACCTCCAGGCTAGCAAGCCAGAGTCTTACCTACTTAGCCACCGTAGCCATTATTATATGATATTAGAGAACCAATAAATTCCTGAATAAAACATTTAATTTATGATGTTAGAGAACAACTGGATTCAGCAAGCCTGGAAATAAGGCATCTGTCACAGACAATGTCAGGCACAGATTCAGGCTTTGTCAGTCATAAAGCCTCTGTTCACAATTACTCAGTGTTGCAAACTTGTGTGATTCTTGAGAACATTTTCCATTTGTTTTGATTACAATGATATGTATGTTATTTTCAGAACCATTCTGTCTAGCCAATTATGTTTCCTCCATGCATGCTGTTATGTACAACCCTACAGAACCCCGTCTCCTAGCAACAGCTAACGCAAGAGAAGGAATTGGATTGTGGGATATACGGAAACCAAGAAGGTATTATTATTTTTTTAAAAGTATATTTGACAGCTTAATGCTCTGAAAACTTGACTTCATAATTTAAAAAGAATACGCTTTCTGGATTCCAGTGCATTATTTATTTATTATTATCGATTTGAAAATAAAATATAAAATTTTGAGTTCACAAGACTCAATGACTAGTTGGTATGATTAATATATTGTAGCTGTTTGGGGTCATTCCATGTCAAATCACCCAATGGGTTTAACCCTCCCTCCTTGGATTTTCATGAAATTTTATGTACATGTTTCTGTATGGTGGCAAAACTGATTTCTTAAATTTTAACGAAATTGGACGATCGGTTTGGTTGCTATGGGCAACCAAAATTTACGAAATTGGGTTAAAATGAACGATCCTTCTAATCTTTAAAGCCCCATATCTCAGCTACTAGTGGATCAATCTCAATGAAATTGGTACCAATTTTGTATGTAGGAGTATATTTAAGTATCATGACCTTTTGACCTAACCTTTAACCTTTCGTCTGATTTGTTGCCCTCCGATACCCAAGGTCAAGGTCGTCTAGAACCGAAGCCCAGCATCATGCCCTTCATATTTGAAATAATTGGAGATGTAAATGTTTTGTTTTTCCACAAAAGTTTTGAAAATCATACATACATGTACCATTTGCTATTTTGAAGTGTTTTGCATAACATTTATGGTTTTTTTCCGGGTTCTCCAGTTTCCTCTCACTGCTAAAGACCCCTACGAGCTAGCGAATAATTGAAATAAAATTAAAACCATATGTTAGTCCCGAAATGACCTAGTTTGTGTCGAGTGGACGTTCAACCCATTTCTTTCTCTCTTTGTATATTTCATTTTCTGTTTGATGAGATATGTTTGTATATTTTAGCTGTTTAATGAGATATGTTTGTATATTTTAGCTGTTTGATGAGATATGGAGGTGAATTTGAACAGCAGAGTTGTATGAGTGTAAGGATCAATGGTATGGGCAACCAGATTCTGGCACTGAGACGACGTCTTCCACCTGTGATATATAATATACACAGTTCTAAACCAGTAGCCGAGTTCGAACATATGGGATATTTTAACTCGTGTACGATGAAATCTTGCTGTTTCGCAGGTGATAGAGATCAGGTAAGAAATCTATGGTCGATGAAATGAAAGAACGAAATGAAAGAAATGAAATGAAATGGGGTTTAATGTCCTACTATTCTGCTCCTACTGGGCTAATGAAGATGTCCCGTGTATACATTGGCATGCCCATAAAAATTCCCTTGCATTTGGAATTCGATATAAGAGTAGGCCATAGTGCCACTGCCCGGGCAAAATTTCCCTCAAAGCACACTGTATGGTGTATGACCGTCTTCATTAGCCCAGTTCGAAGCAGAACAGTAGGACGTTAAACCCAATTTCATTTCTTTCTAATGAAGATGGACCATGGTCGACCAAGACTCCATCAACTTACCTCAGTAAATTTTGGTAATTTGTGATATTTTTGGACCTTGGAGATCTAGCAGGCAGAAGAGTTAATTCAAATAGCAGGTGCAAGAGTTAATCCTGGTTGAATAGAATGGACCGATGTTTCGGATATGTCAGCTCATATATATTGCAGTTATAAATCCTGGTGTATACATTGAGTGGGTGTGGGGGTGGCGGAATGGTGAGCACACGCTTTGTATCATAAGGTCTGTCATTGAGTCAACTGGCATGGTTTCGATTGCACAGTTGAACGTGACAAGGAGTAGGGTCGCCTGTCCAACCTTGTGGGTTTTCACGGTTTTCACCCTCAGGTTTCCTCCATCTGCTAATTATTGAAATAGAATTGAACCATGTGTTAGTCCCGAAATGACCTGGTTTGTGTCGAGTGGACTTTAAACCCTCTCTCTCTCTCTCTCTCTCTCTCTCTCTCTCTCTCTCTCTAAGGGTCAAATTGTTTATATATTTAACAGTATGTTGTATCAGGATCAGATGATTTTAATGTTTATGTATGGAAAATACCAGATGATTTATCGGAAAGTAAGTTATACTTTATACCTACAATAAAATTATATATTTTATCGTTTCAAACATTTACCTAGATTAATAAACTACCCAGTATTAATTCATTGATGTTTGAAAAGGGGTGTGTGTCCGGAGTCATGTCATCTATGCAATGTTTGAGTTCGACCCTTTTCTATGCATGAGAAAAAGTATTCCACAGGCTGACCATATGGAATCTTATTCCTAACTTTGCGTATAAATGATTATTTAAATTAAAATATGAATTGCCCTAGGTTTTAAACCTCTGTCGCTTTATATTGTTTACGAGTAAGACGTTGACTCGCTAATCTGGAGGTCCCAGTATTGGTTGAGAATATATGCCATGGTTTCCCCTGTCATTGGTGCTGGTCAGTGAGCTTGACAGAGAATCATATCTAGTTGTTCGGATACATGTCTTGCACGTAAAAAGAGTTTATTTTTGTATATTTTTAGGATTGTATATAAACAGTGTTTATTTTTGTATATTTTTTTAAGGAGTGCTCTAAACAATGTTTATTTTTTTATATTTATAGGAGTATATGTAAACAGTGTTTATTTTTGCATATTTTTAGGAGTGTATGTAAACAGTGTTTATTTTTGTATATTTATAGGAGTGTATATAAACAGTGTTTATCGTTTAGTTTGTATATTTTTAAAAGTGTATGTAAACAGCATTTATTTTTGTTTATATTTAGGGGTGTATGTAAACCGTGTTTATTTTTGTATATTTATAGGAGTGTATGCAGACAGTGTTTATTTTTGTATATTAGGAGTATATTTAAACAATGTTTATTTTTGTATATTTTTAGGAGTGTATGTAAACAGTGCTCATCTAGTGTTAAAGGGACATAGGTCAATAGTCAATCAAGTTCGATCAAATATAGATACTGGTTTAATTTTATCCTCAGGTGTTGAGAAAACAATCAAGGTAAGAAACAAACACACATTCAAGACAACACAAGGCCACAATGTTTACTTTGAGTCATTTTCCATTTTTATGCACCCCTGATGAAATGTGGCTGTATATATATTGTTGACGCCCGCATTCATCCGGGGGGGGGGGGCGTTGGATGGCCAAATGGTTAGCATGTGCGCGCTGTACCGCAAGGTCTGTCATTGAGTCAATTGGTGTGGTTTCGAATCCCCGGTTCTACATGATAAGGAGTAGGGTCGCCTGTCCAATCTCATGGGTTTTTTCCGGATCCTCCAGTTTCCTCCCATTGCTAAAAACCCTTATGCGCAAGCGAATTATTGAAATAAATGTTTTTTTCTGACTATTTACAGGCATGGAGTCCTTTTCCTCTGAAGAAGATAGATCCAGAAACAAATACTGAGATAGAACCAATTGAACGACCAGTTTATACCCACGAGGAATATATTAATCTTGTTCTACGTAGTGGTCATGTGATGTCACATGACTATACTCAGCATTCAACGGAGGAGGATCCTAGGATGATGGCGTTCTTCGATTCGTTAGTTCAACGTGAGATGGAAACGTGGAGCTCGAGCGAAGAGTTCTCCAGCAATGAAGAAGAATTGTATGATCGAATATTACAGGTCTCACGTGCAGAATCGCAGGATGTCGTGATCCCAAGAATAGCAGAAGAACTTATTTCGGATAACTCTGATGATGGCCTTAGTCCTTTCACGTTAGCATTCGCAAGTGTAATGGCCGCTCAAACAGCCGAACAGAGTAATACTTCTCGTCTCCTAGACGTGGAGGACTCGACGGAATCAGAGAATAATGAGACAAACGCAGACGGAACCGAAATGCCGAATAATACAAACAGACGGAGTATTTCTGATATTATCGCAAACAATAAAAAAGAAACGTTAATGAAGAATATGGAAGCTAAGAAAAAAATGAAATGTAAACGAACTCTTAAGCGCCATATTGTATCTGACTCGGATTCCGACAATGACACAAATCCAGGTTTCAGTCATGAAAAGTTGCAGAAATTAATGGATGGACCTGGGGAATGTTCTACGAGTGCAACTACTGTTTCAAACAATACGAACTCCAAAAAAGGCAATATCAAATTTCATCTGAAAAAACTACGCGATTTACGCAGTCAGATTTTAAACAGTGACAGCGAAAGTAATGATAATTCCCACGCCAGTTTGTGTGATATTAACCAATCAGATGTTGGAGTTCCAGTTTCTGCGGAACTACCATCATCGACTGTTACTTCCTGTAAAGATCATTCTGATGCCAGTAATGCATATGGACCGTTTCTGCATGAAACTAATGTATCGGTGATAACAAGCTCGATGGATGTGAACAAAACAAACCAGGAACAAAGCAATGTACGAAACAATATGAATTTCCCGAGAAACAACAATACTAATGAAAATTGTGATAACACTTATGACCAACAGATTAATAATAATGTTGATTCGGACCAAAATCCATTGTCAAAACATGGTCGTAATAATGATAAAATGGACGATAATTCTGATAAATTGACAGCCGAAGATCGTGAAAGATCAAAACGTCATTCAAACGGCCCACAAAACAATTCTAGACATTTGAGGAATGTTTCATCTACGTCTTCTAGTAGTCAAGAAGCTAATAATACTAACTTAGACTCTGATGATACAACCAGTGGAATATCATCAGAGGTGAACACAGAGCAAATCCAGAGGACTTTAGATTCTGCAAAACCAGTAGAAAATATGAGTTGCCAGTCAACAAGTTCGGACCCTGGTAACAAAACCGTTAACAACGGTACAGATAGTGAACCAACTTGGAATGAATTTAAACGCTACAAGAAAAAACTGGAACGAGCCCATCGTTACTATCGTCGACACAGTGGTAGTCAGGCGTCTAGTGATGAGGACATTTAAATTATTTTATATATCTCTGTGATTCTGTTTTCATAATCAAATAAAAGACAAGCTCTTTAATTGAAATATAATGGGACATCATTGTAAACAAATTACTATATATAAGATTGGGTTTCAATATGGAAAAAAATGAAATGGGGTTTAACTTCCTACTTTTCTGCACCGACCGGGATACTGAAAATGAGCATACGCCATGCAGTGAGCCATGGGTGGTGGGAATTTTTTATGGACAGTCGCATTTTTTCATCCAATTTCAACTGTTGGATTGTTCGTTTCCGGGCATGACAACGTGTACACAGGAGTTTTTTGTACTATCTGAATAACTAGGCCCTTTATCCTGCATCACTGACAAGGGAAAATCTGAAATATCATGAGAAACTTTCTGGGATAACTCTTATTTCGATTTTGCAACTGCCAGGGGATCTTTGTTGTGCTGCCAACGTTTATAGATATGAATTAGGTTTTCCTTTCTATCAAAACTACTAGAAGCTTTCCCTTGTCCAGCTGTCTGGACTACACCACTGACCAAGGGATGCTTGGCCCTGAGTTCACAAAGCATTCTTAGACTTAAGTTAAGAATTTACTCAAAATTGTTAAAAAAAGTTTTGTTGTATTAATGTATCAAATACACCAATAATAAACTATGTCAAAGTTTTGTGTTTCTGGATCAAAGATATTTCTCTAAACAGTGATTGAAAGTTGAGTAAATTCTTAAGGTAAATCTGAAAATGCTTTGTGAACTCCGGGCCTGATTCTGGAGAAACTTTCTCAACCAACATGGGTGCATTAGATACATTCTGTGATTGAATCAGGTGGCATGTTTTCAGTTCCAGGATTGTAGGTGACTAGGACTAGAGTAGCCTGTCTAACCCCATCGTTTCTCTGGGTTTCCTGTCACTGCTGAATACCCATTATAGAACACTGCATGACATATGATGGCCTTCTTCATTAGCTGGGGGAGTCACGGTGCCTAAATGAGTAAGATGCTGGCTCGCTAGTCTGGATGTCGCGGGTTCAATCTCTATGTTGACCGAAAAAGTTCATCCGGATTTTCTAGAGCGGTTTCGATTTGTCAGTGCGTGGTCCAGGACTGACAAGGACAGCTGTCTAGTCGTTCAGGTTCCGTGCTTACATTGGCGTGCATGTAAAAGATCCCTTGGCAGTTGGAATTCGATTTAAGAGTAGGCAATAGTGCCGCTGTCTGGGAAAAATTTCCCACATAGCATACTGTATGGCGTATGCCCGTCTTCATTGCCCCAGTCGGAGCAAAACAGTAGGACGTAAAACTCCCATTTCATTTCACTACCTCATGCCCAAACAATATAATCCTTCGAGCATATTATGTATTGTTTGGAGTGTAAGATATGCCATATAATTATATGAACCATTATACCAGTAAAACTGTATCTGGATAAATGTGTCTAAATGGGTAGTCATGATGTTGAGTCAAAATGTGACTGGATGGGTAGCCATGATGTTAAGTCAAAATGTGACTGGATGGGTGGCCATGATGTTGAGTCAAAATGTGACTGGATGGGTAGCCATGATGTTGAGTCAAAATGTGTCTGGATGGGTAGCCATGATGTTGAGTCAAAATGTGACTGGATGGGTAGCCATGATGTTGAGTCAAACTGTGTCTGGATGGGTAGCCATGATGTTGAGTCAAAATGTGACTGGATGGGTAGCCATGATGTTGAGTCAAACTGTGTCTGGATGGGTAGCCATGATGTTGAGTCAAAATGTGTCTGGATGGGTAGCCATAATGTTGAGTCAAAATGTATCTGGATGGGTAGCCATGATGTTGAGTCAAAATGAGTCTTGGTGGGTAGCCATGATGTTGAGTCAAAATGTGTGTGAATGGATAGCCATGATGTTGAGTCAAAATGAGTCTTGATGTGTCATTGATGCCATGTAAGAAACAAACTATAAATATTTGATATAGTCAGAACAATATGGTACTTAGAAATTAGTGTGCACAAAATTTTGAAGCAGCATCCCTGTGGACACCTAGTCAACTGGATGAGCATGACTGCATGTACTTGATTGTGAAAGAAGAAATTCTTGATTTTTATCCAAATTAAGGAATTTGTATTCATAGATCAATGTTTGTTTACAACCAAATACAACCCAAAATGATAGAGCATTTTATACAAGAATAAGTACTAATTTATTTGGGTGATTTTTCGAAGAGTATTCTCTTGCCCAAATAAATTAGTAATTGTTCTTCAACAAGTATGGGGGGGGGGAGGGGAGGGGGGTGACTGAATGGTTAGCGCGTGATTGTTGTATCTTTAGGTCTGTCATTGAGTCAACAGGTGTGGTTTCGATTCTCTGGTTGTACGTGACAAGGAATAGGGTCACCTGTCCATTCTCGTGGGTTTTCTCCGGGTCCTCCGTTTTCCTCGCACTGCTAAAGACCCCCTACGCACAAGCGAATTAATGAAATAAAATTGAACCATATCTTAGTCCTGAAATAACCTAGTTTGTGTCGAATGGACGTTAAACCCTGTTTCTCTCTCTCTCTCTCTCTCTCTCTCTCTCTCTCTCTTTTACTAACTCAGGTCTTAATTTTGTCTTCAAATGTTATATAAACTATTATTTATACATTTATTAACATGACCACCTAGCCCATAATCAACTCTCTAGATCACCCAATTGGAGAGATTTAAAGGTAAAAAGTATAATCAAGACTTGGTCACGTTTATCAAGTACCTTTGCTACGATAATTAACGATCTACACTATATCTTCCAGCACTCGAAACTTCTCTTCAAATAATTTAATTTTAATATTTTCATTATATTCATTTCTCATTATCTATTTATGAACTATTATAGCAAGAACAGCGAACTCTCTATCTAAATCTTATGCAACCTCGTGGGTTTTCTCCGGGTTCTCCGGTTTCCTCCCACTGCTAAAGACCCCTACGCGCAAGCGAAGTATTGAAATAAAATTAAACCATATGTTAGTCCCGAAATGACCTAGTTTTTGTCGAGTGGACGTTAAACCCCATCTCTCTCTCTCTCTCTCTCGATTCCTCGCTTGTACGTGACAACCCAAAATGATAGAGCATTTTATACAAGAATAAGTACTAATTTATTTGGGTGATTTTTCGGAGAGTATTCTCTTGCCCAAATAAATTAGTAATTGTTCTTCAACAAGTATGGGGGGGGGAGGGGAGGGGGGTGACTGAATGGTTAGCGCGTGATTGTTGTATCTTTAGGTCTGTCATTGAGTCAACTGGCGTGGTTTCGATTCCCCGGTTGTACTGACAAGGAGTTGGGTCGCCTGTCCAACATCGTGGGTTTTCTCCGGATCCTCCGGTTTCCTCCAACTCCTAAAGACCCCTACGCGCAAGCGAATTATTGAAATAAAATTAAACCATATGTTAGTCCCGAAATGACCTAGTTTTTGTCGAGTGGACGTTAAACCCCATTTCTCTCTCTCTTTGACCTATAGTGGTTGGACATAAATATGTATTAAAATTAATATGGGACCTGGAACATCTTTTCTCAGAATTTTAAGAATGGATGGCTTTTATTTAGTTGATTATAGAAATACCACACCCATTAAAATAATATCAGAGAATTGTTTTGTTAGGAATATTGATAATTGTTGGGATTTTTTTTGTTTTGTTTTGTTTTGGGTTTTTTTAGGCGGGGGGTGGGGGGGTAATCTTCATTAGCCCAGTCGGTGCAGAACAGTAGGATGTTAAACCTATTTCATTTGTTTTGAGGGGTATGATGTTAAAGCGAGAATTTCAAATTTTCTAAGAAAGTCAAAACATAATTATTTCTATGTCTTTTGCTCAATAGGTTATCAAATCACTTATACGATCATGGGCATTATTTCCCTCCCTTAAAAAAAATCTATGGCACAGGAAATAACACCATTACCTCCCCTGTTTTGCTATTGACAACATGGGGCAGCCATTTTCCAACGTTGGAATTTGAAGTTAAAAATGATATTTTTGCCAATTTCTCAGCTGGCAGTAGCGAATTATAGGATTAATAGGATTATTCTTTAACAAGGTAGGACTGTTTATGGATACCATTTATTTTAAGGCTTTATTTTAATACATTTTAAAAATATAACTTGAAAATTTGCAACTTTAAGGTGACTGGTATATGACTATCCCTTGTTATATTTATGTTATGTCAAAGAATAGTAATGAAATGAAATGGGGTTTACCATCCTACTGTAGAACAGTAAATGTATATTGAAACTAATGTGAACATTAATAGGATAATATGAAGAGGCTTCTACTCGAATTTGTTCAATGAGGTTTCAATGTATAAATGCCTGAAAATTAAGAAAATTCTTCTTTTAGCTTTCAACAAAAATGTTTGATGATTATGGCGTTTGGTTTTTTTTATGTCAGTAGCTATATTTGGTATCTAAATTAGAAAAAAAAATACACACAAAATGAAATAGAGCACCTTATTTTTGGTATAAATTTCCAGATCTTTTTAAAAAAAAAATTATGAATGCACAATTCTTTATTACTAATATTTACATTCTGTGCATTGTAACGCTCAATTCTCAGAGTGCTGCATATGTCTGTGTGTATGCTGCATATGTCTGTGTGTATGCTGCATATGTCTGTGTGTATGCTGCATATGTCTGTGTGTATGCTGCATATGTCTAGATGTGCTGCATATAATTAGATGTGTTGCATACATTTGGATTTGCTGCACTTATCTGTTTAGATACTGCACATGTTAGTATTTATGCTGCAGTGTCAATATATATCCGTATATATGCTACATATGTCTGTCTTTATGCTGCATATGTCCACTATAATGCTGCATATGTCTGTCTTTATGCTGCATATGTCCACTATAATGCTGCATATGTCTGTGTGTATGCTGTATATGTCAGTATATAAATAGAGAGGCGATATTCTGTCAAATAATGTATGAAATATATTTAGATAATAAATATAATATTTATACAGATTTCATAATGTTTTTTATTGTATGGACTGAATAATTGGGAATCTGGTGGAGGAGGTCCATACAAAAAAAAAATAACCGTACGTTAGTTTCAAAGTTTTGCGTTGATGAGATGTTAATATCCATTCTTGTTCGTTCTTTTTTGGAAAAAACGTCACATTGTCTTTCAATTTTGAGTGAAATCTATATCACTACAGGTCCAGGACTGTATAGCGCAGTGGACGCTTACGGCTAGCCCTCTCCCCCCGGATCGATTCGCTTAATATCATATGGACGTTTGTTTGTGATTTCTGCGTATTGTGTCTTGTTCGTAGTTTTGTTTTGTGTAATTATGTGTGGTGCAGCCCTCTTGCAATTACTATTAGACGGAACAAAATCACGCTTTAGGTAACGCACTAAACCGCTTTGCGTCGTGGATCACGTTTTTGTGATCCATTGAGTTTAGGAGTACCCTCTAAAACATCCTCGGTCCGCGGTGGTATCGTTCCGACGTAGTCAACTAACCCCTGGGTCCATTTACAGGGGAGACACATTATCAAATTATCCGCCCCTGATACCTGTGCTATTTTTATCAATCAGCCCAGTGAGCGAATGGAACAAAATCAAATGATTTCAATCACTACTGAAACGTTTCATGAGCTGGCCTTAACAAATACATGTAGATTTAGTCTTTCATGACCAGTGTTGTTTGCTGCCCTTGATTCGGATTCAGACCAACCAGTTATTTTATAATCTCACTTACTTTGTCATAGTAAAGAGATTTTCCACGATACATGTTTCATGCGGTTTTCAACACTTATGGCAGATATTTATTTTCATTAGTTCATAATCATATTGCACAAACCATGTCCAACATATAACGTGGCTCAGATACTAAATCCTAACGATTTAAATATTTGCTCTCTCTCTCTCTCTCTCTCTCTCTCTCTCTCTCTCTCAATACCCCCCCCCCCAAGCCCAAGGTAAATGTGGCTCAACTGTGACTAATCTATGTGGGTAAGGCGCTGGCCTGGTGGTCGGGTGTTCGATCCCTGCATTGGCCGAGAGAGGTCATCGGGATATTCCAATGCGGTTTCCCCTTGTCAGTGGTGCAGGACGGAGGGCCTGACAAGGACAGCTGTCTAGTCGTTCGGATTGAACGAAAAACCGAGGTCCCGTGTATACATTGCCATGCACGTAAAAGAACCCTTAGCAGTTCGAATTCTATATAAGAGTAGGTCAAACATATTGCCGCTGCCCGGGCAAAATTGCCCTCATAGCACACTGTATGGCGTATGTCCCTCTTCATTAGCCCATTCGGAGCAGAATAGTAGGATTATAAACCCAATTTCAATTCATATATCTATCTATACAATATACATTATAACATCTGGGCGTATTTTTATATATATTTATGTAGTGGTCTACCGTAAACATAGAAGTACTTGTGTTATTAAATAACAGAGAGGGAGAGAGAGAAATGGGGTTTAACGTCCACTCGACTCAAACTAGGTCATTTCGGGACTAACATATGGTTTAATTTTATTTCAATAATTCGCTTGTGCGTAGGGGTCTTTAGCAGTGGGGGGAAACCGGAGGACCCGGAGAAAACCCACGAGGTTGGACAGGCGATCCTACTCCTTGTCACGTACAACCGGGGATTCGAAACCACGCCAGTTATTAAATAACAGAGAAGTAGTTATATACTTTTTTTAAATTAATTTCTAAATATCTTAATATGTCCATCTTATGGTCTACGTTTATCTGATTATCCGTAATGATTCAGGTTCTGTTTGTGTGACGACGAGTAAACAACATGGCTGCCATCTTTGATGATCTTAACCAACAACTTGCTCTTATCCCATTAACCCTTAATCCCCGCCTATTGTTTTTCAATTATAAATCTCCCGCCCTTTTGTATATTTAAATGAACAGTTTTAACCCATGGGTTAATTACAGCTAATTACCGAGTTACTCTATTGTGACACAAATCAATGCCAGACTGGACACTGGTTATAACCTGGATTATAATACACAGCTCTCTTAATTAGTCAACAATTATAATTTAAATCGTATTCTAATTTTATCATCGAGACGTTGATATGTTTGTACATTAGCTGGGATTATAATAGACAGCGATACGACCGATTACAGTCATCGTAATCTCTGTTTAATCAACATTTTAATTTAAATCCGTTTGTTTATTTGTTTATTAAGATTATCTTAGAAACGATGATCTGTTTGTTATAATGTATAAATAAGACTGCTTGATTTACAATGATCAGTATAGGTTTAGCCAGCTCTTGTATCGTACCAGATCTAAGTGACCATTACTCCATTTAAATTAAAGAGAGTAGAACCAAGACTCAACAGTTATAATATTCACCAACAGAGAATCAACCATCTATTTTGAGAACATCGCCGACGAAATTCTAACGTTCTTAATTTGTGATCGAAATCCAGTGCTAAAGAAATAAGTCGAAATAAGCATCAAGACTCAACAGATATATTCACCGAAAGAAAATTAAGCATCTATATTGAGAACATCGCCGAAACTCTTAACATTCTTATTTTGTGACCGAAATCCGGTGTTAAAGATACCAGAATATCGTTAAAGTATATTTCGTTTTTCATCTGAAACTATGGCACACATTTTTCCTAAGAAATTGGCCAATTGGCTGAAGATTATGGAAGTGACTACAGAGGCGGATCTATGGAAGATAGAAAATGGCGAGGACAGATTTTCTGTAGTTCTAACATGGATTTCAAAAAGCAACGACTCCACGGCACAGAGTCAAAAGCCAAAATCAACCAGTAGAAAAAAGCGAGATTTGTATCGCGAGGAAAAATACGCTGCGAAGAAAACTGCTGAACGGCAAGTGGGAATTCCTAAATCGTCAGAAGATTGTAAAGCCGAGTTCCAATTATCTGTTAAGGCTCGTTCTAATGAACACAAGGAAAGAACTTCCGAGGTACCAGAGAACGACAGAAACGATTCGGTAGTTCGTCCACCCATTCAGGAAACAGAATACGGAATTGATAGTTGTAGACAGCTTGATGTTCCATTAGATCGACAACGCGTTCTGGTAGCAGTACCTCCATCAGATGAAGAAATAGAAGCATCAGGAACTAGATATTCGAATCGTTCTAAAAATGATATCCAGATGAGAGTTTCCATAGAAACTTCGACCAGTGCGGCCCTACAAGAACGACGCCCGATGACAGACCCCATCCAAACGCCATACAACAACTTCAAGGAAAACCAAAGCTTCACCGAAGATATTCGTGCGCATAGATCTTATAACCAATCGTCGGAAAGCGAGTTAGCTGTAACGCACAAAGAGTCGGGGTATACCAATGAGAACAATTACATACCTGTAGAGTACCAGATCATTCCTGAAACATCTTCCCAATATTCAGAAACGAGCATATATAACGAACCAAAAGAATATTCAGGTAGCAGTAACAACCCAAAGTGTTATTACCCCGTAGAGAAGAGTCAGGATTCCGAGACGTGTTTATACAAAGTTGAAAATCTTTATGAAGGAAATATAGATACAAGTGATGAACCCAAAAGAAGTAATGGCAGACCTCCAGTACCAGTGAACTCCGCGGTTACAGCTTTCACCACCGACAGCGATAGTGGACACACGGCTACTCAAACAGATCGCAATACACATTCCACAACTAGAAAGGAATCTAAACATAAAAGTAGCAGACATGAAGAACACAACGAATCTGCTGCAGCAGTAGCTCCGACTTTTGTTGGTCAAGGCAACCGTGAATCACCATTATCTATTCTAGAATCGCCATATGTCAGACATAATAATCGACGCCAGTCGCACCCCGGAGAGCAAGAACGAAGTACGCGAGGCGTAATGCATTCTTCAGACGAAAAACCATATATCAATAGCAAGCAACGCCAACGCCCCTCCACGACAGACATTGATACAGTAAATATCGATACAGTTTCACAAATACTAACAGAAGCTCGCCGCAACACCACTAGACAGCGTAGTCAGTCCACAGAACACAACATGACTCCTTCAAGTATGTTGGTATTGTCAACAGAAACTAAACCTGTCAGTGACGACAGTCATGGCTGTACTGCTAGCACCACCGAGTCTAAGGAACATTTGACCAATCGCCCATTGGCACAAGAAACAACCAAGCCAAGTTATAAAATTCCGAAGCGACGTACGCACTCACGGGATCATAGCAGTCACGAGAAAATGGGTTCAAAGCAGGATGCAGTTAGAACGAAACCAACTCAAGGAATCAACGAAAAGGTCACCAAAAAACAAATATCAACGAAAGCTGCAGAAAAGAGCAGGAACGTTCAACAATACGAGAAAGATCATTCAAAGAGTAGACATTCAGATAAAATCACCCAAAGTACGCTGAAAATATGCGCTCTATTGACAGAAACTCTTGAGTCCGTTCCAGTCCGCAGAGTACACCATGCTTTGTCTAATGAGTTCGAATTTCAAATGAAGAAGTCTCTAAACCCTACCGCCGACGACAAGATTAAAAGTAAAGAAACCTCAAGTAAGCATCTACCTAGCACCGTACCTCAAACCCCAACTTTAGACACCAGTTCAACCCGACAACTACACGAAGAGGATCTTGGTAAGATTCCAACCAGAATTACATTAGACGATTCGTTCCAGACAACTGAGTCGAACGACGATACGAAACCATGGTCTACAATATATCATAAAACTGAAAACAAAAATCGAAGAGATGTTGTACGCAGTCAAAGGCAGAAGGAGGAGATGTCAAAAAAGGACAACAAGGAAACTCCTGTCCCGGTATTCGAAACCCCCAATCCCGAGCCATCACGTGACAATTTGCTAACTGACTACCAGGCATATACATGTAATACAGAAAAAACTAAACCATTCACTAGAAAAAGGAAACATTCCACGGAAAGCCAGATACCACTGAATGCGGTAACCACGATCCAAGATACTAAGGATCTCACAAGCAAACAAAAGACCGACAAACCGATATTTAAAATTGAATTCCCAACTCCGCAACCAGACTATCAGCCAGTTAACTCAAGAACTTCCATTGACATGGCACCAACAAGTTACCATGATGGGGGCTTTTCAGATTTCCTAAAGGAATACGCAGAAAAAACAAGCACCACCATCGAATCCAGCAACACCGGGATTGATTATAACCCAGTTAAACCTGGGGGTAAGGAAATCTCTTATTCAACTGACAATAAAATGGAAACGTTTGACGACAACGTTTGGTTTCAACTGGCAAAAGTAGGACACAAGAAAAAGAAATCTTCCGCCAAGAAAAGACGAGACGAAATACGCGGCGCGAAATTCCAGGCAAGATTAAAGGCTGCCCGGGAAGCGAAGGAGAACGGCGAGCGCAGTAACCTGAAAGATGAAAGTCCACAAACAACATATGGAGTAAATGAAGCCGAAGAAAGCACAGATGTTTTCGGACAACCGACAAAGAAAGCACGAAGTGATGAAAAAGGACAATTCTTCTTTTACCGGGATACAGGCGATGCTTTAGGGGTTCATTAGTGTGGCGAATTGAAAATTTAAAGAACAGAAATGAAACTGGGTTTAACGTCCTACTGTTCTGCACCAACCCAGCTAATGGCAACCGGTATGTGCCATGCAGTGTGCTTTGGGGGAATTGCAAATGTCAAAGGTTCATTTACGTGCACTGCACCTTTTACACAGTTTGTCGTCCCATCCGAACGACTAGACTCTGTTCTTTGCTACGTCTTGCGCGCCGTTTACCACTGACGAATGATAACAACGCTGGTTCTCCGGGTTAGACAACTAGCACCTTATTCACCGAGGCACTGTGGCACCCTTTATAGAATAGGCACAAGTGACATATCTAAATACAATAGTGTAACAGAATGTGTTGAAAGTCGTTTGGTTTGTTTCAACAAGAATTTGTAGTTACCAATACGTTATGTTACTTACGGTTCCCATGGCAACTACTTTTTGTGATTATTAGTGAATTTTTTTATAAGTAAATGATGATATGTTTTGTAATTATTCCTCTTATATATATTCTTTAATTCTCAGTGCTATTTAAAATTGGTGATATTTCTGTTTGTACATATTGTTATTTATTGTTTTACAGTATAAAATAAAATATTCTTTTCTTTTTCAAAACATTGTTGTTAAATAACACGTGTTTGACACGTGTTTGTTATTAAATAACACGTGTTTGTTATTAAATAACACGTGTTTGTTATTAAATAACACGGGGGTGGGGGGATGGATGGCCGAATGGTTAGCGCGTGCGCGTTATTTCATAAGGCCTGTCATTTACTGGGGGGGGGGGGGCGAATGGTTAGCACGCGCGCGCGCTGCATCATAAGGTCTGTCATTGAGTCAACTGGCGTGGTTCGATTCCCCGGTTGTACGTGACAAGGAGTAGGGTCGCCTGTCCAGCCTGGTAGGCCTTCCCGGGGTCCTCCGGTTTCCTCCAACTGCTAAAGACCCCCTACGCGCAAGCGAATTATTGAAATAAAATTGAACCATATGTTAGTCCATGGCCTAGTTTGTGTCAAGTGGACCCCATTTCTCTCTCTCCCTGCTCCCTATTAAATAATGATCTGTTTCCTCATTATATTCGGGGATGTTGGGGGCAGGGACGATTAAAAACCTATATCAAGGATCGTTCTGGCAGAACACAAATCCAGGGTTGCGTGTACGTACAAGCCACAGGCAAAACAAATATGCCGTGAGCACCATAGCAGCTCGTACAGAGTAACCGTGTCTTTACCTCCCGTCATCTGTACATTATGACTCTGTCATCTGATTATTATGATTACGTCTAGCTTGAGAGAGAGAGAGAGAGAGAGATAGAGAGAGAAAGAGATGGGGTTTAACGTCCACTCGACACAAACTATGTCATTTCGGGACTAACATATGGTTTAATTTTATTTCAATAATTCGCGTGCGCTTAGGGGTCTTTAGCAGTGAGAGGAAACCGGAGGACCCGGAGAAAACCCACGAGGCTGGACAGGCGACCATACTCCTTGTCACGTACAATCGGGGAATCGAACCATGCCAGCTGACTCAATGGCAGGCCTTATGATACAGCACGCACGTGCTAACCATTCGACCACCCAACCTCCCTGCTTTTGGATGAAACTTATCTTGGACGCTACGCCAAAAGACATTGTTTCTTTATCTAAAGGAAATGGAATCAAACCGGCATCATAATCTCCTATCTATACGCGACATGCCTATCATTTGGTGCCCTTGCAAGTTTCCCAGGAAACACTTGTCGGCGATATCACCCAAGGTGGTAGCTGCGGACGTTTATGGCTGGCGGATGTGGACAGAAATCTGATTTAATATCCATATTAATTCGACATTTAATGTCTAAATCGATTTAATGTGTGTATTAAGTCAACTAATGGGAGCATCGTTTTTTATTATCCATATTAAATCGATTTAATATGTGTATTAAGTCCACAAATTACTAGCTAGGAATTAATATCTATTATATCAACCAATGAAAGCCATCCTTTCAACGACTGGCCATTGTGTCAATAATTGATGGGAATCCTAACGAATTGGCACGTTTAACTGATTTACAATAATTCATTAATGATTTTCGGAACGAAGTAAATGACTGTTGCAGAGCATTCACTGTTGAAGAAGACAGGGTAGCAATTACCGAACCGCGATCTTTACCGGACAAGAGAAGGTTCGAATCCTCTTCTGCTCGTGCATGCAAATCGATGGCTTTCATTGGTTGATTTAATACAGATATTATTTCCTTGCTAGTGATTGGTAGACTTAATGGATTTAATATAGATATTGAAAACGATGCTCTCATTGGTTGACTTAATACACATATTAAATCGATTTAATATAGACATTAAATGTCGAATTAATGTGTAAATTAAATCATCTTTCTGTCCACATCGGGAAAATTGGTTGGCAGAAAATAATTAAGAATTTACTTAGGCCTCAATATGTGTGTTAAATGGAGAGAGAGAGAAAGAGAGAGAGAGAGAGAGTTTAACGTCAACTCGACACAAACTAGGTCATTTCGGGACTAACATATGGTTTAATTTTATTTCAATAATTCGCTTGCGCATAGGGGTCTTTAGCAGTGGGAGGAAACCGGAAAGCGAGGAATCAAAATCACGCCTGAAACATATGCACCATACTATAAGACACGCATATTCTCGAAAGTAGACCTGTATTTCCATATGATGGACACCATCAATGCACCGAACGGTAAAAATGTGCTGTCGTTTACCTATATTTCGTTATTATTTTAATACCGCTTCTAGGCGGTAATAATATTGGAACAGATGATTTAATCCAAGCCGCAATAATATCTAGCGGTGGTATTTGGTTTTGGGTTTCTTAATTTTCTGTTAAATATTCAATCTGAGTACATATTTAGCGTGGATTAAACGGTGACAAATTTGAAATTTTAGCAACAAATACAAATGACACATGTAACACTAAAGATAACAGAATAGCAGCATAATTGATAAGACCTTTATTAAGAACATGAAATAGACATAATTCGGTAGGAGCTCTATTCCATGTCTGACTTATTGTCAGTAAACTCATGGTTATATAGCGTTCAACAATTAGGGAAGATGGACAAGAGTGATTACCATATATTATATTGTTTATTTATCAAATTATGATGTCTATAATTACACTGCATATTTCCTTGGATGTCATTGTCAAGCCATAACCCTGCCCCCTACTACATTCTCTTTGAAGTTTTTCCTGGAGAGAGAGAGAGAGAAATGGGGTTTAACGTCCACTCGACACAAACTAGGTCATTTCGGGACTAACATATGGTTTAATTTTATTTCAATAATTCGCTTGCGCGTAGGGGTCTTTAGCAGTGGGAGGAAACCGGAGGACCCGGAGAAAACCCACGAGGTTGGACAGGCGACCCTACTCCTTGTCACGTACAACCGGGGATTCGAAACCACGCCAGTCGACTCAATGACAGACTAGTTTTTCCTGGTGTTATACTTGTAAAGGACTTATTGATTTCACTTTGTCACACACATCATTACTTTAGTTACATTAATTTTGTATGTCCAATTAAAATTTTTTTGCAAATTTGTGTTATGCATCAATTCTTGCTTATTGCTCTGGTATGTTGGCAGAGGTGTCAATTCGTTGGCAGATTGTTTTCCTGCGCGCCCTTGGGAAATGACAAAATCAACAACCAGATACTAATAACTAATGAGTGGACACAGCTAATAATTCTTTTGTCATTCGTTTTATTTTATACAACAATTTAGAAAAAAAGTGGGGTCGACGAGAAGCCATTAACCGGTGCAAAAATTAATGGCAATCGAATTTTTCAAACTTTTCTCACGGGATAATCCTCGATCGGGAAAAGGAGCCCCCCCCCCCCACACACACACACAACACCCCCCCCCCCCCCAAAAAAAAAAACAAACAAATATAACATGCGCCCACTAATGCATGTAGTCAAAATCTTCTCTAGTGTTGACATTAATTGTTCCACAGATTAGATATCAAAGGAAAACTAAAATCATTTTCGGTAATTAATAGATGACGCTACAAAATATGTTGATTATGTTGCCATGGACACTAATGAACATTCAATTCTGGCAGACCATACCTATAAATATAAATACTTAGCTTTTAGTTTAAGAGATGACATACGAAATTATATTTCATAGTTTTACTATGTCTTGTTATCTTGAATATTATTCTCCAAGGTCGAGTAAATATATATCCATATTTTTATGTATTAAAGGAGCTACATCGCTATTCTTTGGCACCTAGAAATTGACACAAATGGGTCGCAACGCATATAATAATGTAATATGAATGTATATAAACTGATTTACACTCAGTCGTTTCCGCTTTTACGCTAATTTTTAATCAGGTATTTTCGGCGAAATATGCCAGAAGTCTCAATCCAATGGCAATCTCTAGCATCTGGTTATTCCAGTCTGCACCGAATGTATTTATTGCGCATGCTCTCCAGATAAGAATATGAAGTCACAATTTGACATGACTAATGGAATATGTCTAACCTCTTTCTTCGAGTCCCTTGTTACAAATGGCCCTGAAACGCATTATGGTGCACGAAAGGGAGAGAGAAATGGGGTTTAACATCCACTCGACACAAACCAGGTCATTTCAGGACTAACATGGTTCAATTTCAATTTTATTTCTATAATTTCTATAGAGGTCTTTAGCAGTGGGAGGAAACCGGAGAAAACCAACGAGGTGGGACAGGCGACCCTACTATTTGTCACACACAGCCGAGGAATCACGCCAGTTGATTCAATGACAGGCCTTATGATACAGCTAACCATTCGACCATCCAATCCCCGGTTGAGTTATGACTTAGTGTATTAATTGTCTCGGTGAGCTTAACTGATACTTTAACTGACTGTAAAGGATCAGAATTATTCTATGAACCTATTCATTGAATCGAAAATATAGATATATAAATGGCTGACTTATGAATATGAATTAGTCTATTGCTTAGCTCAGAGGGCGTCACTGATAATTTAAACTAATTTAAAAGAGCAGCGACTTCTACTACGGCATTTCCAGTTGGTAATAGCGTGTTCTATCACGACAACTTGACAAAAGTCGATTAGAAAGTGTGGATACATTATTGGGTAAGATCTGTTTTTAAGATGCTTGTAATATATTTATTAAAGATGACCGTAAAGATTTTATTAAGGATACCTGAATGGGGTTATACACATTGATTTAATTTAGTGAAGTTGTAAAACCGATATCAGCTAACGTCATCATAACTAACATACTGATACCGATAACTAGTAACAATGCGTGATTTGCATTTTTTAAAAAATATAAAATTTCCTAAGGTTTAATCCACGCTAATATGTAATCATACTGATCATTTAATATTTAAAGGGCTAATCCCGATAATTTTTTGGAGAATAAAACTGTTTAATTTTGTTTTAAAATCCCTTAAAATCCTCTACCTAAGGGCCGAGCAACTAACTCAATATTTGTGATAAGTTTTCAAATAACTGAAACCCATCAGTCTCCATCTAGAAATGGAGACCAGTGTCCCAAGCTGTATTATGCGGTGTCTAGATAAAACCAGATATTTTTTTGTATAAAAATAATGTGTAGGTGAAATTTACCTTTCATTATCAGGTACAGCATTTGGGTCATTCACTGTATAGACCTCTCAATGAACTGGAATCGATTATCAGGTCTCCCAACGAAAAAATTGTCCCAAAATCTTAAAGGGGTTACGTGTCCGGATAAGCAGTTTTGACGGTCACGTCCAAACGACTCAATATTTTGCGCTGAAATTTTAAGATACGGTCAATACACCATTCCTCTATATTTTGGCGTTAAAATTTCATACATACTCAGATTTTAATTTTAAGGCTCTGTTCAAATAAGGGATAGTCCCTTTAACTCAAAATCAGAATCTAAATACCAACTCTAGACAATCTCCCAGCGTGGATTAAATCGGAATAAAAACTGTTCCATCAATTTGGTTCACGGCAAATAAAGATGACGACTGCCCGACGACCGCCCTGTTATGACATAGAGTAGCACATCTTGATGTTATTTTCAATTCATTATGTATCTGTTAATACTGAAAGGAATTGAATACCTTTTGGACTAACATTTATATAAGGATATCAGAAATAAATTGTTTACAATATAGTAGTTTGCAGGGTACCTTTAATAGTTGTAGCTTAAAGGGACAATAACACTCTTGCTGGCTTGAAAGCTCCAGAAAATAAATAAAATCTCTATCTAAGTACTAGATGTTTAAGTGTCCTACCTGTTGTGTAAATTATCCATTACATCCTATTTTACTTGTCCAGAGGGTTCGAAAATATTTTTAAATCGAAGTTTCATTTGAAAAGGTTTACGTTAGACGTTTCAAACCATTATGTTGAATTTTTCCAATTTTCTTAAATTAGGTGTGTTAAGATGACATTTGTATCATTAATTAATTGAAATATTGTAAAATAGTACAATTTGTTGACCAGAATAAAGATTGGGACATATTATTCAGTTACATCAAGAGTGGTATTGAGCCTTTAACTAGTCAGTAGTTATTCAATCTGATTAAATTACAGATCTATATTTCATTTCGATTTTTTATACTTTGGATGAAGATCTGACCGATTGTTGTGGAAGGTCGCGTCAGAAGTCAAACGAACGGTTTTTGATCCTATGACGTCAGACATTTGATTAACCAATCAGCGTTGATGTTTCTAGTGGGTTACCCACAGTTCCGTGCACCGCAAGCCCAAAACTCGCCGTAACAGACCGTTTTATTGGCTAATTCCTCACATCCTCCAGATTTATAACAACTCTTCCAGATCCTAGTGTAGCAAAGACAAGTAAAACGAAATTTTGAATTATGAAAAAAAACGAAACGAAATAGGATCTGTGTTTTAATGAGATTTTAGTTATTTAGAGATATGACCATTGTGAAGTTGTTGGCAAATAGGTATATACATAAAAATTTACTTGAAATTAGACGTTTATCACTATTTTCGCATGACTTAAAATGTTTTTGATACATCTTTTAACTTTGAATTGACCGACCAGAAGTTTTTGACACAGGTTAGTTTTGCATTAAAGGTGTTAATATTAAAGATACTATGAATCCCGGAACATGGAATAAAGTTAAAGAATAAAACGAGAACACACAAGACAAATAGAAAATTAAACAATTGAAAACGAATTATTTTAGTATGTATTTGTTGAAGTTTGTTTGTTGTAAAAATTAAGTGTATTCCTCCATCATGAAAATGTAGACTAAAACACCAGGATTGCGATCCCATGTGCGCCATTTGCATATTATCGGAAATATGTGTGTCAAAAACTGGAAATATACAAGAATATAATAAGAGTAGATGTAATTAATGTAACATTTTCAGAATAAAATACAAATATTTGGCCATGATCTAAGGTATGCCATCTTGTCTACTATAAAGCCTTTAGAGTAGCATACCTTAGATTATGGCCAAATATTGCACATTCTATGTTGAATAAACCAATTTTGTGTGTGTGGGGGGGGGGACTCCCCCTACCACACCCACCACTGGCGCAACTGGGTTTCTGGATCTGGGGTCTCCTAACCCAGCCGTACACCACTAGCATCCCAGACCTTCCGCACTTTCCATATCGAACTAATTGGTTTTCCGGTTTCTCCACACTGCTAAAAACACCTGCACCCAATTAGAAATTCTCATGATATGGCGATATCCAATCATGTCTCCTTCACCTCTATTAAAATGAAAATCTTCCTATTACGTTTTTTTCTTTATTTACATAATCAGGTTATAACAGAGATGGCATTTTGGGTCAAGTACACGGCGGTTATTGTCGCCATATTTGTTTTGCACAACCCTGTTTGGTCTCAGATCTGTAAGTTTAATTACATCTATATATTTAGTTTATAAAATATATTCCCTGTATTAAGTTTGACATATATGAATATTGTAAATTATATTCATGGCTTTAAGTATGATGAACATATACATGATCAAATAAAACACTTCTATGAATAACAATTACTATAGGTTATGAAGCATATACACAAAAAAATGTATTTGCGTATATGCTTGATAACGACTTGTGAAATCTCGTTGAAACGTCGCAGTGAAATAGACCACAGTAATTGTTATTCCATAAATAGTGTGTTATTTGATTACGTTCCAATTACTAAATGAGTTTTATAGTTTATATTGAACTGTCCAGTGCTGTACATGCTTATTATTAATGTATGTAAATTTACAGATTATTTATTAGAAAATGTTATAGTAACACCGAAACTGGTGTTGACATAATATTCTATCCATTGCTGGTTAAACCGATTCCAATCCGGGTTATCCGGTTTCCTCCCTCTGCTAAAAAGACCCCTACGCGCAAGAAATGACCTAGTTTGTGCCAAGTGGACGTTAAACTCTCTCTCTCTCTCTCCCTCTCTCTCTCTCTCTCTCTCTCATTAGCCGCCCTGTTTCAAGTTATAAGGCTTCGCGAGAACAAGATTTGGTTACCCGAGGACCGATCCCTGCTGCTTCTAACCGTAGCGATTTCACACTACGAATCCAATATTGGCGCTTCAGATACAGGGTATATATTCATAAGGTTGTTCCTTAATAAAGTGATTGGTCAATTTGCCATCTAGTGAAAGGGTAAAACTTAAATGTCTTTGGTAGTTTACTACCTGAAGTTCCTGGTCCCAATATGTCAAATACTGATTAAAAATTTTTAGGTCAGCTTATAAATCAATCATTCGTTCAGATATTGATCCTAGTCAATATTCAGTGCAGGATCACAGCAACATACATAACAGCTAAATGTATGTTATAACGAAAACAATACAATAACTTATAACATAAATAGTAGAATATCTTATAACATAAATAGTTTATAACATAAATAGTAGAATATCTTATAACATAAATAGTAAAATATCTTATAAATAGTAAAATATCTTATAACATAAATAGTAAAATATCTTATAACATAAATAGTAAAATATCTATAAATTAAATAGTACAATATCTTATAGCATAAATAGTACAATATCTTATAACCCAAATAGTAAAATATCTTATAACATAAGTAGTACAATACTCTTCAAGGGAGATTTGTTTTAAGGTTAGCAACAATATTGCCTTTACCTGTAAAAAATACTATCTTAGAAATATTCTTACTGAAGTTGGACTTTGGACGGTTTTAACAAAACTAGATATTTTACATAATCAATATACTTTCAACAGGAGCAATGCCATTAAAGATAATGTCAAAATAGATGCACTACTTTATATTTATTATATATTCCATAAAAAAACAGTAAAAATCAGGTACATAATATCTTCCAGCAAGTGCCAAATAAAATCTATGACTAAATCAATTACCAAGGGACATAAATTATGCCTAACCCAACATGTCATTTGGTGCAGAAGATTTCGCGGTTATACTCATCGTAGATACTTTAGATAAAATCAATTAAAAATGTAATGCTAAATCAATAAAAACGCTTGACTGTTCTACCTTATATACCATGCTTCGACATTCAGATCTTAAAAGAAAATTTGGATTGGTTCGTGGATAAAGATTTCAATGAAGCTTTCGGAAAAGGCAGAAACTTGAATATACTAAATGGATTATAAAACGTCGGAATGTCAACACTGTGGTTTTTGACAAAGAAAGTTCCAAAAGTTTCAAAATATTATACATTTTCTTATTGACAATGCCATATTTGAGATTGGGGATCTGATAATACAACAAACAATTGGTTTACCAATGGGGACTGACCCTGTCCCATTTATGGCAAATATGAATTATGTTTTCAGGATCATAAAAGAAAAACTGATTACAAAGTAGATACAAGTCTAAACTGTACCTTCCGATACTTTGATGACATAACACCTATCAATAATAACAAATATAAAAGAGAAATATATATTCAGCAGAACTAATATTAAATAAAGAAAATTCTGGCACTATAACTGCATCTGTTCTTGACTTGGTTATTAATATAATTAAGAGTAAATTTAATGTCGGTATTTTCGACAAAACGGACAAATTTGGCTTTGAATTAGTAAAATACCCGCCAAATTTTTAGGTGAAGTCTGCATCAATACAGACCCGGGACTGTACATCGATAGCCCCTGGATCCATTCACTTAAACATACATGTACTGTACATTATGCAAGAGCTAAATCTGCCTATTGCAAGTCTTTATTTAGGCTTCAGATGTTATAGAAATTATTAATTAGACCTTTATTTACATGACAAGCTCGAAATCAACTCTGTAGACCCTCGGATGGCTTGGATACAGTTTGGATTTAAACAGTCGTCCATTTTAAAATTAAATCAAGAAATGGCCGACCATGCTAACGTTTACCATTAGTCACTGACGTCAATACTGGCAACTGGTGATGAAAGGCCTACCACGCGAGCGTGCCATTGAGAATGTTACTTGATAATCGAGAATACATGGGTGGAGTTATCGTCTGTCGATCAAACGATCGGCAATTCTCGTAGACGGTGCGGACACATTTGATGCCTATTTCTAGTCCAAACTTCCAACGGTGACAATTCCGTTCAGAATAAAGTAATTTGACTGAAATTTCAATATTTCCTACAGATTTATGCTAAAATTTCTAAAGGAAAAAATAAAGTATTCTATGGTGTTTTCTGTAGTAAATTCTAGTTATCTTTTTGTCTTTAATCAAGTTTTGTGAACAGACTGCACAGTTCATCAATTATTGTTGTTTTTATTCCACAGGTCATTCCTTGTGAAGATAACAATTGTACCTGTCCTTCAGGTAAATACGGAGAAGGTTGTCAAGATCTCATATCAGGTAAAATTAAAACCCACTGCTTGCATCTATAAACAGTTTTAATGTATTTGTCTAATTTCTAATATAAAGTTACATATGCTTATGATTTATTGTAAACTTTGTGTAATATAAAACAAAACCTGTTATTTTTAATGAAAATTGGATAAAATAAAATGCATACAAACGAAAGAAATTGGGCTTCAGGAATTAGAAGATAAATTAACATATTGATACTAGTAACTCAATATCATCCAAAGTCTTCGACATTGAAAGCACGAATTATTAGTCAGTTTAAATCAACATTGATGTTGTGATCTTACCTGGAAAAGGTGGGTTTCTGATATCCAATATTTAAAACAAAATAAACATATTACCATCGGTACACGAATCGTGTACCATAATGCGTTTCGGTGCCATTTTTAACAAGGGAATCGAAGAACGAGTCTAGACATAATTCCATTAGTCATGTCAAACGGATGGCCCGAAGAAAACCCACAAGGATGGACAGGCAACCCTACCCCTTGTCACGAAAAAACCGGGGAATCGAAACCACACCAGTTGACTCAATGACAGACCTTATGATACAGCACGCACGCGCTAACCATTCGGTCATCCACCCCCCTCCCCTTAAGACATACCTATGCAGATACATTATTTCACATTATTATAAATCTATAAATAAAAAGAATTCATATTACCTTCCATTATTAAAACAGATTTAAAAGAAACAATTATCTTAAATCTATGATAAGGAAACAAAAAATATGTAGAATCCATTGTATTATACCTTTTTATAAAATAAGTTACAAGAGAAAAAAAAATATAGAAAAAAGAAAGCTCTAGATGTCAAGTATAACGACAGGGGCTATAACTCTGCACGCATCTCATTATCTCATTAAGCTTTCAATGTTATAATGAGTTAGGACGGCCTGTTGCTTTACATTTGACACTATAATATTAATATATCTGATCGAATCCTGTGATTATGCTTTATGCTACAGGCCCCTGTGAAGCTGTTCGATGTCTAAATGACGGTAATTGTGTAAGAGGCATATGTGAATGCACCTGTGGAAATTCTGAACCAGATTGTGACGGTAAGATTTTTCATTACTTGACAGTTGGAATTCGATATAAGAGTGGCGTCTTTTCGGTATTAACAGTAAGACCCCCCCCCCCCCACCGTCTTGGCGGTATTCACAGTAAGCCCCCCTCCCGCCGCCTTTTCAGTATTAACAGTAAGCCCCCCCTCCGTCTTTTCGGTATTAACAGTAAGCCCCCCCCCCCGTCTTTTCGGTATTAACAGTACCCCCCCCCCCCTCCCGTCTTTTCGGTATTAACAGTACCCCCCCCCCCCCCTCCCGTCTTTTCGGTATTAACAGCCAGCTCATTAATGTCCACTTTATAGTTCGGAGGTGGGGGGCATAAAAACACAAACAATTACACAAGACATACTAACATTTACTTCAACATTTTCTATTATATATTTGTAGTTGATTCTTGTAATAACATCTGTTTAAACAATGCAACATGTAACAATGGTATATGTAATTGTCCTCCAATGTTTACTGGAGAAAATTGTGGAATTCAGATAGAACCAGGTATGTTTTTAATACAATTTGATTAAACATACATTATGCAAGAGGTCTATCTCTCTCTCTCTCTCTCTCTCTCTCTCTCTTTCTCTCGGAGGTTATTGGTGACCGAGACTACGCTGCAAATGTCTACTCACAGTTACATGCACTGCACGCAAGGAACCAACCGCAACAAACAATTTCATTGGCTAATCCTTCACATCAACCAGAACGCAGACTATTACAACAACTCTTCCCGATCCTAGTATTGTGAAAGCAAGTAAAATAAAATTTTGAACTATAAAAAACGAAACGAAATAGGATCTGTTTTTTAATCAGATTATTTTTTCATAAATATACTAAATAAATATAGAACTAAATGTCCTAATGGGTGATAAAATTAAAGGACACATTAAAGTAATATTTCGAAAGTGTGTGTGTGTGTGTGTGTGTGAGAGAGAGAGAGAGAGAGAGAGAGAGAGAGAGAGAGAGAGAGAGAGAGAGAGAGATGGGGTTTAACGTCCACTCGACACAAACTAGGTCATTTCGGGACTAACATATGGTTAAATTTTATTTTAATAATTCGCTTGCACGTAGGGGTCTTAGTCAGTTGGAGGAAACCGGAGGGCCCTGAGAAAAAAAAACCAGGTTGGGCAGGCGACCCTTCTTCTTGTCACGTACAACCGGGGAAACGAAGCCACGCCAGATGACCCAAGGACAGAATTTATTATACAGCGCACCTGATATCCATTCACCTGATTCCCCCCCCCCCTCTACAGCAAACATCACAAACTAACTGTCGATTTCAAAGCAAAGTAATTTCATGTAACGAAAGTTCGAGAGAGAGAGAGAGAGAGAGAGCCAGAGAGGCTAGAGAGAAAAAAATGGGAGGGATGGGTTTAACGTCCACTCGGCACAAACCAGGTCATTTCGGGACTTACATATGGTTTGATTTTATTTCATTAAATCGCGAGCTCGTAGGGGTCTTTAGCAGTAGGTTATCTCTCTCCCTCTCTCTCTCTCTCTCTCTCTCTCTCTAATAACTACGGATATTCTGTTTATTTTGTAGCTGAATTATGTGAACCTAATCCATGTACTAATGTAGGGGAGACATGTTTCCTTGTTGAGGATGGATACGAATGTCAATGTATTAATACTCAAGATGAAAACAGTAAGTATAGATGTAATATCAGACAAACTGTCTTTTCAAAATTCTAGTTTAAAGGTCAACGGAGAACCTTCAGAATTTTTTCAAATAATGCAAGTAATTATGTCAATATACCCTTTCCATAAGTATAACACGAACCCGAATCTCAATATCACCTGCAATAGCTAAATAAATTGCAACGTTAGTAATTTCCGCCATTCTCCGTGGATAGTCGTAACTTTCCGTCAATAAACAATCCGTGACGTCCTGTTAGGCCTTCTGCTAAATGCAGACTAGAATATGAGCAGAAGGACTAGAATGACGTTACGGATTGTTTATTGACATAACTACGAGCGTACTTGTGCTATGGAGGCCGGGTTTTTGATTCCTGTATTGGCCGAGAAAGTTCATCCAGATTTTCCGGCGTCGTGACCCCATTTTAGTGATGCAGGACGGGGGGCCTGTCAAGGACAGCTGTCTAGTCGTTCGGATGGAACAAAAACCGAGGTCCCGTGTACACATTGGCATTTCCCTCATAGCACATTGTATGGCGTATGTCCGTCTTCATTAGCCCAGTTTAGGAACAGTAAGACGTTAAACCCCATTTCATTTCATTTCTTTTCTGTCCTATTTAATAAAACATGTTTACGAGTTTGAAAACCGATATTAGGCTGGACCATGATAATTATCATTTATTGTTTATCATAAAACTTAAAAGTAGGTAAGTCTCTAACTCAATATCACCCAAAGTCTTGAAAACAGGAATTATTTATCAATTTAAATCAGCGTTGATGCTGTGATATTGGCGGCAAAAGATGGACTTCTGACATCCAATATTTAAGACAAAATACTCATTTTACCATTGGTACACGATTTGTGTACCATAATGCGTTTCAGCGTCATTTGTAACAAGGGGCTCGAAGAACGAGGCTAGACATATTCCAGATGTCATGTCAGACAGTGACACCATATTCTTTTCTGGAGAGCATGCGTAATAAATACTATCGATGTTGTCTGGAATAACCAGACGCTAGAGATTGCCATTCGATCGAGACTTCTGGGGTATTTCGCCGAACATAACTGATTAGAAATTAGAGTAAAAACGGAAACGATTGAATGTAAATCAATTTATATACATTCATATTACAGTATTATATGCTTTGCGGCCCATTTGTGTCAGTTTCTAGATCTAGCGATTAAGCTCCCTTAAAGTTACAATTTCATATTTTTAAGTTATATTTTTAAAATTTATTAAAATAAAGTTTTAAAATAGATGGTATCAATAAACAGTCCTACCTTGTTAAAGAATAATCCTATTAATCCTATAATTCACTATTGCCAGTTGAGAAATTGGCAAAAATATTATTTTGAACTTCAAATTCAAACGTTAGAAGATAGCTATTCCATGGAGGAATAGAATAACAAGGGAGGTAATTGTGTTATTATTTCCGGGGTCAAAGGATTTTTAAGAGGGAGAATAATACCTATGACCGTATAATAGTGAGTCGACAACCTATTGAGCAAAAGACATAGAAATAATTATGTTTTGACTTTCTTAGAAAATATGAAATTATCCCTTTAATGTGCTTGTTTATAGTTTCAGTTATAATAGTGAGTCGACAACCTATTGAGCAAAAGACATAGAAATAATTATGTTTTGACTTCTTAGAAAATATGAAATTATCCCTTTAATGTGCTTGTTTATAGTTTCAGTTATAACCTCACCAAATTACCCTAATAATTACCCTAACCATTTCACTAAGTGCTATCTTATAATTGGTCGACCTGGTCAGAATATCAATCTACATGTTGATGCTCAGTTTGACATTGAACCAAGCGGCAATGATTGTGAATATGACTATCTAGAGCTTCACAGAGTAAGGTAATCTTTTATATTAAATCTATTTTTACCATTATCAATGACACCTCCACTTTTACCTGGTACATTAAACAGGTATTATGCCTATTGCAGGTCTATATTTAGACCTCAAATGTAATCTAAATTATTAAAGATACATTATGCAAGAGTTAAATCTGCCTTCAGACAGACAGACAGACAGACAGATTGCTTGTCATGTACAACTCTGAGAGAGAGAGAGAGAGAGAGAGAGAGAGGTCACGTCTACTCAACACAAACTAGGACATTTCGGGACTAACACATGGTTTGATTTTTTTCAATAATTCTCTCTTTCTCTCTCTCCCTCTGTAAATGATTGATAAACAAAGAAGATATATTGGTCCGGTGACCATGTAAATACTGTTAATTATTCATGAAACCAATATGATATTGTTACAGTTTATGTTGACCTATATTGTAGATATTGTGGAATGGTACCACCAGACACAGTCGTAATACCAACAGGTGACAGTACGACTGTACGATTTAGATCAGACCATTCCTCCACACACAATGGTTTTAAATTAACCATAACCTACACAAATGGTATGTTTTATTAATTGTATTATGGTTTCACACTCGGCAAACTTCAGCAGTTTCTAGTACCCTACATCTAGCCTCGGCTGTATGACGAAGTCCGCCATTGGAACTTTTTTCAAGTTCCCGGATTACCAACGGCGTTGCCCATGACGACGCCTTTGAAGAATGTTTTATCATACAAATATTTCAAACTCTGAAGCTGTTTTCTTTCAAGTTTATCCGATTTTCTTTAAACAAGGAAAACTTTGCACTAAAAATTCTACACGCGCTTCGAACGACGTAATTTTGATAACTTCTTTTTAAAAGCGGCAAGTTTTCCTAATAAGTAAACCGGTGCCGCATAGCAATTGTATAGGCGTCATACAGCCGACGCCAGATGCAGAGTCACGGAATCTGCCGAGGTTTGCCGAGTGATAGTTTCATTCGATTAACGCACGCGTCAACGGTATGAAGCGGAATTTCCGTCATAATTATAATTAATAACCTAGTAATTTGAATGCTTACTTCTGTGTGTGTAACTTCTTTTGACTATTTAAACATGTAAAAATGCTAATTTATATGACTTATTTTTTAAATATCCCCTCACATTGCGCACTTCATGGCGTATGCAGGACGTTACTTAAAGATACGTTCCCGTGTACAAACTGGTTGATTAATTAATTAATACAAACTAATTAATCTATCAAAATTTTGCTTCAGATCCTTATCAAAACACTGTTTGCGCGAGGGAGTACCCCCGCTATAAAAAATCTATTACCAGAGGCCATGTTTGTGTCACGTGACTTCGCGGACGAACCACCTAGCAACGGGTGCGAAGTCGGAGGCGAATTCATTGCATACTCAAAAGGATGTTGTCTTTAATCGCTATAAATATCGAAGCCTAATTAAATTCTCGGATTATCCACTGCCCACGTCGTTTTCCGTAATGTTGATCTCAGAAAGTGCCGATTAGAGAAACCCTTACATTTGTGTCTTGTATGCGCTCCATGAGTGTTTTCAGGGAATCCAGTATTTTTCTAGTAAGATTGGATATTTCTACTTTCCATATATACCAAAATTGCCATAGTTTATTAGAATTTTAATCACACGATAAATACTTTTCTGGAAAATTATCTTTAAACTTTATTTCATTTAATTTCATTACCAAATTACCGGTTTTGCGTTATAAGGTAGGAGGGCTCTTTGGGCTTTGGGTTAACGATTCACCGCTGGTATGGATCTTATTCTTCAGCTTGGTGACATAAATTAGATAATGGCCAAATGAATTTAAAATTGGTATAGTTCTACACCGTGAATTAACACTCTCTAAACAGCCCGTATTATGCTCCCATGGAGGCGTTCCGGGTTAATTGTCTCACCACCCCTCCCCTCTTATATTTTTTAACGTTTCCATGCTTATAAATTTGGAATCAATAAATAATGAGTTCTTACTATATATTTTACTGTTTTTTTTTAGAAAAAAATAGGCCAAATCAATCAATATGACAGTAGAAAGAAAATGCACGACAAAGTAGCCTATTTATTTGTTTGAAAAATATCTAGAATAATTTGCTTTTGTACGTAAAATACTATATTATTTTTAACATAAAAATTTCGCCATGTTTGTCGGGTTAGGAACAAGGCAAGATTTTACATGTTCCAATCAGCCACCATATTATTGTAAACAGCGCCGTCTGTTACCTAAAATGAGCGTTAGAATTATGACGCCTTTAACGCATAACATTTGTCATGTGTCAAAATGTTAACGAAACTAAACTGACTACAATAAATTAAAAGTAATAATGGAAATAGCAGCTAAAATACAAATTCTAACTGCAATATTATAAATTAGCATTTTTACATGTGTAAATAGTCAATTGAACATATGTAAGAAGTTATATGCATAAGTAAGCATATTACCATACACATCACTAGGGTAGCAGTTAGAATTATGACTGAAATTCCGCTCCATACAACCACGGACGAAATCGCAAAAAGTTTTGTTTCCCCGAAGACCTGTCAGGGACCTCAGTCGTGATTAGGTGGGAATGGGGGTGAGGTGGGGTCGGGTGGTTGAATTCAACTAGTCACCTCCGTCCCATTGGTTAAAAGTGAAACCATGCCTTGTGAGATTCGGCGTCTAATGGAATCCCTCGCTAGAATCTAGGGAGAAGATTAAATCAAAATATGGCTGAATGGTTCTAATTTATTTAATATCGGAGAAATCCGATGCCATCGAGAGTTGAATATGTCCTGGATTAATTAATTGATGTCTAATTTATAGTTTATATAACATTTCATGTCTAAAGAAAGACCTGCAATAGGCAGATTTACCTCTTGCATAATGTCTGTTTAATTTGAATTACACCTTGTTTTTTGTCTGTGTTTTGGATGTGTAATGCCAAGATTAGTGCCGGATTAACCTTGTGGGGGGGGGGGGGGGCGGGACATACCAACTGTGCGGGGGCCCCATTGTTGTTTGTTCTAATTGTTCGTACTGACCGCGGATCGTACTAATATGTACTCCGCCCCCTTGAGTGCCTGGGGTGTTTTCCTCCAGGAATTTGTTTTTAAAATTAGGATTAATTTCAGTGCATCTGAGACAATTTAGGAAGCGATTTCCTGGGCCCCCGAACATCTGTTGGTACCTACCAGTCCCGGGGCCCCAATATCCCTTACTGCCTATGGCCCCAATCCTCGCCCTCTCAACACAGGTACTGATTGGCTCCGTCCGGGATAAAATATTAGTATGACCCAGAATTGTGGGGGGGGGGGGCTAAATGTGGGGGGCCCACTTTGCCCCCACTAGATCCGGTACTGGCCAAGACATTAACAGCAAGATAGTCGTCTAATATTTTTGTTATTTAACCGTAGACATCAACAATCGAATGTCACGCTTGCTTTTTGTTGAAAACACTAACAATCCTATTAAAACACAGATCCTATTTCGTTTCGTTTCGTTTCGTTTTTATAGTTCAAAATTTCGTTTTACTTGTCTTTACTACACTAGGATCTGGAAGAGTTGTTATCATTGACGTGTTCTGGATAATGTGAGGGATTAGCCAATGAAACGGTCTGTTGTGGCGAGCTTTGGGTGTGTTTTGCACCGAACTGTGGGTAATCAACTAGAAACATCAATCAAATGTCTGACGTAATAGTGTCAAACGCCGCTCGTATGAACTCTGACGCGACCTATCGGTACAACCGGTCAGCCCTTCATGTAGTGTAGGCCATCGAAAGTATAAAAAAAACGAAACGAAATATAGATCTCTATATTAATCAGATTGAAAACACTAAGTAAACTTAGATAATTTTGAGAAGTATATTCTGCTTCTATTTAATAAAATCGAAAATGTTTATTTAGTTTTTGCCGGCGTGGTTTCCCCTTGTCAGTGATGCAGGATGGAGGGCCTGACAAGGACAGCTGTCTTGTCGTTGGGATGGGACGAAAAACCGAGGTCCCGTGTACACATTGGCGGGCACGTAAAAGATCCCTTGGCAGTTGGAATTCGATATAAGAGTAGGTCGTTGTGCCGCTGCCCGGGTAAAATTTCCCTCATAGCACACTGTAGCTCAGGTTAGGAGCAGAACAGTAGGAGGTTAAATCCCATTTCATTTCATTTTATTTCATTTATTTAGTTTTTGTGTCTATAAATAAAGGGCTGTAAAGAAACCACGCTAATTAAACAGACATTACTCAAGAGCTAAATCTGCCTATTGCAAGCCTTTCTTTAGGCCTGAAATGTTATCTAAATTACTACCTAGACATTAAACATACATTATGCAAGAGCTAAATCTGCCTATTGCAGGCCTTTCTTTAGGCCTGAAAAATTAAATAAACTATTAATTCGAAAATTATTAACAAAACAAGACCATAAACAACTCTCGATGGCATCGGATACTCGAGATTTTAACTAGATTAGAACCCTTTAAAGATTTAATTTAAAAATAGTTAAACGAGGCTAAGTCTCGAATATACCAGTGCTCTGGTTGCCACAATGCACACATCTTGTCAAAATTACAAACAGTGATGACTTTGTTCAGAATGAAGAAATTAGAATGAAATTTTCAATATTTTCATTTTACATTATCAATTTAGAGCTACAATAGCAAGAATGGTCAGCTCTTTATCTAAATTATACATAATGTACCTTTAAATGCCAATAATATACCCTCCGAATAAGCAGATCACCATTCGTATATTTCAGAAAATATAACAGTTTCCACTGTCGAAATCACGCTAAAATGTTCTTTCAAAATGATTTAAAGGACAATATTGGTGTCAGTCATTATCTCACATTAAAGGATAATATTGGTGTCAGTCATTATCACACCTTAAAGGACAATATTGGTGTCAGTCAGTATCACACCTTAAAGGACAATATTGGTGTCAGTCATTATCACAACTTAAAGGACAATATTGGTGTCAGTCATTATCACACCTTAAAGGACAATATTGGTGTCAGTCATTATCACACATGTGAGAGAACTGGTTAAACACATTCCAAATACAATTTTAACACAGAGATCATTGCTATGATAAATGCGTAATGCAGGTTTAGGTTAATCTATGTTTAAAGGATAATATTGGTGTCAGTCATTATCACATATGTGATAGAACTGGTTTAACATGTTACAAATATTATTTTATTACAGAGAACATTGCTACAGATGATTATTGAAAATCTCAAGAAACAGAATTGACGAAAGCAAAAGGAAAACACGATTCATCCTTCTATATAACTAACTGAAGTAACGAATGACAACAGATACCCGGGTGAATTTCTGCTCACTATCATTCCTTCGAAGTTGTTAGGAGAGACTGTGAAAGGATATCTGATAATTCAAAAAAATAAGTGAATATCACTAGATTAAGAGAAAACGAGAAAAACAGAAATGGTCCGTACATTCCCGTGTTTTTATTCATTCTATACTTAAAGCTGAACTCCGGTTACAAAAATACCGAAATAATTAAATAAAAAAATGTTAACGCCCCCAAGCCGGCATACCTGTTTCCAATATGTGAAATAAATATGGCGGACATGGAGGCTTATGACCTGGAAAGGTTAGCCGATCCCACTTCCAGTTTGTTTCTTGTCAGCCAGCTATACACATCCGGTGTTATTCTCTACACACGCTTCACTGGTTGCTCTATTTTTTCCCAACAAGTATGGCGGCTTGGGGGCGTTAACTTTTTTTTATTTCATTATTTCGGTATTTTTGTAACCGAAGTTCAGCTTTGATAAAAACGTGGTTTTCTTTTATAAACTAATAACATTAATAATGCTCTTCTTTGATTGGCATTTAGTAATTGAACATATTAACACACGGTACAATTTTATGGATACACAATTACTAAGTTTAATACTAAGCGACGTTTCGACAATGGATTGTTAAGTTTTAATTGTATTTGATTGTTATTTTGTTTCATATTCTGTATATTATTTGCCTACTATTCACATACCTGTATCATTTGCTTGATAAAGATGAAAGTATCCTCGTCGAAACGTCGCTTAGTATTAAACTCAGTAATTGTGTATCATTGTACCCTGTGTTAACTTAGCCTTACTGCTACTTTAAGCCATTTGATACTTTTTATTTTATTATTTTAAACAATGTATTGATATTCTTTGTGTAATTTAATTCATTATTCGACCTATTTCAATGAAACATTATTGACACTCCTCTATGTTCTTGTAAAGGCTGGCGCACACTATGCGACAACTTAAGCGACGAGTCCGGCGACAAATATCGCCGCAATATAAGTGGAGTGAGCACACTGCACGAGAACTTTGGCGATCACGAAAGAAACACTTCGTCACGTGACACCTCTAAATTCATTTTAGTCGTCATCGCGTTGAATACTTCAATAAATATTGTTTTGTACATAATGATCAGGCGGCGACGTAGTCGTGTTAGTACAACGCCCGTCGAGTGCGGTGTGTTTATAGTATTCTAAGTAACTAGCTCAAATCGGGCGACTCTTAAATGTATAAAAATAAACAGGCTACGTGAAGATGAGTCCAGAAATATTCCAGAGAATCCTAAATATAATCACTCCTCTCATTACCAAACAACCAACCAAGATGAGACAACCAATAAGCCCAGGAAAGCGATTGACGGTCAATCTCCGTTTTCTCGCTACAGGTAATAGAAAAAAAAACATAAAAAAACGCCCATTCTAATTACCATCTATGAATCCTAGGACTATATTATTATTGAGTATATTGCTAGACGGAACAATCAACTCGGTCTACCATATGTATTTGGCAGCTTTGTCAAAATTCCAATTAGTTAGTTAGGGCTAAATTAGAACACCCGAGCCATTTATATATACTGTACATGCAACAGAAAAAAGTTCTCGTGTGTGGTTATGTCACATGAGAAGAATAACCAAAACTGATTGGTGTAGGTGGATTTATTTTCTTCGTTGTCGCTTAACTTGTCGCCGAGGTGAGCACATTACACGATTTGTTGCCAATGAAGCGACGACTTGGGCGATCATATCAAACAAGTCTGATATCGGCGACCATCGCCGTGATGGTCACTGGCGACGAAATATCGCTTGCGATCGAGTGCGCACACTAGGCGAGTTTTTTTTAATTTTCGTCGTCGGCGACCAAAATCGCCTATGTCGTCGCGTAGTGTGCGTCAGGCGTTAAATGTCAGTTGAAAGTATATACCATTACTTTTTTAAATGTCCCATTTATACCGCTCAAAGAGATGTGCTAATGTCCGGTATTAATTATCTTAATAGCCTTCCTTTTAATGAATTATTAAATATCTTACTAAATGGGAGCCGTGTTTTACCCAACATTTTAAACAAGAAAATATCTCTTGCCGTTCAACGTTATATTTCCAACACAAAACGTTTAATAGTAAATTGTAAACTTTGTTTTAATTCTTTATTGAGTGATGTACATCCTTACAATCACTCACTCATATTTATAATATTGTTTAGATACACACATATTTATGATTATAGTTTATATTAGATGCTTAATTTAGTAAAATGGTAATGATCTAATTTACTCTTTTATATATCAAAAGACTAAAACGATGATAGATAATTATACATTCGTGTGTGAAATAGCTTTATTTAACGTCCGCTTCCACCGAAGTGATATCGCAGACAATTTATAAATTCGTGTAAATATTGTATATAGCTGTATCTACTGTATGTTAAATATACGGATAGTCCATTGGCCAATCACGCTGTTTTACCGATATTTTGTATAATAGTTTGAATGCAGCTATGGCGGTTGTGGCGCCAGGCAGAGTAAGTTTACTCTTCTGGACTAGCTGTTACCACTGTTTGTCGTGTATTTTGTACCCGATGAACAGTCCATTTGCTGAGAGAGCGAGAGCAATGGGATTTAACGTCCACTCGACACAAACTATGTCATTTCGGGACTAACATATGGTTCAATTTTATTTCCATAATTCGCTTGCGTGTAGGGGTCTTTAGCAGTGGGAGGAAACCGGAGGACCCGGAGAAAACCCACGAGGTTGGACAGGCGACCCTACAGTCCATTTGCTGATTACACCATTTTGCCTATTCCGTTTCTTTAGGACTCCGAATTTTGTCTAATGGTTTGGATTGTTCGTACTTGGTTTTATTTTATTTTTGCCATCACATGTTATATATTATATTATTCTATTCCCTGGGAGAAGGTTCATAATTTTTTATAAATTGTCCTAATCCTATTGTAAATTATTTGCAATAAAATATGTTTAAACCAATTAATGATTAAGTTGAAACAATCTATTGCTATTCTGTGTGTAATTTCATTCATTCTGTAATTTTAAACAAATTATTGACATATTTTTTGTCTGTGTAATTTAAGTCATTCTGTAATTTTAAACAGATTATTGACATTTTTTTGTCTGTGTAATTTAATTCATTATGTAAATTTAAACAGGTTATTGACATATTGTTTGTCTGTGTAATTTAATTCGTTATGTAATTTTAAAGCAAAGTATTTATATTCTTGTAAATGATTTATATAAGCTTCAACTAGTTTTTAGATTCCTTAACTAAATGTTGTATCTTTATATTATGTCAATATAAATAACATAAATCCCCACATTCACGTTCAGATGCTTCAATCTGTTATCATTTTTCAAGAGAGCTGTGGTGGTGGTGGGTGTGCGTGGACGTGGTGGTGGGTGTGCGTGGTCGTGGTGGTGGTGTGGGTGGGCGTGGGAATGTGGGTGTTGAAGGCGGGGGAGGGGGGGACACATCAGGAAAACTGCTTATTAACTCAATATAGAAACGTTTGCCATTTTCAATCGGATCATGGAATTCACTCAAAGGGCATATTGTGATGGAATTCACTCAAAGGGTATGTTGTGATGGAATTCAATCAAAAGGTATGTTGTGATGGAATTCACTCAAATAGGATGTTGTGATGAAATTCACGCAAAGTGTATGTTGTGATGGAATTCACGCAAAAGGTATGTTGTGATGGAATTCACTCAACAAGTACGTTGTGATTATTAATGTGCGACACAGCTGTGGTCCATGCAGGTAGCAGACTCTTAATATAAAAACAAGGATGGGCGAATCAGGCTATGTTCTAAGTAAAGAATCTCTGATTAAATTCATTTTAATGGTGTAAAGGCATGCTCGAACCACTACTGTCATAATAAAAAAAATGGGTTCTTTGAATTTTTTATTTTTTTGGTCGTCTGCTTGTTTTATTTTCAAGTTAAATGATGACACGTTGATTCAACCATTTTTGGTTTATATTATTTTCCAGATTCCGAAATTATAGACCCGAAACGATTCCATTGGAGCCCATGGCACTGTTAGAGGGTGTTCACATTCGCTGAAGGCAATATTGTGTTTATTTTCAATCACTTAGGTTTTGATCCCATTATTGATGACGCCAGACGGAAAAAATGAATATACGGTAAGGTCAATAAGAGCTGTAAATCGTCTTCCGCGCCTCACAAAAAAAAACCTCCAACGACTATTGGATGGCGTGCTAACACCAATGCAGTGATTTGAAAGCTTTTGGCCCGAGTTTTAAATCCTTAAAACCTTCGATGTGGTTTCTTTTTGTCAGTGGTGCAGGACGGAAGGTCTGACAAGGACAGCTGTTTAGTCGTTCGGATGAGACGAAAAACCGAGGTCCTGTGCACACATTGGCGTGCACGTAAAAGATTCCTTGGCAGTATGTGTTCTGGCAAAATTTCCCTCATAGCGTCATGTAAGGCGTATGGCAATCTTCATTAGCCCAGTCGAAGCAAAACACTAAGACATTAAACCCCATTTTATTTTATATCTGACTATGGATAGAATATATAGGAATGAAATCGTTTTTAACCTTTTGCACGGGGATAGAGTAGGTAGTAGTTCAATGATTACACCTGGATTTCTGTGACCGTCTTATCTGAATTTACGGGAGGGGGGGGAGAGGGAGGGGAGGGGAGGGGAGAGAGAGAGAGAGAGAGAGAGAGAGAGAGAGATGGTTTAACGTCCACTCGACACAAACTAAGTCATTTCGGGACTATGGTTCAATTGTATGGTTCAATTTTATTTCAATAATTCACGTGCGCGTAGGGGGGTCTTTAGCGGTGGGAGAAAACTCACGAGGTTGGACAGGCGACCCTACTCCTTGTCATATATGTACAATCGCTGAATTTACGGTCACCAGGGAGTAAATCAGGTGTATATGGTTATAAAATCAGAGACGGGATTTTTATGTTACCGCACTTAAATAATTAATCATTGTAGGCACACATAACGACCCCAGTTGACAAAAAAACCCACCGGCTTTCTGTATACACGATATAACAATGACAACCCGCCATTGCCTTCATACTAACAGCTTACTATTAATTTAAATAATCACGGCGCTTGTTGTATGTAACCATTGAACCTCGGTCAGGTTTGACGATATAGATATAAAAGTCACGTGATGAGCGTCTATTATAAACGCTAGGTAAATAATAGTCCAAGCCAACAGTGTCCCCTATATTACGTTCATATATATCCTGATATCCTGCTCGACATGTCATCTTGGTGAATACCTGTGGAGGTCGAGGAAGGGAGAAGATGATTAGAAGGTGTTTTTACATGGATATATAAACTTAATGTAAGTAATACGGAACTTTTAAATACATAAAACCAATCAACAGGGTCATCTTTATATAACATGACCCTTTTTGAAAAGGACAAAATATCAACATAAGATACTCCATTAGTATGATAGTGGGGTTGGATGGCCGAGTGGTTAGCGCGTGCTCGTTGTATCATAAGGTCTGTCATTGAGTTAACTGACGTGGTTGCGATTCCCCATTTGTACGTGACAAGGAGTAGGGTTGTCTGTCCAACTGCATGGGTTTTCCTTCGGATCCTCCGGTTTCCTCCCATTGCTAAAGCCCCCCACGCTCAATGGAATTATTGAATTAAAATTGAACCATATGTTAGTCCCGAATTGATCTAGTTTGTGCCGAGTTGACGTTAAACCTCATCTCTCTCTCTCTCTCTCTCACTCTCTCTCTCTCTCTCTCTCTCTCTCCCTCTCTCTCTCCCCCTCTCTCTCTCACACTCTCTCTCTCTCTCTCTCTCTCTCTCTCCCTCTCCCTCTCACTCTCTCTCTCCCCCTCTCTCTCTCTCTTATATGGGGTTACTATTTCTTAGTTTATTACATGTAACGGTTCAATACTCTTACAGGTATCTTTATCAAGCGCTGTGATCATTCTTTCTATTAAACGCCATGCAATCACAGGTGCAATGTGTCTCTGCGCTCGTTGGTCCCCAGGGCTAAGCGGTAAAAAGGCTCTGGCTCGCTAGCCTAGAGGTCCCTGTATTGGCACATAAAGTTCATAGGGATTTTCCGACGTGGGTTCCCTTTCTCAGTGGTGCAGGACGAAAGGCCTGACAAGGATGGGACGAAAAATCGAGGTCACGTGTATACATTGGCATGCACGTAAATTATCCCTTGGCAGCTGGGATTCAAAATAAGAGTAGAACATAGTGCCGCTACACTGGCAACATTGTCTTCATAGCACAGTGTATTACAACTGTACAGTGTGTCCATGTGTTATGACGATCCTGTTTATCAATAGAAGTTATCTCCGCTATCTTGTTTCAGTCGAACACATTAACAGGTCAGTTCACTCGTTTGCAAATAATATATTCTAGTACATGACACAAAACATCCACGTTCATTGTGAACAGGTGTCAAAAATAACGAATGATAGAAGCAGGGTAGGATTAAGCTTGTAAGGGGCCTGAAAATGTCACGGGCCCCTTGCATCAATAGTGAAAGGGCGTATATTATGGTTAGTGTACGTCACACAAAATGGTAGTGAGACAGTTATTTTTTTGGAACAAACATATAATAATTAATATTATGGGGCCTCTCCTCTTCTCCCCACCCTACCCAATCGGGGTCAGGGGCGTAGCGTATAAGGTAAAATATTATTTTAGATGAATACGTGATAGTAAATAATAAAGGATGTTACTATTAATAGGCTCGGAGAGTGAGAGAGAGAGAGAGAGAGAGAGAGAGAGAAGAGGGGGGCGGTCATTTCCGGACTAACGTATGGTAGCTGCACCCCCTAACTATTACCTAATTAACTCATTTATTTGGGCGACGTCTCGAAGAGCAGTCTTTGCACTGTTTAAATCAAGTCAGGGGGGTTGGATGGCCGAATGGTTAGCGAGAGAGAGAGAGAGAGACTAGGTCATTTCGAGACTAATTTATGGTTTTAATTTTATTTCAATAATAAAATAAAATACAGCGCGTGCGTGCTAACCATTCGCCCCCCCCCTCCCCCAATGGTTAGCACGTGCGTGCTGTATCATAAAGCCTGTCATTGAGTCAACTGGCGTGGTTTCGAATCCCCGGTTGTACGTGACAAGGAGTAGGGTCGCCTGTCCTACCTCGCGGGTTTTCTCTGGGTCCTCCGGTTTCCTCCCACTGCTAAAGACCCCTACGCGCAAGCGAATTATTGAAATAAAAAAATAAACCGTATGTTAGTTCCGAAATGACCTAGTTTGTGTCGAGTGGACGTTAAACCCCATCTCTCTCTCCCTCTCTCTCTCTCTCTCTCTCTCTCTCTCTATCTATCTCTCTCTTTAAATCAAGTCCATGATGTTTTGGGGACTATTCTCTCATAGTTTTTAAGCAATCAAGCCGGTGACATTTTGAGAAGTAGCATATTTGCTTAATTTTCAAAGAAGTGATTGACGTTTCGAGGTGTATTTTCTCCGAGTTGACGTCTTGAACAGAATCCCCTTCTCGTTTTCAAGTAATTGATAATGCCAATTTCAAATTTGATAATGTCATAGTAATTCAAATCTTTCATAAAACTCTGTAATTGAATCATGAAAATATTTTGAGTAATGAATTAAATTTGAAGGAGCGACACGTTCGATTAAGGTCAAACAAAGTATTGGATTGGTTTATTCTGATATGTTACATGTATAAGATACACTGGATTGTTCTGGTGTGTTATAGGATGGCATGAATTAGGTTGTTCTGCTGTGTTATGAGATGAATCAAATTGTTCTGGTGTGTTTCATGTATAATATGCACTTGATTGTTCTGCTGTCTTCTGATGGGATGAATTGGGTTGTTCTGATGTGTTATAGGATGGGATGAATTGGGTTGTTCTGGTGTGTTATAGGATGGGATGAAATGGGTTGTTCTGGTGTGTTATATGTATGAGATAAATTGGGTTCTAATGTGTTATAGGATGGGATGAATTGGGTTGTTCTAATGTGTTATAGGATGGGATGAACTGGGTTGTTCTAATGTGTTATAGGATGTGATGAACTGAGTTGTTCTGGTGTGTTATAGGATGGGATGAATTGGGTTGTACTGGTGTGCTATAGGATTGGATGAATTGGGTTGTTCTGGTGTGTTCTGAGGTGCACTGGGTTGTTCTGATGTGTTATAAGATGGGATGAATTGTGTTGTTCTGGTGTGTTATAGGATGGGATGAATTGGGTTGTTCTGGTGTGCTATAGGATGGGATGAAATGGGTTGTTCTGGTGTGTTATATGTATGAGATAAATTGGGTTACGTTTTCATCTCGATGTATCCCAATCTATTTTCTGGTGTTAGTTGTTAGTTTCCTTGTAGATATAACGTTTTAATTGTTCAAAACAAATTTGGTAATATATAAAATATCACTTAATTCATGGATGTAAGTTGACACGCACACACCAAAATTTGACCTAAAAGTTCGTGTAGTTTGACTCCGACATCAGGTCAGTAGCCATATTTATCTTTTTCTGTCATAAATTATTCTGTCATAATTTATAGCTTAAACGATGAACTTGCCAGATGGTACAGATCAAAAATTAATGTTTTGGGGGGTTTTGGGTTTTTTTTTTACTCCTAAAGTCGTTCCGATGTTATATCTTTCACACCCTGTGAATATTTGTCGGTCAATTTTGTTACTTGATCTTTAGTTCTGTCTGTTTGTCGTTGTGCAGTCCTCCTACATTGCCAATTTCATTGTGTATTTTAAAATCTACATAAGTTTTGTTTTTCACATATTATACTTAAAATAAAAATACGTCCAAATAAAACATCAACCACGTAAAACATCCCTTGACAGTTGGAATTCGATATTAGAGTAGGCCGTAGTGCTGCTGTCCGGGCAAAATTTCCCTCATAGCACACTGTATGGCGTATGTCCGTTTTCATTAGCCCAGTTCGGAGCAGAACAGTAGGACGTTAAACCCCATTTCATTTCATTTCTTTTATTTCTTTTATTTCTTCATTCATATATACATCGGTTTCGAATGTCCGGCTGTACGTGACAAGGAGTAGGGTCCACCGGTTTCCTCCCTCTGCTAAAGACCCCTACGCGCAAGTGAATTATTGAAATAAAATTAAACCCTATGTTAGTCCCGAAATGACCTAGTTTGTGTCAAGTGGACGTTAAACCCCATCTCTCTCTCCCTCTCTCTCTCTCTCTCTCTCTCTCTCTCTATTTCTTCATTCATTTATACATCAAACTATGAACTAGTTATCCGCTCTTAATTGGACGTCTTCAGATGCTATAATGTCTATAAATAATCAAACCGTCTTCAGATGCTATAATGTCTATAAATAATCAAACATTGGCCATGTGCCATTAATAAACCGTCTTCAGGTGCTATAACGTATATCAATAATTAGCAATTAGCCATGCAGTTTTATACATATATAGAATAAATTACATAAATAATATCAGGTAAAAATTACAACATTAGTATATAGCTATCTGTTATTTATAAACGTCTTCAGGTGTTGTATATCAATAATTAATTAGCTATCCAGTTTTATACATAGGTAGAATAATAGATTACCTTGACAATAGATTATAAATAATATCAGGTAAAAATACAACAAAAGGTTTTTAAGTATATAATATGGCATTTCCAATCTTGTAGATTTTTGTTTTACGTGTAGTGCGGTCCTCCTGCACTTACTATTATGGTGGAGTAAGAAATGAAATGAAATGAAATGAAATGGGTTTTAACGTCCTACTGTTCTGCTCCGAAATGGGCTAAGGAAGATGGGCATACACCATACAGTGTGCTATGAGGGAAATTTTGTTCGGACAGTGGCACTGGCCCGAGAACTCTTATATTGAATTCCAACTATCAAGGGATCTTTTACGTGCACGCCAATGTGTATACGGGACCTCGGTCCCTCCCATCCGAACGACTAGACAGCTGTCCTTGCCAGACCTTCCGTCCTGCATCACTGACAAGGGAGATCCACGCCGGAAAATCTGGATGAACTTTCTCGGCCAATGCAGGGATCGAACACCCGACCTCCAGGCTAGCGAGCCAGCGTCTTACCCACTTAGCCACCGTGACCCCCAGGTGGAGTAAGAAATGCCTTATTAGGTATTATATACTTATAATAATAAATATATATAGTGTAATGTATATACGTTGATATATGCCAGTCATTTGATGAAAAATACATTATATTACAGGACATATACTAAATTATATTCAAACCACTGAATCGGTGACTGAGTTAGATGATGACCTTCGACCTCGGCTTCCAGGTTCAACTCATTCGTTCTGTAGTGACAGGGTGAGTCACTCGGCAAACCTCGGCAGATTCCAGTACCCTACATCTAACCTCGGCTGTATGATAGTAATTGATTTTTTCTACGCCCATACATTTGCGATGCGGCTACCGGTTTACTTTAACAGCAATACGTGCCGCTTTTACAAAAAAGTCCCAAAATGGCGTCTTTTGTCGAGTGTATATAACTAAACGAGCAGAGATATTGTCTCAAGGCTGCTGGTTTGATATAATTCCCTGGTAATTCCCCAAACCCAATGCCAAACTTGACGTTTGTTGATATAATACACTTATCCGGGACCTTTAAAATAGTTCCAATATGGCTGAATTCGTCATACAGCCGAGATTAGATGCGTAGAATCTGTCGAGGTTTGCCGAATGAGGGTGATGTTTACGTTTACTTGAACAACATCGGCATAATCACCGAGCTAGACCCCAAACTTGCTCAGTGCCGGAGTTTCATCCCCCGTGAGGGTGGGGACCGAATAAGTGAACAGCCTTGGGTCTCTTTTCATCTGCATTCGGCACTGAATGCGTCTCATATCTTTGCGAGACGTGACACTCAACATATACATATATATATATTTACATATGACGCCTTGATAGATAGGAACTTTAAAAACACCATAGTTAATTTCAAGTGCATAATATATGGTTAGAAAAAAACACTATTCGTTCAAATAAACATTAAAATGAAATGGGATTTAACGTCCTAATTTTCTGCTCCACCATACAGTGTGCTATGATGGAAATTTTACCCCGATAGCAGCGCTACGGCCTACTCTTATATCGAATTCCATCTGTCAAGGGATCTTTTACGTCCACGCCAATGTGTACACGGGACCTCGGTTTTCCGTCCCATACGAACGACTAGTCGCATTCTCAATAAAGTTTATAACAGAGAGAGAGAGAGAGAAATGGGGTTTAACGTCCACTCGACACAAATTAGGTCATTTCGGGACTAACATATGGTTTAATTTTATTTCAATAATTCGCTTGCGCATAGGCGTCTTTAGCAGTGGGAGGAAACCGGAGGACCCGGAGAAAACCCACGAGGTTGGACATGCGACCCTACTCCTTGTCAAGTACAACCGGGGATTCGAAACCACGCCAGTCGACTCAATAAAGTTTATAACAAATGAGAATTTTTGTTCAGCAGAACAACCTGACCTAAATCCTCCTACCTCCTTCAGAGTCTAGTCATTCAAATGGGACAAAAAACTTCGTGCACATGGAATAGAAAAGTTGGACATTAAACCTTATCCTGTCCGCTGTAATACAGGTCTAATTCCCCTGTCCGCTGTAATACAGGGCTAGTTCTCCTGCCTGCTGTATTACAGGGCTAGTTCTCCTGTCCGCTGTATTAAAGGGTTAGTTCCCCTGTCCGCTGTAATACAGGTCTAATTCCCCTGCCCGCTGTAAACAGGGCTAGTTATCATGTCCCATCTAATATATGCTCTTTAATCTTAAACACCCGTCAGCGTTCTCGACTTTACTCAGTTGTATTCAAAACACAATTTCACGCGACTCTAGTCGTGAGGGTGGGGTATTTGGAAGCGGCTACCAGTGGAAAAGCATAGGGCCTCTATTCATCTAATTATAGTGAACTACACCCCGTGGCTTTACTCCGGGTACTCCGGTTTTCTCCCACAGGCCACAGGAGTGAATTTACTAAACAAAACCAGGCCGATGTCTGTAATATCACTCTGGAAGTAAGCGGACGTTAAACTCTATGAACAGCAATATGATAAGAAAGATATAAGAAATATATGCAGGTGTAGATACCTGTATGTTATGTAATATATTAAAACCAGGTAAACAATGACCTAACTCTGACTAATAATCTATGTTAGGGAACAAAGTCTAACTCACCTGTCATAATTTATATAATAATCACGGTGTGGTCGATAATTGAAATTAAAGGGACACGTTCTCTATAAGTCAAATATAATTGAAATTAAAGGGATACGTTCTCTATCTGTCAAATATAATTGAATTTAAAGGGATATTTTCTCTATAAGTCAAACATAATTGACATCAAATGGATACTTTCTCTATGAGTCAAATATAATTGAAATTAAAGGGATATTTTCTCTATAAGTCAAACATAATTGACATTAAATGGATATTTTCTCTATGAGTCAAATATAATTGAAATTAAATGGATACTTTCTCTAAGAGTCAAATATAATTGAAATTAAAGTGATACGTTCTCTATGAGTCAAACGTAATTGAAATTAAAGGGACATACTTTCTCGATGCGTCAGGAGAAAACAGAAACAAAGGTTATTTTGAGACTAATATGCTGTTATCTGGTGTTTTTAAATATGGAGGATTCTGCCCGGACAGTGGCTTTTCCACCTAGTTTTGATGGAATTCCCAATGGACATAACACCAGTAAATAGTCTCATTAAATAAAACACAAAACCTGTATTAATTGATCACGAATTAATTAATTGGCAGTTGGAATTCGATATTAGAGTAGGCGATAGTGCCGCTTTCCGGGCAAAATTTCTCTCATAGCACACTGTATGGCGTATGCCCGTCTTCATCAGCCCAGTCGGAGCAGAACAGTAGGAAGTTAAACCCCATTTCATTTCATTTTCTCTATTAAATTTTGTGTATTCGTTAACATGAGATCGATACTTTATTTTGACCGCCTCCAACACCACTAACAAATGTAAGAGAGAGAGAGAGAGAGAGAGAAATGGGGTTTAACGTCCACTCGACACAAACTAGGTCATTTCGGAACTAAAATTTGCTTTAATTTTTTATTTCAATAATTCGCTTGCGCGTTGGGGTCTTTAGCAGTGGGAGGAAACCTGAAGACCCGGAGAAAACCCACGAGGTTGGACACGCGACCCTACTCCTTGTCACGTACAACCGGGGATTTGAAACCACGCAAGTTGACTCAATGACAGACCATATGATACAGCGCGCACGTGCTAACCATTTGACCACCCAACCTCCCCTTTAACAACTAAGACCGGATACTTTAATAACCGTATACTTTATTTTGACTTTCTTAAACACTCCCAACAATTATATCGAATTCCAACTGCCAAGGGATCTTTTACGTGCATTCTAATGTATACACGGACCTCGGTTTTTCGTCCCATCCGAACGACTAGACAGCTGTCCTTGTCAGGCCCTCCATCCTGCATCACTGACAAGGGGGCTCCCAACAAGTACTAACCAATATCTTTGGCCACTCACGGTTAGTACGAAATGTTGGCCAGCTCAATTTTTCGTCATAGGTCACAAGATGTAAACAGGGCTAGCACTAATCCCTACCCTAACCCTGGACCTAACCCCAATGCTTACCCTAAACCTAACCCACAATCCCGCCAACAATCACGTGCCCTAACCTTATTTACATCTCAACGACCGTGACAAATATTGAGCTGGCCTTAACCAATAGATTTAGCCACATGCAATATTTTGGGCCACACAGGGATTCGAGATAAACATTACGAATAGGACAATTGAGATATGACACATAATTGTTAATAACCACGTGTCTGTACGTAATACATTAATATCACACAGTAATGTTACGTCCTAAAAAAAACATAGATTATCATATAAAAATTGGAAAACAATATTAGTTCATCTTTCTTTTGTTCTTAACATCTTGGTTCAAATCAACCCAGAGTACAACAAAATAATCATTTTCTATAAAACGAAAACGGTTGGACATTTTTCTTGTTGGCCTTTCCGTGGCCTTAACATAATAGTGTTCAAAGTAGTTTATCAGTAAGTATATCGATATACCAGCAGTTAATGAAAAAAATACAACTTAGAGATAGTACATTGTTGTGAATTTTCCTTTGATCAAAACCACATGGTGCTGAAATATTAGAATTTGTTTTTTGTTTGTTTGGTTTTTTTTTATCGAATAGGAAACTATGTGCATCGTTTTGAATTTTTATTATAATAACCAACGTCTCGATTATTCATTTGTGCGGTTATTTCATCAATCACAAAACGTATTCAAATCTACTAAATATTGAAGTCATCCAACGGCATCGAGAGTTGATTATGGTCTTGGTAAGCTAATTAATGTCTAATTAATAATTTATATAAAATTTTTCAGGCCTAAAGAAAGACCTGCAATAGGCAGATTTAGCGCTTGCATAAAGTATGTTTAAGGCTAGCAATGACATCGAGAGTCGATTATGGTCTTTTCATGTTAATAAATGTCTAATTAATAGTTTATATGACATTTCAGGCCTAAAGAACGACCTGCAATAGGCAGATTTCGCCCTTGCATAATGTATGTTTAATAAACCGATTGTTTAAGGAATATAGATTGTTATACATGTATATATTTACCGTTAATTGTTGATATTGGTCGATATTTAGCTGTACTAAATCCATGAACTTGAATATAGACTAAAAGGCTATATATAGTTGTATTTAATCGATAAATTTAAATACTATAGTTTACGAGATATTACCACAAATCGGTATTTTCTCGGAGTGTTGGAACCGAGAGGTTGTCGCCAACGACAAATCGAACTTTTAGCAAAATATTATCCTTAGTTTAGTGTGTGCGAGTCTGGACATATTGTGCTTTTTATGTTGATCAAGTTAACAATCTATGGATATACGAGTATAGAAGCCATGGGCATGACGGGACCGGTTATTGTTTCAGTTTTATTGTAGGTCACACACCGAATAATTTATCATTTATATATATATAAATAAGTCAATATAAGTATATACGTAATAGGAAAACAGCTATAAGGGTAATTTTACAGCGTCACTATGGGGAGGTGGGTGGGCATAGGCGTACGAGCCAGGGGGGAGGGGGGAGGGGGATGGGCAGCTGTCCCCCTAACTTTCGGGCAAGCTGACTTTTCGGGCAGACGGGTAAAGTTAAAAGAAAAATTATTTCATCTACTTGGCAAAATAAAGGACCCGAAATCTATAAAACACTAATTTTACGGGCTTGAATAGCAGTAATACGCGTTTGCGGCCGTCAAATATTCCAAAAATTTCTTGGGCGTTCCATACAAGGTCAGCTCCGCTTCTTCACCTCTCGAAGAAAACCGGCGCCGCTGTTTGTAAACCTGAAATTTTTTCGGGCATTTCTAGTTTTGCTTCCCTAACTGTCATCGAGCCCTAATAAAACACTAATTTTACTTTTCTTGTAATTGAATATCACGAATTTGTACTGAGTTGACTATGGATTAAAACATTTTGTCTGGAGCCACTCTACTTTGTGCGATATTTTTCGGGCATCGATTATTATTTGTGAATGCAGCTGCAACAATCTGATTGGATGGTTGGAATTCAGAATGGGATTTCGGTTACAAAACCATTGGATACTTTTGGAGTTGCTTATATACACAGGCTAAAATAGCAGAAAACACATTTGTGTTGGTTAAATTTTCTAAATTTTCTCCGGGAGGGTGAGGCCCCCATACCCCGCGACGATTGATTGGTTTTTTGGAATTCGTGCCAGCCAGGTAGGCTTTATTGGACCAAACTGAAGTTGCTGTATTCACGGGCTGGAATAGCAAGAAAACGCGTTTGCGGCAGTTTAATTTTCAAAATTTTCTCCCAACGGTCCCGTCTCCGTGGATTAGAATTCGAGTCAGCCATCTTGATTAGGCTATATTAGACCACTTTGAAGTTGCTTTGTTGTTCGGTGGCTTAAAGAGAGGAAAATGTGTTTGCAGCCGTCAAATATTCCAAAATTGTCTTTTGGGGGAGGGGGGGGGATGTTCCATACAAGGTAAGCTCCGCGTCTTCGCCTCTCGAAGAAGACCGGCGTCGCTGTCTGTAAACCCAAAATTTTTTTCGGGCATTTCGGGTTCTGCCCCCCTAACTGTCATCGAGCCCGTACGCCTATGGGGGGGGGGGGTGTCTTATTTGACTTTTGGGTGAATAAATCGACATAATGAAGGGGACTAATTGGGTTAACGTTCGTCATTGAGTTTAAACTTTTGCTCCCCCTTTATATTTTTCGCCTCCTATCAAATTGCGGTTTTCAGCTTTATTGACACGCCATTACTATCTCTGTTCAAACATTATTACAGGTGTGAACGCATGTTCCTCGCAGCTCAGGGCGGGGGTGGTTGGGGAGAGGGGGTAATCGAAACCCCTAACAATACAAATATTCAGTACTTTTTGTTCTAAAAAAAAATCAATGTTTACCACGCCCCTTAGTTACACGTTTTCTAGATACTACTTCCACTTTGTAAAAAACATTCAATCCAACGATTATTGGGGAAAATGTTTTGGCCGATCAAAGAGACGAAAATTAACATTAAAGGCAACGCGTAAGTCTATGGTGACCCGAGGCCTGTAAAAAGTGTAGTCTAGATTAAGTTGAGACAAGAACTACCAGTGTGTACCAGTTGACGTAAAGGTTGTATCTTTTTCCCTGTATTAAATCATTGACAGTTATATAAAGGTCATTGGTGTTTACTCCA